>NC_135233.1:251738361-252364611 GCF_051348905.1 Ranitomeya variabilis | reverse complement strand
GAGACCAGCATTGCTATAGCAGAACGTACATGCAATTCCAAGCTGCTGTCAGGGGCTCCTGACCATGCAGGCTTTGCACTCACTCACCTTGTATTTGGGGGGCTCATTGATGTCCTTTGCAGGCAGAGACAACAACAGGATCCCTATCACCCCAATGAGGCAGAGGAGAATGGGCAGGAACACAGCTAGCAGCTTCTTAGCCATCTCTAACAGCTGTGAGCTGTGTCTGGTCCCTGCAGCTCTTACAAGGAGGTGGGAGGAGGCAGCAGACAGGCTATTGGGTGGGAAGGTGCACAAGGTACAAGAAGGCTGAGTCTGGGGTGTAGCAAGACTGCACACACTCTGCACAAAGAACATGCCCACCACAGAAATATACAACACACAGATGAAGTGCAGAGCTGACCGTATACACAACCCAACAGCATGCACATTACAGAACTCCCTAGTCAAACACATGTTACCCAGGTGCTCCCAAGGCTGCTGTCCATTGCATCCTAAAGTAAAGCTACATTCCCACAATGAGCTTTGGTGAGTTTTTGAAGCTGCAGCATTTCTGGAGCTTCTTGTATGGGCTACTTGAATTTTTTCATTCCATTTTTTGGCACTGCAGGCTTTGTCTATTTATGGTGTGTTCTGCTTTAAATAAAGCTGCTTTGTTTTTGATACTTACTGGTATTTGATTTTGGCAAAACTTGGGTGCAGACTACATGCGTTTTAATGTGTTTCTGCTGCAGAAACGCACTAAAACTGCATTTGTGCGTTTTGTTGGGGTTTTTTGCAGATTTTCCACGTCTAATGTAAGTCTATGGGGAAAAATCAGCACAGAAAATCCAGTATACCACCAAAAGAAAGTGACATGCTGCGGATTTGAAGAATGCACCGCAGGTCAGTTTACGCTGAGTAAAATAAAAGCACAGAAGGCAGGAGATCTCTATAAATCCCATCCACTTTGCTGGAACTGGAAGACGCTGCATTTGTGACGTATCATGAAGAACGCACCAAAGCCCATGGTAAGAATGCAACCTCGGGGTGCTCAGCAGGCAGGAGATCACACTGCTAATTTGCCAGTAGATTATTTTCCTGCATAAAACATTCACGAATAGGGAAATACAAAAGGCATAACAAGCGACACCAGTGAAAGTGAATGTTGATGTGAAGGGACAAAGTGTTTTTGACTATTTATATTACATACATTGTCTGCTCAGTACCCCATAACAATGTTTAATTCTCCACAGATAATTAACTTACTAATGCATCCATTAATAAGGTATGATGCCAGGGGCATTATCAGCAGTACAATTACTGCTGCTGTTTGGTTGTCACATGTCACATATAGGGCGCAGTCAGACAGCCATATAGGACATGAAGCTGTCACGCTGCGCTCGGGAAAGTCCCAGACAGTCCGAGCATTGCGTCCCGATCTCTGACTACGTACGTCCATAATGCCACCATCCACAGTTCAATCAGTGTCACCCACTCCCAGTATTAATATACTGCCAGTTCTATGGAGTTCAATTAATGTCACAATCTACCCTTAACACAAATAATGCCGCCATTACCTCCAGTGCAATTTATGCCATCTTCCACCCTCAGTACAAAGTATTTCCCATGTACGAGAAAAACAGACGGATTATTCTGATCAGACTTTGATCAGAGTGCAGTCCGAGTATCACCAGTTTATCGTACGTGGAGAGAAAAGAAAGTTTTACAACATTCCCCTTTGTGACCGTCAGTAAAAATCGGACTGCACTTAGATGTCATTCAAATGCAGTCTGATCTTTTTCACAGACTCCTAGACTTGCATTGCCGATATTGATCTGGCTCTCATATCAAAAGGGGACATGTCTACAATATCTTCCATGGACTACTCGGTCCAAGGAAAAAAATCGGACATGTGCACATAACGAGTGCTATCGTACGAGAGTATAGGACCTGTGCACAGCCCTGTAGGTACGAGTGGTATCATATGAGAATATAGGACGTGTGCACAGCCCTGTAGGTACGAGAATATCGGACGTGTGCAAAGCCCTGTAGGTACGAGTGGTATCATACGAGAATATAGGACGTGTGCACAGCCCTGTAGGTACGAGAATATCGGACGTGTGCACAGCCCTGTAGGTACGAGAATATCGGACGTGTGCACAGCCCTGTAGGTACGAGTGGTATCATATGAGAATATCGGACGTGTGCACAGCCCTGTAGGTACGAGTGGTATCATATGAGAATATCGGACGTGTGCACAGCCCTGTAGGTACGAGAATATCGGACGTATGCACAGCCCTGTAGGTATGAGTGCTCTGGTACGAGAATATTGGACTTGTGCACAGCCCTGTAGGTACGAGTGGTATCATACGAGAATATCGGACGTGTGCACAGCCCTGTAGGTACGAGAATATTGGACGTGTGCACAGCCCTGTAGGTACGAGAATATTGGACGTGTGCACAGCCCTGTAGATACGAGTGCTATCATACGAGAATATAGGACGTGTGCACAGCCCTGTAGGTACGAGTACTGTCGTACGAGAATATTGGACGTGTATACAGCCCTGTAGGTACGAGAATATTGGACGTGTGCACAGCCCTGTAGATACGAGTGCTATCATACGAGAATATAGGACGTGTGCACAGCCCTGTAGGTACGAGAATATCGGACGTGTGCACAGCCCTGTAGGTACGAGAATATCGGACGTGTGCACAGCCCTGTAGGTACGAGTGGTATCATATGAGAATATCGGACGTGTGCACAGCCCTGTAGGTACGAGTGGTATCATATGAGAATATCGGACGTGTGCACAGCCCTGTAGGTACGAGAATATCGGACGTATGCACAGCCCTGTAGGTATGAGTGCTCTGGTACGAGAATATTGGACTTGTGCACAGCCCTGTAGGTACGAGTGGTATCATACGAGAATATCGGACGTGTGCACAGCCCTGTAGGTACGAGAATATTGGACGTGTGCACAGCCCTGTAGGTACGAGAATATTGGACGTGTGCACAGCCCTGTAGATACGAGTGCTATCATACGAGAATATAGGACGTGTGCACAGCCCTGTAGGTACGAGTACTGTCGTACGAGAATATTGGACGTGTATACAGCCCTGTAGGTACGAGAATATTGGACGTGTGCACAGCCCTGTAGATACGAGTGCTATCATACGAGAATATAGGACGTGTGCACAGCCCTGTAGGTACGAGTACTGTCGTACGAGAATATCGGACGTGTGCACAGCCCTGTAGGTACGAGAATATTGGACGTGTGCACAGCCCTGTAGATACGAGTGCTATCATACGAGAATATAGGACGGGTGCACAGCCCTGTAGGTACGAGTACTGTAGTACGAGAATATTGGACGTGTATACAGCCCTGTAGGTACGAGAATATCGGACGTATGCACAGCCCTCTAGGTATGAGTGCTCTCGTACGAGAATATTGGACTTGTGCACAGCCCTGTAGGTACGAGTGGGATCATACGAGAATATCGGACGTGTGCACAGCCCTGTAGGTACGAGAATATTGGACGTGTGCACAGCCCTGTAGGTACGAGTGCTATCATACGAGAATATAGGACGTGTGCACAGCCCTGTAGGTACGAGTACTGTCGTACGAGAATATTGGACGTGTATACAGCCCTGTAGGTACGAGAATATCGGACGTATGCACAGCCCTCTAGGTATGAGTGCTCTGGTACGAGAATATTGGACTTGTGCACAGCCCTGTAGGTACGAGTGGTATCATACAAGAATATCGGACGTGTGCACAGCCCTGTAGGTACGAGAATATTGGACGTGTGCACAGCCCTGTAGATACGAGTGCTATCATACGAGAATATAGGACGTGTGCACAGCCCTGTAGGTACGAGTACTGTCGTACGAGAATATTGGACGTGTATACAGCCCTGTAGGTACGAGAATATCGGACGTATGCACAGCCCTCTAGGTATGAGTGCTCTGGTACGAGAATATTGGACTTGTGCACAGCCCTGTAGGTACGAGTGGTATCATACGAGAATATCGGACGTGTGCACAGCCCTGTAGGTACGAGAATATTGGACGTGTGCACAGCCCTGTAGGTACGAGTGCTATCATACGAGAATATAGGACGTGTGCACAGCCCTGTAGGTACGAGTGCTATCATACGAGAATATAGGACGTGTGCACAGCCCTGTAGGTACGAGAATATTGGACGTGTGCACAGCCCTGTAGGTACGAGTGCTATCATACGAGAATATAGGACGTGTGCACAGCCCTGTAGGTACGAGAATATTGGACGTGTGCACAGCCCTGTAGGTACGAGAATATCGGACGTGTGCACAGCCCTGTAGGTACGAGAATATCGGATGTCTGCACTGCCCTGTAGGTACAAGACATGTGAACAAGCTTTAGGCAGGGGTCACACTTGCGAGTTCAATGCGAGAAACTTGCATGAGTCTCGGCACTGCCGCCGGCACTCGGGAGTGGAGCGTTCAGCTGCATAGAAATACATGCAGCCGCATGTTCCGGTCTTGCATTGCACTCGCAAGTGTGACCCCGGCCTTAAAGCCAAATTCAGATATCTGTATGTCAAGGTCCAGATACTGATTGCTGTGAGCTGACCATGGGTCACCTGACATGAAGCCTGTAGTCAGCCTGTGTTTCATTGGTGCCTGGATTTGGACAAATCAACAAAGTTTCGATTTGGGGGATTCTAGTATGAAATTATTTATCTGTAAATTCAATATACTTTGAACAGGGTATGACGACATTCTAAGTATTGGGAGTGGGTGGTGACATCAATTGTAATGGGGTGGATGAGTTAAATTATATGAATGATGGTGACATTAATTGTACTGTGGGTTGGAGAGATGAATTATATGTGTTAACACATCTATTAAAACTATAAAGCTAGGTTAAAGGGGTGGCTGGTCCAAATTGATGATGATGATGATGATGATCTTTATTTTTATATAGCGCTAACATATTGCATGCAGAAGCTGCAGTTGGTAGGAATATAATCGTACGCTGACAGCATGACCCTGTAGCGCTCTGACCGACTGTAACTATCTTATCGACCATAACGTTACCGCTGATCAGAACCGCCAGTGTTTCTCGTACAGATGACAGAGAGGGAAACACCATAGGAAGTCCGCAAACATTTTTATACCTGTTTTTTTTTTTGCTGCAGATTTGACTGACTCAATTGAAGGCAGTGGGTGATAAACGTTAGAATTGACATTCTACAGAAAAAAAACGCACTCAAAGGAAAATAACTGATCGTATGTACAACACTTGAGGATTCTCATTGAATTACAGTGCCTTGCGAAAGTATTCGGCCCCCTGGAACTTTTCAACCTTTTCCCACATGTGCTTCAAACATAAAGATACCAAATGTAAATTTTTGGTGAAGAATCAACAAGTGGAACACAATTGTGAAGTTGAACAAAATGTATTGGTTATTTTAAATTTTTGTGGAAACTCAAAAACTGAAAAGTGGGGTGTGCAATATTATTCAGCCCCTTTACTTTCAGTGCAGCAAACTCACTCCAGAAGTTCATTGTGGATCTCTGAATGATCCAATGTTGTCCTAAATGTCTAATGATGATAAATATAATCCACCTGTGTGTAATCAAGTCTCCGTATAAATGCACCTGCTCTGTGATAGTCTCAGGGTATGTGCACACGTTGCGTCCTGGTGTGCGGATTTTTCCGCACTGATTTTGATAAATCCGCAGGGAAAAAACACTGCGTTTTTCCTGCGGATTTATCGCGGATTTACTGCGGTTTTTGTGCGGATTCTGCTGCGGTTTTACACCTGCGTTTTTTTAATATGGAGCAGGTGTCAAACCGCTGCGGATTCCGCACAAAGAATTGACATGCTGCATTTTTCCGCAGCATGGGCACAGCGGTTTTTGTTTTCCGTAGGGTAACATTGTACTGTACAGCGCATGGAAAACTGCTGCGGATTCGCAGCGTCAAAAACGCTGCGGATCCGCAGCAAAAACCACAACGTGTGCACATACCCTCAGGGTTCTGTTTGAAGCACAGAGAGCATCATGAAGACCAAGGAACACAACAGGCAGGTCCGTGATACTGTTGTGGAGAAGTTTAAAGCCAGATTTGGATACAAAATGATTTCCAAAACTTTAAACATCCCAAGGAGCACTGTGCAAGCGATCATATTGAAATTGAAGGAGTATCATACCACTGCAAATCTACCAAGACCCGGCCGTTCCTCTAAACTTTCATCTCAAACAAGGAGAAGACTGATCAGAGATGCAGCCAAGAGGCCCATGATCACTCTGGATGAACTGCAGAGATCTACAGCTGAGGTGGGACAGTCTGTCCATAGGACAACAATCAGTCGTACACTGCACAAATCTGGCCTTTATGGAAGAGTGGCAAGAAGAAAGCCATTTCTCAAAGATATCCATAAAAAGTGTTGTTTACAGTTTGCAACAAGCCACCTGGGAGACACACCAAACATGTGGAAGAAGGTGATCTGGTCAGATTAAACCAAAATCGAACTTTTTGGCAACAATGCCAAACCATATGTTTTGCATAAAGGCAACACAGCTCATCACCCTGAACACACCATCCCCCACTGTCAAACATGGTGGTGGCAGCACCATGGTTTGGGCCTGCTTTTCTTCAGCAGGGACAGGGAAGATGGTTAAAATTGATGGGAAGATGGATGGAGCCAAATACAGGACCAGCCTTGAAGAAAACCTGTTGGAGTCTGCAAAAGACCCGACACTGGGACGGAGATTTGTCTTCCAACAAGACAATGATCCCAAACATAAAGCAAAATCTACAATGGAATGGTTCACAAATAAACGTATCCAGGTGTTAGAATGGTCAAGTCAAAGTCCAGACCTCAATCCAATCGAGAATCTGTGGAAAGAGCTGAAAACTGCTGTTCACAAACGATCTCCATCAAACCTCACTGAGCTCGAGCTGTTTGATAAGGAAGAGTGGGCAAGAATTTCAGTCTCTCTATGTACCAAACTGATAGAGACATCCCCCAAGCGACTTGCAGCTGTAATCGCAGCAAAAGGTGGCGCAACAAAGTATTAAGTTAAAGGGGCCGAATAATATTGCACGCCCCACTTTTCAGTTTTTGAATTTCCACAAAAATTTAAAATAACCAATAAATTTCGTTCAACTTCACAATTGTGTTCCACTTGTTGTTGATTCTTCACTAAAAATTTACATTTGGTACCTTTTCTGTTTGAAGCATGATATGTGGGAAAAGGTTGAAAAGTTCCAAGGGGCCGAATACTTTCACCAGGCACTGTAGCTGGCATAAGGATTCCCTAGCATTTTTGGCCTGTTTCCATGCAGAAAAAGCACTGCTGCAACACACCGTGTGCACACAGCCTTACACCGGCACCTTTCAGATGATTGTGTTTTATCTTCCTATACGACTGTGTGTGCCATAATAAATGGACTCCATTTATCTCGCCCTACTGACTGGCCAAGCAGTCATAACCCACCTTATATATACATTCAGTAGGGTGAGAAAATTATGAGCTGCTATTACGGTTCGGCCTCCATCATTTGTGAAGCGTACCTAACATTTGAAGTGCAGTAGCTCTAACTCCTTCTTGACTTATGACGTACCGGTACGTCTTGTGTCGGTGCAGTTGTATAGAGCACCCTCAGGAGCTGAGCCAACTCCGCATAGTCGGCGCCTATCGTTTCAATCATTGCTGTTTAATTATTTTAGATGACCCAATCACTCAGACATTAGCACTTAAATGGTTTCAATCCTTGTAGGAGTGGGTCACGACTGTGGGGTGCTAATGGGTTATCACAGCAGCCGGAGATTGCCACCTATATATGACATGAAGCACAGCCTGGGTCTGCGTTTTGAAGGTGATCAGTAATTTTAATATATATTGAAATATGCAGTATATAGTACAAGTGATCAAACAATCACAAGTTCAAATCTCAAAGGAGCAATAAAAATTAATTTATGTTAGTGTTTGTTTTGCTCTCACCCCTTTTCTCAGTACATAAATTAGAAAATAAAATAAATGAATGGCATTGCTGTTCCTGTAAAATTTCTCTGGCTGAAATTATAAAATTAACCAAACTTAACCTCAACTTTCCTCTCACCTCTCATCTAAGGCTATATGCAAACGTTGCAGATTTGACTGTGGAATTGTCTGTGGAGATTCTGCATTTCTTGGCAGAAAACGCAGGTCAGAATCTGGGTGTTTTGTTTTTTGTTTTTTACCCCTGCGGATTTCTATTATGGATTGGGTGCAGAAACGCAGCAGATCCGCAAAAAGAATTGACATGGTCCTTTTCTGAATCTGCTGCATTTTCCGTGCAGATTTCTTCCGCACCATTAGCACAGCATTTTTTTTTCTGCCATTGATTTACATTGTACAGTAAATCACTTGCAGATCTGCAGCGTTTCTGCACGGAAAAATCGCTGCGGATCCTCAGGAAATCTGCAACGTGTGCACATACCCTAACTCTCTCCTTGACAACCTCCAATCTGGCTTCCGCCCCCACCACTCCACCAAAACTGGCCTGACCAAAATTACTAATGACTTACTCACAGCCAAAGCCAACAGACAGTTCTCCATCCTCCTCCTTCTCGACCTGTCCTCTGCCTTCGACACTGTCGACCACTGCCTACTGCTACAGATTTTCTTCCCTTGGCATCAAAGACCTTGCCCTGTCCTGGATCTCCTCATAACTTTCCGACCGCACATTTAGCATTTCCCACTCCCACACTACCTCCTCATCCCGCCCTCTCTCTGTTGGTGTCCCTCAAGGCTCTGTCCTGGGGCCCCTACTTTCTTCCATCTATACCCTTGGCCTATGATAACTCATAAAGTCCTATGGATTCCAGTACCACCTGTATGCGGACGACACTCAGATCTACCTCTCTGGCCCAGATGTCACCTCTCTGCTGTCCAGAATAACGGAGTGTCTATCAGCCATATCCTCCTTCTTCACCGCTCGCTTCCTAAAACTCAATGTAGACAAAATCGAACTCCTCATCTTTCCTCCACTTATCGTATGTCCCCTACCCAATCTATCTATTATGGTAAACGACATGACGCTCTCTCTCGCATCTGTAATCTGCTGCCTCGGAGTAACTCTCGACTCTGCACTATCCTACAAACCACACGTCCAAACTCTTGCCACCTCCTGTTGCCTCCAACTCAAAAATATTGCCAGAATCCGTTCCTTCCTCAGCCCTCAATCTACTAAAACTCTTGTGCATACCCTAATCATCTCCCGCCTCGACTAATGCAACACCCTCCTCTGTGGCTTCCCCGCTAACTCTCTTGCACCACTCCAGTCTGTCTTCAACTCTGCTGCCCGCCTAATCCAGCTTTATCCTCGCTCCTTTCCTGTTTCTCCCCTCTGCAAATCCCTCCACTGGCTCCTAATTCCCCAACGAATCCAGTTCAAAATGCTAACGCTGATGTACAAAGCCATCCACAACCTGTCCCCTCCCTGTATCTCTGAACTAATCTCCCACTATCTTCCCTCACGTAATCTTTGATCCTCCCAAGACCTCCTTCTCTCCTCCACACTTATTCGTTCCTCACACAACCGCCTCCAAGATTTCTCCCTAATATCCCCCATCCTCTGGAATTCCACGCCTCAACACATCCGATTATTCACCACCCTCGGATCCTTCAGACGGAACCTCCAGGAAAGCTACAGCCTGCAATAACCATTCTTCTGCCTCACCACCACCAGAGCTGCTGCACCCCCGACCTTCTGTCTTCCCCATTATCCTGTAGAGCGTAAGTCCGCAAGGACAGGGTCCTCTTCCTTCTGTACCAGTCTGTCAACATAAATTTGTTTACTGTAAACGATATCTATAACTCTGTATGTAACCCCTGCTCGTGTACAGCACCATGGAATTAATGGTGCTATATAAATAATAATAATATTCCACAGCACTTTACAGTTTGCACACATTATCATCACTGTCCCCGATGGGGCTCACAATCTAAATTCCCTATCAGTATGTCTTTTGGAGTGTGGGAGGAAACCGGCGTACCCAGAGGAAACCCACGCAAATACGGGGAGAACATACAAACTTGTAGATGTTGTCCTTGGTGAAATTTGAACCCAGGACCCGAGCGCTGCAATGCTAACCACTGAGCCACCGTGCTGCCCGATAAGTCTGCAGTCCACTCTGTGTGTCTGCAAACTCATGAATCCCCAGAGCTCGCACTATGCGCTGCGGGGATTCGTTGGTTTCAGACCCAGGCCTGGAGGGTATGTATGAGTTAGGGTATGTGTCCACATTCATTATTACATCCGGGTTAGCTGCGAATTGAACGCTGCATACAGCCGCAGTGTTCAACCTGCAGCGTCCAGATGTTACAGCATAGTTGAGGGGATTTTATGAAACCCGTCTCCACTATGCGTGCCAACACGCATCCGGCGGCCCTGCGTTAACGGACATGTGGCGCGTCTTTTTAGACCGCAGCATGTCTGTTTACCTTGCGGCGATGCTCCGTCGCCACAAGGTAAATCACAGGGCCCTATGTATAGGGTGCGGAGATTCCAGATGTGTGCAATGAACACATCTGGAATCACCGCGTGTGCAGAAGGGGGCGGCGCTTTGGGCGGAGCGGTGTTTCCGCTCCGTCCAAAGCGCCGTCATTGCAGACCGTGGACACGCACCCTTATACATATTCCCAGCCAGAGTCTGTCTAGTGGCCGTGGCCTCCCTCCATACACTTGTATTGAGCAAGGCTGCACCCCGTCTACTGATGTGAGCTTCCAGTGGGCGCCCGTCTAGTGATGTGGGCTTCCAGTGAGCACCCTTCTAGTGATGTGGGCTTCCAGTGAGCACCCTTCTAGTGATGTGGGCTTCCAGTGAGCACCCTTCTAGTGATGTGGGCTTCTAGTCGGCGCCCGTCTAGTGATATGGGCTTCCAGTGAGCACCCTTCTAGTGATGTGGGCTTCTAGTGGGCTCCCGTCTAGTGATGTGGGCTTCCAGTGAGCACCCGTCTAGTGATGTGGGCGCCCGTCTAGTGATGTGGGCTTCCAGTCAGCGCTCTTCTAGTGACGTGCCCGTCTAGTGATGTGGGCTTTCAGTGGGCGCTGTAACAAAACACTCCGGGATCGCCTTTGCTGGGGTCAAAGGTCACGTGGTTTGTGCATTGAATTCTGAGGCGACAGCAGGTTTCCAAGTTGGCTGACCTTAGGTCAGGTTTATTAAAGTGAAAGCAACATAGAAAAAACAAAACATAAAAATAAATCCTAGCCTGTCCGGCACTAACTAAACCAATACGTTGCTATCTTAACAACTGGGGGGGCTTCTCCCATCCAGCTAACAACACATAGTCCTTGAGCACAGCTCTCACTCACGTTTGTCTCACACAGACAGGCAATCTGTGTGCCCCAGGCTGACGACTGAAACCCCCAGCTGGTCATCCTTTATTCCTGCACTTATTAACCCCTCGGTATCCTGAAGATACTGAGCGGCCTAACTCACATAGGACAAGTACCTGGGCGAGATATATCTGCCCCCGACTACCAAACCGACATGACTCTTACATATCCCCCCCCTTTGCTCAGACCGCTCCGGTCGAGCAAGAGCACTCCTGAAACAGTGCACTCGGGACAGGGCATCAGCGTTCCCCATCTGCATCCCGGGGCGGTGCTCCACCGTAAAAGAGTACGCCTGCAGAGCAAGGAACCACCGGGTTACCCGACTATTACGGTCCTTGTGTAGGTGCATCCACTTGAGAGGGGCATGGTCCGTGACCAGCCTAAACTTCCTACCCGCCAGGTAATACTTGAGGGAGTCGAGAGCCCATTTAATGGCTAGGCACTCTTTTTCAACTACGGCATACCTCTGCTCATGTACATTCAGTTTCCGGCTGAGGTAGAGGACCGGGTGTTCCACTCCGTCCCTCACCTGTGAAAGTACAGCTCCGACACCAGTATCAGAGGCATCAGTTTGCACCACAAACTCGCGGCTGAAATCAGGAGCCACTAGTACTGGCTGAGAGCACAAAGCCCGTTTCAGGCTGTGGAAGGCCTCTTCAGCAGCCGAGGTCCATTTTACCATGACGGAACCCTTCCCTTTGGTAAGGTCCGTCAAAGGGGTAGCCATGGCTGCAAAATTGGGTATGAACCGGCGATAATAGCCGGCAATCCCCAGGAAAGCTTGTACTTGTTTCTTGTTCACTGGTTGCGGCCAGCCCTGAATTGCCTGTATTTTGTCGATCTGTGGTTTAACCACTCCTCTGCCAATCACGTAGCCAAAGTAGCGGGCTTCTTCAAGTCCGATGTGGCATTTCTTGGGGTTCGCCGTTAAGCCCGCGTCTCGTAGGTCATCAATCACTGCCTGTACCTTCCGGAGGTGAGTTTCCCAGTCCATGCTGTAAATTACGATGTCATCCAGGTAGGCCGAAGCGTACTGCCTGTGGGGCCTCAAGACTCGATCCATCAATCTCTGGAACGTTGCTGGAGCTCCGTGAAGTCCAAACGGCATGTAGACATACTGGAACAGACATTCCGGTGTAGCAAATGCCGTCTTCTCTCTGGCCGCCTCCGCCAGAGGGATCTGCCAGTACCCCTTTGTTAGATCCAGGGTCGTAATGTATCGGGCTTTACCAAGCCGGTCGATTAACTCATCGACCCGGGGCATAGGGTACGCATCAAATTTAGAAACCGCATTCAGTTTCCTAAAGTCATTACAAAACCGGATGGAGCCATCCGGCTTAGGTACCAACACGATTGGACTGGACCAGGCGCTGTGCAACTCCTCAATGACTCCTAAGTCCACCATTGCCATTACTTCCCGGGAGACGGCTTCACGGCGCGCTTCCGGGATCCGGTAGGGCTTCGCATGAACTGTGACCCCAGGTTCTGTGACAATCTCATGTTTCACCAGCTTAGTCCGGCCAGGTTTTTCCGAGAAAAACTGTCGGTTCTGTAACAAAAACTGCTTAACCTCAGATTTTTGTCGTTCCGAGAGAGTCTCGGCAATCTGCACCTCCGGTACGGTAGGTGAGCAAACCGGATGGGGCAGATCCGCCGTTAGGGCAGAGCGGTCTTTCCAGGGCTTTATCAGATTCACATGATAAATCTGTTCTGGTTTTCTCTTACCAGGCTGGTACACTTTATAGTTCACTTCACCAACTCTACCTACGATCTCAAAGGGACCCTGCCATTTCGCCAGAAATTTACTATCTACCGTAGGGATCAGGATCAACACCCTATCCCCAGATGCAAATGTACGGACCTTAGCACCTCTATCATAACTTTGCCTCTGGGCTCCCTGGGCCTGTAGCATATGGTCCTTAATAATGGGCATCACAGCGGCAATACGGTCCTGCATTTGTGTTACATGGTCGATCACCGTTTTAAAGGGAGTGACTTGTCCTTCCCAGGTCTCTTTTGCGACGTCCAACAGTCCACGGGGACGACGGGCGTACAACAGCTCGAAAGGCGAAAAGCCTGTGGAAGACTGGGGAACTTCCCTAATGGCAAACAGCAAATAGGGTAACAAGTAATCCCAGTTCTTCCCATCTTTGTCTATCGCCTTCCGGAGCATCTGTTTTAAGGTTTTGTTGAACCGCTCAACCAGGCCATCTGTTTGGGGGTGATAGACAGATGTACGCAACGGATCTATTTGTAAGAGTCGGCAGAGCTCCTTCATTACCCTCGACATAAAGGGAGTCCCCTGGTCGGTGAGTATCTGTTTTGGAATTCCCACCCGACTAAACACTTGTACCAATTCCTTGGCAATCGTCTTGGTAGCTGTGTTACGCAAAGGGATGGCTTCCGGGTAACGAGTGGCATAGTCCACGATGACGAGAATATGTTGGTGCCCACGTGCGGACCGGGGAAGGGGCCCAACCAAATCCATCCCAATCCTCTCAAATGGGACTTCTATGATAGGGAGGGGTACCAAAGGGCTACAGAACCGAGGTTTAGGCGCAGAGATTTGGCACTCTGGACAGGACTCACAATAGTTACGCACATCATTATGTATACCGGGCCACACAAAACAATGTGATATCCTTTCTGTGGTTTTCTGTACCCCCAGATGTCCCCCCATTATATGCCCGTGGGCCAGGTCGAGTACCTTCCGCCGATAAGGTTTTGGTACCACTAACCGTTGTACAGTGTCTTCCCCTTTTTTCTCTACCTGGTAGAGCAAATCATTCTCAAATACCATGTATGGGTATGCCAGCCTAGTGTTAGGTTCTACGGGTACCCCATCTATCATTTTTAAATTTTTCCTAGCCGGAGACAGGGTGGGATCTTTCATTTGCTCGCTGTGGAAGTCATCCAACTGGACTTCCAAATCTGGCAGGCAGGGTGCTGGATGGCTGTCTGCCTCCGCCTCTCGCTGAGTTTCCTCAGTTTCCCCCGCCATAACTGAGAAGGGGAACTGAAAGTTAGATTTAATAACCTCCCCAGCAACGTCTTCCTGTTTGGCCTCCTCTAGGGGCTCGGGACCTCCCGATGGCATGGGAGAAGATTCACGGGCACAGCTACCGTGAAGGAGCAACTGATTCTCCCACAACTGCCAGAAATGGGGAAAATCCCTGCCCAGGATTATATCCTGTAACAATGCGGGAACGAGTCCCACTTTGTGTTGTACAGACCCATAGGGAGTGGAAATCCATATGACTGCTGTTAGGTACGAGCAAGTGTCCCCATGCACACATGTTACAGAAAACTTGTCAGACGGACCAGATGGAAGTGCCACCAGACTGGCTTTCACCAGAGTCACCACACTTCCAGAGTCTAGTAATGCCACAACATTCTTCCCATCAACAGATAATTCACACAGGTGCTTCGCTGTATCATTTTGACCCGCATTCACACTCACTAGCCCTGTAATCAAAGACATGCGTTTTTTAGAGTCTGTAACGTCGCACTGCATGGGTTCAGTGGTAACAGGACAGTTCGCAGAAACATGGCCCTTCTCATGGCAGCGGAAACACCTAACAGGCCCCCTACTGAGATCACCATCCAACACTCTCGGTCTCGGAGTGCGAGCAGTCCCGTGTTCCTCCCCCACAGTCTTAGGCGATTTTCCTTCACCCGCAGTCCCTGGAACAGTCTTACCGGTTCCACGAGGAGGAGGCACGGACCGGATGCTAGCGGTTTCGTCGGGAAGTCCTTCTGCCACGGAATAACGCTCGACCAACTCCACAAGTTGATCCGCGGTCGTGGGATTTCCTTGGCTTACCCACCTTCTCAGCGCTGGTGGTAGTACCCTCAGGTATTTGTCCAGGACAATCCGCTGGATTATTTCTGGTGTTGTCAGTACCTCGGGTTGCAACCATTTCTTTGTTAAGTAGATCAGGTCGAACATCTGAGACTGCGGCGGTTTATCTGGCTGGTATATCCACTGGTGTACCCTCTGTGCACGGACAGCCGTCGTCACCCCCAGCCGGGCCAGGACCTCAGCTTTCAGCTTCTCAAAGTCCTGAGCGTCTTCCGGGTCCAAGTCATGGTAAGCTTTTTGGGCCTCGCCGGAGAGAAACGGGGCAATCAAATCGGCCCAACGTGCCTTCGGCCACTTCTCCCTCAAGGCCGTCCGCTCAAACGCTGTCAGGTATGCCTCGACGTCATCTTCTGCAGTCAGCTTTTGCCAGTATCGACTCACATGGATCCTTCTGGACTCTGCTTCCGGGTCCGCCTCAGACATGCTCACCAGGCGCTGCGCCACCTGTTGAAGAAGCTGGCGGTCTGCACCCGTCATGTCCACTAACTCCTTCAGCTGTGCGGCCATCAAGCGATTAGCTTCATGCTGTGCGGCAGTGGCCTGCTGCTGTACGGCAGTGGACTGTACTAGGGCTTTCACCATGTCTTCCATACTGTCGCCTGTGCCACGTTAATGCCCGCGTTCTCCACCACAATGTAACAAAACACTCCGGGATCGCCTTTGCTGGGGTCAAAGGTCACGTGGTTTGTGCATTGAATTCTGAGGCGACAGCAGGTTTCCAAGTTGGCTGACCTTAGGTCAGGTTTATTAAAGTGAAAGCAACATAGAAAAAACAAAACATAAAAATAAATCCTAGCCTGTCCGGCACTAACTAAACCAATACGTTGCTATCTTAACAACTGGGGGGGCTTCTCCCACCCAGCTAACAACACATAGTCCTTGAGCACAGCTCCCACTCACGTTTGTCTCACACAGACAGGCAATCTGTGTGCCCCAGGCTGACGACGGAAACCCCCAGCTGGTCATCCTTTATTCCTGCACTTATTAACCCCTCGGTATCCTGAAGATACTGAGCGGCCTAACTCACATAGGACAAGTACCTGGGCGAGATATATCTGCCCCCGACTACCAGACCGACATGACTCTTACAGCGCCCATCTAGTGATGTGGTCTTCCAGTGTCCTACTAGAGGGTGTGGCCTCACTCCACTGACTCAGAAACTGGAAAACTCCCTCGGCACACAGTGCGAGCTCTGGGGGGATTCATAAGCCTGCAGACACACAGAGTGACAGCAGACTTATCGATTTGGACCAGACTACCCCTTTAATTATACAGTGGATAGCAGCACAGAATGAGCAATAACGCCATTACTTAATAATCCTCACAGGCTGAGGACTACTGATGTATGACTCACATACCATGTACACCGCCTTCAAATACATCATACGCGATATATAAAATATTCCCACCATATGCAGTTATATGACACATGGTATATACACAACAGATGCACACTGTGCACACCTTGCCCAGGGGACACAGGGTGGTGAACACAGGACGCTCCTCCACACTGTACACACCATCAGAACACACTCTTCATATATTATGCATATGTAATCATTTAATGGGCTGCTGGTGATTGGTGGAAATTGGTGGTGATTGTTTGGCCCAAGTGCTCGTGTACATATCATAATAATTTTGTGTTCGAGTGCCATCCAACAAAACATCCGATCAAACTCAGACCAATGTTATTCAATGGGGTCATGCATATGTCCAATTTTGTTTTCTTGCAACATGCCTGGGTTGGATCCAATTATCCACCCACACTCAGCCATGTAAGTCAATACGTCCATGGAAAAAAATCGGACTGCACTCGGGTGTAGTCCTATTTTTATGGACTGAAAGAATGGAGAAGGTGGAGAAATGTTTTGGTTTTTTTTCAAACTATGATCAGAGTGTGATTAGCATAATCAGCCTGATGCTTCCTGATAAGAGAAAATACGCTGGTGTGACCCCGGCCGAAGGAAAGGCCGTCCGGTGAGATCCTGACCCAAACTAATGTTTCCACAACTACGTCATATGTAATGAGGGGGAAGTGTCATGGCGCCTGTGTGACCACTAGTGTTGGGCTTTTTTTTTCTAATTATTAGGAAAGATAAGCATGCATTCACTTTTACAATTGGGGCATTAAGTACTAAGGGTGGGAAGCAAAATGTTTTCAATACATCCTATCTCCGTCCCACCGAGTCCACTGGCATGTCTTTTTATAGATATCTTGTGTGAGATATTCAGTAATAAGAAGGTGTGAGGAGTTGGAGCTGTGACATCTGTTTCATTTCAGGACATAATCGCAGGTCTTGTGATTTAGACGCCAGGAATTGTCCTATTGGAACCGAAAAACTGGCAAATTCAAGAGCCCAACCAGGTACCAAGAAAGGGTTATTCGCCATTGTAAGAAAAAAAATCCTCATTAAAACATGACCGCTTTCTTCCAGAAATAGCACCAGCCTAATCCATAGGTTGTTTTTTTTTTCTCCTTTGCCGCTGTGCATTGGGCTGTGCTGCAATACCAAGTGCTACCTGAGGACAGGTGTGGCGCTGTATTAGAGGACAACTGCCAGATTTTTCTAATCCTGCACCATGTCTCCAATATTTCAAGCTTTTAAGTATTGACAAGATTGATATGGAAAAAAAAAAGACCCAACCATTTCCTAATCATATTAGCAAAAGTGATAAAACTCCACATAACTCTAGGGAGTTGGATCCGCGATCTGTGCTTCCTTCGAAGATGTTGCACCTACAAGAACCCCTGCCAATAAGCTGATCGTTTGTTGCGTTTCCTGTAATCTCTTGGGGAATCAGTCAGAAAGAGTTAATTACCGATTAGGAAAAAAGTAGCATTACACAGTTCAAAATAGAAATCATAGGGCTGTGAGCGGTCCTGCAGGGCAAGAAACAATGCTAAATAAACTTATCAGTCATATCATATGAATTATTCATAGTTACATGCAGAAAATATAAAAGATACAGGTGTATAAAGTTCAGTCTCCCACGATCATTTCGTGCTTGTTTTAAAAAAGCTTGATTTTCTTTGACAATGTTTGAAATCACAACAGGCTGATCCGTCTAACGGGGCAATTAGGTGGCTGGAAAATAGCGTTCTGCCTGTGCCCCTCGCCACTGCCCTTTGCCTCTGCCAGCCCTTATAGCCATTCTGCAGAGAGGAGGTCGCATGGCTAGCTGCTTCTCATCAGTGAGAAGACTCCCCTGATGGCCTCTGCCTCCTTTGATAAACCATACACATGCTTGATGTAGAAAAACCTATATGGGTGGTCCGTTCTTCTATGAAGTGAACTTTTGAACTTGTTTTTCATGTTTGATCTAAACGTAGGACTAATTCCAAAATTTTCAGAATTCTAAAATTGTAATTTTGGCTAATGTGTGTTCTGCTATTTTTGTGGTCTCCATTGCTATGAATTGCCGGCAATGATCTATGTCTTTTTTTTTTTTTTTTTTATCTAGTGGTTTGTAATACATGTGATTACAACGCATTAAAGGAAAGTCATTGTAACATGGATTAATACAAGAAGTGTCTTGTTCTGATATACAGAGAGCGGCTTTGTACCAGTGACTAGACAGACGTTTTATCTCAACATCTCTGTGTGATTGTAAAATACGCCAACCTCGCTGCCAGGGGCCTGAGGGCCCATATCCAGAAGTTCCTTTGTAAGGCTAAGGGCAGCACATAGGGGTCATATATAGGTCTGTCCTAGAAGCCAATCACACACCATTTATTTCAATCCAGCATATTCTAGAAGGGTAATCCTTTAGGCTAAAATGCACAAAATGGTTTTCACAAATACAATACATTAAATGCTACCGTCACAAACAATAATTAATCCGCTAGAATACTGTCCCATAAATACTGTATATATTATGATTAATATTGTCTGTCAAAGAGAATAGCAGGGGAGATCACGTAGATTCCACCACTGCCACCAATTTGTCATGGGACGCAACTCTGTTGCCTCCAATCGTCAGGACAGTTAGGTAAGTGACTGATAAGGGATGGATGAGGCCACATTTGCTTCAACTAGTAGGCCAGTTATTGGGGAACACACTGAGCATATAGTATATACACCTCCAATTTCAATGCATGGACTCTACATATATACCCCGGAGCGGTCACCGCCAAGTCCATTATAACATAAAGGTACTACTAGCTGCCACCATCAATAATTTATACAGGCCGATTGAATACCCGTTACAGGCAGCGTATGGCTTCAGGGGTGCGGCTTACAGAGCACCAGAAACAGAGCTATTACATTTTATACATTTAATATGGAAAGGTAGGCAGTGTTTATAAAAAAAATTTTGCAAAGATGTTACAAAATGTCAACAAAAGCATATGATATATACAGTTACATACAATAAAAAGTAATTAACTTGATGTTGCATGAATGGCTCTTATCTTTATGCAGACAAGCACTCCAATTTGGAAAATGGAACACACTCACAAAGAACTGTGTCTTCCAGAAATGAACAATGACAGAAGCCGAACCTCTGATTCTTCTTTTTTTTTTCTTTTAGGTCAAGGTTACGCCCACATACATCCCCTTGGTAAGCTCATGTGGGCTGGTTGTTGGATATGCTAGAGCTTTTAGAAGTTTGGGATCCTGAACTTTCAGGATATCTTTACCCCTGGAGGTTCCAGGGGGTAGATATTGTCATCATGTTTCATATTATGATTTTACCTTTCTATGGTGATGAAATATGGCATGGATACCCTTATCTACTGGAACGTTATTAAGTTGGAGGGGTTAGAATGGCCTTACTGTGATGTAAGTGAATGCCTTATGTTTATCCCTTCACTATGATGCCGAAAATATATCTCCCATAAATATCGGATCCATGCAAATGCCAATATTTATCACTGACCACTGTCTTCCGAAAGTGTACAATCAGTGCTTTGAACAGGGGAAACTCTTGCCTTGGAAGTGCACTTCTCTGCCTCTGAATATACACATCGTAGCCTTGGTATCTGGTTCTCAGAGCAGATCTTCTGTTGTAATTACCTGTTCACAGCAGGAGATCCTATTTCAATGGAGGTTGAATTGTTGGTTCACTTTCACGTCCCCAGTTATAATTAGTTTCTCACTTCCCCAGTTATAATTAATCTCATGTTTAATGTGAGGGTGATATGTCCCCTCAATGGAGATGTCTTTATGGATTTTAATTTTTTCACTACGACATTGTCTTTTATGTAAAGGAATATAGCAACTATAATTACCGTATATACTCGAGTATAAGCCGACCCCCCTAATTTTGCCACAAAAAACTGGGAAAACTTATTGACTCGAGTATAAGCCTAGGGTTGAAAATACAGCAGCTACCGGTGAATTTCAAAAATAAAAATAGATGCTCCATACCGTTCATTATGGCCCCATAGCTGTGCCATATAGTGCTCTGCACCATTCATTATTGCTCCACAGCTGTACCATAGAAAGCTGTGCCATATAGTGCTCTGCACCGTTCATTATTGCCCCATAGCTGTGCCATATAGTGCTCTGCACCGTTCATTATTGCCCCATAGCTCTACCATAGAAAGCTGTGCCATATAGTGCTCTGCACCGTTCATTATTGCCCCATAGCTGTGCCATATAGTTCTCTGCACCGTTCATAATTGCCCCATAGCTGTGCCATATAGTGCTCTGCACCGTTCATAATTGCCCCATAGCTGTGCCATATAGCGCTCTGCACCGTTCATAATTGCCCCATAGCTGTGCCTTATAGTGCTCTGCACCGTTCATTATTGCCCCATAGCTGTACCATAGAAAGCTGTGCCATATAGTGCTCTGCACCGTTCATTATTGCCCCATAGCTGTGCCATATAGTGCTCTGCACTGTTCATTATTGCCCCATAGCTCTACCATAGAAAGCTGTGCCATATAGTGCTCTGCACCGTTCATTATTGCCCCATAGCTGTGCCATATAGTTCTCTGCACCGTTCATAATTGCCCCATAGCTGTGCCATATAGTGCTCTGCACCGTTCATAATTGCCCCATAGCTGTGCCATATAGCGCTCTGCACCGTTCATAATTGCCCCATAGCTGTGCCATATAGTGCTCTGCACCGTTCCTTATTGCCCCATAGCTGTGCCATATAGTGCTCTGCACCGTTCCTTATTGCCCCATAGCTGTGCCATATAGTGCTCTGCACCGTTCCTTATTGCCCCATAGCTGTGCCATATAGTGCTCTGCACCGTTCCTTACTGCCCCATAGATGTGCCATATAGTGCTCTGCACCGTTCATTATTGCCCCATAGCTGTGCCATATAGTGCTCTGCACCGTTCCTTATTGCCCCATAGCTGTGCCATATAGTGCTCTGCACCGTTCCTTATTGCCCCATAGCTGTGCCATATAGTGCTCTGCACCGTTCCTTATTGCCCCATAGCTGTGCCATATAGTGCTCTGCACCGTTCATTATTGCCCCATAGCTGTGCCATATAGTGCTCTGCACCGTTCATTATTGCCCCATAGCTGTACCATATAGTGCTCTGCACCGTTCCTTACTGCCCCATAGATGTGCCATAGAAAGCTGTGCTGCTGCTGCTGCTGCAATAAAAATAATAAATCACATACTCACCTTTCTTGCTTGCAGCTCCTCAGCGTCCCGTCCCGGCGTCTCTCTCTCTCCGCACTGACTGATCAGGCAGAGGGCTGCGCGCACACTATATGCGTCATTGCGCCCTCTGACCTGCACAGTCAGTGCGGAGAGAGAGACGCCGGGAAGATGGAGCGGCGCCCGGCGTGTGGAACGCGGACAGGTGAATATGACATACTTACCTGCTCCCGGCGTCCCGCTCCTTCCCCCGGACAGCTGGTCTTCGGTGCCGCAGCTCTTCCTCTGTCAGCGGTCACCGGCACCGCTGATTAGAGAAATGAATAGGCTGCTCTGCCCCTATGGGATCCACTCCCATAGGGGCGGAGCCGCCTATTCATTTCTCTAATGAGCGGTCCCACGTGACCGCTGACAGAGGAAGAGCTGCGGCACCCGGAGACCGTGGGTCGGGCAGGGGGAGCGCCAGGAGCCCCGGAAGCAGGTAAGTATGCCTCAGCGCCCTCTCTCCCTCACCCGCCGACCGTGACTCGAGTATAAGCCGAGAGGGGCACTTTCAGCCCAAAAATTTGGGCTGAAAATCTCGGCTTATACTCGAGTATATACGGTATGTCTTGTAGAGTAATGCTCCTGTGTAAAGGGGGGGGGGGGGAATAAGTATTTGATCCCTCGCTGATTTTGTAAGTTTGCCCACTGACAAAGACATGAACAGTCTATAATTTTAAGGGTAGGTTAATTTTAACATTGAGAGATGGAACATCAAAAATAAAATCCAGAAAATCACATTATATAAATGTATTTGCATTTTGCAGTGAGAAATAAGTATTTGATCCCCTACCAAGCATTAAGGCTATGTGCACACGATGCGGATTTTGCTGCGGAGCCGCAGCGTTTTTGCAGCTGCGGGTCCGCAGCAGTTTTCCATAAGTTTATATTACAATGTAAACCTATGGGAAACAGAAAAAGCTGTGCACATGCTGCGGAAAAAAATGCGCGGAAACGCAGCGGTTTACATTCCGCAGCATGTCTCTTCTTTCTGTGGATTCCGCAGCGGTTTTACAGCTGCTCCAATAGAAAACCGCAGTTGTAAAACCGCAGTGAAATCCGCAAAAAAACCGGGGGAAATCCACAGCAAAAATGCAGCAGTTTTGCCCTGCAGATTTATCAAATCCGCTGCGGAAAAATCCGCAGTGGACCATTCTACGTGTGCACATACCCTTAGGCTATGTGCACACATATAATGGTCCACTGCGGATTTTTAAGCAGCGGATTTGATAAATCTGCAGGACAAAAAATGCAGCATTTTTGCTGCAGATTTATCGCAGATTTACTGCGGTTTTTCTGCGGATTTCACTGCGGTTTTCTATAGGAGCAGCTGTAAAACCGCTGCGGAATCCACAGAAAGAAGAGACATGCTGCGGAATGTAAACCGCTGCGTTTCCGCGCGTTTTTTTCCGGAGCATGTGCACAGCGTTTTTTGTTTCCCATAGGTTTACATTGTAATGTAAACTCATGGGAAACTGCTGCGGACCCGTGTGCACATACCCTAGGCTATGTGCACACGTAGGAAATGTGGTGCAGAATTTTCTGCACTAAATCTGCATCTGCAGATTTGATGCAGTTTCTGTGCAGTTTCTATGCAGTTTCTATGCAGTTTCTGCGCAGATTCTATGCAGTTTCTATGCAGATTCTATGCAGATTCTATGCAGTTTCTATGCAGTTTCTGTGCAGTTTCTGTGCAGTTTCTATGCAGTTTCTATGCAGTTTCTGTGCAGTTTCTGTGCAGTTTCTGTGCAGTACAATGTAAATCAATGGGGAAAAAAAAAAGCTGTGCACATGGTGCAGAAAAATCTGCAGCAGAAACGCTGCAGAACTGCACAAAAGAAGGGTATGTGCACACGATGCAGATTTAGTGCAGAATTGGTGCAGAACTGCAGCAGATTTTTCTGCTGCAGAAACGCTGCAGAACTGCACTGTGATTTACAGTACAATGTAAATCAATGGGAAAAAAAAAAAGCTGTGCACATGGTGCAGAAAAATCTGCGCAGAAACGCTGCAGATTTCAAAGAAGTGCACGTCGCTTCTTTTGTGCAGTTCTGCAGCGTTTCTGCTGCAGATTTTTCTGCACCATGTGCACAGCTTTTTTTTTTCCCATTGATTTACATTGTACTGCACAGAAACTGCATAGAAACTGCACAGAAACTGCACAGAAACTGCATAGAAACTGCATAGAATCTGCATAGAATCTGCCTAGAAACTGCACAGAAACTGCATAGAATCTGCATAGAATCTGCATAGAAACTGCACAGAAACTGCATAGAATCTGCGCAGAAACTGCATAGAAACTGCATCAAATCTGCAGATGCAGATTTAGTGCAGAAAATTCTGCACCACATTTCCTACGTGTGCACATACCCGAAGCGACGTACACTTCTTTGAAATCTGCAGCGTTTCTGCGCAGATTTTTCTGCACCATGTGCACAGCTTTTTTTTTTTCCCATTGATTTACATTGTACTGTAAATCACAGTGCAGTTCTGCAGCGTTTCTGCAGCAGAAAAATCTGCTGCAGTTCTGCACCAATTCTGCACTAAATCTGCATCGTGTGCACATACCAGTTCTGGCTCCTACAGACCAGTTAGACGCTCCTAATCAACTCGTTACCTGCATTAAAGACAGCTGTCTTACATAGTCACGTTTTATAAAAGACTCCTGTCCACAGACTCAATTAATCAGTCAGACTGATACCTCTAAATCAAGGGCAAGACCAAAGAGCTTTATAAGGATGTCAGGGACAAGATCATAGACCTGCACAAAGCTGGAATGGGCTACAAAACCATAAGTAAGGTGCTGGGTGAGAAGAAGACAACTGATGGTGCAATAGTAAGAAAAAGGAAGAAATACAAAATGACTGTCAATCGACATCGATCTGGGGCACCATGCAAAA
Source organism: Ranitomeya variabilis (assembly GCF_051348905.1). Classification (NCBI taxonomy): domain Eukaryota; kingdom Metazoa; phylum Chordata; class Amphibia; order Anura; family Dendrobatidae; genus Ranitomeya; species Ranitomeya variabilis. The sequence continues at coordinate 252,339,884 of NC_135233.1, read as the reverse complement.
TCTCACCTCGTGGGGTATCCTTGATCATGAGGAAGGTGAGAGGTCAGTCTAAAACTACAGGGGGAACTTTTTAATGATCTCAAGGCAGCTGGGACCACAGTCACTAAGAAAACCATTGATAACACATTATGCTGTAAAGTTTTAAAATCCTGCAATGCCCGCAAGGTCCCCCTGCTCAGGAAGGCACATGTGCAGGCCCATGTGAAGGTTGCCAGTTAATACCTGGATGATTCTGTGAGTGATTGGCAGAAGGTGCTGTGGTCAGATGAGACAAAAATTGAGGTATTTGGGACTAACTCAACTTGCTGTGTTTGGAGGAAGAGAAATGCTGCCTATGACCCAAAGAACACCATCCCCACTGTCAAGCATGGAGGTGGAAACATGTTTTGGGGGTATTTCTCTACTAAGGGAACAGGACTTCTTCACTGCATCAATGGAAGAATGGATGGAGCCATGTACCTTTAAAATCCTGAGTGACAACCTCCTTCCCTCCGCCAGGACATTAAAAATGGGTCGTGGCTGGGTATTCCAGCAAGACAATGACCCAAAACATACAGCCAAGACAACAAAGGAGTGGCTCAAAAAGAAGCACATTAAGGTCATGGAGTGGCCTAGTTTGCTTAATCCTATAGTAAACTTATGGAGAGAGTTGAAGCTCCGAGTTGCCAAGTGACAACCTCAAATCTTAATGATTTAGAGATGATCTGCAAAGAGGAGTGGACCAAAATTCCTCCTGACATATGCGCAAATCTCATCATCAACTACAAAAAGCGTCTGACTGCTGTGCTTGCCAACAAGGATTTTGCCACCAAGTATTAAGTCTTGTTTGCCAGAGGGATCAAAAACTTATTTCTCACTGGGAAATGCAAGTAAATGTATATAATGTATACAATGTGATTTTCTGGATTTTATTTTTGATATTCTATCTCTCAATGTTAAAATTAACCTTAAAATTATAGACTGTTCATGTCTGTCAGTGGGCAAACTTACAAAATCAGCAAGGGAACAAATACTTATTTCCCCACTGTATAATCCTGCCCACTATGTAAAAGAATATAACTGCCATAATACTGCAATTAGTAATGAAAGAAAACCTTCTATAGTCAGCTTACATATATGGAGATCACTGCACGGAAGCTTGTGGTGCAACAAGGATTTGTAGAAAAGGATGAATTTCCAACATCAGGTTCTTCCATAAAAAAAAAAAAAAAAAAAAAAAAAAATTCCATGAAGAACAAAAATGACAACTCCATCACCACACTGATAATAAAAACATATAAAATTAGAAGCAAACGCCTTCAAACGCTTGTCTTTAGTCATAGCATATGACTACTATAATGCTGGATGGAATGATTTGCAGAAAACCACTTCAGTTATACAAAAACAAACATGACAATGTTTAGCATCTTATGCCTACTAAGTGTGATATATCATTTTACAGGACCATGTATTATTATTAGATATGACTGAACGTGCTCGGATAAGGTGTTATCTGAGCATGCTCGGGCTGTTGGACAGCCGCAACACTTTCCTGTTTGTAAGGCAATCCCTGCATGTGTTGTGGCTCTCAAACAGTCGCAAGACATACTCATATTACGCCTTATCCGAGCACGTTCGCTCATCACTAATTGTTAAGTCTGAGTTTCAGGGATGTGTCCTGGATTGAGCTGCAGGTCCTGGAAATCCTGATCTCATTTACATTCCTGCTGGGTCCCATTCGCTGCCTAACAAGGTATTTTGTGTCATGGTAACTCTTGAAATTAACCAGGCTCTGGGCAAGAGGCCCAGGGAAAGTATCACATGGGGGAGTCCTAGGATTCACATTAAGAGAGGAGAGGGACTGCAGGGGTTCAGACTCCCAGAGTTACCAGACAATCAATATACTTGTATTCATACACACAATGCTGAGAGCACCCACATATCATTCATACTTCGTCATCTTTTTTGTGCATTTAAAGGGGGAATTTAAAGAATGACTCGTCTCCACTATACAACAATCTCTGCAGTTACAATCCAACTGGAATGTGAAGTAATGCAGTAAATCCTTCGCTTCAATAATCTGCTCAGATCTTACAGTTACATGAGTTTTTTCTCTCCATTCACAACTTTTTCTGTTTTTAGACTGCAGTGCACTGTGGGAGCTCAGGTGGCAGAATCCGTTCTCTGCTAGGACCTATTTGTGGCCGAGGTGCCTGGCTAATGTCATCAACCCCAAGCAACAAATGTGTGAGCCGTTATAAGTGTGAAGGAACAAGGTTCCATACAAATGAAAGTCTGGATACAAACGTTAGCATAAATATGTAGTTACTCAACTTTTTCTAGCTCAGTCATTATCTTCAAAACATCTGAGCACATTATGGAGGAGGGTGAACTGTGGTGAGCAGGTGGAACATGAATTATGTATTAGGTGACGAAAAGTCCCCAGTGCAGGCAGATGGCCCAAATAATAGGAAAGATCAGTCCTCCAGCCATCAAGGATAATTGCAGATTAGTGAGCAAGTTCAGACAAATATCTTGTATAATAGTCATAATATTCGTGTAATCAGGTGGTGCACATGGAAATAAATCTAAGGCCGAAGTCACACATACGCGAGATACGGCCGAGTCACGCAGATTAAAACCAAGCTCTGGCGCCGGCACTCCGGAGCGGAGCGTGCGGCTCCATGTATTGCTGTGCGGCCGCACGCTCCGCTCTGGAGTGCCGGTGCCAGAGCTTGGTTTTAACCTGCGAGACTCGGCCGTATCTCGCTGTGTGTGGTCCTGGCACTCACAACTTCAATGCAACTTATTTTATTTTGGCATGAAATTGATGAAATGGTAGGATACGTTTCAGCCCATCCCAAGCGTTCATCAACCACTACATCAGTAGTTTCTAGCCCCCGGATGTGAGACCTGCGATCTGCTTCCTACACGCCGGTTTTCCCGACACCTCTTCTGATTTGCTTCCCCAGAACAGTGTCATGATTATGGGATCACCCTGGATCTACTAATCAGAAGAGGCACCTTGTCAGCGGCGGCCACAGCACTGATTTGGCCGGGTGACCCAGGTCCTGTGAATTGATTCGCGTATCTTTACTGTTGCAGTATTGAGTACTGTATTGTATGGCGTCTTATTTGTGCACTTCATAGCAGTATCATAGGAACACTGTATGGAGATATTTTTTATTTCAGCATGATTACATTTTTGCATTGTTTCAGCACTGTTAATTGGTGACAAAGTATCTAGCTAGGGTTTTACCATGTTATGTAAATCCAGTACGGTTTTCTTTAATATGAATACTGTATGATGGTGTTATTTGTGCTTTGTAAAGTAATGTTATTTAACCCCCGGACTTTTTTTTGTTTTGTTTTCGTTTTTCACTCCCCTTCTTCCCAGAGCCATAACTTTTTTTATTTTTCCGTCAATATGGCCATATCAGGGCCAGTTTTTTTCCAGGACGAGTTGTACTTTTGAACAACACCATTGGGTTTTACCATGTTGTGTACTAGAAAACGGGAAAAAAAATACAAGTGCTATGTTGTGTATAAATATGTGATTCTTCAGAATTTGCTTTAGGCCAGTCTCACACGTCCAGATAATTCCGGTACCGGAGTTATCCGTGTCCGTGTGCTCACGTGGCACATCAGTGTGGCACACGTGCGGCAGCCGTGTGCCGACTGAGGACCACACGGACCATGCAGGAGACAGCACTAGAGTTAAGCGCTGTCCTCTGCTTTGGGTGCTGAAGCCGGCATTCATTCCTTCTCCCCAGCAGCGTTCGCTGGAGGGAAGGAATGAAAAATCAAGGTTTGGGGTTTTTTTGTGTTTAAAATAAAGTTTGTGGTCACCTCCCGCCTCCCACCCCCTGTGCGTCCGCCCGCTTGCATTAAAATACTCACCCAGCTCCCGCAATGCTTCCTCTCAGCGCCGGCAGCTTGTCCTGTGTGAGCGGTCACGTGGTGCCGCTCATTACAGGGATGAATATGCGGCTCCACCCCTATGGGGAAAAAAAATTTCCAAACCTTGCTGGAAAAGAAAAAAAAATCACAATTTTCTGAGTCCCGTAGCATCTCCATTTTTCGTGATCTCTGGTTGGGTGAGGGTTTTTTTTTATGTGCCGAGCTGACATTTTTAATGATACCATTTTGGAGCAGATATGATCTTTTGATCGCCTGTTATTGCATTTTAATGCAATGTCACGGCGACTAAAAAAACGTAATTCTGTCGTTTTGATTTTTTTTTCGCTATGCCGTTTAGCGATCAGGTTAATCCTTTTTTTTTTTATTGATAGATCGGGTGATTCTGAACGCAGCGATGCCGAATATGTGTATGTTTGATATATTTTTTTTATTATTTATTTTGAATGGGGTGAAAGGGGGGTGATTTGAACTTTTGATACTTTTTTTTTTATTTTTTTCATATTTTTTAAAACATGTCTGCTCAGATCGCTCCTATGTAGCTGAATTACAGCATTGCTATGAGCGCCGACCACAGGGTGGCGCTCACAGCAATCTGGCATCAACAACCATAGAAGTCTTCAGGAGACCTCTGGTTGTCATTCCAACGCATCGCTGACCCCGATCAAGTGACAGGGGTCACCGATGTGAGCATTTCCTGCCCGATGGCCAGCAGCGCTTGTTAAATGCTGCTGTCAGAGTTTGACAGCGGCATATAACTAATTAATAGGTGCGGGTGGATCGCGATTCCACCTGCGCCTATTGCGGGCACATGTCAGCTGTTCAAAACAGCTGACATGTCCTGGCTTTGATGAATAGTACGTCCCATGGCACAAAGGGGTTAAACAACAAAATACAGACCAGTAAGTGACACGTGGCTGAAATCAGGGCCTCTGCACCTACATCAGTAAAAACTTGCCGACAGATTCCCTATAATGAGGTTTTCCAGGATTTGGTAAAATTATTGCTAGGCTTTCCTTTTGGGAAAATAAGTACTTTTACAATTTACATTGTAGCAATCAGGCGCTCGCTTACAGACACTGGTGCAGGTCACAGGTTTTCCCCTCTTTCTGTTCTAGACTCTGCGCTCTGCTTTGACTTTCACCTCTGACTGTATTTGTGACTTGAAAAGTGAAGAGGAGTAGTTGATATTGGACACTAGGAGGAGGCTGGCCATGCAGAGGTGGCACTGGGTGAGGAGGCAGCGCTATCCATGTAGTAAATGGTCAGGAGTGCTGCTTGTCAATAACGTCATATACTTCCATGATATTGGGGGTTAAGGTATGAAATCTAAAAAAAAAAAGGACCATTGACGAGTGACATTAGAAGTAAAGGAAGCCTGCTAGACGCAGCGATTCGAGTACTGGAAACCCACCACAGAGCTTGTTCTCACCATTGATTGTAGCTGGGCAGAGATGCCATTCAGAGACCTTGGAAAAGCATATTATTCTCCCATAGATTAATAGATACGGGATATAAGAGGACAGCTCCAAGACTTTAGTGACTTTGCATCTTAGAGGAAAGTTACTAAAGTAAGTTCCTTAAACCCCATGAAAGATTTATGATGAGATTGGGAGATAACGTGACTGTGGTATTGAGGATCGGATGCTCTGCATTCAGTTTTCCCATATGAGGGAGGGATATTGCTTTGTATTGACCGGTTTCTGCATCCCTGGTTTGCACTGAATGGTCGTCCGGCATAAACATTACTGCACATGGATGTTTTATGTGGCATGGCAGCACTCAGACCAGGCTGTAATCTTACAGCGGAGATCTCCTTGTGTCTGCTGTGGTTTGAAATGTGCTGACAGTACAGAAGTGACAAGCTGTAAATCAATAATTGATGATGATCGTAATGGCTCAAATAGTATGCAGCTCCCCTACACTTTTACATCTTTGCTCCAATGAACCCTTATGTATATATTGTATATATAAAGGGCACCATTGTACCCACTAAGAGCCCCAAACAGTGGCAATCAAGTAGTTGTAGTTGGTTTTCATACCTCCGGTTCCGTTCATTCATTGATTCCCTTCAGCTGTTCTCGGTGCTCAAATCCGACCCTTCTCAGTTTGATTCACTGCTGATTGGAGAAGCTGCACCCAAGCATACGATCTACCAAATATATTTTATTTTGTCATCCCAGACTAAGGCCGGGGTCACACATGCGTGTTTTACGGACGTAAGAGCGCAGAAACTACGTCCGTAAAACTCGCATTACATACGGCACAATGATTCTCAATGGGTCTAGTCCTATCAGGCGTATATTACGGATCCGTAATATACGGCGTTGTACGGGTGTAGAAAATCGCAGCATGCTGCGTTTGTCAGCGTATTGCGCAAAAAAATCGCCAATGAAAGTCTATGGGGGAGAGAAAAATACGGATTCCACACGGACCAGCAGTGTGACTTGCGAGAAATACGCAGCGGTGTTAGTGAAAAGTCGGTAATTCAATTGCCGGCTTTTCATTTCTCCTGCACAAACCCGACAGGATATGAGACATGATTTACATATAGTAAACCATCTCATATCCCCATTTTTTTTTGCATATTCCACACTACTAATGTTAGTAGTGTGTATGTGCAAAATTTCAGCGCTGTAGCTGCTAAAATAAAGGGTTAAATGGTGGAAAAAATTGGCGTGGGCTCCCGCGCAATTTTCTCCGCCAGAATGGTAAAGCCAGTGACTGACGGCAGATATTAATAGCCAGGAGAGGGTCCATGGTTATTGGCCCCCCCGTGGCTAAAAACATCTGCCCCCAGCCACCCCAGAAAAGGCACATCTGGAAGATGCGCCTATTCTGGCACTTGGCCACTCTCTTCCCACTCCCTGTAGCGGTGGGATATGGGGTAATGAAGGGTTAATGCCACCTTGCTATTGTAAGGTGACATTAAGCCAGATTAATAATGGAGAAGCGTCAATTATGACACCTATCCATTATTAATCCAATTGTTTGAAAGGGTTAAAAAACACACACACATGATTTAAAAGTATTTTAATGAAATAAACACAGCGGTTGTTTTAATAATTTATTGCTCTCTCAATCCATTTGCAGGCCCTCGCTTGGCAAAATAATAAACGCACAAGATACATACCTTCTGATGTCCTATCACGTCCCACGAGGTAATCCATCTGAAGGGGTTAACTAATATTACAGGCACGAGCTGCGATAAACCACTCGCTCGTGCCTGTAATCCCCGGGTGCTGAAAGGAAAGCTGGATCTGTACTTACATTGAGTCGCGGTGATGCGCCCCTGCTGGATGTTCTCATGAACTGCAGCCTGGGAACTTTTTCCCACGCTCCAGGTCATATGAGGACATCCACCAGGGGGCGCATCACCGCGACTGAAGGAAATGTAGGTCAATGACCTACATTTCATTCATTCGCCGGGGAATTACAAGCACAAGCACACAGCTGCATTAGCAGGGCTCCTGCCTGTAAAATATTTTAACCCCTTCAGATGGATTACCTCGTGGGACGTGACGGTTCAGCTGAGGGTATGTATCTTGTGCGTTTATTATTTTGCCAAGCGAGGGTCTGCAAATGGATTGAGAGAGCAATAAATTATTACAACAACCGCTGGGTTTATTTCATTAAAATACTTTTAAATCGTGTGTGTGTGTGTTTTTTAACCCTTTCAAACAATTGGATTAATAATGGATAGGTGTCATAATTGACGCTTCTCCATTATTAATCTGGCTTAATGTCACCTTACAATAGCAAGGTGGCATTAACCCTTCATTATCCCATATCCCACCGCTACAGGGAGTGGGAAGAGAGTGGCCAAGTGCCAGAATAGGCGCATCTTCCAGATGTGCCTTTTCTGGGGTGGCTGGGGGCAGATGTTTGTAGCCAGGGGGGGCCAATAACCATGGACCCTCTCCTGGCTATTAATATCTGCCGTCAGTCACTGGCTTTACCATTCTGGCGGAGAAAATTGCGCGGGAGCCCACGCCAATTTTTTCCGCCATTTAACCCTTTATTTTAGCAGCTACAGAGCTGAAATTTTGCACATACACACTACTAACATTAGTAGTGTGGAATATGCAAAAAAAATGGGGATATGAGATCGTTTACTATATGTAAACCATGTCTCATATCCTGTCGGGTTTGTGCAGGAGAAATGAAAAGCCGGCAATTGAATTACCGGCTGTTCACAGATATCGCGCTGAATGAAATCTAAATACAGAATATATATATATGTGTCTCAATGACATATATATATATATATATATATATACTGTATATATGTTTTCTCGAACATTTGAGCACATAAATCCATTAGATGTCGGTTTTGCAAGCCTGCGCGAAAATCTCGCAGTACGGATGCCATACGGATTACATACGGAGGATGCCATGCGCAAAATACGCTGACACACCCTGACTACGGATCAATATTTTGGGAACATTTCTCCGTATTACGGCCGTAGTACGGACGTATAATACGTGGCCTATTGTCTTACGCCAAGTGTGACCCCAGCCTAATACAGAGCTCCTTTGGTTAAAGAATGGGAGATAGAGATTGGGATGACTTTCTCGGAGGAGGAATGGAACAAAACTTTCTTTTGCACACGCAGACTTGCATTGGCTTGCAAAGCTCAAGAAAAAAACTAGAAAATCATAACTAGATGGTATAGTTGCCCAGCGGATCTTCATAACATATTTCCCTCTGTCTACAATAAATGCTGGAGGTGTGAAAATGATGGGAATGCCCTCAAATAAGTGGACTCTGGAGCAAAGTCTTTGATGTTCACAAACACATCATCATCTAGAACTCCCCAGATCGGACTTCTTTCTATGATACCAGTTTCTTAAATCTATCAAAAGAGGATTGCTGAGACACTGTTTATCCGCCACTAGGACAGTCATTCCCAGACACTGGCGTTCTAGAATCACTCCATCTATCCAAGAATGGTCTCTTGAAATTATTTTTTTGTGAAGAATGGAAAGACTCTCTGCTCATAATAAAATTAGCTCAGACAACTTTTTCCATACTTGGCAAGGATGGGTTTTATTCAGAGATTTCACGGAGTACAATATGTGGTGATAAAGAAACCATATATTGTACTTGTACATACCTTAATCTGGGTGGATTCATAAACCTTGCTCTTCTCTTCCTCTCCGTTTAGGATTAGTGATGAACGAGTGTACTCGTTGCTCTGGTATTCCAGAGCACGCCTGGGTAACCTCCGAGTATTTGTTAGTGTTCGGAGATTTCGTTTTCATCATGGCAGCTGAATGATTTACAGCTATTAGCCAGGCTGAGTACATATGGGGGTTGCCTGGTTGCTAGGTAATCCCCACATGTAATCAAACTGGCTAATAGCTGTAAATCATGCTGCTGAGGCGATGAAAACTTAATGTCCGAGCAGTCATAAATACTCGGAGGTCACCCGAGCGTGCTCGGGAAAACTCGAGCAACGAGTTCACTCGCTCATCATTATTTAGGATCTCTTCTTGACTTTTCTATTTTGTTATAATTTTCTACTAAAAGTTCTTTTCCCTTCTTTGTCAGGCTTGACAAAGCCCAATTTGATGGCAAGAAGTTAATGAACAATTTGTTTATATGTCAAAAAAGGGTATTCTGATATGTGATTTGACATTTAGGCTATGTGCACACGTTGCGGATTGTATGCGTTTTTGCCGCTTTTTTTTTCCCAGCGAAAACACATACACAACAAAACCCATTGAATTCAATGGGATAACACAATGCTGTGCTAATGCTGCATATTTTTCCGCTGCGGAATCGCATCGTGGAAAAATACGGCAATTCCGCACACGTAGGAATGCATTGATCCGCTTACTTTCCGCATGGGGCTATGCCCACCATGCGGGAAGTAAGCGGATCATGTGTGGATAGTACCCAGGGTGGAGGAGAGAAGACTCTCAGGCCCTTAAAAAAAAAAATTAAAATAAAAAATAGTTATATATTCACCTTCTGGCGGCCCCCGGATTCACTGATCCCTCACTGACCTGCCCCCTATTTTACATACTGTATAGGTTATTGTTTAAAAAAAAAAATACACATTCATCATGCAGGCGGCGGAGCCTGCACTGTAGCATGATATGATCTATAATATCCATATTTTCATTTAATTTAGTCAAATAAATTTATTGAGGAAAAAAAAACATTCAAAAATTATCTTAATCAAAATGGCGGCTGCGCTTGCCCAGTAGCATCCAGAGCCGGACTGGGACTAAAATTCAGCCCTGGCATTTGAAGTTACACAGGCTCACTTGTCACATGGTGACTGTATTATATCTTTGTACACTTGTAGGCAGGGACGGTTTTAGGCAAAGTGGGGCCCTACGCCTAGGCAAAGTTTAAAATGGGGCCCCAAATGCTAACATACTGCACATCACACAAAAGCATTTCGGTTTTATTTAGAAGCGCTGAGTTCAGGCCGCTAAATGAGTTTGATCAACAATACTGAAGTTGTTCAATGCTTGTTTCCCAGCCTCTTTTCACCAGCTGAGGAATAATGATAGGACAGAACGATCACTAATAGATCACTAACCGATCACCATACAGTATCATGTTATCAGCAGCACATCTACAGTTTACACCGGCGATGTGCTGCTGAGAACAAGGATTTCTCTTACCCCCATGACGGCACCACGGAGAGAGGGATCCGCCCTCAGGGACAGGAAACCCACAGGTTAAAAAGGCGAGACCTCTCCTCCACCCCAGTTCGGTTTCCTGTCCCTGATGGGGAACCCACAGCTTTCCGTATCCAGCATAAAGTGTGCCCGCTCTGCTTGGCAGATCTACCAACTACATGGGCAAAAAAGCTATGTGCCTTATGTATAGAGAGACCAGGACCTGGCAGGGAACCACTGGGTAAAAAGGTTTGTTAGGGCTTCATCCAGATCTAGACCCGTCATGCATCACACTTCTTCTCCCTGGGATCTGATCTGGTGCTGTCGGCACTAACTAAGGCGCCTTTTGAACCCTTATCGCAAGCACCCCTAAAGATAATGTCCCTGAAAACTTGTCTACTAGTAGCCCTGCCCTCAGCCCGTAGGATCAGTGACTTACAGGCTTTATCAGCCTATCCACCTTTAACCCAGATATTAGAAGACAGAGTAGTCCTCCGAACTGATCCAGCCTACCTTCCTAAAGTGGCGTCAAAATTTCATAGAAATCAAGAAATATCATTACCATCCTTTTGTCCAAATCCCAAAAATGAAAAAGAAAGGACATTGCACACCCTAGATGTGAAAAGGTGTCTGACCCATTATATATAAGCCACGAGGGAGTGTAGGAAAGGGAGGGCTCTTTTTGTCTGTTTTCAGGGGCCAAACAAGGGGCAGAAAGCATCAAAAGCCACGTTGGCAAGATGGGTAAGGGACGCCATCACCCTGTCATATACCTCATCTAAGGAAACGGTTCCAAGCACAATTAAGGCTCACTCGACCAGATCGGTGGCAACTTCTTGGGCAGAGCGAGCTGGAGCATTCATTGACCAGATATGTAGAGCAGCCACTTGGTCTTCACCTTCTACATTTTTCAAGCACTACCAACTTGACCTATCTACCTCTTCAGACCTAACCTTCGGTAGAAGGGTCCTGGAGGCAATAATCCCACCCTAAATGTATTCTATGAAATTCTCTCCGTGGTGCTGTCATGGGGGTAAGAGAATATCGTAGTTACTCACCGATAACGGTATTTCTCTGATCCCATGACGGCACCCATATATTCCCTCCCTTTTCACGTGTGGGTGTACACACTTCTTTTGTTTAGTCACGAGGTGTCGCAAAAAAAAAATAAAAAAAAAATATATATATATATATATATATATATATATATATATATATATATATATATAATATTAAGAAATTTAATGCATATATATGTATATGATATTTTCTGTGCATGTAAATAACCAATTAAGTTACAGCTGAAGTCCTGTTAAGGCTCTGTAAACCAACTGGGGTGGAGGAGAGGTCCCGCCTTTTTAACCTGTGGGTTTCCTGTCCCTGAGGGCGGATCCCTCTCTCCGTGGTGCCGTCATGGGATCAGAGAAATACCATTATCGGTGAGTAACTACAATATTTTGTTCCAGCAAAAACAATCTGAATATGCAGCATTTTTCTTGTTTAGTAAAATACACCCCATAGTTCTCCATATATTATAATGTGCACCACAGTCCTCCATATAGTATAATATACTCCCTATAGTCCTCCATATATTAAAATACACTGCTCAGTCCTCCATATAGCATAATACACTCCTCATAGTCCTCCATATAGCCTAATACACTCCTCATAGTGCTCCATATAGTATAATGCACTGCCATAGTCATCCATGTAGTACAATTCACTTCCCATAGTATAATGCACCCCATAGTTCTTCACATAGTATAACGTATTCCCCATAATTCTCGATACAGTATAATGCAGCCCACATATAGTATAATGCAGCCACCACCCTACAGAATATAATGCAGCCACCCCAGAGTATTATGCAGCCACTCCATAGAATATAATATAGCGCACCTCCCCATAGAATATAATGCAGCCCCCCATAGTATAACACAGCCTCCCCCATAGAATATAATATACCCCCACAATAGTATATATAACAGCCACATAGTATATAACACGGCCTCCCCATAGAATATAATATACCCCCCCATAGTATATAGCACAACCCACATAGCAGATAACACAGCCCACGTAGCAGTATACAGCACAGCCCACGTAGCAGTATACAGCACAGCCCACATAGTAGTATACAGCACAGCCCACATAGTAGTATACAGCACTGCCCACATAGTAGTATACAGCAGAGCCCACATAGTAGTGTATAGCACAGCCCACATAGTAGTGTATAGCACAGCCCACACAGTAGTGTATAGCACAGCCCACATAGTAGTATACAGCACAGCCCACACAGTAGTATATAGCACAGCCCACATAGTAGTATAGAGCAGAGCCCACACAATAGTATACAGCAGAGCCCACACAGTAGTATACAGCAGAGCCCACACAGTAGTATACAGCAGAGCCCACACAGTAGTATACAGCAGAGCCCACACAGTAGTATACAGCAGAGCCCACACAGTAGTATACAGCAGAGCCCACATAGTAGTGTATAGCACAGCCAACATAGTAGTATACAGCAGAGCCCACATAGTAGTGTATAGCACAGCCCACATAGTAGTGTATAGCACAGCCCACATAGTAGTGTACAGCACTGCCCACATAGTAGTGTACAGCACTGCCCACATAGTAGTATACAGCACTGCCCACATAGTAGTATACAGCACTGCCCACATAGTAGTATACAGCACATCCCACACAGTAGTATACAGCACAGCCCACATAGTAGTATACATCACTGCCCACATAGTAGTATACAGTACTGCCCACATAGTAGTATACAGCAGAGCCCACATAGTAGTGTATAGCACAGCCCACATAGTAGTATACAGCACAGCCCACACAGTAGTATATAGCACAGCCCACATAGTAGTATACAGCACAGCCCACATAGTAATATACAGCAGAGCCCACACAGTAGTGTATAGCACAGCCCACACAGTAGTATACAGCAGAGCCCACACAGTAGTGTATAGCACAGCCCACATAGTAGTATACAGCAGAGCCCACATAGTAGTGTATAGCACCGCCCACATAGTAGTATACAGCAGAGCCCACACAGTAGTATACAGCAGAGCCCACATAGTAGTATACAGCACCGCCCACATAGTAGTATACAGCACAGCCCAGATAGTAGTATACAGTAGAGCCCACACAGTAGTATACAGCACTGCCCACATAGTAATATACAGCAGAGTCCACATAGTAGTATATAGCACAGCCCACATAGTAGTATACAGCAGAGCCCACACAGTAGTAGTATACAGCACTGCCCACATAGTAGTATACAGCAGAGCCCACATCTCTCTTCCCCCCCTAGAATTGCCCCACAGTCCAGTAAAAAAAAAACACACCTCACCTCGTGCCCGCGTTGCTCCCTGCTCCTGTCTATGCGGCTGCCGCTGCACTGCCTGGGACACAGTGAGTGCGTGCGCACCCGCAGTGTCAGAGGCAGAGCGGGGAATGATGGGAGAGGGAGCGTCAGGTGACCCTCTCTCCTCCATCATTGCACTCAACTGTACCGGCGTTATAGACGCCGGTATAGTTGAATGCGGCGGCGCTGGGGGGGGGGGGGAAGGGTAATGCGGCGTGCAGCAGCCCACTACTGGCACTGGCCCTTCTGGCATTTGCCAGAACTGCCCGATGGCCAGTCCGGCCCTGGTAGCATCATTCGGAACATGATAGATGCTACTGCACAGGCAGAAAAAAAAATTGGCTCTATCAAAATGCGTCTGCCTAGTAGCATCTATCAGATCACTGATAGATGCTACTGCGCAGACGCCACCTCCGGCGCCATTTTGATTCAGGTTTTTTTTTCTCCAGCAAAATGGCATAGCAGAGCACCACATAAAGCTCCACCGATAGCCCCGCCCACAGGCCACCCCGGAGCATGAGCATATCATTAACGCAAAACTGAAAATAAAGATTAACCCTTCTGAGACCTTGCCCTTTTTCGCTTTTGCATTTCTGTTTTTCGTTCCCCTTCTTCCCAGAGCCATAACTTTATTTTTTCCTTCAATATGGCCATGTTGGGGCTTGTTTTTTGCAAGACAAGTTGTACTTTTGAAAGCCACCACTGGTTTTACTATATCGTGTACTCAAAAATGGGAAAAAAAATCAAAGTGCGGTGAAACTGTAAAAAAAATACCAAATGCTAAAACTGACTTGCCATTATGATTCTGCAGGTCATTATGAGCTCATTGAGACTAAACATGTCTAGGTTCTTTTTATTTATTTTTTATTGAAATGGAGGAAAAGAATTCAAAGTTTGTATAAAAAAAAAAAATTGCGCCATTTTCCGATACCAGTAACGTCTCCATTTTTCATGATCTTGCGTTGGGTGAGGGCTTATCTTTTGCGTGCCAAGCTGACGTTTTTGATACCATTTTGGTGCAGATACGATATTTTGATGGCGCACTGTTGCATTTTAATTCAATGTTGTGGCGACCAAAAAAACGTAATGATCCTTTTTTTTTCATTGATATCGGGCGATTCTGATCCCGACGATGCCAAATATGTGTATGTTTGATTTTTTTGTTTGTATCTTGAATGGGGCAAAAGGGGGGTGATTTAACCCCTTAATGACCGCCGATACTCCTTTTAACAGCAGCAATTAAGGGTACTTATGTCTCAGCGCCGCTTTTTAGCGGCGCTGAGAAATAACTGTATAGTGCCCCCCAGAGTCGGAATTTCTCCGGGGTCTCGGCTACTTTAATGGTTTTTAGAATGTCACTTTTGGGTATTTTCTGTTATATTGACCCCCAAACTCATTTCAAATGTGAGGTGGTCCCTAAAAAAAATGGTTTTGTAAATTTTGTTGAAAAAATTAGAAATCGTTGGTCAACTTTTAACCCTTATAAACGTCCTAACAAAAAAAGAAAAAATTATGTTTCCAAAATTGTGCTGATGTAAAGTAGACATGTGGGAAATGTTATTTATCAACTATTTTGTGTGACACCACTCTGAGTTAAGGGTACAAAAATTAAAAGTTTGAAAATTAAAAAATTCTCTAAATCTTTGCCAAATTTTGTATTTTTTTCATACATAAACGCAAGTTATATCAAAGAAATTTGACCACTAACATATATAACACTAAGTACACTATATCATGAAAAAATAGTCTCAGAATCAGTGGGATACGTGGAAGTGTACCAGAGCTGTAATCTCATAAAGTGACAATGGTCAGAATTGTAAAAATTGGCTTGTCACTAAGGCTGCTGTCACACTAGCAGTATTTGGTCAGTATTTTACATCAGTATTTGTAAGCCAAAACCAGGAGTGGAACAATTAGAGGAAAAGAATAATAGAAACATATGCACCACTTCTGCATTTATCACCCACTCCTGGTTTTGGCTTACAAATACTGATGTAAAATACTGACCAAATACTGCTAGTGTGACGGCAGCCTAAGGAGTTAAACTTTTTTTTTTATAATAAATCAGATCACCTGTATGTAGCAGAATACCTCACTTGGTGGTCGGCGCTCACAGCAATTTGGCAGTGACAACCATAGAGGTCTCCATAAGACCTCTGGTTGTCATGCCAACCCATCGGTGACTCGCGATCACATGATGGGGGTCACCGATGGGCGGATTTCCGGCCCGATGGCCGGAAGCGCGCGTTAAATGCCGCTGTCAGAGTTTGACAGCGGCATTTAAAGGGTTAATAGCCGCCGATGGATCGCGATTCCACCCGCGGCTGTACCGGGCCCATATCAGCTGTTCAAAACAAACGGTCAGGGTCCCGGTGGTCAGGGAGGGAAGCGACCTGCGCAGGTCGCGAAGGGGTTAAACAATAACCACAAGACGGATTTTATCAACCAAGGTATCATTTTAGTCAGTATAACAGTGCTGACCTGACAGTAGGATACTGTGCACAATCCTGCTGACAGGTTCCTTTTAACTCCTGAAAACGAACATTATGACTTATTGACTTGTGCACAACTTGTTCCAACGACGAGCCTTGATACATGGTCTGGGGCCCCGCGTGTGTCAGCTGGACATGAGGGGGAAATTGTCGCCATCTCTCAATATGGATTAGAACGTTTCCCTTCTTTGAAGAGATGTTGAAAAACATGAGGAATTAATGCTCAAAGAATAAAGAAAATAAAAAAAAATTGTGAAACTTTACTATTCACAACAATTAAGCTTTGTTTTTGTTGAATGGAAATCTGAACTCCTTCCTTAACAGCCTGTTTTATTGAGTGAGCATGGTGTACTTTACAGGAGGGAAGGAGAGGGTTAAGCTGTACATTTGGAAAGGTGGGGAATCCATTCCAGATATTTAATCCAGGACAGCTCATTAAGCAGAGCTGGCCCATTTCCCAGTGGCGGAAGCTTTCATAAATCCACACCATAACTCAGCCTATGGGTCCCTATGTGCATCTACTGTGGAGATACAGGGTTCATCTGTAATACTGTGAATGCTCCAGATGGGAGGAAATCGGTGGAGGATTAGGATTCTCAATTCACAGGATTATTAACATGTTCCTCCACTATGGAGCTGGGTGACGTGTGCATAAATACACTGTGGATTGCTAAAGAAGTTGTCCATGTTGGTCGGCACCCAATATGCCAATCCCCCAAGGAGAGGTGTTTTTTGTAGGTGGTTTCTGCTCTGGCCAATAGATGAAAATCCTGAGTGGTGTCCTCCCAGTGTAATAATATTGTGAACAGGGGGCTTCATATCTTGCTTGCTGCTCTCACACATCATGGTCATGGTGTGTTTTTACAGCACTATTGCAACAGAAATGCATCGGTTTCTGATGACTTTCAAAAAAATCATTGCAAAAACATTGTAGTTTTACAGTGATTGTGGCTAAAAAAAAGCATAATAACTTGTGAATGCAGCCTTAACCCTTTAATGACTATGGACATGCCTTTTTACATGGTCATTAATGGGCAAGCAGCACAATAAGGTAGGCCGGTCTCCTCATTCACAGTCTGGCTAACAAGAAGCCAGGGTGTTCTCCGCAGATTCTCGCTTATCTAGGCACTTTTTATATTTTGGGGTGAGAACAGACACCCACTGGCATAGCTGCCACGGGCCCACTATATTGATATGTGTGTACATTAGGCTGCTTTCACATTTGCGTCTGTGTGCGCAGCGTATCATCCGCATACATCCGCATATATATATATATATACATATACTAGATGGTGGCCCGATTCTAACGCATCGGGTATTCTAGAATATGCATGTCCACGTAGTATATTGCCCAGTGACGTAGTATATTGCCCAGTGACGTAGTATATTGCAAAGCCACGTAATATATTGCCCAGTTACGTAGTATATTGCACAGCCACGTAGTATATTGCCCATTTACGTAGTATTTTGCCCAGTTACGTAGTATATTGCCCAGTGACGTAGTATATTGCCCAGTTACGTAGTATATTGCACAGCCACGTAGTATATTGCCCAGTTACGTAGTATATTGCCCAGTGACGTAGTATATTGCCCAGCCACGTAGTATATTGCCCAGTGACTTAGTATACAGCACAGAGCCACGTAGTATATTGCACAGCGATGTAGTATACAGCACAGAGCCACGTAGTATATTGCCCAGCCACGTAGTATATTGCCCAGCCACGTAGTATATTGCCCAGCCACGTATGTCACAGGTTAAAAAATAAAAAATAAACATATACTCACCTTCCGAGGGCCCCTTGTAGTTCTGTCACCTGTGTTCGTTTCAGGCGGCAGCTTCTGGTCCGAGGGTGTGATGACGTCGCGGTCACATGACCGTGACGTCACGGCAGGTCCTTCTCGCGCAGGCGCGCAGGGCCTGCGATGACGTCGCGGTCACATGACCGTTACGTCATGGCAGGTCCTTGTCACACACCAATCTTAGCAGCGGAACCTGCCGCTTGCATGGACCGGTCACCGGAGCGTCGGAAGGTGAGTATATGATTTTTTATTTTAATTATTTTTAACATTAGATGTTACACACAGGGGACTGCAGGGGAGTAGGGAGGGACTAATCGGACTGTGCCCGTCGCTGATTGGTCGCGGCAGCCATGACAGGCAGCTGGCGAGACTAATCAGCGAATGAATATCCGTGACGGAAGTTGCCGACAGAAAGACGGAAGTACCCCTTAGACAATTATATCTATCTATCTATCTATCTATCTATCTATCTATCTATCTATCTATCTATCTATCTATCTATCTATCACGTTTATGGGGATACATACAATTTCACAAAGCTATGATGTTAAAACCTTCCCTAGCAGAATTGCTAAATTTGCTTTGGTTCTTAAAAGGAATCTGTCAGCAAGATTGTGCACAGTAACCTACACAGTGTCAGGTGGGCCGTTGTACTGAATAAAATGATACCTTGGTTGATAAAATCCGTCTTGTGGTTGTTTATTTTCAGTTTTGTGTTAATGATATGCTCGTGCCCTGGGGCGGGGTTCATGTGGTGCTCTGATTATATATTCATAATGCAGACTGCTAACAGGTCACTGACCTGCCCCCTAGTTTACATAATGAATACCTGTACATACTGAAGAAAAAAAACAAAACGCCACCTTGCTGGAGAAGAAAAAAGTCCTCCACTATGATGGCGCCATCTTGGAGGAGGACATTTTTTTTCTTCTCCATGAAGATGGCTCCACCTGCGCAACAGCAGCTATCAGATCTCTATATACACGAATAGCTGCTACTGTGCAGGCACCCCGGGCCCCATTTTCAAAATTACTTTGTTTTTCCTAGCCCCAGTAAACCTGCAAAAGGGATTATTAAGTGCACAGTAACCATGCGATTATGCTGCAGCGCAGGTGCCACGGCTGGAACCTACCTGCAGAAGTGTTTAGATTTTTTAAATTCAGTGTATAATGGTATTCATTATGTAAACTAGGGGCAGTTCAGTGAGGGATCAGTGACCTGTCAGCAGTCTGCATTATGAATACCTAATCAGAGCACCACATACATGAACCCCACCTTAGGACACGAGCATATCATTGACACAAAACTGAAAATAAAGATTAAGAAACAACCACAAGACGGATTTCATCACCAGGTATAATTTTATTCAGTATAACGGCGCCGACCTGACACTGTGTGTAGGTTACTGAGCACAATCCTGCTGACAGGTTCCCTTTAAGGCCTGGAATGCTTGCAGAGTGAAGGAGTTAATGTGTTATCTCTACCCTTGCTTCACAGAAAATGTCAAGACTGGGGAAGAACTGGGTCCATTGGGCTCTTTGGCACTGCTGCTTATTTCTTCCCCCATGGCAAAGGTCTTGTTCTAGTGGACATAATATAAATTGTTGCTAGGTCTTCCTTCATATGCAGAGGACTCCGAGCACATCCCATGAGAGAATGCTCCCAATGTTCTTGACATGGTAACAACATTGGATAAATTGCAAAATACTATGTAAAGTTGGCCCCAATGATCACTACCAGTGTGAACAAGTTTTTGCAGTTTCACAAGACAAGCAAGTAAGATAGTAGTACAAGTATCTGCAAATTATCGCGTTGTGTTTCTTAGGTAATTTTCTGTGCAACCCTAATTGCTTAATTTCATTAGTACGTTATTAACTGCCAAAGAGCCACTAATTAGATATTAGCTGTGTTCTACCAAATTTAATGATACGTCACTACACAACTATGTAAATCATATGATCTTATTGTAAAGAAGTAACAATAAGAACAACAACCAAGGGCTTTATACTCCAGAGCTGCACTCACTATTCTGCTGGTGCAATCACTGTGTTCATACATTACTGATCCTGTGTTACATCTTGTATTAGGCTATGTGCACACATAGGAAAAGAGGTGCAGAATTTTCTGCACAAAATCTGCATCTCCTGGCAGAATCTGCAGCCGCGGATTTTCTGCGGTTTTTGCCACTGCGGATTTTTAACATGGAGGGGTGCAGAAATGCTGCAGATCCGCACAAAAGAAGTGACATGCACTTCTTTGAAATCCGCGGCAATTCCGCACTGATTTTTCCGCACATCTTTTTTTAATCCCATTGAATAACATTGTACTGTACATCATGGTGCGGTTCTGCAGCGTTTCTGCGTGGAAAAATCCGCTGCGGATCCGCAGCAAGTCTGCATCGTGTGCACATAGCCTTATACTCCAGAGCTGCACTCACTATTCTGCTGGTGCAGTCAGTGTGCATACATTACATTACTGATCCTGAGTTACATCCTGTATTAGGGTATGTGTCCACGGTCAGTTAACGCTGCGTGTTTGACGCTGCGTGGGGCCGCAGCGTCAAACACGCAGCGTCCAGATGTTCCAGCATAGTGGAGGGGATTTTTTGAAATCCCGTGTCCACTATGCGTGGAAACACGCACACGGCGGCCCTGCGATTCCGGACATGCTGCGCGTCTTTTCAGATCGCAGCATGTCCGTGTTCCTTGCGGCGATGCTGCGTCGCCGCAAGGAATATCACAGGGCCCTATGTGAGGGGTGCGATGATCCCGGATGTGTACAGTTAACACATCCGGCATCATCGCGTCCCAGAAGGGGGCGGGGCTTAGCGCCGAGCGGCTTAGCCGCTCCGACTATACCGCCGGCCATCCTGATCGTGGACACGTACCCTTATACTCCAGAGCTGCACTCACTATTCTGCTGGTGCAGTCACTGTGTACATACATTACATTACTGGTCCTGAGTTACATCCTGTATTATACCCCAGAGCTGCACTCACTATTCTGCTGGTGCAGTCACTGTGTACATACATTACATTACTGATCCGGAGTTACATCCTGTATTATACCCCAGAGCTGCACTCACTATTCTGCTGGTGCAGTCACTGTGTACATACATTACATTACTGATCCTGTACTGATCCTGAGTTACATCCTGTATTATACCCCAGAGCTGCACTCACTATTCTGCTGGTGTGGTCACTGTGTACATACATTACATTACTGATCCTGTACTGATCCTGAGTTACATCCTGTATTATACTCCAGAGCTGCACTCACTATTCTGCTGGTGCAGTCACTGTGTACATACATTACATTACTGATCCTGAGTTACATCCTGTATTATACTACTCCAGAGCTACACTCACTATTCTGCTGGTGCAGTCACTGTGTACATACATTACATTACTGCTCCTGAGTTACATCCTGTATTATACCCCAGAGCTGCTCACACTATTCTGCTGGTGCAGTCACTGTGTACATACATTACATTACTGATCCTGAGTTACATCCTGTATTATACTACTCCAGAGCTGCACTCACTATTCTGCTGGTGCAGTCACTGTGTACATACATTACATTACTGCTCCTGAGTTACATCCTGTATTATACCCCAGAGCTGCTCACACTATTCTGCTGGTGCAGTCACTGTGCACATACATTACATATTCTGACTTGTATGTACTGTATGTCCTTCCTCTAGTTGCTCTGTGTAAATGATCTTTGTGGCCTCAGTCTTCTCTCAGGCTGGAGTGACGTTATAGACCCGTGTGTATATATGATACTCTTGTCTCTCCTGGATCTTTACTAAACTCATCCAGTGATATATGTTACTTCTTGGATAACTGTTTTGTGAACAGGAAATCAATGCATTGGGGAGTTGCAGATCAGGACAACTCCTCAGCACAGCTGTGCGTCCATCCTGTCCACATTTATGTATGTGCCAAAGAGGAACATACGAGGCGGGGTCAGAAGAGGGGACTGGGGATCAATTTCATCTGTGAGAAGAGGACTCTGAGCCGCACTCAAATCTTTTTACAGAACTGGGGAAGGGAGCTTGCTTGCTGGTGGAACTTTAGAAAAAGTGGTAATTAATTGCAGACAGACAGCGCCGTGATAAATAAAAAATCATACAACCCAATATAATGCAGTAATGGAGGCCCAACTTACAAGCTTCAGAGGTTACTTGTCCTAGAAATATAAGTGTGTGACAATGTTATGTACTGGGGGTGCCGGCAGCACTGCAGGGGAGGCGCAGTCACGTGGAATAATCACATGCCGTGACGGATCAGGACCCCCTCGGTTACTGCAGCCTGAGACATACAGAGATGCAGAACATTCCCGCTGGTGATACTGATCTCGCAGCTGCAGTTCATTTCAGGGCACAAGCTTTCTTTCATACTCAGAAAAAAAGTGGTGTTATGTCCCGCTGAATTGTCAGACATGAATATTCCTTTTTCCCCCCTTAGGGAGGCGGAGAAGCTTAAAGCTTCTACACTTTTTGCACTTTTGCTTATTCCTCTCTATTTTCTATGTTTCCATTGACGTAGCCGTGCGAGGCTGGTATTCATTCAGCAATTTGCCATAAAATGTATTGGAAAGAAGGGAAAAAATTCCCATTGACATGTAAAGGTGAAAAAAAAAAATCTCCGACATTGACAATATTTTTTGTTTTTGATTTGTTGTGTTTTTGTCTTCTTGAACATCCACTGTGTGGTAAAAGTGATCTGGCAACATGATTCTCTAGGTCAGCCCGATCATGGTCATACTAGGCTTATATCTGGCAACATGATTCTCTATATATAGGCACTAGTCATAATGACACAAGAGCAAGTGCAGCGCCCCAGAGTCCTGGTCGTTGCAGTACTGTGGCTCCGCCACTATGGGGAGCTACGGTGCGTCCGATGGCACTGAAGGAGTTCATCTGATCAGGTATCACATACACCAATACATTTCACAGCCGGGCCTCCGGGGGGAGCTAAGGGTGCTATTCATTAGGCCACTCCCCACCATAGTGGGTAAACCGGGGGTCAGGCAGGAAGTTAGATCAGAAAGCTGACTGGATTGGACGAAGCAACACCCAGTGGCAGAGGGTGTTGTGGAGGAAGAGACAGTAGGGTCTCTGTCAGGGGTGGGATCCTGACAGAGGCTTGGCATTGGAAAGAACGTAACGGGTCCGCGCCAGCTCCGGGAAGCGGCGGGGCCCAAGAAAGGACTAGAAGCGAGATAGATTGTGCTGAGTGAGAAACGAGATCAAGCGATAGGAGAATTCCAGTAGGGGTCGTGCTGTAAGACCGTAGCAGCACCCTACTGAGGCGCACTACCGGTGGCCGGAACGCCGAGGGAGTATTATAACATTCAGCTTCAAGCAATACTCTAAACAGCGGCAGGACAGTCAGTTTAAGGCGGGCTGTCTAACACATATCACCTATGAAGTCTTGGGAGGCAATTGCGGGAGAGGGGCGTCTCTAGGGTCCCGGAAGAACTCCAGGCCTACCCGACAAACGGGTGCCGTTCTAACCGTAACATCAGGAAGGGACGGACGATTAGAAGAACATCATTTAATCGAGTTGTGAGGGAACTTAAGAAACAGACACAACAGTTGTGGGGTACTTTCCGTAAGCACAGCAGGGGAGGACTACAACACATAGCGCTAAGAAGGAAGGCACCGATTTCCACCTGTGAAGAGAACTCTGGAGGTGCCATTGGACCGGCCGGACTTGCGCAGCCTCGTGAGCCGTATTCTGGACTGAGGACTCAGAGATCTCCAGTAAAGAGGTAAAGAGACTGCAACCTGGTGTCCTCGTTATTTACTGCGACCTGCACCCCACAACTGCACCGTTACAACACCAACATCCACACCTATTATTTACTGTGCGCCCCACGGCAGGGTCACGGACCGGGGCCTAGCCGCCGTGACAACCCCCAGAAGCAGAGACTCGTAGGCCCGGTACCGGGTACCCCTCGGCCCTGCGGCGGTGGGGGCGCTGCAACTTGGCGTCACGAACAGGATCTACTTAAGCCTGAAGAGTCAGGTCATGTGTGCCTAGGAACTGTGATTTATTGTGTTTGGACTGTACTTTATTGCAAGGACTGTGCTGCGCCAGTTGCCGCCAAAATCCGCCGCCATTGCAGCGCTGAGGAGAGCGCGGGAAGAGAGGAGGGGCGTGGAGTGGGCGTAGGCAAGCTGGAGAGCGCAAACAGCAATGGCCGCCCAGTCTAAATATTTCTGTGTCCTGAGGACGTGCCCGTCAACGGCCGAGGTCCGCCTCCTGATCCTGGTCGGAGGGTGGAGACCATGGGGACGGGGCCGCCCACGGAAGAGACCGCGGGAAGAAGACGCGGGAAGAGAGACCAAGATGGCGGCACCAGGAGCACCACGCGGGGCTGACCCGATCCGGCCTGAGGCTGCGCAACCTGGGATAGCCCCAGAAACGCCAACGCTGCGGGGTCTGACCCTCACAGAGTCACCAATGGGCCGACCCCCTTTGCCGCTGTCTGACGAATGTGTGGCTGCAGCCGAGGCCCGACAGCTAGCCCGCCGGCTGAAGGCCGATGCCCGTGTACTTAACCGGCTAGGCCAGCCCACAGAGATCAGGTTGTCTCCTGTTGCTTCCCACCTGGCCGCGGCTGAAGGTACGCTACCCGCGCCGGGCCTGAAGATCATGCCGGACGCCGAACATTTACGGCGTCTGATGGCAGCATGGCGGAGCCGGCCCCAGCCTACAGAACCGGTTGACCTCATTAGTGCTCCGGAGATCCCGCCATCACACTGGGATGTGGTGGTGGCCTTTAATCCCCAGTGTGGAAGGGGAGTGATCCAGGAGATCGGGGAGCCGATACAGGTCCGCGTAGACCGGGAGGAGGTGGAGCCTTGCAGCGGGAGGATCGCTCGCGATCTGGAGCCGGGCGATGCCGTCACCTACACCCGATGGAGGAGGGCTACGGGGGAGGCTGGCTGGATGGCGCGAGGCGTGCAGCGATGCATTGCCCTCCAGGCTGCTGCCGGAACACCAGAAGGGGATGATCCAGTGGGGAAAGCAGCAGAGCCCGGCCCCGCGGAGCCACGAGAAGCCCAGCCATGCCGTGCCCCGGAGGGACGTGTGCGCCTGCCAGTAAGGAGGACCTCCCGCCGAGGGATATTATCATTGCTGGGACCGGAACGGCGTCCTGGTTCACCAGTGCGAGCTGTGGGCCTGGTGAGACCGGATAGGAGACCACCTCCCGCTCCACCACAGTAAGGTTCTACTGTTCCTCTTAACTGTATATAGTTACTGTACCGCTGCTACAACCCGTTCAGGGTTAACCCCTTTTATGGATCCCCTTGTTGACCCGGGATCCTTGTTGTTTTGTTTGTCTCGTTTCTACAAGTTTTTGCACAAGTTTTAGAAAAACTGAGAAATCATGAACAGTGCGTGATCAGAACTTCTTTGTATATAGTTTGCACCTTATTAAAGGCGCTCCCTACTGGTTTTACTTAAACAAGGACTCTTTGCGAAGATACCGCACTGGAACCTTTGCTGAGTATGGACTGGTAGCCTGAGAAGATACGCTACCTCATAGAGACTTGGTACCCTCTTAAAGGGGATGTTCATTTGTTGCACGTAAATGGTGATATTGCTTTAAGATCGGTAGCAATAATGACAATGGAAGAAAATGATGATAATATTTACATGTAAAGGTTATATGTATGCCATTAGTTAATTGTAATGCTGATAATGTTCTCTGGAAGAAAAAGTAAAAGGAAGTAATGAGAAAGTGTAATGTTGTGAAAAGAAGATAGTTGATAATGTTGATAAGAAAAGGGGGGGGGATAGAAGGTAAACCCTGCGTTCCCCATCGAAAGTTAGTAATGTGTTACTAAGGGCAGAAAGTGAACCCGTAGGGGTTAGTGGGTGAGTCCTTATAGGAGCCAAGTAGAGCCGGCTCGGTGTTCTCAAACTGAAAGAAAAGTTATGTTCTATACTGTGTATAGTAGTTGAAAAGGCAGTAGGCCCTGGCTGAACGGGGCGGTCCTGTAACTGAAAGGAGAGGCAGTAGGTCTGGTGCCGATAGGACAGGCGGTCCTGCAGATTTAAAGAAGGAGAATGAAAAGTTGAAATACCTTATAATGTGATTATAGGAAGGTCTTTAGTGGATTAAGAGTGTATATCCTTAAGGGCAAAGTTAAATTATTGTTCAATAATGTTTGCACTTAGTAGAATACCCGGTTGGGTAAGAAAAGTTAAATATAGCATGTTGCTATGATATTTTACTATGTTTGTAACGTTCAAGTGTCCTTACCTCCCATAAAGGGAAGCCTGTTCAAGTATACTTATTGTTATTGCACTCAACAAAATTGTATGTCTTTTTGCTAACTTGTATTGTTGTTTTCTTCCCAGTCCCGGAGTACTGTGTTTAACCAGGGGGGAGTGCAGCGCCCCAGAGTCCTGGTCGTTGCAGTACTGTGGCTCCGCCACTATGGGGAGCTACGGTGCGTCTGATGGCACTGAAGGAGTTCATCTGATCAGGTATCACAGACACCAATACATTTCACAGCTGGGCCTCCGGGGGGAGCTAAGGGTGCTATTCATTAGGCCACTCCCCACCATAGTGGGTAAACCGGGGGTCAGGCAGGAAGTTAGATCAGAAAGCTGACTGGATTGGACGAAGCAACACCCAGTGGCAGAGGGTGTTGTGGAGGAAGAGACAGTAGGGTCTCTGTCAGGGGTGGGATCCTGACAGAGGCTTGGCATTGGAAAGAACGTAACGGGTCCGCGCCAGCTCCGGGAAGCGGCGGGGCCCAAGAAAGGACTAGAAGCGAGATAGATTGTGCTGAGTGAGAAACGAGATCAAGCGATAGGAGAATTCCAGTAGGGGTCGTGCTGTAAGACCGTAGCAACACCCTACTGAGGCGCACTACCGGTGGCCGGAACGCCGAGGGAGTATTATAACATTCAGCTTCAAGCAATACTCTAAACAGCGGCAGGACAGTCAGTTTAAGGCGGGCTGTCTAACACATATCACCTATGAAGTCTTGGGAGGCAATTGCGGGAGAGGGGCGTCTCTAGGGTCCCGGAAGAACTCCAGGCCTACCCGACAAACGGGTGCCGTTCTAACCGTAACATCAGGAAGGGACGGACGATTAGAAGAACATCATTTAATCGAGTTGTGAGGGAACTTAAGAAACAGACACAACAGTTGTGGGGTACTTTCCGTAAGCACAGCAGGGGAGGACTACAACACATAGCGCTAAGAAGGAAGGCACCGATTTCCACCTGTGAAGAGAACTCTGGAGGTGCCATTGGACCGGCCGGACTTGCGCAGACTGGTGAGCCGTATTCTGGACTGAGGACTCAGAGATCTCCAGTAAAGAGGTAAAGAGACTGCAACCTGGTGTCCTCGTTATTTACTGCGACCTGCACCCCACAACTGCACCGTTACAACACCAACATCCACACCTATTATTTACTGTGCGCCCCACGGCAGGGTCACGGACCGGGGCCTAGCCGCCGTGACAACCCCCAGAAGCAGAGACTCGTAGGCCCGGTACCGGGTACCCCTCGGCCCTGCGGCGGTGGGGGCGCTGCACAAGCACTAAGTACCAGATCCATAGAAGCAGCAATCTACCACACAAGGCAAGACCCAAGGTGCAGAATATGCAAAGAAACCTTAGAAACGGTCCAACACATAGTGGCAGGACACAAGATGCAGGCAGGAACAGCGTATACCGAACACCTCAACCAAGTAGCGGGAATTGTATACACACGTGGTCAAAATTGTTGGGGTACCCCTCGTTTAATGACAGAAAAACCCACAATAGTCACAGAAATAACTTGAATCTGACAAAAGTAATAATAAATAAAAAATCTATGAAAATGAACAAATGAAAGTCAGACATTGCTTTTCAACCATTCTTCCACAGAATTTTTTTGAATAAAACTTATGAAATAGGCCTGGACAGAAATGATACCCTTAAAGGGAACCTATCACCCCGTTTTTTAAAAATTAGATAAAAATAGTGTGAAATAGGGGCAGAGCTGGGCTTTACATTAGTGCCTTTTCGGTGCCTTTACACCCCCGTTAGGCTGCCGAAATACCTTTGTGAAGTGGCCGTTTTGTCCTGTCACTCAAGTTGGTCAGGTCGGATGGGCGTGGTCACAGTGCCGTTTCTCCCCCAGATCAGGCTCATCATTACGTTGGTGGCGTAGTGGTGTGCGCATGTCCAAGGTCCCGAATCCTGCACAGGGGAGTGAAAATAGCAGCGATGTCGGTTATTTCATTGGCGGTCGGTGGGCGCGGCCATCTTGCTTTGGCCGCGCGTGCGCAGAAGCGGCGCTCTGCTGGCCGCGGCTTCAGGAAAATGGCCGCGGGCATCCGCGCGTGCGCAGATGGCTATCGCGGCGGCCATTTTCGTGAAGCAGAGTTCGCATCTCGGCTTCACGAAAATGGCCGCCGCGATAGCCATCAATTTTCCTCCTGCAGCCACCTCCAGAGAGATTGGCTACAGTCCCATGGATCTTACATTTCTGAATAATATGTGCAAGTGTAGTCACAGGAACATCAAGCTGCGTGGAGATGGTCTTATAATTTTTACCTTTTAACATGTTTGTCTATAATTTTCTTTCTAATCTCCTGAGACAACTCTTTCCTTCACTTCCTCTGGTCCATGTTGAGTGTGATACACACCATGTCACCAAACGGCACAGTGAGTATCTGTAGCCCTATATACAGGCCACTCACTGATTCCAAGATTGTAGACACCTGTGATGCTAGTTAGTGGACACACCTTGATTTAACATGTCCCTTTTGTCACATTATTTTCAGGGGTACCAACATTTCTGTCCAGACCTATTTCATGAGTTTTATTTTTATTATTATTTTTTATTCTGTGGAAGCATGGTTGAAAGGCAATGTCTGACATTCAATTGTTCAGTTTCATAGATCTTTTATTTATTACTAGCTGAAGAGCCCGGCTTTGCCTGGGCATAGTAAATATCTGTGGTTAGTTATAGCACCTCACTTCTCTTATTTTCCCATCACACCTCTCATTTTCCC
This sequence comes from Ranitomeya variabilis, assembly GCF_051348905.1. Taxonomy (NCBI): domain Eukaryota; kingdom Metazoa; phylum Chordata; class Amphibia; order Anura; family Dendrobatidae; genus Ranitomeya; species Ranitomeya variabilis. Next base: position 252,310,641 of record NC_135233.1, on the reverse strand, counting down.
CCTCACTCTTCTCATTCTCCCCTAACACTTGTCATTTTGACCTCACATCGGTCATTTTCCCTCACTCCTCTCATTTTGCACTCACACCTTTTCATTTTCACCTCACACCTCTCATTTTCCCCTCAGGATATACATGTTGTCATCTCCCTTATATATAGTATACACCTGTATGTCATCTCCTGTATATAGTATATACCTGTATGTCATCTCCCCTGTATATAGTATATACCTGTATGTCATCTCCCCTGTAAATAGTATATACCTGCTGTATGTCATCTCCTCCTGTATATAGTATATACCTGTATGTCATCTCCTCCTGTATACAGTATATACCTGTATGTCATCTCCTCCTGTATATAGTATATACCTGTGTCATCTCCTCCTGTATATAGCATATACCTGTGTCATCTGCTCCTGTATATAGTATATACGTGTGTCATCTCCCCTGTATATTGTATGTACCTGTATGTCATCTCCCCTGTATATAGTATATACCTGTGTGTCATCTCTCCTGTATATAGTATATATCTGTGTGTCATCTCCTCCTGTATATAGTATATACCTGTATGTCATCTCCTGTATATAGTATATACCTGTGTCATCTCCTCCTGTATATAGTATATATCTGTATGTCATCTCCTCCTGTATTAGACCTCGTTCACACATTATTTGGTCAGTATTTTTACCTCAGTATTTGTAAGCTAAATTGGCAGCCTGATAAATCCCCAGCCAACAGGAAGCCCACCCCTGGCAGTATATATTAGCTCACACATACACATAATAGACAGGTCTTGTGACTGACAGCTGCCGTATTTCCTATATGGTACATTTGTTGCTCTTGTAGTTTGTCTGCTTATTAATCAGATTTTTATTTTTGAAGGAAAATACCAGACTTGTGTGTGTTTTAGGGCGAGTTTCATGTGTCAAGTTGTGTGTGTTGAGTTTTGTGTGGCGACATGCATGTAGCGACTTTTGTGAGATGAGTTTTGTGTGGCGACATGCGTGTAGCAACTTTTTGTGTCGAGTTGCATGTGACAGGTTAGTGTAGCAAGTTGTGTGCAGCAAGTTTTGCGCGTGGCGAGTTTTATGTGTGGTGCGCTTTGAGTATGTGCAAGTTTTGTGTGAGGCAACTTTTGCATGTGTTGCAACTTTTGTGCATGTGGCAATTTTTCCGTGTGTTCAAGTTTTGCGTGTGGCGAGTTTTCCATGAGGTGAGTTTTGCACGTGTGGCGAGTTTTGCGTAAGCCTAGATTTGCATGTGGCGAATTTTGCGCGTGGCGAGTTTTGAGTGGCGACTTTTGTGTTTCGACTTTTATGTGGCGAGGTTGGTGTATGTGTGGTGAAATGTGTGCTGAGGGTGGTATATGTGTTCAAGCACGTGGTAGTGTGTGGCACATTGTGTGTGTGTTCATATCCCTGTGTGTGGCGACTATCCCATGTCGGGGCCCCACCTTAGCAACTGTACGGTATATACTCTTTGGCGCCATCGCTCTCACTCTTTAAGTCCCCCTTGTTCACATCAGGCAGCTGTCAATTGGTCTCGAACACTTTTCCTTTCTCTTTTTCCCCATTATGTAGATAGGGGCAAAATTGTTTGGTGAATTGGAAAGCTTGGGGTTAAAATTTCGCCTCACAACATAGCCTATGACGCTCTCGGGGTCCAGATGTGTGACTGTGCAAAATTTTGTGGCTGTAGCTGCGACGGTGCAGATGCCAATCCCGGACACACACACCTTTATATATTAGATTACTTTTGCCAGATTCAAGTTATTTCTGTGACCATTGTGGGTTTTTACTGTCATTAATTGAGGAGTACCAACAATTTTGACCATGTTTATACAGGAACTGTGCAGGTTATGGGCTAAGTCCCCCCTAAGTCCAGGTGGGAGATCCCAGAGAAAGTGGTTGAGAATGAAGGGCCTAAAATCCTGAGGGACTTCAAGATCCAGACGGATAAACAGGTGTTGGCTAACCAACCAGACATTGTGATAGTAGACAAGGAGCAGAAGACAGCAATGATAATAGATGTGGCAGTGCCAAGTGACAGCAACATCAGAAAGAAGGAATATAAGAAGCTGGAGAAATACCAGGGCCTCAAAGGAGAACTGGAGAAGATGTGGAAGGTGAAGGAAACAGTGATTCCAGTGGTGATAGGAGCACTTGGAGCAGTGACCCCTAAGTTGGAAGAATGGCTACAACAGATCCCAGGAGCAACATCTGAGCTCTCTGACCAGAAAAGCGCAATGCAGGGAACAACTAAGATCCTGCGCAGAACCCTCAAACTCCCACTGGGGGATGAGAAGGAAGATATATATACAGTACAGACCAAAAATTTGGACACACCTTCTCATTTAAAGATTTTTCTGTATTTTCATGACTATGAAAATTGTACATTCACACTGAAGGCATCAAAACTATGAATTAGCACATGTGGAATTATATACTTAACAAAAAGTGTGAAACAACTGAAAATATGTCTTTTATTCTAGGTTCTTCAAAGTAGCCACCTTTTGCTTTGATGACTGCTTTGCACACTCTTGGCATTCTCTTGATGAACTTCAAGAGGTAGTCACCGGCAATGGTTTTCACTTCAAAGGTGTGCCCTGTCAGGTTTAATAAGTGGGATTTCTTGCCTTATAAATGGGATTGGGACCATCAGTTGTGTTGTGCAGAAGTCTGGTGGATACACAGCTGATAGTCCTACTGAATAGACTGTTAGCTGCTTTTTTCTTGCCATAATACAAATTCTAAGTAAAGAAAAACCAGTGGCCATCATTACTTTAAGAAATGAAGGTCAGTCAGTCCGAAAAATTGGGATAACTTTGAAAGTGTCCCCAAGTGCAGTTGCAAAAACATCAAGCGCTACAAAGATACTGGCTCACATGAGGACCGCCCCAGGAAAGGAAGACCAAGAGTCACCTCTGCTTCTGAGGTTACGTTTATCCGAGTCACCAGCCTCAGAAATCGCAGGTTAACAGCAGCTCAGATTAGAGACCAGGTCAATGACACACAGAGTTCTAGCAGCAGACACATCTCTACAACAACTGTTAAGAGGAGACTTTGTGCAGCAGGCCTTCATGGTTAAATAGCTGCTAGGAAACCACTGCTAAGGACAGGCAACAAGCAGAAGAGACTTGTTTGGGCTAAAGAACACAAGGAATGGACATTAGACCAGTGGAAATCTGTGCTTTGGTCTGACGAGTCCAAATTTGAGATCTTTGGTTCCAACCACCATGTCTTTGTGCGACGCAGAAAAGGTGAACGGACGGACTCTACATGCCTGGTTCCCACCGTGAAGCATGGAGGAGATGGTGTGGGGGTGCTTTGCTGGTGACACTGTTGGGGTTTTATTCAAAATTGAAGGCATACTGAACCAGCATGGCTACCACAACATCTTGCAGCAGCATGCTATTCCATCTGGTTTGCGTTTAGTTGGACCATCATTTATATTTCAACAGGACAATGACCCCAAACACACCTCCAGGCTGTGTAAGGGCTATTTGACCAAGGAGGAGAGTGATGGGGTACTACGCCAGATGACCTGGCCTCCACAGTCACCAGACCTGAACCCAATCAAGATGGTTTGGGGTGAGCTGGACCGCAGAGTGAAGGCAAAAGGGCCAACAAGTGCTAAGCATCTCTGGGAACTCCTTCAAGATTGTTGGATGACCATTTCCGGTGCCTACCTCTTGAAGCTCATCAAGAGAATGCCAAGAGTGTGCAAAGCAGTCATCAAAACAAAAGGTGGCTACTTTGAATAACCTAGAATATAAGACATAATTTCAGTTGTTTCACACTTTTTTGTTAAGTATATAATTCCACATGTGTTAATTCATAGTTTTGATGCCTTCAGTGTGAATGTACAATTTTCATAGTCATGAAAATACAGAAAAATCTTTAAATGAGGTGTGTCCAAACTTTTGGTCTGTATTGTGTGTGTGTGTGTGTATGTATGTGTATATATATATATAATTTTATTTTTTTTTTGCGTTAAAAGATATTACAACTTTGTGAACAAGAACTAATAATTAGATTTCTGCCATTTTTGTAAACTCTTTTTATTTTTCTTGAGTTGACGTACTAATTGGTATAATTTTTGGTTGCAAATACATTAGAAAAAAAAATCGACAATTCTGGCTCTTAGAATTTTTTTTCTTTTGCGCTTAGTTGTATATTTTGATAGATCAGACTTTTATGGACACAACAAAACCACATTTTTTTTCTATTTATTTATTTTTGAAGTGGAAAAATGGGGCTTATTTGAACCTCTATATTGTTTTAACATGTTATACTTTTTCTTTTACTTTTACTTTGTTTTTCTAGTCCTCATAGTGGATTTGAACCTGTAATTGGTTGTTGATATATAATTATATTGACATTCACTTATGAAGGCACAAGCTGGGCGCAGCCAACATGGCAGCGATGATGAGGGCTTTGAGGTGGTCTCCAGCAGCCATAGTAACCATCAGCACTCCATGACATGGAATTAAACTGGATCAAAATAGTAATTACGTCACTCCTGTGGATGGTGTCCAAGTAGGATCCTATCCTATGTAAATCTTGTAGAAAACTTGGCACTCAGGTAAATGTTATAAGAAGATATCTTATTGTGTACTGGCAATCCAAAAGTAAAGAAGACGTCATATAATGACCTTCATCAGTCAGACAGATTGCAGTGTGCACAAGGATAAAGGCGATAACGAACGCTCTGGATAAACAGAGACCGCAGTTATTTGCAGGTGCTTGCTGTGTAACGCAGTAGACACCGGCCCCCTATGGCGCAGACTCCTCTCCGGAGTCCGCTTCATGTACCTACATTGGACTGTGACAGCAGTGTCAGGATGGGACGGGGGGTGGTTATAGTCTGTGCATAGGTATATGGCTTGGTGGTCACTCTCCCACTTATTGGGCATAGTGGTCAGATTGAATCCCAAGATTGTTGATGACTTTTGCAGAACTTGTGCTGCTGTATGTCTAAAGGTACCTTCACACGAAGCGACGCTGCAGCGATAGCGACAACGATGCCGATCGCTGCAGCGTCGCTGTTTGATCGCTGGAGAGCTGTCACACAGACCGCTCTCCAGCGACCAACGATGCCGAGGTCCCCGGGTAACCAGGGTAAACATCGGGTTGCTAAGCGCAGGGCCGCGCTTAGTAACCCGATGTTTACCCTGGTTACCAGCGTAAAAGTAAAAAAAACAAACAGTACATGCTCACCTGCGCGTCCCCCAGCGTCTGCATCCTGACACTGACTGAGCTCCGGCCCTAACAGCAGAGCGGTGACGTCACCGCTGTGCTTTCACTTTCACTTTAGGGCCTGAGCTCAGTCAGTGTCAGGAAGCAGACGCTGGGGGACCCACAGGTGAGCATGTACTGTTTGTTTTTTTTACTTTTACGCTGGTAACCAGGGTAAACATCGGGTTACTAAGCGCGGCCCTGCGCTTGGTAACCCGATGTTTACCCTGGTTACCAGTGTAAAACATCGCTGGTATCGTTGCTTTTGCTTTCAAACACAACGATACACAGCGATCGGACGACCAAATAAAGTTCTGGACTTTATTCAGCGACCAGCGACATCACAGCAGGATCCTGATCGCTGCTGCGTGTCAAACGAAACGATATCGCTAGCCAGGACGCTGCAACGTCACGGATCGCTAGCGATGTCGTTTCGTGTGAAGGTACCTTTAGGGAGCCTGCCTCGCACCTTGTCCTAGACTGTTGATTCACTGGGGGTCTGCAAGTCACTAAACTACTACCAGTTTACAGAGTCCACCCGACCACAGACTGTGTGTGCCTTGTAATTTGCAATACATTCACATTTGCAGTATTTAGAGAGCAGACCCTGTTCCAGCACAGTCTGAGTCCACACAGCCTAATTGGGATGCCACCTCTTTAAGAGTTTACCAAAACAGACCTGTTGGTTTTTTACAGAAGCTGCTGCCAGGGCGGCATTGAAATGCGTAGTGGACAATAAAGAACCTTCTAAGAATATCGCAGCAAGAGGCTTTTTTTTTTCCAGCAGCGCAGACAATTTTTAAAGTTGTTTGAATTTACCGGGAAAAAAATAAATTAATTAAATCTGGCGGATATTCCCCAACCACAGAGCAGCGGCAGCCGGCTAGGTAAGCCTTTAGGGTATGTGCACACGCTGCTGATTTTGGCTGCTTTCACACTAGCGTCGGTACGGGGCTGTAGCGCTGCTTCGGCCCGACGTATCGACGCATACTGTGAAAAAAATGTCCAATGTGGGCAGCGGAAGTGGTCTTAGGACGCTTCCGCTGCCCCATTGTAAGGTCCGGGGAGGAGGGGGCGGAGTTTTGGCCGCGCATGCGCGGTCAAAAATGGCGGTCTCGACGCACAAAAAAACATTACATGTAACTTTTTTTGTGGCGGCGGTCCGCCAAAACACGACGCAACCGTCGCACGACAGTTGCGACGTGTGGCACTGCGTCGCTAATAAAAGTCTATGGAGAAAAACGCATCCTGTGGGCAACTTTGCAGGATGCGTTTTTTCTCCACAACGACGCATTGCGACGTGCAGTGCCCGACACTAGTGTGAAAGTAGCCTTTGCTGCGGATCCGCAGCGTTTCTGCAGCGGCGGGTCCGCAGCAGTTTCCCATGAGTTTACATTACAATGTAAATCTATGGGAAACAAAAAACGCTGTGCACATGCTGCGGAAAAAAACGTGTGGAAACGCAACGGTTTACATTCCGCAGCATGTCACTTCTTTCTGCGGATTCCGCAGCGGTTTTACACCTGCTCCAATAGAAAACCGCAGTTGTGAAACCGCAGTGAAATCCGCAATAAATCTGCAGCAAAAACGCAGCGTTTTTGCCCTGCAGATTTATCAAATCCACTGCGTAAAAATCTGTAGTGGACCATTCTACGTGTGCACATACCCTTATAGTGGTGATGTCTTCACACAACCATCAAAGGTGAGCAAACCTATTGTTTTTACTGTCCGCTATATTGGGGTTTTACCCTATTGTGCGCTTCTCCCTTCAGTCACTTTTCCTCGCCCCTTTAAGAATAACAATTTTGATTTACAGCGGTGTTTATCTTTATCAATGTTCAGTGCTCACACTTTTTTTTACTTGAGGTGGTATTTACTCATGACACTGTTTTTGCAGGGGGATTGCTGCAAAGCAGACACAGGTTTTAGTATTACTCATCTTCCTGGTGTGGACACCTGCAGACACAATTTCCTCTTCTTTCACATTACACGTTCACTGATCATCTCTTGAGGCCTCAGAGAAGACTCTGGGTAACCAGCCCTTTTGCTAAATTTGAAAAGGTGCTCCTGACAGTAGGTAGCCCATGATTCTCGTACAACGGAGTCTCTAACTTTCCAACGTCTGCTGCTGTACAGGGGTTGTTCCTCCAGAGCCCATCTCTATGCTGTCTCAGATGGTCTGCGGTCTTCAAGCTTCAGTCATCTCCAGACCTCAGTCTACCCCCCCACCACCTCCGGTGGGATTCTCAGCGGCTTCCCCTATCTGGACCACTGCTCAGTGTGCACACATTTGCCATAGGTGTCAAAAAACACTAGTTTCTATGGACGTATCTGTTTCCTAAATCTTTTCTTAATGTTTTCTGCCAGAATCTTTTGTTGGTTTTTTTTTAAAAGGAACCTGTCATGGAAAAATCGCTACTAATCTGTAGATAATGAGCTGGCTGTCAGTCAGTGCTGGGGGTGCAGTTACAGCTGCCGCTCTCTATGCAAAGACAGTGTGAATATACCCCAGGGTGACAGCACAGCGTTCCATGTGTTAAAATATCCACTGTCAAGTCAGATATCGGCATGCCGGTGTCATTGGGAATGGACACCGTTACACCAACTCCAAATCTTACAGCATACGACACTTAGGCTATGTGCACACGTCAGGACTTCGTGCAGAAATTTTCCTGACAAAAACCGGATATTTCTGCCAGAAATCCGCATGCATTTTTTTTGCGTTTTTTCATGCGTTTTTGATGCGGTTTTTGTGCGTTTTTTTCCGAATGCATAGAATTGCGGGAAAAACATGGAAAATCCGCAAAATTAATGAACATGCTGCTTTTTTTACCGCGATGCGTTTTTTTCGCTGAAAAAAAACGCACCATGTGCACAAAACATAAATAATAAAGATAAATAATAGGATGCATAATGTATGCGTTTTTAATGAGTTTTTATAGCGTTTGTATCGCGAAAAAACCTGAACGTGTGCACATACCCTTAAAGTAACACTTTCTCGACATCACAGTGTGACTTTGTAAGGGGTGAGTATAGACGCTGTTAGTATTACCCTAGTACAGAAATATTAGGGAAACCAGGACTATGACGCACATGTCGGGTTATGGGGAAATGATGGGCCGACACCAGGGACATGAGATAGTGACACGTGTAATTCATCCTGCATGTGCAGAGGACCAGGGTGTAGGACATCTGATGGCTCAGCGTGCGGTGGCGGGGGTGGTTGTTAGACATAGAAGTTACAAGCGTGGATTAACAACTAAAGGGCACTGGGCAGGAAGCGTACCAAATGAGGAAGCCGGCACCCCCGCCCAGCTGGCATTGTGGCTTGTATCTTGGTAAATAAAGTAACACTTCTGCCTTTGAGATCATCGTTGTCATGGAAACCCCCTAAAAAACACCGCAACAAGGCTGTCACTCGGCAGATCTTTGATGTGACACTTTTGCGACATTGGCTTCCATGATGGCTATTTTGGAGATATTGGGAGCAATATATGATACCAGATGCGGATCTGGACTATATGATACGTGTGGGATGAATTTCACATTTTGCTATTCTTGTAGTGATAAGATTGCGACGTGACAACAGAGTTTTATATAACACTGGGAATATATTCTATTTTCAGAACAACCCACAAGTGTCCTTAACTCACCCAGTGACCAATGTGTATTTGCTCCTGGGCTCAGTATCAGTTGCCCCTCACTCCGGATCCATTACAGCACAGCTATGAGCAGGTCTTGTATCTAGTGAACTCTGGGTTGGTCTCTAATTCCGCTCCTGTTTTACCACGGATATATATCCCTCATGTCATATACACAGCTATGCTCCAGGACTTTAAACTTGGATGCATTTTCTTTAATAGTGTCTGATTTTCTGTAAAATTCCTGCCGTGGCTTGTCCAAAGCTCACACTGTGTTCTCCACCATGCTTTACATTGCAGCCCTGCTTGTTTACAGTCTTTGCTTGAAGATTTAGGCGTCTTTCACACTTCCGTTTTTTACAATCAGTCAAAATGTTGAAAAGACGGATCCTGGGCTGATTGTAAAAAACGGATTCACTGTTGCCCTTTTTTTTTTACTGTTCTAGTGCATCCTAGAAGGCTATGTGCACACGTTGTGTATGCGTCTTCACCGTGGTTTTTCACTGCAAAAATGCATACACAACACAACCCATGATAAAAATTAAAAAAATTAACAATTGCGATATGCTTACATTCCGGCATCCCACTCATCCTTCCCGATGCTTCGTTCCCAGTGATGCATAGCAAGACAATGACCTGTGATGACGTAGCGCGAGACCGCTACTTCATCAGGTCATTTCGCTATGCATCACTGGGAACCAGAGCTGCCGGCAGCATCGCAAGCATCAGGAAGGCTACGGTGGCCGCCGGAAGGTAAGAATATCACTTTTTTATTTTTTTTAACATTATATCTTTTTACTATTGATGCTGCATTGGTGTCTGATAGGACACTATCAGAAGACTGAGCAGCTCCGCAATTAAGCATTTCCGGCCAACACTGAGAACAGCTGATTGGCGGTGGTGGCGAGTGTCGGACCCCAACCAATTAGACATTGATGACCTATCCTTGTTTGTACATTGTGAAGTCATTGCACTGTGCACGTGTTCACACTAATTAGGCTATGTGCACACGTTGCGGATTTGGCCCTGCGGATCCGCAGCAGTTTTCCAAGCTTTGTATAGTAGCATGTAAACCTATGGAAAACCAAATCCGCAGTGCACATGCTGCGGAAAATTACACGCAGAAACGGTGCGGTTTATTTTCCGCAGCATGTCAATTCTTTGTGTGGATTCCGCAGCATTTTACACCTATTCTTTTATAGGAATCCGCAGGTGTAAAAACGCAGGCGAATTCCGGACAAAAACTGAACTAAATCCGCAGGTAAAACGTAGGGCGTTTTACCTGCGGAAAAATCCGCAATGGAATCCGCAACGTGTGAACATACCCTCAGGGGGTGCTGGTCAGTTTTCTGGTTTCTCCTAAGGATAGATCATCAATGATAAAGTAGTGAACAACCTCTTTAAAATTGTTCTGGCATTTCTGTTTCCATGTTCTCCAGCAACTTTCTCACCATCCCTCCCCCAAAGTTCATATTTAGCCCAATTGTCCCTGATGTAAAGCTGTGACCTTGTGATGTGGTGGATGTTGGCATCTCACTAGAGACACAAGACACCAAAGCTTTGATGGTTTCTTAAGAATAAGACAATGGAGTAGCTGCAGATGATGGGAGCGGTGTAGAAGATGCCCAATGACTAATGTGTACTCTACACACAGCAGAGCAATCCTATTATACAAAGCAAGTGCAGCTGGTGACAAAGAAGAGGAGGCTGCCGGGAATGATCATTCAGATATCATGATAAAGATTAATCAGAGCACCCTTCCTATCATACCTTAGAATGGAGATTTATTATTAGGGCTCATTTCCACTTGCGAGAAAAACGGACGAGTGCAACCCGATAAAAAAATCGGATTGTACTCGGACCAATGTTATTCAGTGGGTGACATCTCATCTGCAATGTTTTTCTCAGCTGAAATCAGACTGAGAAAAAAATCGCAGCATGCTGCGATTCTCAGATGAGACTCGCCAATGTAGGTCAATGGGTGCGACAAAAAAAAAACGCACAGCACTCGGACCATGCGAGTGCTGTCCGATTTTTACGCACCGATGTCCTTTGAAAAGCCGGTAATTCAGCGCGGTGTACAGTAAAATCACACTGACAGGTTAGAATACAATAGATATATACACATAGAATAGGTGTGTGTGTATATATATATATATATATATATATATATATATACATATATACACACATACTAGATGGTGGCCCGATTCTAACGCATCGGGTATTATAGAATATGCATGTCCACGTAGTATATTGCCCAGTGAGGCCGGTTTCACACGTCAGTGGCTCCGGTACGTGAGGTGACAGTTTCCTCACGTACCGGAGACACTGACACACGTAGACCCATAAAAATCAATGCATCTGTTCAGATGTCATTGATTTTTTGCGGACCGTGTGCGGACCGTGTCTCCGTGTGCCAAACACGGAGACATGTCAGTGTTCGTGGGAGCGCACGTTTTACACGGACCCAATAGAGTCAATGGGTCCGCGTAAAACACGCACCTCACACGGACATTCTCCGTCTGGGGTCCGTGTGGCGTGCCGGAGACAGCGCTACAGTAAGCGCCACATAGCGTTTGCTATAGAGAAAATATGAAGAATAGTGTTAAAAATAAAGATCTATGTGTCCGCCGCCCCCCCACCCCCTGTGCGCCCCCCCGCTGGTCAGAAAATACTTATCCGGGTCCCCCGTCGGCTGTCGCTCCTTCCTGGTCTGGCCGCGCCTCCTACTGTATGCGGTCACGTGGGGCCGATCAATTACAATCATGAATAGTCGGCTCCGCCCCTATGGGAGGTGGAGCCACATATTCATGACTGTAAATGATCGGGCCCACGTGACCGCATGCAGGAGAAGCCGCGGCAAGACCAAGAAGGAGCGACAGCCGACGGGGGACCCGGGTAAGTATTTTCTGACCAGCGGGGGGGCGCACAGGGGGTGGGGGGGCGGCGGACACCTAAATCTTTATTTTTAACACTATTCTTCATATTTTCTCTGCAGCAAACGTTACTGCAGAGAGGATATGAATCGCAGCTTCAGCACCATGCAGAGTGGGTACCACACGCTCCGTGTGGTACCCACTCGCCATACGGGCGGCACACGTGTGCCGCAGGTATGGCCTCCGTGAGTTCCCAGGCACACGGACACGGATAACTCCGGTACCGATTTATTCCGGTACCGGAATTATCTGGACGTGTGGGACAGCCCTGACGTAGTATACAGCACAGAGCCACAGGGAATTTTTCTGAATATTTTCTCACGCTAGAGTTCATATGAGTTTATGCCAGCAGGGGGCGCAGCACCGCAAGTCTAGGTAGCTACATTCCCCTGCAGTCCATTCATTCCCCAGTTTTTACAGGCAGGAGCACAGCTGCATTAACAGGCTCCTGGCTGTAAAATTATTTAACCCCTTCTGATGGATTTACAGCGTGGGACATGACTCTAACGGCAAAAAGGTATGGGATATTGTTGTATTTTTATTTTTCCTTTTTTACAGAATGAGGGTCGTCATTTGGATTGAGAGTATAATAAACTATTACAACACCCTGTGTCTTTATTTCATTAAAATACTTTTTTCCTAATGTGTGTGTGTGTATTATTAAACCTTTATGAACATAGGATTAATAATGGATAGGTGTCTTATTGAGGCCTCTCCATTATTTACCTGGCTTAATGTCACCTTACAATAGCAAGGTGACATTAACCCTTTATTACCCCATATCCCACCACTACTCGAGAGTGGGAAGAGAGAAGAGAGAGGCTAAGGCCGGGGTCACACTAGACCGTAATACGGACGAGTGCTATGCGATAAAAAATCGCATAGCACTCGGCCCAATGTTAATCTATGGTCCAGCTCCCATCATCCGATATTTTCTCCACCGTATTTCGGATCCGAGGGAACTCGCAGCAGGCTGCGATTGTCAGCGTATCTCGGCCGAGACTCGCCAATGCAAGTCTATGGGTGCGAGAAAAAATCGGATTCCACACGGACCAGCAGTGTGACTTGCGAGAAATACGCAGCGGTGTTAGAGAAAAGCCGGTAATTCAATTGCCGGCTTTTCTTTACTCCTGCCTAAACCCGACAGGATATGAGACATGGTTTACATACAGTAAACCATCTCATATCCCTTTTTTTTTGCATATTCCACACTACTAACGTTAGTAGTGTGTATGTGCAAAATGTGGGCGCTGTAGCGTGTAAAATAAAGGGTTAAATGGCTGAAAAAATTGGCGTGGGCTCCCGCGCAATTTTCTCCACCAGAGTGGTAAAGCCAGTGACTGAGGGCAGATATTAATAGCCTAGAGAGGGTCCATGGTTATTGGCCCCCCCTGGCTACAAACATCTGCCCCCAGCCACCCCAGAAAAGGCACATCTGGAAGATGCGCCTATTCTGGCACTTGGCCACTCTCTTCCCACTCCCGTGTAGCGGTGGGATATGGGGTAATGAAGGGTTAATGCCACCTTGTGGGTTAATTATTTTGCCAAGCGAGGGTGTTCTGATGGATTGAGAGAACAATAAAATACTAAAACAACCTGTGTGTTTATTTCATTAAAATAATTTTTAATAATGTCTGTGTGTGTTTATTAACCCTTTATTACAATTGGATTAATAATGGATAGGTGTCATAATTGACGCCTCTCCATTATTAATCTGGCTTAATGTCACCTTACAATAGCAAGGTGGCATTAACCCTTCATTACCCCATATCCCACCGCTACACGGGAGTGGGAAGAGAGTGGCCAAGTGCCAGAATAGGTGCATCTTCCAGATGTGCCTTTTCTGGGGTGGCTGGGGGCAGATGTTTGTAGCCAGGGGGGGCCAATAACCATGGACCCTCTCTAGGCTATTAATATCTGCCCTCAGTCACTGGCTTTACCACTCTGGCGGAGAAAATTGCGCGGGAGCCCACGCCAATTTTTTCCGCCATTTAACCCTTTATTTGAGCAGCTACAGCGGCCAAATTTTGCACATACACACTACTAACATTAGTAGTGTGGAATATGCAAAAAAAAGGGGATATGAGATGGTTTACTGTATGTAACCATGTCTCATATCATGTCGGGTTTGGGAAGGAGAAATGAGAAGCCGGCAATTGAATTACCGGCTTTTCACCGATATCGCGCTGAATGAAATATAAATACAGAATATATATATATGTGTCTCAATGACATATCTATATATATGTATACTGTATATATTTTTTAACGAACATTTGAGCACATAAATCCATGAGATGTCGGTTTTGCAAGCCTGCGAGAAAATCTCGGCATACGGATGCCATACGGATGTCAAAGGGATCATTTGATGCGAGGAAATCGCATACTCGCACTGCACATGGATCACTGTTTTGGAAACATTTGCGCGATTCTCGTCCGTGAAAAACGGACCGCTTTATTATACGTTAAGTGTGTCCCCGGCCTAAGTGCCAGAATAGGCGCATCTAGCAGATGTGCCTTTTCTGGGGTGGCTGGGGGCAGATGTTTTTAGCTGGGGGGGGGGCCATAACCATGGTCCCTCTCTAGGCTATTAATATCTGCGCTCAGTCACTAGCTTTACCACTCTGGCGGTGAAAATTGCGCGGGATTTAACCCTTTATTTTAACAGAGCCACCAAATTTTACACAAAGACACTTCTTACATTAGTAGTGAGGAATATGTAATAAAATAAGGGATATGAAATGGTTTACTGTATGTAAACCATGTCTCATATCCTGTCAGGTTTGGGAAGGAGATAGCAAAAGCCGGCAAATGAATTACTGGCTATTCTGCTATCTAGCTCTGTATTAAATATAAAATATATATATATATATACCTATTCTATGTGTATATATCTATCTTTTCTATTCTAATCTGTCAGTGTGATTTTACTGTACACCGCGCTGAATTACCGGCTTTTCAAAGGGCACCGGTGCGTAAAAATTGGACAGCAATACGGATGTCGTGAAACAAAAAATCACATTTTTCTCTCAAGTATAAAAGAGCCCTTATCCTTAGGATGGTAAGTACTTTACCTGTGTTCAAAGCCACCTCCTGCTGAGAAATGTATACACTTCCAAATGGAGTTATAAATTTGTATATCTATCATATCCAGTGACATGTAAAAGTTACCACCTCTGGTCAAAAAGGTGAAGACTAAATGATCTCGAAAAGGGTTAAAGTTTAAGATGACACATTTCCTTTGTATTTTAGACTATATACTTTTGCCTTTTTTTAATTTTAAAAATTACAAAAACGAAAACAGGTCGATGCAAAAGTTTAGGCACCCTTGGAGATTTGTGTGCTCAGATAACTTTGACCAAGGTGTCAGACCTTAACCCCTTTCTGACATTAGACGTACTATCCCATTGAGGTGGGGTGGGCCCGTATCCCCACCGACGGGATAGTACGTCATAGCGATCGGCCGCGCTCACGGGGGGGAGCACGGCCGATCGTGGCCGGGTGTCAGCTATCGCAGCTGACATCCGGCACTATGTGCCAGGAGCGGTCACGGACCGCCCCCAGCACATTAACCCCCGGCACACTGCGATCAAACATGATCGCAGCGTTCCGGGGGTATAGGGAAGCATCGCGCAGGGAGGGGGCTCCCTGCGGGCTTCCCTGACACCCTCGGTACAAGGCGATGTGCTCACCTTTTACCGAGCGTCTCCTCCCTACAGGCCCCGGATCCAAAATGGCCGCGGGGCTACATCCGGGTCCTGCAGAATGGCATAAACGCCCCCCCCAAAGAAATTCATGAATAGCTCGTTTTTGGTCATACTGCCTCACAAAAATCGGAATAAAAAGTGATCAAAAGATGTCACGTTCCCGAAAATGTTACCAATAAAAACGTCAACTCGTCCTGCAAAAAACAAGACCTCACATGACTCTGTGGACCAAAATATGGAAAAATTATAGCTCTCAAAATGTGGTAACGCAAAAAAATATTTTTTGCAATAAAAAGCGTCTTTTAGTGTGTGACAGCTGCCAATCATAAAAATCCGCTAAAAAACCCACTATAAAAGTAAATCAAACCCCCCTTCATCACTCCCTTAAAATAAAAAAATTTATTTATTTCCATTTTCCCATTAGGGTTGGGGTTGGGGCTAGGGCTGGGGTTGGTGTTTGGATTACATTTACGGTTGGGGTTAGGGGTGTGTTGGAGTTAGGGGGTGTGGTTGGGATTAGGGGTGTGTTTGGGTTAGGGTTTCAGTTAGAATTGGGGGTTTCCACTGTTTAGACACATCAGGGATCTCCAAACGCGACATGGCGTCCGATCTCAATTCCAGCCAATCTTGCGTTGAAAAAGTAAAACAGTGCTCCTTCCATTCCGAGCTCTCCGTGCGCCCAAACAGGGGTTTGCCCCAACATATGGGGTATCAGCGTACTCAGGACAAATTGGACAACAACTTCTGGGGTCCAATTTCTCTTGTTACCCTTGGAAAAATAAAAATTTGAGGGGCTAAAAAAACATTTTTGTGGGACAAAAATGATTTTTTATTTTCACGGCTCTGCGTTATAAACTGTAGTGAAACACTTGGGGGTTCAAAGTTCTCAACACATTTAGATAAGATCCTTGGGGGGTCTAGTTTCCAATATGGGGTCACTTGTGGGGGGTTTCTACTGTTTAGGTACCTTAGGGGCTCTGCAAACGCAGTGTGACGCCTGCAGACCATTCCATCTAAGTCTGCATTCCAAATGGCGCTCCTTCCCTTCCGAGCTCTGCCATGCACTCAAACGGTGGTTACCCCCCACATGTGGGGTATCAGCGTACTCAGGACAAATTGCACAACAACTTTTGGGGTCCAATTTCTCCTGTTACCCTTTGAAAAATATAAAACCGGGTAGCTAAAAAAAATTTTGTGGGAAAAAAAAAAGAATTTTTATTTTCACAGCTCTGCGTTATAAACTGTAGTGAAACACTTGGGGGTTCAAAGCTCTCAACACATCTAGATAAGATCCTTAGGGGGTCTACTTTCCAAAATGGTGTCACTTGTGGGGGGTTTCAATGTTAAGGCACATCAGGGGCTCTCCAAACGCAACATGGCGTCCCATCTCAATTCCAGCCAATTTTGCATTGAAAAGTCAAACGGCGCTCCTTCCCTTCCGTGCTCTGCCATGCACCCAAACAGTGGTTTACCCCCACATATGGGGTATCAACGTACTCAGGACAAATTGCACAACAACTGTTGCGGTACAATTTCTTCTGGTACCCTTGGGAAAATAAAAAATTGGAGGCGAAAAGTTCATTTTTGTGAAATTTTTTTTTATTATTTTTATGGCTCTACATTATAAACTTCTGTGAAGCACTTGGTGGGTCAAAGTGCTCACCACACATCTAGATAAGTTCCTTAGGGGGTCTACTTTCCAAAATGGTGTCACTTGTGGGGGGTTTCAATGTTTAGGCACATCAGGGGCTCCCCAACGCAACATGGCGTCCCATCTCAATTCCAGCCAATTTTGCATTGAAAAGTCAAATGGCGCTCCTTCCCTTCCGAGCTCTGCCATGCGCCCAAACAGTGGTTTACCCCCACATATAGGGTATTCGGGTACTCAGAACAAATTGTACCACAACTTTTGGGGTCCATTTTCTCCTGTTACCCTTGGTAAAATAAAACAAATTGGAGCTGAAGTAAATTTTTTGTGAAAAAAAAAATGTAATGTTCATTTTTTTGTTAAACATTCCAAAAATTCCTGTGAAACACCTGAAGGGTTAATAAACTTCTTGAGTGTGGTTTTGAGCACCTTGAGGGGCCGTTTAACAGCTGCATGGGCTGTAAAACGTCACACACATGCACACTGACAACCATGTGTCATTAGGGAAACAACGCTTACTGTACCGATGCTTCCCAGGTGCTACTGCATGTGGTACTCATGCGGTACACAGTTGCCACATGTATTACACACACGGACACTGATATCTCCAGCATTGTTTTTTCCGGTACCGGAAATATCAGGATGTGTGAAACCGATATAACCTTGGTTTCTACAAATAGATAACAATCCTAAATACACTTCAAAATCAACAACAGACAACCTCCAAAGGTGCAAGCTGGAGGTTTTACAATGGCCCTCACAGTCCACTGATCTGCTAATGCTGCCCCCTATGTACAAGAATATAACTACAATACTGCCCCCATATACAAGAATATAACTACTATAATACTGCTCCCTAGGTACAAGAATATAACTACTATAATACTGCCCCTATGTACAAGAATATAACTACTATAATACTGCCCCTATGTACAAGAATATAACTACTATAATACTGCCCTCTATGTACAAGAATATAACTACTATAATACTGCCCCCTATGTACAAGAATATAACTACTATAATACTGCCCCCATGTACAAGAATATAACTACTATAATACTGCTCACATGTACAAGAATATAACTACTATAATACTGCTCCAAGGTACAAGAATATAACTACTATAATACTGCCCCCTATGTACAAGAATATAACTACTATAATACTGCTCCGATGTACAAGAATATAACTACTATAATACTGCCCCCAATGTACAAGAATATAACTACTATAATACTGCCCCTATGTACAAGAATATAACTACTATAATACTGCTCACATGTACAAGAATATAACTACTATAATACTGCTCACATGTACAAGAATATATCTACTATAATACTGCCCCTGTCATGGTTCTCAATGGCAAGAGAACGTAGTAAAGCATACAAAAAGGACTAGCTCTTGGAAGATGGGAACTCGAGCTGACCGTGAGCTAAACCTACCGCACAACTAACAGTGGCCGGGTAGCGTGCCTACGTTTTATCCCTAGACGCCCAGCGCCAGCCGGAGAACTGACTGACCCTAGCAGAGGAAAATACAGACCTGGCTTACCTCTAGAGAAATTTTCCCCAAAAGGCAGACAGTAGCCCCCACATATATTGTCGGTGATTTCAGAGGAAATTGACATACGAAGTATGAAGATAGGTTTAGCAAATTGAGGTCCGCTTACTAGATAGTAGGAAGACAGAAAAGGGAACTTCACAGTCAGCTGAAAACCCTTTCAAAACACCATCCTGAAATTACTTTAAGACTCTAATATCAACTCATGACACCAGAGTGGCAATTTCAGCTCACAAGAGCTTCCAGCCTCAGAAATAATCAATCACAGAGAACTGGAACAAAAATGCAAAACAAACTTAGGACTACAAGTCCAACTTAGCTAATAGTAGTCTAGGAGCAGGAACATGCAACAGAAAGGCTTCTGGTAACATTGTTGGCCGGCATAGAAATGACTGAGGAGCAAGGTTAAATAGAAAACTCCCACATCCTGATGGAAACAGGTGAACAGAGGAAATGAAGCACACAAGTTCAGTACCACCAGTGACCACCGGGGGAGCCCAGAAACCAAATTCACAACAGTACCCCCCCCTCAAGGAGGGGGCACCGAACCCTCACCAGAACCACCAGGGCGATCAGGATGAGCCCTATGAAAGGCACGGACCAAATCGGAGGCATGAACATCAGAGGCTGTCACACAAGAATTATCCTCCTGACCGTAGCCCTTCCACTTGAACAGATACTGAAGTCTCCGTCTGGAAACACGGGAGTCCAAGATCTTCTCGACAACGTACTCCAACTCACCCTCAACCAACACCGGAGCAGGAGGCTCAACGGAAGGCACAACCGGTACCTCATACCTGCGCAACAATGACCGATGGAAGACATTATGAATAGAAAAAGATGCAGGGAGGTCCAAACGAAAGGACACAGGGTTAAGAATCTCCAATATCTTGTACGGGCCGATGAACCGAGGCTTAAACTTAGGAGAAGAAACCTTCATAGGGACAAAACGAGAAGACAACCACACCAAGTCCCCAACACAAAGACGAGGACCAACACGACGACGGCGGTTGGCAAAATGCTGAGTCTTCTCCTGGGACAACTTCAAATTGTCCACCACATGCCCCCAAATCTGATGCAACCTCTCCACCACAGCATCCACTCCAGGACAATCCGAAGACTCCACCTGACCGGAAGAGAAACGAGGATGAAACCCCGAATTACAGAAGAAAGGAGAAACCAATGTGGCAGAACTAGCCCGATTATTGAGGGCAAACTCCGCCAAGGGCAAAAAGGCAACCCAATCATCCTGATCCGCAGACACAAAACACCTCAAATAAGTCTCCAAGGTCTGATTAGTTCGCTCGGTCTGGCCATTAGTCTGAGGATGGAAAGCAGACGAAAAAGACAAATCAATGCCCATCCTAGCACAGAACGCTCGCCAAAATCTAGACACGAATTGGGTTCCCCTGTCAGAAACGATATTCTCCGGAATACCATGCAAGCGAACCACATTTTGAAAAAACAGAGGAACTAGCTCGGATGAGGAAGGCAATTTAGGCAAGGGGACCAAATGGACCATCTTAGAGAAACGGTCACACACCACCCAGATGACAGACATCTTCTGAGAAACAGGGAGATCAGAAATAAAATCCATGGAGATGTGAGTCCAAGGCCTCTTCGGAATAGGCAAAGATAACAACAATCCACTAGCCCGAGAACAACAAGGCTTGGCCCGAGCACAAACATCACAAGACTGCACAAAACCTCGCACATCTCGCGACAGGGAAGGCCACCAGAAGGACCTAGCCACCAAATCCCTGGTACCAAAGATTCCAGGATGACCAGCTAACGCAGAAGAATGGACCTCCGAGATGACTCTACTGGTCCAATCATCAGGAACAAACATTCTACCAGGCAGACAACGATCAGGTCTATCCGCCTGAAACTCCTGCAAGACCCGTCGCAAGTCTGGGGAAACAGCAGATAATATCACTCCATCCTTAAGGATACCTGTAGGTTCAGAATTACCAGGGGAATCAGGCTCAAAACTCCTAGAAAGGGCATCCGCCTTCACATTTTTAGAACCCGGAAGGTAAGAAACCACAAAATTAAACCGAGAGAAAAATAACGACCAGCGCGCCTGTCTAGGATTCAGGCGCCTGGCAGGCTCAAGATAAATCAAATTCTTGTGGTCGGTCAATACCACCACCTGATGTCTAGCCCCCTCAAGCCAATCACGCCACTCCTCAAAAGCCCACTTCATAGCCAAGAGCTCCCGATTACCAATATCATAATTTCGCTCAGCGGGCGAAAATTTACGAGAAAAGAACGCGCAAGGTCTCATCACGGAGCAGTCGGAACTTTTCTGCGACAAAACCGCCCCAGCTCCGATTTCTGAAGCGTCGACCTCAACCTGAAAAGGAAGAGTAACATCAGGCTGACGCAATACAGGGGCGGAAGAAAAGCGGCGCTTAAGCTCCCGAAAGGCCTCCACAGCAGCAGGGGACCAATCAGCAACATCAGCACCCTTCTTAGTCAAATCAGTCAACGGTTTAGCAACATCAGAAAAACCAGTTATAAATCGACGATAAAAATTAGCAAAGCCCAAAAACTTCTGAAGGCTCTTAAGAGAAGAGGGTTGCGTCCAATCACAAATAGCCTGAACCTTGACAGGGTCCATCTCAATGGAAGAGGGGGAAAAAATGTACCCCAAAAACGAAATCTTTTGAACCCCAAAAACGCACTTAGAACCCTTTACACACAAGGAATTAGAGCGCAAAACCTGAAAAACCCTCCTGACCTGTTGGACATGAGAGTCCCAGTCATCCGAAAAAATCAAAATATCATCCAGATACACAATCATAAATTTATCCAAATATTCACGGAAAATGTCATGCATAAAAGACTGAAAGACTGAAGGGGCATTTGAAAGACCAAAAGGCATTACTAAATACTCAAAATGGCCCTCAGGCGTATTAAATGCGGTTTTCCACTCATCCCCCTGCTTAATTCGCACTAAATTATACGCCCCACGAAGATCAATCTTAGAGAACCACTTGGCCCCCTTTATTCGAGCAAACAAATCAGTAAGCAGTGGCAAAGGATACTGATATTTAACCGTGATTTTGTTCAAAAGCCGATAATCAATACACGGCCTCAAAGAGCCATCTTTTTTAGATACAAAGAAAAAACCGGCTCCTAAGGGAGATGACGAAGGACGAATATGTCCCTTTTCCAAGGACTCCTTAATATATTCCCGCATAGCAGCATGTTCAGGCACAGATAGATTAAATAAACGACCCTTTGGAAACTTACTGCCCGGAATCAGATCTATAGTACAATCGCAATCTCTGTGCGGAGGTAGTGAACCAAGTTTAGGCTCCTCAAAAACGTCACGATAATCAGATAAAAATTCCGGAATCTCAGAGGGAATAGATGACGAAATGGAAACCAAAGGTACGTCCCCATGAGTCCCCTGACATCCCCAGCTTAACACAGACATTGCTTTCCAGTCGAGGACTGGGTTATGAGATTGCAGCCATGGCAATCCAAGCACCAACACATCATGTAGATTATACAACACAAGGAAGCGAATAATCTCCTGGTGATCCGGATTAATACGCATAGTTACTTGTGTCCAGTATTGTGGTTTATTACTAGCCAATGGCGTGGAGTCAATACCCTTCAGAGGTATAGGAACTTCCAGAGGCTCTAAATTAAACCCACAGCGTTTGGCAAAGGACCAATCCATAAGACTCAAAGCGGCGCCAGAGTCCACATAGGCGTCTGCGGTAATAGACGATAAAGAGCAAATCAGGGTCACAGATAGAATAAACTTAGACTGTAAAGTGCCAATTGAAACAGACTTATCAACCTTCCTAGTACGTTTAGAGCATGCTGATATAACATGAGTTGAATCACCACAATAGAAGCACAACCCATTTTTTCGCCTAAAATTCTGTCGTTCGCTTCTAGACAGAATTCTATCACATTGCATAATCTCTGGCGCCTTCTCAGTAGACACCGCCAAATGGTGCACAGGTTTGCGCTCCCGCAAACGCCGATCAATCTGAATAGCCATTGTCATGGACTCATTCAGACCTGTAGGCACAGGGAACCCCACCATAACATCTTTAATGGCATCAGAGAGACCCTCTCTGAAATTCGCCGCCAGGGCGCACTCATTCCACTGAGTAAGCACAGACCACTTACGAAATTTTTGGCAGTATATTTCAGCCTCATCTTGCCCTTGAGACAGGGCCATCAAGGCTTTTTCAGCCTGAATCTCTAAATGAGGTTCCTCATAAAGCAACCCCAAAGCCAGGAAAAACGCATCCACATTGAGCAACGCAGGATCCCCTGGTGCCAAAGCAAATGCCCAATCCTGAGGGTCGCCCCGGAGCAAGGAAATTACAATCCTGACCTGCTGTGCAGTATCTCCAGCAGAGCGAGATCTCAGAGACAAAAATAATTTACAATTATGTTTGAAATTCTGGAAGCGAGATCTATCCCCGGAGAAAAATTCAGGTAAAGGAATTCTAGGTTCAGATATAGGAGCATGAATTACAAAATCCTGTAAACTTTGAACCTTCATAGCGAGATTATTCAAACCTGTAGCTAAACTCTGAGGATCCATTTTAATCAGGTGAAATCAGAACCATTCAAGGATTAGAAGGAGAGAGAGACGAAGGCTGCAGTAAGCAGAGATGCTAGTGAATCAACTAATGAGCAAACTCAGAAAAAAAAAAAAAAAATTCTCTGCAGACTTCTTTTCTCTCCTTTCTTCTGCCAATTATTTTAACCCTTGGCCGGCCAAACTGTCATGGTTCTCAATGGCAAGAGAACGTAGTAAAGCATACAAAAAGGACTAGCTCTTGGAAGATGGGAACTCGAGCTGACCGTGAGCTAAACCTACCGCACAACTAACAGTGGCCGGGTAGCGTGCCTACGTTTTATCCCTAGACGCCCAGCGCCAGCCGGAGAACTGACTGACCCTAGCAGAGGAAAATACAGACCTGGCTTACCTCTAGAGAAATTTTCCCCAAAAGGCAGACAGTAGCCCCCACATATATTGTCGGTGATTTCAGAGGAAATTGACATACGAAGTATGAAGATAGGTTTAGCAAATTGAGGTCCGCTTACTAGATAGTAGGAAGACAGAAAAGGGAACTTCACAGTCAGCTGAAAACCCTTTCAAAACACCATCCTGAAATTACTTTAAGACTCTAATATCAACTCATGACACCAGAGTGGCAATTTCAGCTCACAAGAGCTTCCAGCCTCAGAAATAATCAATCACAGAGAACTGGAACAAAAATGCTAAACAAACTTAGGACTACAAGTCCAACTTAGCTGATAGTAGTCTAGGAGCAGGAACATGCAACAGAAAGGCTTCTGGTAACATTGTTGGCCGGCATAGAAATGACTGAGGAGCAAGGTTAAATAGAAAACTCCCACATCCTGATGGAAACAGGTGAACAGAGGAAATGAAGCACACAAGTTCAGTACCACCAGTGACCACCGGGGGAGCCCAGAAACCAAATTCACAACATGCCCCCATGTACAAGAATATAACTACTATAATACTGCTCCTAGGTACAAGAATATAACTACTATAATATGGCCCCCTATGTACAAGAATAACTACTATAATACTGCTCTTATGTACAAGAATATAACTACAATACTGCTCCTATGTACAAGGATATTACTATAATACTGCCCCCTATGTACAAGAATATAACTACTATAATACTGCCCCCTATATACAAGAATATAACTACTATAATACTGCTCCTATGTACAAGAATATAACTACTATAATACTGCTACGATGTACAAGAATATAACTACTATAATACTGCTCCCTATGTACAAGAATATAACTACAATAATACTGCTCCTATGTACAAGAATATAACTGCTATAATACTTTCCCTACATACTAGGATATTTCTGAAATCTTCTGCATGTGCTGCTTATTTTTTCCTTCCAGCTTTAAACCATCCATGAAATCTACATCCTTTCATAGTTTTTTCTCCCTTTCAAATGAATGCGGGAGAAAAAACAGCAAGCAAATACTAGTATATATTATACGCAGTGTTTTTCATGGCAACCCTCCAATATTTCCAGTAGATTTTTCTGCACTCAAAACCAAATGTCTGCACAAGCCCCAATACGGGATCATATATTCACTTTCATTATTTTGTGGCCAATTAGTGCAGAATTAGAAGAACCAGATACATTAAATTCTCAGTGTTTATTTTTGGCACAGTCACGGTGTATAAATTAGCACCCCCAGGAATATGACTGATTATATTGTCATTTTAAATATTTTTTACTTTCAAACCAAGTAAATGTTCACTTTATTGCAGCATAACAATTGTAAATCTACATCGTGAAAATATTTTAGAGCTGGAGATATGCAAGCATTGTGGGGTGCTCATTCTAAACTGCTGCCATATTTTGTAGTTATTTGTCCATAACCAGATATCTGCAATTAACTTGAATTTTAGAGCATGGACATAATTATATTAATAAGAGAAGGAACCAACTATGTTTGGGTATAACATTATTATAATGTGCAGTCAATGATCTCCCACCTGGAAAAAAAAAAGCCATTGTAGAAAAATCATTCAACTTTTTCCAAGTCTGTCTTAACTACAAAACATGTCTGAAAAAAAACGGAGGTCTGTTCCTGAATCCACCACAAAATGCAAAAAATCCTGAGCCAGCCAAGTATCTATGTAAACTCTTGCAGGACAGATAGCACGCAACCCATGTGTAGAGGAGAACAGAGCAGCCCACTAAACAACAATGCAATCACAGAACAAGACCGTGCATTTTAACTGACAGATCTACCTATAGAAGTATTATAGCAGTTACATTCTTATACATACATGGCAGTATTATAGTGTACAGTTAGGTCCAGAAATATTTGGACAGTGACAAATTTTGGCATTTAGCTTTTTACGAAAACACATTTAGGCCATGTTCACACGTTGCGTTTTTGATGCTGCAGATCCGCAGCAGTTTTCCATGCGGTGTACAGTACCATGTAAACCTATGGAAAATAAAAACCGCTGTGCACATGCTGCGTGTTTTTGCCCTGCGGATTTATCAAAATCAGTACGGAAAAATCCGCACACCATTCCGCAGCGTGTGCACATAGCCTTAAGATACAGATATATAATTAATATGGGCTTACAGTACAGACTCAGCTTTAATTTGAGGGTAGTCACATCCTAGTAAGGGTTTAGGAATTACAGCTCTTTATTATGTAACTGCCTCTTTTTCAAAAAGGGACCAAAATCAATTGGACAATTATATAAAAAGCTATTTAATGGCCTGCATGAGCTATTGCATCGTTAAGCCATCATCAATTAAGCAGGAAAAAGGTCAGCTGCTTCCAGGTGTGGCATTTACATTTGAAAGCTGTTGCTGTGAACCCATAACATGCGGTCAAAGATAACTCAGTGAATGAAAAACAGACCATCATTAGGCAGAAAAAAAGAGGAAATCTATCAGAGATAGCAGAAATGTTAGGAGTGGCCAAATCAACAGTTTGGTACATTCTGGGAAAAAAAGGTGAGCTGGGGAACTCAAAAAGGCATGAACATCCACAAAAGACAACAGCGGTGGATGATCACAGGATTCAATCCATGGTGAAGAAAAACCCCACGAAAGTGAAGAACACTCCGTGAAGCAGGTGTTTCAGTATCTAAGTCAACCATAAAAAGAAGACTGCATGAGAGCAAATACAGAGGGTTCCCCACAATCTGCAAACTATTAACCTCTTAACACCATGGCTATTTTCCATTTCTGTTTTTCCTCCAATTCTTACCAGAGCCATAACTTTTATTTTTCTGTCCTCATAGAAATGACTGCTTATTTTTTGTGGGATGTGTTGTACTTTTGAATGACGCCATTCATTTTACCACATAGTGCACTGGAAAATGGGGGGAAAAAATCCAAATGTAAAAAACAAAATGCAATTCTGACATAGTTTTCGGAGAATTGTTTTTATGGTGTACATTTTGTGGTAAAAATGTACCTGGCAATATGATTCTCCTCATCAATATGATTACAGTGATATCGGTAAGAGGTCACCGCGCTAAATCTAAAGATAGGTCAATGAATGATAAAATGATTACAGTGATACCCAACAAGTCCTGTTTATTATGTTAGTGGTAAAAAAAAATAATTTCTTTTCCACCGATGGAGCCGTGTGATGCCTTATTTTTTGCAAGGCCTGACGACATTTCTATTACTATCATTTTGGGATCAATGTGAATATTTGATCACTTGTTACAGAATTTTTTGTGGAATTACTTTGACAAAAAAAGTACTTTTGGCGTTCTTGAATTTTTTCTGTTTTCCAATCGGGTTGTTTTAAATTATGATATATCAGACTTTTCTGAACACTGCGATAACACATATGTGCATTTTTTTTTTGTATTTAACACCTTCACATAACAGCCAATTTGCGTTTCTGTGTTTTCCTCCCTTTCTTCACCGAGCTATAACTTATTATTCTGCCAACATAGACATATGAGGGCTTGTTTTTTGAGGGACGAGTTGTACTTTTGAATGACACCATTCATTTTACCACATAGTGTACTGGAGAACGAGAAAAAAACAAACAAAAAACCCTCACAAAATTCTGACTGGGTTTTGGTAATGGTTTCTATGGTTTACCTTTTGTGGCGATAATGACCTTGCAATCTGATTCTCATCAGTACGGCAGTACCAAACATGTCCAGTTATTTTTTTAATTTGTTAAAGGGAACCTGTCCCCCATCCTCAGGCGTTTGTAACTAAAAGAGCCACCATGTGCAGCACAAATGCTGCATTGTGACAAGGTGGCTCTTTTAGTTATGCTCCCTGCACATGCTGAAATAAACGCTCATAAAATGTGCCCCCTCATACCCTGAAATCGCCAGGGAGGCGATGTCATTCCTTGCTAATCAGACGCAGCACAGCTGTCACTCCGGGCGCCACCTCCTCAACGCTGTTTTCAAATGAGCCGGCGCCCGCGCTCTTTTCTCATGCCTTGGGCCTGCGCAGTGAGCGCTGCCCGTCCTCTGTCCTCATTTGCAGTCTAGCTGACTGCGCCTGTGCGGCCGCCCTGCCAGACATCACGCCCCGCAGTGTCTTCTGATCTATTCTCACTGCGGGGCTGGGATTCCTGGGCATGCGCAGTGCATATCTTCGCCTCTCACTCATCTCCCTCCGCCTTCTTCAGACTGTGCGGAGTCAGCTGATTCCTAATCGCAGTGGCATGCGATTTTCTGAGACGTCAAAATTTTTTAATTTTTCAGCCAATGCAGCTGTATGATGGCTTATTTTTTTTGCGGGCCGTGATGGCGTATTTATTAGTACCATTTTGGGATAGATGTGACTTTTTGATCACTTGTTACAGCTTTTTTTTTCTGTGGAATTGCAGGGACGAAAAAAATGTAATTTTGGCATTCTTAAATTTTTATTTTTCCTGGTTACGGTATTTACTGAACGGATTAATTGTTTTTATATTTCGATAGATCGGACTTCTCTGAATGCAGCAATTTTTTTTTTATTTACTTTTCACCGTTATGGCTAGCCACCTTATGGGACTTAACCCTTTAACAGCCGCTAATACTCCTTTTAATGGCAGTAGTTAAGGGTACTTAAACCACAGCGCTGTTAATGCTGTGGAAAAAGTGTATAGCGCTCCCCAGAGTTGGAGTTTCTCTGGGGTCTTGGCTGCTGGGGGTAGCCGAGACCCCAGAAAACATGATTCGGGTCGGTTTTTACCGACCCCAGGGTTGCAATCGCCGTTATTAACCATGTAACGGCGACCGCAAAAAAAAAAAAAAAAAGCCACATTTGCCATTCAATTTCTTCTCTCCCCTCCCCCCCCCCAGGTATCTCCTGATTTCCCTGGGTCTTCCTGCTACCCCCACGGCCGCCAGCGTCTTCTTCCAGTAAGAAAATGGTGGGCACATGCGCAGAGATCTGCCGACCGGCACAATGCAACAATAGATTTTTCATATTGGTTCATTTTGATCAGTGTGATAGACCCTATCACAGCGATCAAAATAAAAAAATAATGAATAAAACTCCCCTTTAGTTAGGGAACTATAATGAAATAAAAAGAATATATATTTATTTCCATTAGGGTTAGAGTTGGGCTAAAGTGAATTGAGCTAAAGTTAGGGTTGGGGCTAAAGTTGGGGTTAGGGTTTGGATTAAGTTTACGGATGATGGGTTAGGGGTGTGTCAGGGTTAGGGGTGTGTTGTGGTTAGGGTTATGATTGGAGTTAGAATTGGGGGGTTTCCACTGTTTAGGCACATCAGGGCCTCTTCAAACGTGACATGGTGTCCGATCTCGATTCCAGCCAATTTTGTGTTGAAAAAGTCAAACGGTGCTCCTTCCCTTCCGAGATCTGCCGTGCGCCCAAGCAGTGGTTTACCCCCACATATGGGGTAACA
Source organism: Ranitomeya variabilis (assembly GCF_051348905.1). NCBI lineage: Eukaryota > Metazoa > Chordata > Amphibia > Anura > Dendrobatidae > Ranitomeya > Ranitomeya variabilis. The sequence goes on along the minus strand of NC_135233.1, from coordinate 252,281,492 downwards.
GTACTCAGGACAAATTTGACAACAACTTTTTCGGTCCAATTTCTTCTGTGACCCTTGTGAAAATAAAAAATTGGGGGCTAAAAAATTTTTGTAGAAAAAAAATGATTTTTTATTTTCATGGCTCTGCATTATAAACTTTAATGAAACACTTGGGTTCAAAGTTCTCACAACACATCTAGATAAGATCCTTGGGGGGGGTCTAGTTTCCAAAATGGGGTTACTTGTGGGGGGGTTTCTACTGTTTAGGCACATCATGACAACCGCAGACCATTCCATCAAAGTCTGCATTCCAAGACGTCACAAATTCTCTTCCGAGCCCCGAAGTGTGCCCAAACAGTAGTTTTCTCCCACATATGGGGTATCAGCGTACTTAGAACAAATTGTACAACTTTTGAGGTCCAATTTCTCATGTTAGGCTATGTGCACACGTCCGGAATTGCAGCGGAAATTTTCGTGGCAATTCCAGAACTCCCTGCCGCGGGAAAAACGCATGCGAAATTGCCATGCGTTTTCCCGCTAAACACTAGCGTTTTACAAGCGTAATTAGCTTGCAGAATGCTAGCGTTTTCCAAGCGATCTGTAGCATCGCTTGGAAAACTGATTGACAGATTTGTCACACTTGTCAAACAGTGTTTGACAAGTGTGACCAACTTTTTACTATTGATGCTGCCTATACAGCATCAATAGTAAAAAGATCTAAATGTTAAAAATAATAATAATAAAAAAAAATAATGATATTCTCACCTTCCAGGGTCCCCGGCAGTCTTCCCGCTCCTCGCGATGCTCCCGGCAGCTCCCGTTCCAGTATTGCATTGCGAGAATGACCTGTGATGACGTAGCGGTCTCGCAAGACCGCTACGTCATGACAGTCATTGCCGCTAGGCATTATTGGGAACGGAAGCATCGCGAGGAGCGGGAAGACTGCCGGGGACGCCGGAAGGTGAGAATATCGTGATTTTTTATTTTTATTTTCTTTTAACAATTATTTGGTTCCCAGGGCCTGGAGGAGAGTCTCCTCTCCTCCACCCTAGGTACCAACCGCATATGATCCGCTTACTTCCCGCATGGTAGGCATAGCCACATGCGGAAAGTAAACGGATCAATGCATTCCTATGTGTGCGGAATCCCCGCAATTCCGCACAAGGAATGAACATGCTGTGTTTTTTTCCGGAATGCGATTCCGCCGCGGAAAAATACGCAGCATGTGCACAAAAAATGCGGAATGCATTCTAATAATAGGATGCTTAATGTATGCGTTTTTTTTGCGGTTTTATCATGTTTTTATAGCGAAAGAAAAAAACGAAAATTCCAGAACGTGTGCACATAGCCTTACTCTTGTGAAAATAAAAAATTGGGGGCTAAAAAAATCATTTTTGTGGAAATTTTTTTTTTATTTTCACGGCTCTGCGTCAAACTTTAGTGAAACACTTGGGTGTTCAAAGTTCACACAACACATCTAGATAAGTTCCTTGGGGGTCTAGTTTCCAAAATGGGGTCACTTGTGGGGGGGTTACTGTTTAGGCACATCAGGGGCTCTGCAAACGCAACATGACGCCCGCAGATCATTCCATCAAAGTCTGCATTGCAAATCAGCGCTCCTTCCCTTCCGTGCTTTGACATGCGCCTAAACAGTGGTTGTCCCCCCACATATGGGGTATCAGCGTACAAAAATCAGGACAAATTGCACAAGTTTTGGGGTCCACTTTCTCCGTATACCTTAGGAAAATAAAAAATTGCGTGCTAAAAGATAATTTTTGTGGAAAAAAATATTTTTTATTTTCACGCCTCTATAACCTTTAGTGAAACAATTGGGGGTTCAAAGTGCTCACCACACATCTAGATAAGTTCCTTGGGGGGGGTCTAGTTTCCAAAATAGTGTCATTTGTGGGGAACTTCCACTGCTTAGGCACATCAGGGGCTCTCCAAACACGACATGGCGTCCGATCTCATTTCCAGCCAATTTTGCATTGAAAAAGTCACATTGCACAACTATTACCCCATTTGCCTCCGCTACAGGCAGGGCCAGACTGGCCATCTGGCAAATGCCAGAAGGGCCTGTCTGGTTGTGGGCTGGCTTGTCTGCTACGTTAACAGAATCAGTGTTCTCAAGATACCCATACTGTTAAGAGTTGTGATGGAGCACAAAGCTGCTAACTCCATCACTTACCCCAGCAGGTCACGGGTAGCATTAGAAATATTAGTCTTGTAGATAATCTTCCTTTCCTCCATCCAGGGTAATATATCCCATCTGGTTTATGGGGACGGGGACAATATGGGCCTGTGTGATTTCAAATGCCAGGACTGAATTTCAGCCCCAGTCCGTACCTGGCTACAAGTGGGAAGAGCGAGGCTAAGTGCCGGAATTGGCGCACCTTAGAGATGCGCCTTTTCTGGGGTGGCTGAGTGCTTTTGTTTTTAGGAGATATCCATGACCCCTTCCTAGGCTATTAGTATCAGCCCGTAGCTGTTTGCATAGCCTTTGCTGGTTATTAATAATGGGGTGGCCCTACGTCATTTTTTTTGGGGGGTCCCCCATTTTACTAGCCAGTAAAGGCTAAGTATACAGTTGTGAGCTGATATGAATTGCCTGGGAAGCTCCATGGGTATTACCCCTTTCCCAGGCTATAAACATCTGCCCCAGTCGTTGGCTTTCCCTCTGCTGGTTTTAAAAATTGTGCGTGAGCTCACGCCATTGTTTTCCGTAAAATAATCTTTTATTAAATACATGTCCAGTAATTTGGATACACACTGTACTAATTGTAACTGACATCTGTATATCTACCTATTCTATGTATATTTACTGTATGTAATCCAGCTCTTCTATCTTGGCTCCTGCTGTGATTTTACAGAAGCCGGCAGATGAATTACCGGCTTTTCTTCTCTCTATGTAATATAAATACATATATGTGTGTCACTGACATATGTGTATATATGTGTATTCTATGTGTATATTTCTATTCTATCTATACTAACCTGTCAGTGTGATTTTACTACATCCATTGACTTGCATTGGCGAGTCTCGTCCGAGATAGGCAGCAAGCTGCGATTTTTTTTTTTTCTCAGTCCGATTTCAGCGGAGAAAAAAAAAATTGCAGAGGAGATGTAACCCATTGAATAACACTGGTCAGAGTACAATCCGATTTTTTTTTTTTTTTTCTTGGAGTGCACGTGTCCGTTTTTCTCGCAAATGAGTATGAGCCCTTATAGGGGTCATCAGCTCACCCTCAGCTGTCATGACAACAATTGTGAGCAGAGCACTGCTTCACCCATGATTGTTGGTAGATCCTTGCTGTAATACGCAGCCATCACCTGCCGGGAATGGGGTGGGTAAATTGCAGGAATCCACTAAATAAACTCGCTTTCAACATGCGCCTTACATGTACAGCGAATATCGTGACGGGGTTCATCAACCTTAAAAATAGAAAGGCCAGATTAGACTTTGCCAAAAAACATCTAAAGAAGCCGTCCAGTTCTGGACAAGCATTCTATGGACAGAAGAAACGGAGATCAACCTTACCAGAATGATGGGAAGAAGAAAGTATGGAGAAGGCTCGGAACGGCTCATGATCCAAAGCACAGAACACCCTCTGTAACACATGGTGGAGGCAGTGTGATGGCGTGGGCATGTATGGCTTCCAGTGGCACTGGGTCACTAGTGTTTATTGATGATGTGACTGAAGAAGCAGGATGAATCCTGTGTGTACAGGGCGATACTCTCTGCTCCGATTCAACCAAATACAGCAAAGTTGATTGTCCATCTGAAACACGGGTATTACATACCTGGTAATGTGTTTTTTTCATGAGATGACGGCACTACGAGAGAGGGGATCCGCCCATCAAGGACAGGAAACCTTCAAGATAAAAGGGGCGGCTCCTCTCTCCACATCAGTTGTTTTACAGAGTACGAGAGGAACTCCGCTGGTTAGTGTACACATAAATAATACATCCTATACGGTTCTATTCACCGATACCCCAGGGAGTGTATAATACAAATAATGCACCCAACTAATGACGTGATCAAAATTGTGGGAATATAAGGGTGCAGTCATGTCTCATGAAAAAACACATTACCAGGTATGTAATACCCGTGTTTTTCCATCATACATGACGGCACCACGAGAGAGTTACAGAGATTTGTATTCTCTTTAGGGAGGGATCACTGCTTGTAACACTCTTCTCCCAAATGTGAGATCAGAGGTAGCAGATAGGTCTAGCCTATAATGTTTAAAAAATGTAGACGGAGAGGACCAAGTGTCCGCCTTACAGATTTGGTCGATGGTAGCATCTGCTCTCTCCGCCCAAGACGTCGCCATGGCCCTCGCGGAATGGGCTTTCAGACCCTGTGGAACAACCCTGCCTGCACTACTATACGCTAGAATAATGGCCTCTCTCACCCATCTAGCAATAGTTTGTTTTGAGGCTTTAAGGCCTTTCCTTGACCCCTGGAATGAAACAAATAAAGCCCTCTGCTTCCTCCAGGATTTTGTCACCTCTAGATACTGTAGGATACATCTCCTGACATCTAGGCAATGGAGTCTCTCCTCTTTCTTGTTACTAGGATTGGGACAGAAAGAGGGTAGGGTTATACTCTGAGCCCTATGGAATCTCGATACCACTTTGGGGAGATATGCCAGATCTAATTTTAATACAACCCTATCGTCCATAATTTGTAAGGGGGGGTCAGCTGACAACACGTGTAAATCCCCCACCCTACGGGCCGATGTAAGTGCCACTAACAAAGCTGTCTTTAATGTCAGTACTTTATCTGATGTTGTATTTAACGGCTCAAAGGGGCTTTCTGTCAAAGCTGTTAACACTAAATTTAGATCCCATGGTGGAGGAGTAAGGGATGGAACAGAGTCGGCTCTACTACAGGCTCGGATAAACCTCACCACCCACCTATTGCTTGCCAGGTCACAGTTGAAAAGGACTGCTAAGGCTGAAATGTGTACTTTGAGGGTACTAACAGCTAACCCCAGATCTAAGCCCTTTTGCAGGAACTCCAGTATTGCCACTATCGGGACCTCCCCTTCCCGTATTGGCCCTGAACTGGACAGGAATTTCTTCCATATTCTCCCATAGATCTTGGTCATTACTGGTTTTCTGCTACTGAGCAAGGTGGATATTAAACCAGCTGAGAACCCTTCTTTCTCTAACAACGACCGTTCAAATGCCAGGCTGTCAAATGTAGCCCAGAATTCTGCGGGTGTTTGAAGGGACCCTGTGTTAGAAGGTCCTGGTCTTCCGGGAGAACCCACCGGTCCGTCACTGACATCACTCTCAGCCAGTAAAACCATGGTCTTTTCGGCCAGAAGGGAGCTATTACAATCACTCTGGCCTTGTCCTCCCTGATCTTCCTCAGAACTGATGTGGAGAGAGGAGCCGCCCCTTTTATCTTGAAGGTTTCCTCTCCTTGATGGGCGGATCCCCTCTCTCGTGGTGCCATCATGTATGATGGAAAAATTTACCTACTCTTAACAATTATAGACTGTTCATGTCTTTGTCAGAGGGCAAACTTACAAAATCAGCAAGGGATCAAATACTTATCTCTACCACTATAGGGGCAGTATTATAGCAGTTATATTTCTGTATATAGGCTTTATTCTTGGTGCCTTTATATTTGAGTGCACACTCGTCTATTCCTGGATGTGTTCCTGATGGTCTTGACCTTGTATCTGCGATACATAATTGTGCTCTTTCTGCTGTGATCTGGGGTATAATGCCGTCTTATCTTGCTGCAATCTTTTACCCTGAATTCCATCCAGCTTTCTCATTATCTAAATGCCACAGTGCAGCCAGGCAAGTTGTGAAGTTTTGGCAGCTGGAGAACATGGCCTTTGTGTGGTGTAAAAATGATTAAAAGACACACACAAGTGGAAGCCAAGAGAACACTTGTGATCTGCACTGGCCGATGGACCAAATAATTACTGCTGGGAAGGCCATTATTCTCCGGAGCAGACACGGGCAATTAAAACATTTGCTGGGTGTACAGAGAGGAAGGAAATAAATCTCCCTTTTGCAGATCTCTGATGGCCAGAGGCAAGTTGGCTGGAACATGATGTGGATGTTCCAGACGTTACAACATGACATTGTCTTTGCTTCTCCAGAAAATCAACATGGCCGAGCCAAAAAGGAGCTTTATATTCATAAACCAAGACAGACGGTTCTTACAATTTATTTTCTGTTGAGATGGATTTTGTATGTTCTCATTACGATAGATCAGCAGTCACACGTCTGGTACCTCTCCCTGTCAGAGTCCACTTCCTTTATTTATTTATTGAGGGTGTAGGAGGCAATGATTACATTGTTACTTGGGGCAGGGATACAACCCATAACTTAGCTACTGTCAATAACAAATGTCTGATTCCTCGTTCACTGTGTGATTAGTAATTATTGATTTATCCTTCCAAAGAGCCTAATTACAATTATTCATTTATGACATTTCTAGAAACAAGGGCATCTGAACAAGAATATGGAGAAGCAAAGAAATTATGGAAAGCTATAAAATGGCAATATATACAGTATATATTATTTGCAAAGCATAAATTCTTTGACAGCAGCATTTACGTGGAACGATCACATCATGCAAATGTTCCAGTGCCTATCAGGTCCCCTTGTAACATCTTTCAATCCTTCCTCCAGTTCAGAAAAAAAAACGTATCTAGTGCTGTGTCCAAGTCCAATCCATGAAAATTAACCTGTACGTTAAAAACCCTGAAAAGAGGCAAAAGGAAAAAAAAAATATATATATATATTGCCGTTCTTCAGTCCCTAAAAAAATAAATAAAGCGATCAGAACTTTACCCGTTTCCCCAAAATTGAATTAAAAAAAAAAAAATTATCTACATGAACCCTTTACACAGTTACATCAGTAGAAAAGTAAAACGCTACATGTTAAGATTGCCATGACTGGCACACCATCAGGACTTGAACCATTCAGTTCCGGGTGAGGTCTCCGGTACCGGAACAGCCCAATGCTGGCATCGCTCTTCTGCTGTACAGTTCTATTCTGGATATTGCTCCCTGTTATCAGCCATTTCAGGCCTGGAAGAAGACGGTTCAGTAGAATAACCCAATACAGTGAATGAAAGACAAGTTACTGAGCAGTGATCATCCAGGGCACCAGACAATAGGGTCCAGAGGACTAGTGCCAGAGGTCACATATCTCCAGAGACACTCATAGCTACGTGACGGAAATCAGTAGTACTGGCCCCAAGGAACACCTTAAATACACTGTGCTGCTGTTCAATTCTAACATAATTGATTGCTATGAAATGACAAGCGATTGAGTCAATATATTGAATTAAAAAGATGTGCAAATATATCTTTTATTTAGAAAAAAACAAACAAACATGAAAATCTGAATTTGCTTTTGTGAATTTTTCATGGCATTCACTTAGTGTCTGACGGTTTTGATTTCTCATCTGAGATACAAGTCAAACTGCAGGAAAAGTATAGCACCTGTACAGTCTATTACAGTAAAATAATAATTCACTTGTGCATAAAATTGTTAAATCCAATCCTTAAACGAGAGTACCTTCATTACAAGTGAAGCATGACATAAAAAAGCAGGAGCTTAAATATCCATAGAACTCAATAAAATTGTCCCCGTGGAACATCATGCAGGGTTGGAGTGAATCGCGCCATACAAAGTGCTGGGTGGACTCTGCTGCCACCCTGTGGAAGACTTGCATTACTGTGAACGCACTTGTTCCTGACAATCGAGCGATTTTCTGTTTTGTCTTGCAGAGTTTATTATCCTCCTTTAAGTCATTGTAAACAGTTAAAGTCTGTCCAGCAGCACATTTAAGGCTGTAAACATTAGAAATAAAATCTCACGCAGGCCCAAGGAGAATAAAACATTACTAACAAAATCTCATTAGCCGCTAGGAGTGTTTCATCAAATATTAAGTCTTTTGGTGCATAAATGCCAAGTATCTGCCATCAGTCACCTATGTACCGTAAGAACAATGTACCACCGCCAAATACTTGCCATTCTTGCTTCTGCCACGGTGCCAGTTGCCCACAAAGCCTGCAAGATATGCAGGGATTCAGTCCAGCTATATAAAGGTGGAGTCCATGGCGTTAGTTTCCTGATTATTTCGGGCCCGCGCCTCAAACAGCTGTTTGATCAATGCAGACTTCTCCTGCTCCAGTTGGGTGATGCGGTCACTCTTGTCAGACACTTCCTGGACATGCAAAAAGAGAGAATATAGATGGACACATACTAAATTTATAGTAATTGTTATATTCAGGTAATTTGTAACTGGGATGCAAGATTATGGGATTTTGCAAACCATCAGATTATTTTTTTAAATCTGCTATGATGCCTATCAGCCCCCTGTTGAAGCAAGGGTGAAACGTACTGTACGTCAGGGCACCAAGACCACATCTCACAAGTTTTCAGCACATAAGTGAGGCCAAGTAGCCTTTGTGTTCGATGTCTTTTATGTAGCAATTTAAATAATCCCTATACAGTTTTTTTTTCAACTTTAACCTCTTTCCGATGTGGTCCATAATAATACATCCCTGCACTATGGTACTTATTGACGTGGGACGTTTTATTATGTACACGCGATCGTGAGCACACAGGCTGTGCACGATCGCCGCCGGGTGTCAGCTGATTCTAACAACCGATACCCGGCATTCATTTCCAGGAGTGGCCCGCACCACTCCCGGCACTTTAACCACCTAAATGTTGCAATTGAACTCAGTCGCAGCATTCCAGGAGCCACTGTGCCCTTGAATCGGAGACCCCGCATCGTTATCGCGGGGTCCCATTCGTTGCCATGGCGACCTGATTTCATCATGACGACATCTGGGTCACCTGAGCTAGGAAAGTTGCTAGATCATGCTCAGAGCATGATCAGCAACTTACTCTGTCAGTACAGTTTGGATTAGTATGGAGATTCTGCTGCAGCCCCATACTATACAAGCGATCAACCTGCAAAAAATGTCCCATGGTGGGACAAAGTAGAAAGAAAAAAAAAAAAAAAGCATTTTTTTTTTTTTTACAAATAATTGTAAAAATATTTTTAAAAAAACAAACAAAAAAAGAACATGTATCCATAAATATGTACAGTATATTTTTTCATATGAATATTAAAAAACAATAAATGCACACATTTGGTATTGCCGCATCTGGAACAACCCGACCTATAAAACTATCCCACTAGTTAACCCCTGTAGTGAATACCATAAAAAAAATAAAGCATTGTTTTTTGCCTTTTTTTATCATTCTGCTGAACAAAAAGTGATGCAAAAATTATTTTTTTCTATTAAAGTTTCTGTTGTGTAAAAGTGGCAAAACATAAAAAATAAATGAGGTACCGCTGTAATTTTACAGCACGCGGAACGACAATTCCCACTCCACCAAAAAAAAAGAAAAGGAGGTGCCCACTGCCCAGGTAGAGTGTGCCTTAGGCTGGTTTCACATTTGTGGTTGTGTCTGCAGCGTATCTGAAGAGGTCTTGAACGGAATTGCGCAAATGGAATTGCTTACGATGCTGCCACCATCCTTCCCAGGAATGCCATGGCAGAGCGGAAAGATAGAGGCCGAGGGCCCTGCAGAGAGCGAACACCCCGCTGGAGGATTGCTCTCTTCTACTTGGGAAGAAAAACCCTTGTCTGAAGGGTGTTAAACAGCGTGCCTATAAAAATGAGGCGCTGAGACGGGACAAAGCAAGACTTTGCGCCTTGTTTAATTAGCCATCCAAATTGAGACAAGGTGTCAAACGATGGACAGACATTCCTAGACCTGGTAAAAGGACGGAGCCTTGATGAGCATGTTGTTGAGGTATGGGATGAGCACTAGTCCCCTGATCCGCAGAATGGCAGTTATCACTGCCATGATTTTTGTGAAAACCCTGGGAGCGACAAATCGAAAATGGTCCTACCGTACAGCAAAATGCAGAGATCTCTGATGCCCTGGGAAGATAGGGACATGGAGATAGGCGTCCTGGATGTTCATGGAGCACAGGAACTCCTGCGGCTCCATGGAAGCAATTACTGCATGAAGGGACTTCATTTTGAAATGTCGCAGACGGACCTTTTCAGTAACTTTAGATCCAGAATGGGTCAAACCAAGCCGATCTTCGGCACAAAAAATAGGTTTGAATAAAACCCTGTGAAACTTTTCTGGTCTGGGATGGGAATGAGGACACCTGAAATGAGAAGGGAGGCAATGGACGCGAATAATTCCAGAACCACAGAAGCATGTCTTGGAGGACGGGATTCGAAGAATCGATCTCGGGGCCACGAACAAATCTATTTTGTATCCTGAGAATACAACATCCCTGACCCATGTGTCATCAACCGAGCTGAACCAGACATCTCTGAAAAACCGGAGGCGGCAACCCAGCTTGGGAGATTCTCTGGAATCTGGGGAGGAGTTACACAGAAAAAGAACTGCCAGGTCTACACCTGGTGGATCTACCCTGTGCATTACAGGGACGCCAGGAGGGGGTGGGTTTTAAAGGAAGCCCTTTTCCGATCCTGGAGAGCCTGTGGCCTCTCTTGGCGGGAGAAATCCTCTGAAGAGAAATGGCGAAAGGACCGAAGTTTACGCTTCAGAGGACGGCGAGGTTTGAACTGAGAAAGGAAAGAGCTGGTCCCTCCGGTGGCCTCCTTTACTTGGAGCCAAATAGATGAGAACCATGGAAAAGAAAGTTGGTAAGGGACTTTTTTAAGATAAGTCCGCCTGCCAAATAGTCCGTCGGATGGCCACTAAATTGCTGGACGCCTGAGAAGCACACGAAGCGGCATCCAGTGAAGCGGATACCATGTACTTCCCTGCTTGAGAAATCTGGTCCGCGAGGTCGACCAATTTCTCTGGTCGGGCTCCATAAAGAATGCCCTGACAGAGTTGTTTATCCCATGCAGCTATGGACTTTGACACCCAGGTGGTGGCAAAGGCAGGGCACAATGTAGAAGTGGCCACTTCATAGGCAGACTTTGCGAAGGACTCTGTGATCAGGTAATTGGAGTCCTTGAGGGAGGACCGTGTTTGGTGGACACTCTGGAAACTGGAGGGTCCACAGTCAGAGAAGCTCAGGATATAGGATGCCGAAGTGCTTCCCTCTTTGGAAGCGTCTGGTCAGGTTTTCCCATTCCCTGGAAAGTACCTCCAAAAATTTGCTGTGTGGGAGCTAGTTTCGACCATCTAAACTAAACCGCCTGTTCTGCAGGTTCCGTAGTGGTATCCTTAATGCTAAAGGTCTGGTTGACCGCAACAATGAGGCTCTGGACAATGTCTCATATTATATAGGCCTGGTCAGAATCCAGGTCCGAATGATCCTCGGACAGTACATCCGAAACCGCCTTGCCTGACTCAGGGGAGGAGGATGGGGAAAAAACCTAGAATGACGCTCCTTGCTAGATCTCTTATGGCCCATGTTGGTAGGCACAGTTGGCGAGTCCTGCGATCCACTAGCAATGGCGGAGGTAGGAATGGGCAGTCTGTCAAGAACAGACAAAGGAAAAGACAAAAGAAGCCAGCTCACCGATAGATGAAAGAAACCCAGAACTCCGTCTTGATGAGATGTACTGAGTACTGTCACAGCTGTGACAAAGACCGCTGTGTCGGTCGAAACGCATTGCTTGCCTCATACAGTGCTATGGTGTTGTCCCAGGAGTTACTCTGATTTTACCGTGTTGGATTAAAGTTTTACATTTTACAAGAAGCTGGAACCATTTTTTTTTCCTTTCTTTGTGGTGTCAAGAACAGACACCAGGGCCTGCAACATCTTGATAAGGTCTATCACAGATTGCGACAGTGGTAGCCCACACTGGGATAGGGGGCACCACTCTCTCCTGGGGTTGTAGCAGACCTGACAGAGGGGAGAGACTAACCTGAAGGGAGTTTGCATTTACATGAAGAGTAAACAAAGTGCCTGACAAGCAGAGGAAGAAGAGAAACTGCTCTCCTTTAGGATAAGGAATGATAAGCAGACCCACTAACTAATGCCAGAAGGTTAGGGGACGGAAAGGCATAAGCTGAGGAGTGTCAGTCTGCAGGTCCTGTCTGGTTCCAGGCTGTAGGTGAGCTCCAGGACAATTGCAGGAGATATAGACCTTCCAGGTTCCCATGCAGGCAAATGGCGACAGCAGGGAGGAAGAGGAGGGCCCGCAGAGTGAAAAGTGCTCAGAGATTCTGAGCCACTGGAGGGAAGGGGGCGTGTGCAGAAAACTTGCACGGTGAGGCAGGGGGAACCGGAGTTAAGAGGGGGGCGTGTCCACGAGGGGTGGGAAAAAAGCCAACCTGATGATGCTGGGAAAATGGGCGGAGCTGGCAGTTGAGGCTAGGCTGCGCTAAAGCCTAAATTGGAAAACAATAACCGATGAAACCGGGGGAGGGCGACGCGGAGGCCCTAAAGTTAACGGTGCCATAACCCTGCATCCCCGATCCCTGCTGTGCTGCTCGTCCCCAGTGCCTGCCCACATAGGAAGCCTGGGGAACAGCTGCACCAGTAAACATACCTTAAGCAGTAAACCTAGGAAACAAGCCCAGTATAGACGGAAAGGTCTATACATGCCCTAAATCCTTAGAAACATAAAATAAGGGAAAGTTAGATCTTTCTTCTTGGTCTTCCTCCATCTTTTCTTCATCCTTAACTGAACCTTCTCCTCAACAGCTCTGGACAGGAACCTGAGAGGGAGAGAAAACGAGATGTACCTCTCCATAGAAGACCATCGATAGAAGTCCGAGCCTCTTGGATTGAGGTGACTTCCATGCCTCATGAAACAGACAGGTTCTGGTGGGCGAGTGGGTGGGAGATGGGCACCAGGCCCAAAGTTAGAAGTCACCTAAACACTCTTCATGTGTTAGGTGTTGGGGTCCTGCCGGCTAGACACATGAGGATACGGGGTGGCAGTACACGCCAAACTCAGTCTCTATGTGGGAGTACAGTGTGACTGTTCACACTGTATCCCATCTGAGGTAAGGGAGAAGATCCATCTAAGAAATAAATGGAGACGTTACAAGAAAATACTCAAAACTGAGGTAGATCTAGGTCTAGTAAAAGACCCGTGACCACCTCCTACTGACACGAAGTTAAAACTGATTAACCTAGTGCCAGTAGGTAGGGTGTATACTGCAGAGGAGGAGCTAATTTTTTTGTGCATAGTGTCAGCCTCCTCGTGGCAGCAGCATACACCCATGGTTTCCTATGTCCCCAATGAAGCGATAGATAAAATAAAGTCTCTTAGTCTACTTTCACACTAGCGTCGTGCACTGCATGTCGCTATGCGTCGTTTGGTTGAAAAAAGTGCTTGCAGGATGCGTTTTTGCACCATTGATTTGCATAAGCGTCGCATTGCCACACGTCGCAACCGTCATGCGACGGTTGCGCCGGACCGTCGGCTGCAAAAAACATCCGCTGCTCCCGTTGTGCGGCGCATTCACTGCTAGCGTCGGTACATCGGCCCGACGCACTGCGATGGGCCGAGTACGATGCTAGTGTGAAAGTAGCCTTAATCACTCATACCACATGAGGAACAGCGTAAATTATAAATAAAACCAATTCTTCACCGGCTGTTTTTTCATTCTGCCTCCCAAAGATAGCAGTAAGGTTCTGTGCACATTTATCCTGCACTGAGCGGTCACACTGGGGTTTCCGTGTAAGTCTCAAATGCGTGATTCAGACGGAACCCTCAACGGAAAATTCCCTATAATGAGGCAGATTGAGGCACGGTTGACGCCAAAGGACCTGTGATCCGGCGGTGTCTTTTTAGGATTGCATAAAAGTGCCGTCAGACACAGTTTTGAGTACTTCTGAAAAGGACACCGTTGAACAGAGGCCAGACGGAGTCCACAGTAACTCTGCTGCCTCATTATAGTGAATGGATTCATTGGGGATTTCATCCATCATGTCACTCGGAGATTTAGATGGAAACCCCAAAGTAAGCGCTCAGTGTAGCGTGCCAGATAACTGTGATCCCAAACGTTATGTAAAAAGGTCCCAATAAAAGCTTCAACTCAATCCACAAATAATCCAAGTCCCCACTCAGGTCTGTCATCTGTTAACGGAAATATAGGGGGCTTCCACGTTACTGGTAGTACTAAGGCTCTGGAAAAACGAGATGGCCGCTCACCCTCCAAAAGAAATTCAGCAAAGTTTCTGCTTCCAAAGCCAAGTGCCCCCTCCCTTCTGAGCCCCACAGTGTACCTAAACCACATATATCGTTCACGTTTGCCATTCCTGAATCGGTAAGAGCCCGTGTAACTTACAGGCGCATGTCTCCAGAAGTACCACCTGGGAATAACATACCGGTCACTACAAAGGCAGTCTGCAATGTTCACTTGGCAACATTCATTGCTGCTTGTTCATGGTAAATACCCATGGAGTCAAAGTTGCCACTAGACCTGTAGATAAATACCCCAAGGGGTATAGTTTCCCAAATAGGGTCACTTGAGGGGGGGGGGGGGGGGGGGGGAAATTGTGCTCTTCTAGCAATTAGGGGCTCTATATAAGGAGTCAGCAAGCCATTCTAGGAAAATCTGTGCTCCAGGAGGCAAATAGCGCTCTGTTCCTCCAGAGTTTCTCCGTATGGCTAAGTAGCACTGTACAGCCACATAAGGGGGATTTCCACGTTCAGTAGAAATTGTGGGAAATATTTTGGTGCCATTTTTACCCACTTCTTGTGCGAAAATGTAAGATCTGGGGTCAAAACAAATATTTGGTGGTAAAAATGTAGTTAATTTGTCTTCGCTGCCCAATGGTATATACCGTATTTTCCGGCGTATAAGACGACTGGGCGTATAAGACGACCCCCCAACTTTACCAGTTAAAATATAAAATCTTCTTAAAAGTCGGGGGTCTTCTTATACACCCTATGTCGTCTTATAGGGCCGGTGAATATGTGCCTTTTGGGGGGGGGGGGGGGGGGGGGGGAGTGATCCTGATGACGAGGGGGCGTCTCACAGGAAAGTAAGTATCCCCCATTACCTTATCGTAGCGGTGCAGCGTGGGGGTCTCAGTGCTGGGAGTGGCGGCGGCGGCGGCTGCTGTGCTCTGGTGCGGCGGCTGCTGTGCTCTGGTGCGGCGGCTCCTCTTCTGTGTGGGGCCTCTGTGCTGTGGGGTGGCGGTGGCATATCTTTATCCAGTTGGGGCTCCTCCGGCATCTCCTTAGCCCTGGAGGCCCCGCCACAACTCCATCGGTGCAATGCAGCGGCCATTTTCCCGGAGGCAGCTCAATAGGTGCGATGCGGTGGCCTCCGGGAAAATGGCCGCTGCTCAGATTCAGATCTCGTCCCGAAATCTCGGGACACGAGATCTGAATCTGAGCAGCGGCCATTTTCCCGGAGGCCACCACATTGCACCGATGGAGTTGCGGCGGGGCCTCCAGGGCTAAGGAGATGCCGGAGGAGCCCCAACTGGATAAAGATACGCCGCTGCCGCCGCCACCCCACAGCACAGAGGCCCCACACAGAAGAGGAGCCGCCGCACCAGAACACAGCAGCCGCCGCCGCTCCCAGCACTGACACCCCCACGCTGCACCGCTAGGATAAGGTAATGGGGATTACTCACTTTCCTGTGAGACGCCCCCTCGTCATCAGGATCACTCCCCCTCCCCACCCACCATATACACCGGCGTACAAGACGATTCCCGGCGTATAAGACGACCCCCGACTTTTAAGAAGATTTTCGGGGGTTAAAAAGTCGTCTTATACGCCGGAAAATACGGTAATTTTGTGACACACCCATGGTGTCAATATGGTCACTGCACCACTAGAAGAATTCATTGGAGAGAGAGTGTAGTTTGTAAAATGAGTTCCCTGAGGGGTCTAGTTTCCAAAATGGTGTCACTTGTTGGGGATTTTCACTGTTTAGGCACATCAGGCTCTCCATACAGGGCATGGTGTCCACCAATTGTTCCAGCAAATTTTACATTCAAAAAGTCAAATGGATCTCCTTCCCTTCAGAGCCCTGTCGTGCGCCCAGTGGTTTTCTCCCTCAGAGCATGAAAATTCAAAGTTTAAAAATTGCAAACTTTTGGCCAAATTTCCATTTTTTTCACAAATAAACGCAAGTTATATTGAAGAAATGTTACCACTATCATGAAGTACAATTTGTCACGAGAAAACAGTCTAAGAATCAGTGGGATCCGTTGAAGTGTTCCAGAGCTATAACCACAAAGTGACAGTGGTCAGAATTGTAAATACTGGCTTGGTCATTAACGTGCAAACAACCTCCGGGGGCTAATGGTATGTGACTTACGGCAAGTTCACACAGGCGTTTTTGCTGCGTTTTTTTATGCTAATTTTCAGCTGCTTTTTACAACACCAGCAAAGCCTATGAGATTTCAGAAATCTCATGCACACACGTTAGTTTTTTGTGTGATCAGTATTTTGTGCTTTGCCTCGTTTTTTGGACATAGAGCCTGTCACTTCTTTCAGCATGTCACTTCTTTCAGCATTTTTGCAAAGTTTTTTCACCCATTGACTTGAATGGGTGTTGAAAAAAACGCATCAAAAACGCAGGTATCATTTGCTGCGTTTTTGCTGCTGAAAATCCAAGGACAAAGAAAAAAAAACGCACAAGAAACGCACCAAATACGCAACAAAAACGCACCTGATCTTCTTTCCTGCCAAGATCAGGTTTTGCTGCCGAAAAAAAGCAGCAAAAACGCCATGTGTGAACTTACCCTAACAATGCTTGCGCTTATTTAGTCCACTATGTTACTCTGAGATTGCCACGGTTTTAAATTGGCGTTTTTCAATAAAGTTTACATTTTCTGGAGACTATAGACACCCAGCGGTTTTCTTTGTGGTTGGCATTCACAATCCCGCATTATGCAGAGTTTTCCAGAATGGTCTAGAATCTCCTTACCGAGCGCCCTCCAAACTGTGGCTGTTGTGAAACTACAACTCCTAACATGCAGGAGACCTCTGCTGTAGACACACACTCACCTTTGTGAGTAGACGGTTCTGTTCTTTCAGCATATTCATTGCTTGCTGCTGTCCGGGGATGTGGGGTGTGGCGGCCGCAGAGGAAGAGGAGGATGAGGACTGTACAGCGGCCTGAAGAGGATAAAGAAGACTGTTACATAATGGCCTCCAGATGCAGAAGTCCCTCACTGTTGAGATCCAGTAGTCATCCAGTTTTCTTAGACCACGGGGTAGCACTTGTGGAGCGGTCATAGCAAGCAAAGTGGGGATTACTCAGCTCTTCCAAAGACAGGAAAAGCTCATGTGAAGAGAGCCTTAAAGCAGTTGTGCGGGAGCTTTCACTTTGCTAACTGTAGTGAGCATTAGTGGTTTTACAAGAAAAATTGATTCAATATCAAAACTACAGTGATCATGTGAGGTTTCTACTGGAATGAAGAGCACAGAGGCCTAGATCAGAGCTGGACAAAGTGCGGCCTGCAGGTCACATCTGGCCCTCTGGCTATTACCATGCGACCCGCGGACTGAGACAGCTGAGGAGCTGAAAACAGTGAGGTACAGGCAGCATCATAGTCTCTGCCGCGTCCAGCTGTCACCGCTGTCTACAGCCTCAGGATGCAGACAGCGGTGAATACAGGGCTGGAGGTCACTTCATCGCTGTGCTGCAGCGGAGAGTAAGTTCACAGGGGACAGAAGAAAAGCGCCGGGGAAAACGGGAGCGAGGAGAGTAGGTGTTTTTTTTCTTTTATATGTGTATGGGATGTTTAGCCGTACACAGTGAGGCCATGTAGGGGCCCATATACATGGAGGCCGTGGGAGGGGGCCCACACCATATATAAGGGGATGTCAGTATACTTAATTCTGCTCAATATTAAGTGATACTATAAAATAATTATAATATATTAATAGTGAGCATAATTAATTTCAGCCTATTGCTTCAGCCCTCCACAACAGTCACGGTCTCTCATGTGGCCCTTCGGAAAAATTACTTGCTCACCCCTGACCTAGACCATCATGGGCCCATTTGTTACATTAAATAATGTAGTGGATAACCCCTTTAAAACAACTTGCTTCACCCATGAGACGTCACGCACGGGATACCCAGCATCCTTTCTTTGTCCCTTGTTCTCTCACCTTGCACGGAGTCACCAGCTCACTCAGACATCGATTCACATCTTTGAGTTTGGGGAGCAGTTGGTTGAGAGGTGCTTCGCTGAAGGGGTCCTGGAAGTTTAAAAAAAAAACAAAAAAAAAAACAAATAGTCAGAGGATATTCCTAGAAAGGTATAGAGGACACTTGCTGATCTTTGGGGGTGGGGAAAATCTGACAATTTGGACCCTTAGTGTTTCTGAGAATAGTGCTCTTGATACCAACAATCAGGTTTTCAAAAGCCCCAATTTGAAAGGAGCAGAAGGTGCACACGCTCATCTCTGGTCCACTCATTGTCTATAAACTGACCGGAAACAGCTGAGTGCTGTACTTGGCTTTTTCTGGAAGTCCCACTGACAACAAATGGAGGTTATGTTGCATACACAGGATCACTGGGGGTCCCAATGACTGGGGGATATCAACTCTAGGAATACCCTTTTAGTCATCTCATCGAGGGAGGCGACTTATAGCAGCACAATAAGAGATATGGGGAAATGGGAAAGACGAGAACTGGTATAATGGTGCTACACAAAAGGTTGATACATAAAATGAGAATAATGGGGATAGGGGAAAATATGTGTAAGTGGGTTAAGAGCTGGCTCAGGGATAGGAAACAAAGGGTGGTTATTAATGGAGCACACTCGGACTGGGTCGCGGTTAGCAGTGGGGTACCACAGGGATCAGTATTGGGCCCTCTTTTTAACATATTTATTAATGATCTTGTAGGGGGCATACAGAGTGGAATTTCAATATTTGCAGATGACACTAAACTCTGCAGGGTAATCAATACAGAGGAGGACAATTTTATATTACAGGATGATTTATGTAAACTAGAAGCTTGGGCTGATAAATGGCAAATGAGCTTTAATGGGGATAAATGTAAGGTCATGCACTTGGGTAGAAGTAATAAGATGTATAACTATATGCTTAATTCTAAAACTCTGGGCAAAACCGTCAATGAAAAAGACCTGGGTGTATGGGTGGATGACAAACTCATATTCAGTGGCCAGTGTCAGGTAGCTGCTACAAAGGCAAATAAAATAATGGGATGTATTAAAAGAGGCATAGATGCTCATGAGGAGAACATAATTTTACCTCTATACAAGTCACTAGTTCGACCATACTTAGAATACTGTGCACAGTTCTGGTCTCCGGTGTATAAGAAAGACATAGCTGAACTAGAGCGGGTGCAGAGAAGAGCGACCAAGGTTATTAGAAGACTGGGGGGTCTGCAATACCAAGATAGGTTATTACACTTGGGGCTATTTAGTTTGGAAAAACAAAGACTAAGGGGTGATCTTATGTTAATGTATAAATATATGAGGGGACAGTACAAAGACCTTTCTGATGATCTTTTTAATCATAGACCTGAGACAGGGACAAGGGCGCATCCTCTACGTCTGGAGGAAAGAAGGTTTAAGCATAATAACAGACGCGGATTCTTTACTGTAAGAGCAGTGAGACTATGGAACTCTCTGCCATATGTTGTAATGAGTGATTCATTACTTAAAATTTAAGAGGGGACTGAATACCTTTCTGGAAAAGTATAATGTTACAGGGTATATATACTAGATTCCTTGATAGGGCGTTGATCCAGGGAACTAGTCTGATTGCCATATGTGAAGTCGGGAAGAATTTTTTTTCCCCAAAGTGGAGCTAAAGGTACCGTCACATTAAGCGACGCTGCAGCGATATAGACAACGATGCCGATCGCTGCAGCGTCGCTGTTTCGTCGTTGTGTGGTCGCTGGAGAGCTGTCACACAGACAGCTCTCCAGCGACCAACGATGCCGAAGTCCCCAGGTAACCAGGGTAAACATCGGGTTACTAAGCGCAGGGCCGCGCTTAGTAACCCGATGTTTACCCTGGTTACCAGTGTAAATGTAAAAAAAAAAAAAAAAAAAAAAAACACTACATACTTACATTCCGGTGTCTGTCGCGTTCCCCGGCGTCCGCTTCCCTGCACTGTGTAAGCGCCGGCCGTAAAGCAGAGCGGTGACGTCACCGCTATGCTCTGCTTTACGGCCGGCCGGCGCTGACACAGTGCAGGGAAGCGGACGCAGGGGGACGCGACAGACACCGGAATGTGAGTATGTAGTGTTTGGTTTTTTTTACATTTACACTGGTAACCAGGGTAAACATCGGGTTACTAAGCGCAGCCCTGCGCTTAGTAACCCGATGTTTACCCTGGTTACCAGTGAAGACATCGCTGAATCAGCATCACACACGCCGACTCAGCGATGTCAGCGGGTGATCCAGCGACGAAATAAAGTTCTGGCCTTCTAGCTCCGACCAACGATGTCACAGCAGGATCCTGATCGCTGCTGCGTGTCAAACACAACGATATCGCTATCCAGGACGCTGCAACGTCAAGGATCGCTATCGTTGTTAAGTGTGAAGGTACCTTTACTCTTTGCCACATGTTTTTTTTTTGCCTTCCTCTGGGTCAACATGTTAGGGCATGTTAGGTTAGGCTATGGGTTGAACTAGATGGACTTAAAGTCTTCCTTCAACCTTAATAACTATGTTACTATGTAACCTGAGGCTGATGGAAATCTAAATGTAGCTCCAAACAGCAAGGGACAAGGACTGGAGGAATTCACATATTAGGCTACTTTCATACTAGCGTCGGGCCGAGGTTCCCGACGCTAGCGTTGTCTCCGCCGCACAACGGGGGCAGCGGATGCATTTTTCCAGCGCATCCGCTGCCCCATTGTGAGGTGCGGGGAAGTACGGGAAGGTGGGGGCGGAGTTCCGGCCGCGTATGCGCGGTCGGATAAAGCGGACCGTCGTGAGCAAAAAACGTTACATGTAGCGTTTTTTGGTCCCGACGGTCCGCCACAACACGGCGCAACCGTCGCACGACAGTTGCGACGTGTGTCAATCCGTCGCAATACGTCGCTTAATGTTAGTCTATGGGGGAAAAACGCATCCTGCAAGCACTTTTGCAGGATGCGTTTTTTCGGCAAAACGACGCATTGTGGCGGATTGCAGTTAACGCTAGTGTGAAAGTAGCCTTAAAGAGAACCCGGCGAAAGCTGATACATTCTGCCCGAGCCACAGATCAGACACTGGCTGTATGATTGCAGAGAAAAACAGTTTAAAAAGCTCTAATGGCAAGCCTCTCCCTGTGTGCGTGTATAGGGACAGACCAATCAATCAAAGGGAGCAGTGGGGAGAAGCCGCCAGGGAACCGTTGTCCGACTACTCTCCTGTGCGGCTCTGTCCCTGGCGACTATTAAGGCTACGTTCACATTTGCGTTGTTGGGTGCAGCGTCGTCGACGCATACCAACGCATGCGTCATGCGCCCCCATCTTTAACATGGGGGGCGCATGGACATGCGCCGGTATGCGTTGCACTGCGTTTTATGACGCATGCGTCATATAGACACACAAGCCAGGGCGCAGGGGACGCTACTTGTAGCGTTTTCCCTGCGCCGAAAGTCCCGATCTGTAGGATCTTATGACAACGCATGCGTCGCAAAACGCTGCGTTGTGTACATGTGTTGTTGGTTGCGTCGCTGCGCCCAACAACGCAAATGTGAACGTAGCCTAAAGGGATTCTGTCACCTAATTTTGGTCCTATAAGCTGCAGCCACCGGCACCAGGGGCTTATCTACAGCATTCTGTAATGCTGTAGATAAGCCCCCGATGTACCCTGAAAAATAAGAAAAACAAGTTAGATTATACTCACCCAGGGGCGGTCCGATGTGCGTCACTGTCCGGCTCCTCCCATTTTCATACGATGATGTCCTCTTCTTTGCTTCGTGTCGTGGCTCCTGCGCAGGCGTACTTTGTCTGCCGTGTTGAGGGCAGCGTAATGTACTGCAGTGTGCAGGCGCCAGGCCTCTCTGACCTTTCCCGGCACCTGTGCACTTTGCTCTGCCGTCAACAGGGCAGATAAAGTACGCCTGCGCAGGAGCCGCAATAGGAAGCAAAGAAGAGGACATCATCGTATGAAGATGGAAGGCGCCGGACCCGGACTGCGAAGCCCATCGGACCAGACCGCCCCTGGGTGAGTATAATCTAACTTGTTTTTCTTATCTTTCGGGTTACATCGGGGGCTTATCTACAGCATTCCAGAATGCTGTAGATAAGCCCTTGATGGCGGTGGCTGCAGATTATAGGGCTACAATTAGGTGACAGATTCCCTTTAAGCAGTTTTCCTCTGAAACTCCTCAATATTTCAGAGTGAAGCATAAATGGCTGAAATCACGCAGCCAGCATGTGATCCATCCCTCCCATGGATCAGGCCATTATCAGCTGCCAGGTTCCCTTAAACAGAAGTAGTTCAAGGAATGAAAATCGTGCCACAAGTGCAGCAGAATCACATAGCCCGCTAGATGTCCTGAATCTGAGGCTGGTAGTGCACCCTGTAATGCCACCTTGTGATGCCTACTGTTTTTCCCAGGTTCCTCTGCTGTTCCTGCACATTATGGATCTGCTGGAGGTACCACTCCCGCGCTCGCTCCACCAGCTCCAGTCCTTGCAGCAGAAGATCCTTCTCATGTTCCATCTCCTTCATCCTCTTTAGCTGTAGACAGACAGATCCATCATTAGAGAACGCTCAGCTTTGAGATCCTGTATGTACCATGTGGCATACGAGCAACAATGAATCGAGAAAAAAAAAAGTGCAAGCGATTGGCCAAAGTTGTACTAGCCTGGCATTATTAGCAATCTTCCAGTGATCCCAGTGCTGCCCATTCACCAAGAGATGGTGGCACTACATCTACAGGACTGGAAAAATAGTCATCATCCGATTACTGAAATTTTGCTGTAAACCCCAACATCCCAGGCTCTCACTGATAACTGCTGCGGTCACTAATGAGAGTTTTCTGTAAGTGTCACTTAGGACCAAAGTTCCCCTGATCTTTACTGTCACCTTACATTGCCACCTTGTGGAGCGCCCCCTCCCACGTTATAGTTATTGCAGGAAGGTACACAATTGTCTTCTCTCCAAATGCTCCAGGAGCATACAGCACTCTCCTGGGGGGATATAACCAACTGCCAGGAACCCTTACCACGCTGTAATCCACCCCATTAGTGATGGTGTGTCGTCGGTGCTCTCCAAGCCTGCGCTGGTGCCGGCACTGGTCCCCTAGGCCTTGACTTGTTGAATCACTGTGGGACCTACACATGGGCTTCACGTCTTCTCCTGGTGGGGATACAAATGAGAAGTCAGTGACCACAAACAGTCCACACCGAGTCCAGGAGACCATGGACCCTTCCAGATATAACGGGGGAGACATTTACCATAACTTCCAGATGACTCTGTAGTTGACGTTCATGATCGGAGTTATAGAACTGTGAAATACAGCAAATTTATGGTGCAGCTCAGGAGCAACCCCATATGAAGGAGGGGGTAGGTAGAATGGGGTCCACATGACCCAGAGACTTTGATTAACTGAATTAGTCACCTGCTTCTAATAAATATATTAAGGGAAGAAAAATAAATTCCCGAACTCCGGAGCGGAGATTGTGCAAGAGCGCTGGCACTTACATAATATGCTTAGGAGTCATGAATTCTTCTCCCTTTTGTAAAAAAAAAAAAGCAAAACAAAAAACACAGAAAACTTAAAGGGAATCTGTCAGCAGGTTTTGTGACCTCATCTGAGAGCAGATAATGTAGGTAAGGAGGTGACTCCAACGATGTATCACTTAAGATTACTGGGTGGAGCAGTTCTGACAGACTTTTTTGATGTAGCATGAAGCAGAGCTGAGCAAGCTGTCCCCGCCCACAGCAGGCTCTGTGTCTATAGCCAGTGAGGTACTTATAACAGGAGGGGGCGTTGCCGGACTAGTGTAGTCCCCAATGGTAATATCTTAGTGATAAATCCTTTACAATGAGTAAACCGCACTCTGACAAGTGACACTTCCCTTCTGTGATTAGCCTCCATCTCCTGCTGTCTTCAGATTACAAAGTAAGACCCTGCTGACAGATTCCCTTTAAAGGGGTTTTCTCATCTTAAAAAGTGAGCGTGTATCACTAGGGTCTGTCTAAAACCTCACCAATTCTAAACCAGCGCTGCACCCATTTCTAAGCTTTCACAGAGGCAATTAGACAATGCAACTGTCCAAGGAAACTGAGGTTCGCTCCTTTGAAAAAATGTTGTTGGGCACATGTGATGGTGCTGGCCGTATTGTCACAAGACCTCTTCTGAAACCTTTGATTGGCAGCAGCAGTCAGGTGAATAAACAGAGTTAGCGGAGAAATATCTATAAACACTGCTCCGATCATTTGACCACTGCAGCCAATCACTGGATTCAGCAGTCCTGTGACAGCCAGATGGCACAGTCCTTCCAGAGAGTCCAGTGCTTGCTCTGAGGTGGTGACAGGACACAAGTATTCCTCGTTAATTGTGGCCACACTGCAATGTCCTGCACAGCAGGATGGACGAGGAGCCGCTGTGCAGAGAAAACCACACCAGAGCTGCCTGCACTTTAACATGTGATGAAATGCCATCACTTAATGAAATGAGAGTACCCTTTTATCATTGAAAAGTTTCTCAATTTTCTAATATACTTCCTGAACATTCTCAAGATCTCTGCTTGTCATCAGTGAATAGAATTACTCTCCCCTCTCAAAGAGAAATTCAATAACCCCGACTTTAAGGAATCTCTAGTAAAACAACTGTGCGAGCAGGTCCAAACCTGACAAGCAAGGAAGTGTGGCCTTGGCTTTCCTCAGCTCAGGGGAGGGGGCTTTACAGCGTCACATGGAAGTGATTATATGGCGAATAATCGCACTTTACATTCCCAAGGTGGTCACCGCCCGTCCACACATTCCTACAATCTAGAGAAATCAGGCAGAGTATGATTATTGTGGAAATATACACGGGCACATAAATATATGCAAGGTGGTCGCTGCAAAGCTTTACAAAACATTCAGGCCAACTACTAGGAAAGCAAACTTGTTCGTTGTCTAGTACTGAGCCAGAGTCTTGTGCTCCAGTCACATCCAAAGCTGCATTCAGATTTGGCTCTGCACAGGCAGGGAAGTAAGCTCAACAGCGTGCAGAATTGTGAATGCAGCTCTGGATGTAACTGGAGAAAGGAGGAAAAATAGTACAGAATAAGATGGATCCTGGGAATAGGAGAGGACTGCAGTATACTCCTGTCAGTTACCAGTAGCATGGGTGGGGCTGGCGGTTCTCACCTGGTCACCAATATTTGCTCTTTGACCCTGATCCAGATGGAGGCCAAAAGGACAAGTTGTGGGGTGTGAGGACTTCCACCTGCAGCTGTGTAAACATTGCAGCATAAAGGCACATGTGGAGTATTCCTGTGAGCAATAACCAGTAATGACCCTGTAGGGTGTGGGGGTCAACCTGGACCAGAGTGTGCAGTGAAGGAAAGCCCCCAGTGACACATGGCTGCTGTAATTGGTACTGTTCCTTTAAAAACAACACAGCTATCCTAGGAAAAGCTGGGTGACAATCAATATGGCTACCATTATGGGGTCTACAGCAGATTTCACCCAGCTTCTCACATCATCATATAGTATGTGCAGTGACGTGCTGGATAGTCCTGCTGGCTGTGGGGCAGACATGCCGATGTAGCAGAGCTGGGCTGGTGATCTCACCCAGGACTGCAGGTGAGCACTACATGTCCTCCAGTGACTATCCCCTCCTGTCCCCCATTACCTCGCCTCGGTCCGCGCTCTGGCTCCACACTCCTGCAGGCGGGCAGCGCCTCTCCCCCGGGCCTGCTGCCGTTCATGTACCGCACCCCCAGGGGTTGGGGTTTGCAGCTGTACCCCACTTTCCCAGGCACTTTTGCAGGCACTCTCGGCGCCCCCGCCTGGTAGTTCTCCTGGTTCTGTGAGTTCAGCATTGAAGTCCGGAGGCCATGAACAAACCGATCGAAAGTCAGGTAGCCATCGGGGGGCGCCACCTTCCTGAGGCACAGCAGCACCCCGGGGGGTAGCGCTCGGGTGTCCGCCCCCCGCCAGCGGCTCTCTATCTCCTGGATGTGCACGTACCCCCGGCGCTCATCGTCCAGGATGTCATACAGGGTGCGCAGGCTGTGGAGGAAGGCGCGGGGCAGCCCGTGTGTGCCGGGGGCGGACGCCATGTACCCCGAAACCTGCGAGCAGCGCACGGACACACGGCGAGCCGAGAGTGAGCGGACCCAGGCGTGACGTCACAATGTGCTCCTCCTGCTCACCACTGATTGGGTACAGAGCACCTGAGCTCGGCGCTGATTGGTCAGAACGTGGCGGACGTTCAGTTTGATTTTTATAATAGGAGAGTTCTAACCTAATGGAATCCGGATCCCAGAACGCAGAAGGTCAGTGTGTGACCCAACGATCCGGCACAGAGGGTCAGTGTGTCTGACCCAACACTCCGGCACAGAGGGTCAGCATGTGACCCAACAATCCGGCACAAAGGGTCAGTGTGTGACCCAGCAATCTGGCACAAAGGGTCAGCGTCAGTGTGTAACCCAGCGATCCGACACAGAGGGTCAGTGTGTGACCCAGCAATCTGGCACAGAGGGTCAGCATGTGACCCAACAATCCGGCACAAAGGGTCAGCGTCAGTGTGTGACCCAACGATCCGGCACAGAGGGTCAGCATGTCACAATCCGGCACAGAGGGTCTATGTGTGACCCAACAATCCGGCACAGAGGGTCAGTGTGTGACCCAGCGATTCGACAGAGGGTCAGTGTGTGACCCAGCAATTGGGCACAGAGGGTCAGCGTGTGACCCAGCGATCCGACACAGAGGGTCAGTGTGTGACCCAGCAATTGGGCACAGAGGGTCAGCGTGTGACCCAGCGATCCGACACAGAGGGTCAGTGTGCGACCCAGCGATCCGACACAGAGGGTCAGTGTGTGACCCAGCGATCCGACACAGAGGGTCAGTGTGCGACCCAGCGATCCGACACAGAGGGTCAGTGTGTGACCCAGCAATTGGGCACAGAGGGTCAGCGTGTGACCCAGCGATCCGACACAGAGGGTCAGTGTGTGACCCAGCGATCCAACACAGAGGGTCAGTGTGCGACCCAGCGATCCGGCACAGAGGGTCAGTGTGTGACCCAGAAAACCGGCACAGAGGATGATCAGTGACTGACCCAGCAATCAAATGTAAAGATGGGATTATATCTAAAGAAGAATATAATGCTGTTTGCAGGGCCAGAGTTAGAAGACCTAAAGCCAGTAATGAAGTAAGGCTTGCAAGGGAGAGCAAAATCAGCAAAAAAGTATTTTGGGGATATGTCAAAAGCAAAAGAAAAGTCAAAGATGCTATAGGATTATTACAGCATGAAAAGGGTGAAGTGGTCAAAAACAATGTTGAGAAGGCCAAACTTTTTAATTCCTATTTTGCATCGGTGTTGTCTGAGAAAGCAATTGTAACATCAACTGATCTTCACGGTGCCATAGAAGGAATAAAAGAGTCCACACTATCTGTAAACAGAGAGACGGTGAGGGAACACTGAGCTAATTTAAATGAATATAAATCTCCTGGTCCAGATGAATTACATTCTAAAGGACTGAAAGAGTTAGCAGAGGAAATTGCAGAACCACTAGCCACCAAAATCTCTGGAAAACTGAGACTAAGAACACTTGTGTGTTCAAAACACATGTAGAGTTTAGCCAGGCACACTCCTTCCGGTATACCCGGTTTTTGTATGTCTTATAGCCTATTTCTATTTTAGAGATTTGTAAAATACACTGGTGCTACAACTAAAACTACAACCGCACAGGTGCTGCTGGTATGTCAAGATACTGCGCCTAATCTGTCAATAAGAAAATACCAATTATGTAATAAGAAATACCGCGCTACAAGTGCCCGAGGCTACTCCCAAACTTAGCAACTCCGTGGGCCTAAAGGGTCATAAGCACCCCCACCCCCCGTACACAATACTGGTACGCGTGCCTCCTCAATAGTTTATGCACAAGAAACTATTGAGGTGGCACGCGTACCAGTATTGTGTACGGGGGGTGCTTATGACCCTTTAGGACCGACCACGGAGTTGCTAAGTTTGGGAGTAGCCTCAGGCACTTGTAGCGCGGTATTTCCTATTTCTATTTTAAATGAATACCATTAAATTTAAGTGATTTTATCTCTTGGAGCTGGATTCCCTTTTTTCCACATGAGCAAACAAGTCATGCCATACTAATCTAATTTTCTTCTATGATGGAATCACTGACTGGGTGGATCACGGAAATGCGGTAGATATAGGATATCTCGACTTCAGCAAGGCATTTGATAAAGTATCTCAAACTATTGTTATTGAAAAAATGACCAAGTATGGGATTGACAAGGCTACGGTTAGGTGGATTCATAACTGGCTCAGTGATCGTACTCAAAGAGTGGTAATAAATGTTTGCACATCCAATTGGAAGAGTGTTTCAGGTGGGGTACTACAAGGCTCTGTCCTGGCCCCAGTGTTGTTCAAAATTGTTATAAATGATCTAGATAAGGGAACTGAAGGTAAACTAATCAAATTTGCAGACGATGCAGAGTTAGGAGGGTTTGCTAACACTAGAGAAGACAGAGAAAGGATTCAGAAGGATCTAGATAGGCATGAACAAGGGGTATGACTAACAGAATGGTATTTAACATGGAAAAATGCAAGATTCCAGATCTGGGCAAGGAAAATTAAAATTATATCTGTAAAATGGAAGGAATAGACATAAGCAACAGCACGTGTGACAAAGACATGGGTATACTAATAGATCACAGACTGCACATGAGTCCAGTGTGATGCAGCAGAAAAAAGGCAAACACAGTTCTAGGATGGAAGAGCTACCAGGATGGTGAGCGTATGTCCTACGAGGAATGGTTAAAGGATCTGGGAATGTTTAGCTTGCAAAAAAGAAGGCCAAGATGAGACTTAACAGCGGTCTACAAATATCTTACGGGATGTCACAGTGTAGAGGGATCATCATTATTCTCATTTGCATATGGAAACACGAGAAGCAATGGAATGAAACTGAAAGGGAGAAGCTACATTGAGCAGGGGGTTGGACACGATGACCCTTGCAGTCCCCCCAACGCTAACATTTTATGATTCTACTAGCTGTACTACCCGGCTTCGCCCGGGTTAATGACTGCTGTTAGCAAAATAGAATGTGTTAACAAAAATTTATTCTGCACACAAAAACCACAAAACAAATAGATAGAAATGTAATTATTAAAAGGCAAAAACTAAGCAAATAGAAGCATTTCACAACATATATTAGCTTTGTTATACTGAGAATGTCTTTGTTGCCTATATTAACCAATCAGAGCTCAGGTTAATTAACTGTAGCAAAATAGAAGCTGAGCTGTGATTGGTTGCTATTGGCAGCCTGATAAATCCCCAGCCAACAGGAAGCCCTCCCCCCTGGCAGTATATATTAGCTCACACATACACATAATAGACAGGTCATGTGACTGACAGCTGCCGTATTTCCTATATGGTACATTTGTTGCTCTTGTAGTTTGCTTATTAATCAGATTTTTATTTTTGAAGGACAATACCAGACTTGTGTGTGTTTTAGGGCGAGTTTTATGTGTCAAGTTGTGTGTGTTGAGTTGCGTGTGGCGACATGCATGTAGCGACTTTTGTGAGATGAGTTTTGTGTGGCGACATGCGTGTAGCAACATTTTGTGTGTTGAGTTGCATGTGACAGGTTAGTGTAGCAAGTTGTGTGCAGCAAGATTTGTGCATGGCGAGTTTTGCGCGTGGCGAGTTTTATGTGTGGTGCATTTTGAGTATGTGCAAGTTTTGTGTGAGGCAACTTTTGCATGTGGTGCAACTTTTGTACATGTGGCAATTTTTCTGTGTGTGCAAGTTTTGCATGAGGTGAGTTTTCCATGAGGTGAGTTTTGCACGTGTGGCGAGTTTTGCGTGAGCCTAGTTTTGCATATGGCGAGTTTTGCATGTAGCGAGTTTTGAGTGGTGACTTTTGTGTTTCGACTTTTATGTGGCGAGGTTGGTGTGTGTGTGTGGTGAAATGTGTGCTGAGGGTGGTATATGTGTTCAAGCACGTGGTAGTGTGTGGCGCATTTTGTGTTTGTGTTCATATCCCCGTGTGTGGTGAGTATCCCATGTCGGGGCCCCACCTTAGCAACTGTACGGTATATACTCTTTGTCGCCATCGCTCTCATTCTTTAAGTCCTCATTGTTCACATCTGGCAGCTGTCAATTTTCCTCCAACACTTTTCCCTTCACTTTTTCCCCATTATGTAGATAGGAGCAAAATTGTTTGGTGAATTGGAACGCGCGGGGTTAAAATTTCACCTCACAACATAGCCTATGACGCTCTCGGGGTCCAGACGTGTGACTGTGCAAAATTTTGTGGCTGTAGCTGCGACGGTACAGATGCCAATCCCGGACATACACACATACATACATACACACATTCAGCTTTATATATTAGATATACCTGTATGTAATCTCCTGTATATAGTATATACCTGTGTGTCATCTCACCTATATATAGTATATATCTGTGTGTCATCTCCTGTATATAGTATATACCTGTATGTCATCTCCTCCTATACATAGCATATACCTGTGTCATCTCCTCCTGTATATACTATATACCTGTAGGTAATCTGCTCCTGTATATAGTATATACCTGTGTGTCATCTCCTCCTGTATATAGTATATACCTGTATGTCATCTCCTCCTGTATGTAGTATGTACCTGTATGTCATCTCCTCCTCTATATAGTATATACCTGTGTGTCATCTCTCCTGTATATAGTATATATCTGTGTGTCATCTCCTCCTGTATATAGTATATACCTGTGTGTCATCTCCCCTGTAAATAGTATATACCTGTGTGTCATCTCCTGTATATAGTATATAGCTGTATGCCATCTCCTCCTGTATTAGCCCTCGTTCACACGTTATTTGGTCAGTATTTTTACCTCAGTATTTGTAAGCTAAAATGGCAGCCTGATAAATCCCCAGCCAACAGTAAGCCCACCCCCTGGCAGTATATATTAGCTCACACATACACATAATAGACTGGTCATGTGACTGACAGCTGCCGGATTCCTATACGGTACATTTGTTGCTCTTGTAGTTTGTCTGCTTATTAATCAGATTTTTATTTTTGAAGGATACCAGACTTGTGTGTGTTTTAGGGCGAGTTTCGTGTGTCAAGTTGTGTGTGTTGAGTTGCGTGTGGCGACATGCATGTAGGGACTTTTGTGAGATGAGTTTTGTGTGGCGACATGCGTGTAGCAACTTTTTGTGTGTCGAGTTGCATGTGACAGGTTAGTGTAGCAAGTTGTGTGCAGCAAGTTTTGCGCATGGCGAGTTTTGCGCGTGGCGAGTTTTATGTGTGGTGCCTTTTGAGTATGTGCAAGTTTTGTGTGAGGCAACTTTTGCATGTGTTGCAACTTTTGTGCATGTGGCAATTTTTCTGCGTGTGGCAATTTTTCTGCGTGTGCAAGTTTTGCGTGTGGCGAGTTTTGCACGTGTGGCGAGTTTTGCATGTGGAGAGTTTTGCGCGTGGCGAGTTTTGAGCGGCGACTTTTGTGTTTCTACTTTTATGTGGCGAGGTTGGTGTATGTGTGGTGAAATGTGCACTGAGGGTGGTATATGTGTTCGAGCACGTGGTAGTGTGTGGCGCATTTTGTGTGTGTGTTCATATCCCCGTGGTGGTGTGATTATCCCATGTTGGGGCCCCACCTTAGCAACTGTACAGTATATACTCTTTGGTGCCATCGCTGTCATTCTTTAAGTCCCCCTTGTTCACATCTGGCAGCTGTTAATTTGCCTCCAACACTTTTCCTTTCATTTTTTCCCCATTATGTAGATAGGGGCAAAATTGTTTGGTGACTTGGAAAGCGCGGGGTTAAAATTTCACCTCACAATATAGCTTTGACGCTCTCAGGGTCCAGACGTGTGACTGTGCAAAATTTTGTGCCTGTAGCTGCGACGCCTCCAACACTTTTCCTTTCACTTTTTCCCCATTATGTAGATAGGGGCAAAATTGTTTGGTGAATTGGAAAGCGCGGGGTTAAAATTTCACCTCACAACATAGCCTATGACGCTCTCGGGGTCCAGACGTGTGACTGTGCAAAATTTTGTGGCTGTAGCTGCTACGGTTCAGATGCCAATCCCGGACATACATACATACATACATACATACACACACACACACATTCAGCTTTATATATTAGATGATTAATCTGACACAGAGCATGATCAGTGTCTGACCCAGCAGTCCGGCACAGAGGGTCCGTGACTGACCCAGTAATGTGGCAAACAGAATATTAACATATATCTCTCTATACAGGGAGCTCCGCCTAGTGGTGGCTGCATACATAATGTTATATTTCTGTATGCAGGGAGCTCCCCCTAGTGGTGACAGCAGGCTGAATCTTATCATGTATCTCTGTATACAGGGAGCTCCCGCTAGTGGTGGCTGCAGGCAGAATCATATCATGTATCTCTGTATACAGGGAGCTCCCCCTAGTGGTGGCTGCAGACAGAATCTTTTGTATCTCTATATAAAGTGAGCTCCCCTAGTGGTGGCTGCAGACAAAACCTTATAATGTATCTCTGTATACAGGGAGCTCCCCCTAGTGGTGGCTGCAGGTTATAGGTATGATAAGCAGGGCTGTGGAGTCGGTAAGCCACAGTTGCAACTCAGACTCCTGGATTTTATCAGGTTCCGACTCCGGCTCCTTCATAAATGGCCAATTTGTAACAATAAAAGTACTGTTGTAAAATATTAACATCGTGCTTATTCAGTTTCTCACCATCATATAAGTAATCAGACCACTTAGAGCAAAAACTATATTTATTAGAATACAATTAGAATATAGCAAATAACTTTTATAAACTTTTCTAAACTCTTGTAAGTAAATATGCAATAAACACTGTTATGCAGTTAATAAGAAGAAATCTATAAATTTGTCCACAGAAAAAGTATTGCCTCTGTCAGATCCGCCTTCATGGATGCCCTCAAATCTGATCTAATTAGTTTGAGAGCAGAGAACAACCTCGCTACACTAACTTGGGTTGGTGGCAAAGCAGTAACCACTCGGGCAACATCTCTGACAATGTCAGGATACAGAGGAATCGCTTGTTGCACTGTTATTTTTGATGAACGGTCAAATTTCTCAATTTCTTTTAGTGCACATGAAAAATTCTGCTGAAATGTACTGGCTGTGTTCTTTGATGGGGATGACTCTTCTTCTATGCGGGAACGCTTTGCACGGTCCTTGTGATTCAAATATTTTTCGCAATTAAATTCTTCATCAGTTGATGAGGGTGAAGATGTGGCAGGACGACCAAATTCTTCTTGTTCCTCCTGATTGTTCTGCAACCCTTTCATCTTTACTGCTATTTCAAACAGAGCTTCTTTTCCTTTAGTTAGCTGTTGATCATCTAGAAGAATCCGATGCATTGGGTCTACATAAACAGCTGCCAAAAGAATGTTATTTTGTAATAGTAGCTCCTTTCTCCGTTTCATTGATGTAGCAATGCCACTTGCAATTAACCCTCCTCTTTGGGACAGGCGAAACATCAGGTTCTTCCACTCCTTTAAGAAAATACCTGGAGTTAAGTCCTCTGTTTGTAATTTTTTAGTCACTGTAAATGGGTGCTCTAGCAATTTTTCCAGCTCAGTCACCTGATTCCACTGACTTTCATTTAGCGTCAGTTGAGGGTTAGCCATGTCTACAAGAAAGGTTTTCAGTTCAACCAAGCCCTGAATCATTAAGTACCGCCCCATCGTGTGACTTGATCAATAATTGCCCCTTTTCCAGCACGTTTCTTCAAAATTGAGTCAACTTTAGGGGTTCTGGCAACAGTAGCCAATTTTCTCACCTTGTCAATCAGTGCAGCAGCATGTCCTTCTTGCAGACTGTCTCTTATAGCCAGCTGTAGCGTATGCACAACACAGCACATGTGATGAATGAAAGAACGTATTGACACAGTTTTAACAAGATCATCTAAAGTATCATGTTGCTGTTCATCTGAAGCAACTTCAGTTTGCTCCTCAGTTACAATACTGTGTTCCTCTATTTCAAACATTTCTGTGTCTGTGGACCCAGAATGTTCTTCTAGCTGCTGGTCACCATCATTACTCTCATTCATTAGCTTAATAGTACTTATCATATTTGAAGCATTGTCAGTTACGACAGAAAGAACTTGCTCTTTTTTAAGTTCATAGTCTTGCAGAACCTTTTCCACTAAGACCTGGAGAAACTCACTGGTGTGATGAGCTTTGGTGTCTTTTACTGCCAATGTCTTGGTATCGATTTCATTTTTGTCACAAACAAATCGGACATTGATGGCAAAATAGTTCACTCTGTGACGTGTGCAGGCATCCATTTTAAGAAACAGAAAGCGTCCCTTGAGAGTTTTTTTAAGTTCTTCCTTTTGTTTAAAAGCTTCTTCGATTACTAATTTTCTAATACTCTCTCTCTCCAGAGAAACACCAAGCTTGCGGGCCATTTCCCCATTCAGACACATAAAAGCTGGTCGTGAAAATAATGAAATAGGCACACTATCCTTTACATCAAGCTCTATGATCTGTTTTTTAAATGTATCTACTGTCATTGTCACAGTAACTTTGTCACTGACAAAATATCTTGCAACTGATGGCTGTAAAGTTCTCTGCTCCTTTGTTTGGCTGGAAGAGCTGGGCACTGGTTCATTGGTTTGGATGCAGTCTCTCATCCACTGCTTTCAGTACTTCTGGATGAAAGCGCTGTAAATGTCTCTTTAGATTACAAGCTCTGGTAGGAGCATTTTTATCTTTGCCTGAATATGCACTGATCTTGGCTTCACAGCATTTGTTTTCGTCTGGATCATTTGTCATACACTGACAGACATAATGTTTTCTATCTTGAGTGATGGTGAAATGTTCAAATACAGCTGATTTAATGTGACGCTTCTTTGACATTCTCAGGTTTTTAATTCTGCATTTCACAATCCAAATGACAATTGTTTTTCCTAAAAACAATTGTACAAAATTATTGCCAGGTCGTACAACTGATATAGTGGTCAGTAATACTGTTATTCCTCATGTACTCACAGTTAACTGATGCAAAGTTTGTTGAAAGGATAATACTTCTTAGGGTACCGTCACACAGTGCAATTTTGATCGCTACGACGGCACGATCCGTGACTCCCTCGTCAAAGCTGAAGCGAAACACGTGTTGGGCCGTGCGGGTTTATCATCAGGGTATGTCTGATCATGGATACATTTCATATGATTATGTTTTGGTGTACTTTGTAACTATTTGAGTTTATTTTTCTTTGTTTTCCTCCTTTATTTATTGTGCACGGCACTTTACTATATCTATTTTTGGAGGCATAATATTTATTTATGTATATAGTTTACTCATGCACAGTATTACTTTCTTGATATATGCACTTTATATTAAATTTTTTCGCAATATTATGCGATTTACTTAGTGCACTTTAGAGGTAATTTACTATCTGGGCAAAATTGATTTTTTTATCACTGTATTTACTTTTTGAGTATTTATTTTTCATATTAATTCTATTATATGCACTATATGCACTTTATATTTTATTTTTCCATATGGAATATATTATGAAAAATGAACAGTGCATAATATGTAAAATTACCTAAAAAATTTACTGTCATGCCCGTGTATGATAACCTGCATTCTATTGCCACCTGGTGGTCCTTTCCTGAATTTTAAATTGTTCTTATTATGTTTTCAATAAAATTTATATTTTAATCCTTAATTATTGGTTGTTGTTTCATATTTTTAGGCGTTATATACTTATACAGTTACACGACCATATATACTGTTGTTTACTTGGTGCATTATCTTAATCACATTGCAGTATGCGACTGAATGGGGGATATGGAGAGTGCTCAGACGGTTCTTTGTCCCTAGTCGCTATAATTGGTGCCCTGATGCTCAGGCTTGGTTTTATCATCCCTGCATTCACTTCCTCTGTGCCAGCGGGTACCTCTGCTCTCCATCCTATTGATCATTAGCTTCTCAATAAAGTAGGTCAGGACTCGGCCAGGATTATCCTTATTTATTCATAGGCAACAATTCGTTAAAATCTACTTAAAAATGTTTTTCTAACCTAGAAGAAGGAGACTGCGACTCCTGCGTGTAGTGGAGAGGAGTGGGCGTCACGCCACGGTGTGGATAATATGTGGTGATCACATCTGCGGTCTGCGTTTTGGACAATTGCTGAAATAGCGATTCACAAATATATTGTTTTAATTTAACCAGTGAGCGGTTATTGAGCCCAATCTGGCATTATAAATCTGACTTTACTAGCCGTCCCACAGACTTTATAGAGCGTGAATGCACACAAGAAGCCTCATAGCAGTAAAGATATGTAGGAGTCCCACTCAACCATTAGAATTTCATTGACAATTCTTCAGGAGCTGCATTAACAATTCTGTAGACATCTGGAGGCAAATCTCCCAACACTTCCTGCTTCTTCAGTGTCTTGTACAAAACTGGCTCAGCATGTACCATGCACTTTAAAGTCGTCTCAAATGGGAACAGAATTCTGAGTTTAGCTCTAAAGGATAATACAGGCAATACTTACAGAGCAACATTGACAGCAGGTTGTACCCACTTTTCTCAGACTAACGGTGCAGCGATACACCCAATGCTCTAATTACTTATTTAGGCATAATACGCAATCAAGATCTTGGAAAAGCTGGGTGGCAGCACTTGTGGGATCTTATTTCTTGTACTTTTTGGATAAGATTAAGGGGAATATCTGTTTATATAAGTGGTCAGGACAGAGACCATTGGTAATGGATGGGTACGTCATGCACAACCAGTTGTAGGAAAGCCAGGTAGGCTGGGGATAAATCCTAGCACTACAAGCCCCGATCAGGTGTACCTGGATATGACTAAAACCAGGCCATGTGTTAACTAGTCAGTCAGCTGGGGGGAGCTGAGTAGAGCCGGTTGTGTTGGAGCTGGAAAGAGACGAGCCAGAATCTCTCTCTGAGAAGAGACTGCACAGTCCGTGTGCAACAAACTGCAAGCATTACTGGTTTCTATGGACGATAGCGGTTTTGTGTGACCAAACTGGGACTGGCTCAGCCGTGAGTAGCCAGGGTCTGCATTGTTTAGTTAGCACATGGACAGGTAGGGATTTTATTGTTATGGTTTTGGGACTGTGCAACCAGTGGAAATAAACTTTTTTTTTAAATTTGTTTATTAACAACAAAATAAACTATGTTACATACACATTTGTATCCATCATTATTGAACATAATATATAGTACATATAATTTTATGCATTGTTAAACATACAATAAAATGCATATTTTATTTATAACAAGTGTTATCTTGTAACTATAAATTGTGTGTTAGGTGATCTGCACCATATTTGTTATGTAAGTAGAAACATAAAATCATAAATCTTGAATTATAAGGGTATGTGCACACGATGCAGATTTAGTGCAGTTCTGCAGCGTTTTTTTCTGCAGCAGAAATGCTGCAGAACTGCACTGTGATGTACAGTACAATGTAAATCAATGTGAAAAAAAAAAAAAAAGCTGTGCACATGGTGCAGAAAAATCTGCGTAGAAACGCTGCAGATTTCAAAGAAGTGCTGCAGTTTCTGCAGCGTTTCTGCACCCCTCCATTAATAGAAATCCAGTGGTAAAATCTGCACAAAAAACGCACTAAAAAAACGCAGCTGCGGATTCTGCCAGGAGATGCAGATTTTGTGCAGAAAATTCTGCACCTCTTTTCTTACGTGTGCACATAGCCTAACTGTAACTACACTAACTACTAATTTGCCGCATTAGAAAAATGGAAAGGAAAAGAAACTTTACCTCTTGTCTGTCCCCCATGCGATGTCCCCAACCAGCACCAAAGCCAATCATGACATATCTATAGAGTAAGATGGGAAGAATTCCATCTACCCCAGATTTTTTCAAATTTTCCTGGACACCCTCTGTTCTGGTACAGCGTACGTTCATATGGAATAATCTAATTTACCAGGTTGATCCAAGTTCTCAGAGATGGACATGAGCCCCCCATCCACCGCAGTGCCAACACCTTCCGTGCCATAAAGAGCATCTCTCGTAAGAAAATATCAATATAATAATCCCAAGTCTCCTCCTCCCATATTCCAAATATACAAATTAATGGATCAAGGGGAACAGGAATTAATAGCAAAGACGTTAGTAGTGACGTCACCTCTTTCCAGTAATGAAGAATGATAGGGCACCTCCATATCATGTGAATAAAGTCTGCATCCGTTGAGTGACATCGCAGACACACTGGTGTTTGGAATCGACCCATTTTAAAAAGTCGTATCGAAGTTAAGTACGATTCATGTATTATGTATAGCTGGGTAATCCTATTATTAACTGATGGGGATACTTTAATTGGAGATTCAAGAATATCTTCCCATTCCTCCTCTTGTATATTGGAAAGAAGTCCCCCCCATTTCCCCTTAATAGATCTTATGGTGGATATAGCTCCCGAAGATAGCATATAGGTATATAAAGAGGAGATCACTCGCAGGGTCCCCAAGGTCTTAAGAATTCCTATCAAGGGTAGAGAGCATATAGCTCGGCCTGAACCTGTATGTCTCATATGCGATAGAACGGCTGACCTTAGTTGTAGATATCGAAAAAATTGGGATCTTGGTATACCATGTTTAGTTTGTAATTGCTCAAAAGACACAAAGATCCCCTCGCCATTCAGATCACCTATTGAGGAGACACCATGCAAGATCCAAAAGTTAGTGGACGGGTGATTCAACAGAGC
Source organism: Ranitomeya variabilis (assembly GCF_051348905.1). Lineage (NCBI taxonomy): Eukaryota > Metazoa > Chordata > Amphibia > Anura > Dendrobatidae > Ranitomeya > Ranitomeya variabilis. The sequence goes on along the minus strand of NC_135233.1, from coordinate 252,242,758 downwards.
TGAAAAATAGCCATTTTTTCACAAGGGCATTTCCACTATAATATCTATGAATCCAATAGTTTTTTTAATTTGCCTCCAGACTGATCGTTCCAGACGAAGTAAGGGTAGTAAACGGGGGACACTAATTTTCTCCAGTTCCAGAAAGTTTAGTGGACAACCAATTTGGGCCGAATGAAGCAGGTGGCTTACAGAGTTAGGGAGACAATTCTTGGGCATCCATTTATTGATTGCTCAAGCCTGACCAGCCAAGTAATTTAGATAAAAATTCGGCAACGCCGCTCCACCCCCCTGCTTTGGTCTCTGTAGCGTAGATAACTTGAGTTTGGGCCTAGACCTCCCCCATATGAAAGTTGTGATTTGAGAGTTCAAATTCGCGAAAAAGGATTTAGGTATGCGCACAGCACTGTGTTGAAGACAATAACTGAGCTTGGGGAGCAGTATCATTTTAATTAGATTGATTCTAACAATGGGAATATATTAAGTTGTAAATCAGATCTACTATATTGAGAAATGTGGATGCCTAGATACTTGAAACTGGGTACAATAGGGAGGGAGGAGAGAGTCTCAAGATGAGGCATTGGGATATGGGAGAGGGGCATCAACGCGGATTTGTCCCAATTTATGTACAAGCCTGAGTATTTACTAAATGTGTCTATAGTGGCAATTACCTGTGGCAATGTTTCCTCCACTTATCCATAAATATCACCATATCATCAGCGTATAGACCGATGGTATCCACACGACCAGCTATGTCTATACCTCTAATGTCAGGAGAGGACCTTACGCGTATCTCCAGTGCCTCTATCGCGAGGGCGAAGAGGGCCGGGGAGAGGGGACACCCCTGGCGGGTCCCTCTGTATAGTGAGAAGGGTTTAGAAATGGAGCAATTTACAATTATACGGGCTCTAGGCTTCATATATAATAGACCTACCCATTTTAAGAATTTATCACCGAAATCATATTTTTCCAGACATGCTGATAGAAAGGGCCACTCGAGGGAGTCAAAGGCTTTGGCCGCATCCAGCGATGCCAATGCCCAGGAGTTGTCTGGTACCAATGAGCTATATTGAACCACCGACTGGACTCGTCTAATGTTAATAGAAGTATTTTTACCCGTCATAAAGTCCGTTTGGTCCGGATGTATAAGGTCTAACATAATCGAGTTTAGTCTAGTAGCTAGAATTTTAGTAAAAATTTTATAATCTACATTTACCAACGATATGGGGTGGTAAGATCCACATTCCAAAGGGTCCTTCCCCTCCTTCTTAAGTATAATAGATCCTTCCTCCCACATCCCCCGAAACACTCAATAAAAGTGGTGCTAGTGTGTCACGATATTTCCTATATAATTCAATGGGAAACCCGTCTGGACCAGGAGTCTTCCCAGAGGCCATATCAGTCATAGCACACTATCTCCTCCAAGGTAAACTCAGCATCCATGAAGGCTCGCTGGGCTGAACTCAGTGCGGAAAATGCTACATCCGCTAAATAATCCAGGTTTTACAGAATATCAAAGTCACATTTAAATGTATATAGCGACTTGTAATAATCATGGAAACAGTGAAGTATTTCTTCAGTTGAGGATACAAGTGATCCGTCTGGTGTTCGAATCTATAATATAGTATTAGATATGTTGTGTTGGCGTACCAAGAAGGCCAGAAATTTGCTAGCTTGGTTTCCTAATTCAAAATAGGATTGACGAGTAAAAAATAATTTACGTTTATAGATTTAGTGTCTGTATGCTGAGCATATAACCTCTGGGAAGTTAGCCACTCAATTCTATTACCATTAGTTGGATCAGATATATATGTGGTCTCCGAGTCTTTCAGTCGTTGCTCCATCTCGTCATCTTCCCTTGAGGTCACCCTTTTTATGTAAGGCCTCTTTCACACGTCCAGATAATTCCAGTACCGGAGAAATCGGTACCGGAGTTATCTGTGTTCGTGTGCTCACGTGGCACACGTGCGGCATCCATGTGCCGCCCGTGTGCCGCCTGAGGACCACACGGACCGTGCAGGAGAGACAGCGCTACAGTAAGCGCTGTCCTCCCCGCTGTTGTGCTGAAGGCGGCATTCATCTCTTCTCCCCGCAGGAGAGAAGAGATGAATGATCAAGTTTTTTTTTCTTTTTTGTTAAAAATAAAGTTGCTGGGACCTCCCGCCTCCCATCCCCAGTGCGCCGCCCGGCCCCTTGCAGAAGAAATACTCACCCAGCTCCCGCGATGTCTCCTCTCAGCGCCGGCAGCCTGTCCTGTGTGAGCGGTCACGTGGGACCGCTCATTACAGTGAGGAATATGCGCATTCATCTCCCAGAGAGGTTTTAAGCTAGCCCTCTAAAAATTGCTCAGGTTGCTGGCCCTCTGAGCGTTCCGGCAGACTAATAATTTGGATATTCCAGCGCAGTCTGTTCTCCAAATCATCTGCTTTTTGTTTCCAGGCATTTATAGAGCCAGCTACCTTTGTCAACTTAGCCTCCATGGGCGTGATGGTGTCTTCTATTTGTGACACTCGTTTCCACCTCTTTGATACGTCCTGTCATGGCTTGCATATCCTGCCTTAGACGGCCCACCTCAGTGTGCACATCTTCTATTTTTTCAGTAAGATGATCTGGTTAACATTAATTGTTCAGATGCCTGTTTGAGGGTCAGTTCTTGTTCACCCTCCTCATTACTATCAAAAGGGCGGCTTTTGCGCTGAGCCTGCGAGGGATTAATAATAATAATTTTTTATTTATACAGCACCAACATATTCCGCAGCACTTAACAATTAAGTGGGGACATGTACAGACAATAAATTCAGTACTAGTTAAGACAATTTAAACAGTGACATTAGGGGTGAGGTCACTGCTCGCAAGCTTACAATCTACAAATTATTATTCCTAAGGGTTCGCACACCATCCGAGGGGTCACCTCTGGCATATTTTTCCAATCTGTCAGCAGCTCCTGATCCCTTGAAGCGCTGCATAGCTGATAGAAGTGAGAGGCAGCAAAATAACTGAAGTTATATTATGAAATAGTGCCAGGTTCCAGTCACAGAAATGGCAGGGCTGGTGAAAAGTATTTATATTATATTATGAGGCAGCACTAAATGGGTGAGGTGCTCAGAGTAGTAAATGCAGCAGTTCCCAGTCTGTACTAGAGCTCCATGCACCAGGGGGGGGGGCCACAGCACCCGCAGAGGCAACAGCAAGGAGGGGGGCTAAACCCTCCAAAGTAATAGCACCGGTAGGGTAATTGTCCTGATAGGGGAGCGCGGGGCCCAATTTTCTAGAGCACTCACCGCCCGTCCCCTTAATATAGTTCAGAATGCGTGCTCACCTCCTAGACAGCGCTGCAATTATGGTGATCAGCGTCGCGTCTCCTCCTGTCAGAGCGCGCGCTTGTGTAGTGACTGCTGCCTCACACCGGCACCATCGTCCAAGTCCCTCCAGCTCCCAGCGCACCGGAGCCGAGCCCCGCCGCACTCACCCGCAGGTACTGGGGATCTCCCAAGGCTCAGGGGGGAGTCCCGGCACCAGCAGAAGCTGGCGCTGCTCTGTAGCTTGTTAGAGCGCGCACTTGTAAAATGGCCGCCGCCTCACATGGATCCCGCCGACCGTGCAGGGTCTCTTAGCTCCCAGCGTCTCTCAGGTCCTCACAGTGCTCCTTTGCAGCAGCCGCACACCTTCCAGGGTCTAAAGGGCCTCAGACCCAGCAGGTAGCCCACACTTAGAAGGGGTCTTAATGGCAGGATGTAGTCAGGATATTAGGAGCTCTCCCAGGGTGCGTCCTCTCTCTTCAGCTACATAGCCATGCCCCAGTGGAAATAAACTTTATTCTGTTCCGGAGATAAAAAAGCCTATGGCTTTGTGTTGCAAGCGGCAATCTGAGAAAGTGATCTCCTACCCAAATGTAGAGCTGGGATTAGGCATAGGGCCCAATTTTTTTCCTGTACGTGGTCAAGAGCCATGTATTTAGCTGGAGTTCCCTAGGAGTGCAAAATCTCTGAAGTCGCAGAATGTGGGATACCACCGAGGGTCAGCCCATCTGCATGTACTTCACCTTCATACACCACCCAGCTCTTCCGGCTAAGGTTAATATCGTATATTGTCACGTATCACTGGGTGCTCACTTTCCAATTCATCCCCTATGCCCTTTGTGGAGGTCTAAAGTGAGTGTGAGGCCACCAGATTTCTCACTCAAACGCAAACCTGCGTTCCGTCTTTTACGGAATGCAGGGATCAAGATGAGGTCTCTATAAAAGGTGTTTTTTTTTAAAGTTCCGTCTTCTTTAGCACAACCCTTCCCACTTTCCTGTGGGGTGGCACAATCTTGACCACTGACTCTAAAGCTGTAAGCATGAACACCTTTTCTTCAGCAGACTCTGAGGAGCACAAAGGCACTGAAACAGCCTATATCCAGCTTGCAAGCGCTGCGCTCATTGCCTAGGAGCCCGGCTACCTCTGATAACCTGTAGCAGTTTTCATTAACCTAGGCTAGAAGATGGAAAAAAAACCTCAAAGATCTTGAGAAGGGAAACCATCTATGCATGAGACTTGCAAAGTCATCTAGCTTGGAGGTTTGAGGAAGGCTTATGGGAAAATGTCTCATTTTGGAGATTTGTGATGGACCATGTTTGTGCAGCACATGGGTGGTGGAGGTATGGAGTATAGAGGGTGTAAAGTGATCCATAAAGTCATGGCAGGTAGACATGAAATTACTGGATTTCCCGATAGAACAAAATCCTTCCATACAGACAGTGTAATCACTTCCTGCCATCTTTTAATTGAAGGCACGATTGTACACTTGGAGGTATAATGAGATCGTTACTGTAGATATCACTAAGGAAACAGGCCATCTCAACAAGCAGTACGATGGATTAGAGGCCCCTATACCTTGGGGCATTACAGCTCCTGACTTTTAAAAAGCCTCTGAGGCGGGTCACATGAGTCAGAGAGGCACCAGTCAAAGCCGAGAATGGGTTACCCGGAGATGAAGGTCTTGCCGTCCTCTTCATATGATACCAGGACGTTAAGAAGGCTGGGCCATACCGTCCTGCAGCACACCTCGGCCCATGGGATTCCTAACATCTTCCGCTCTCGCCACTGGTTCCGTCGCCTGGTCTGGTTGTTCTTTGTGAGTTTCGCCCTGTGTTGCGCCCTCTGGCAGTGCACCGAGATGGTCGTGACCTACTACACCTACCCATCTCATGAGAAGATCATGCTCATTTCCAGCGCTAAGCTCAAGTTCCCAGCCATCACCATCTGCAACCTGAACAGCGTGAAACTGTCCTCCATCAAGAAGAGTTTTGCAATGACGACCTCCCTGCAGGTGCGAATTCTTCCCCCTATATACAAGTGATCAGACAAAAATATGGCGGCCGAAGCATGCTCAATATTTAACAACATATTACACTTCCCCTGTCCCCCAGCGTAACTTGAGACAAACTTAGGACTAGTAATGTTTGCTAATTTCCTTGTGCCTGACCTAATATGTCTCAGAGCTGAACATTTGTTACAATTGCATCCAATTTAGGCTATCTTCACACATATTCAGTCCTCAAAGCTGAGCTCTACGTTGTGGTCTTTGTTGGATCCCAAAAAAAAATCCCGCCAGAGCCATTCACTTCCATGAAGCTGGCAGATACACTTTGGATATGGTCTGGCCTTGGTCCTGGCAGGATTTGTCTTTGTCAGACATGAACAAAAATGTAGCAGATCATGCGAGATAGATTAGATCTGGAAGGAGTATGTTCCCATTCATTGACAGCAAGCAGTTACTATAAAGGGCTCTAACTTGTTCTTCTGCTTCCTAGGACTCTGGTCTAGAGATGAACCACCGTAGAAATCGCTCTCACGCCAACTCATCATCCGAATATCAAGATGACAGCATCCAGTATGCCGGCGCCTTCAACAGGTTCGCCTCGGAATTTAACCAGTTATCGGATGAGCAGAAGGTAGAGATGGGCCACCAGCTGGATGACATGCTGATCTTCTGCAATTTCCATGGTCAGGAATGCAACGCCAGGTACGGCAGGATTAAAGATATCTCATTCATCCGGCAGCTACCGCTCCCTACCTCCCCCACATACACTCTGAGGCTATCTGCACACGTTCAGGATTTTTCGCTTTTTCTGGCCGTTTTCCACGGAAAAAAAGTTTAAAAAACGCATAAGCATCCCATCATTTTTAATGCATTCTGCAATTTTTGTGCACATGATGCTTTTTTTGAAAAAACGCATCGCGGTAAAAAACGCAGCATGTTCATTAATTTTGCGGATTTTTAGCGTTGTTGCCGCTATTTAATGCATTGGGAAGCTCCGGAAAAAAACGCATGCGGATTTTCTGCAGAAAAAGTCCGGTTTTGTTCAGGAAAATTCTGCAGAAAATCCTGACGTGTGCACATAGCCTCAATCTGTCTGAACATGCATGTGCTACCCAATTCCCACTCCTCAGAGATAGTTACATATCCCTCACTGTCCCTTTCCTAATATGTTTCCCTGAACCATGTAAGGAGACTGATGCTTTTAATACATCATGCATTCTCTGTTATCAGCCACTTAGACTTACGCTGGCTATGAAGAGGCTGCTCCCTCACTCCACCTTGCTTTCATGCACCTCATTAATCCGCTAGTGACTCCTGGCTGCTTTTCCTCTGATCTTTTACTTGTCTTGCTTTAATCATCTGACATCAGTCGGTGAAGACGTCTGTGCGCACCCCACTAATGGTGCCATTATGTAGCTTCTTATAATAATAGGATCAAGCAAAAACCGGTCACTCTATGTACTGTCCGCTCTAGAAATATCAAAACTCATAGGGGACAGGTCATCGTCACTTTTGCACCTTTTTTCCTGGGGTAAAAAATTGTTCTTACAAAAGCCTTTATTTGCATTTTATTTTTGTTATTTGTACTTTACATTACATTAGCTTTTTTATTGTTGTTCCACATTATGGCCGTGCCTTTGGTTATCCAGATGTTTTAGCCCAATTCATTATTTACAACTTCTTGATATATCACAATTTTTGTACAACTGTACTCCAGCACAAAAAGAAAGACACAAAAATGAGAAACTGGGTCCTATGTCTGCACAGATTTTTAGTCCTGTACGGTTTCCATTCACTGATAGCAAGCAGATATCTATTTTATATCATAAGGGATTGAGGGCCAATTCATAATTTGCTGTCTTTTTATTTTGCGTTCATGGAGTTTGCACCAAATTTATCATCTTTTACTGAAATACAAAGATTACTTTTTCGCTCTCGTTTTTTTTTCCCACATCTATTTGAACAGTTGCATAATCTGTTCAAGAAGCTTAAAAATGTCACTTGTTAGGCTGTGTGCACACGATGCAGAATTGGTGCGGATCCGCAGTGGATTTTTCCACACAGAAACGCAGTACAATGTAAATCAATAGGGGAAAAAAAAAGCTGTGCTAATGGTGCGAAAAATCCACACTGAATCCGCTGCGGATTGAAAAGAAGTTCATGTCACTTCTTTTGTGCGGAACTGCAGCGTTTCTGCACCCTTCCATTATAGAAATCCGCAGTGGTAAAAACCGCAGAAAATCCGCATCAATTCCGCATCAAAACCCGCGGCAAATCCGCACCTGTGGTTTCTGCCAGGAGATGCGGATTTTGTGAGGAAAATTCTGCACCCCAATCCGCAACGTGTGCACAAAGCCTTAGTCTTCAACTCTGAAAAAACTGGGACAGATTTTGTGCTCAACTGGGTGCAGACAAAGTTATAAAATGCCACAAACTGATGAATTAGGCTGAATCATCTGGATAACCAAAACTGCAGCCATAATGGTGAATAAAAAAAAGAAGCAAAAACCAAGTAAGGTTGAAGATAAAAAGGGTACAGATTCAATAATGCAAATAAAGTCACTAAGTCTTTGTGTAAATCTTGTGATCATGAGGCATTTTTTTTGCAGAAAAATGCTTTACAAAAACTGTTGAATTTTTGTCATTGTTGCAGCAGAAAGAAAAATGTCGTCCACAACATGTGATTGCAGCCATAGAACCTTAGATGAGGGTCCACAGAACAATGATGAATTGGTCCAATAAAGTCCGTTAGATACTGCCAGAACTGTCCAGTAGTACCCTACAACTCCCAGCTCATGGAGGGTTGTCAGAGCTGGACAGTCGTGCTGGGTTCTTACAACTTTTTCTTTTTATTTTTTTAGTTACTTCTCCACTTTTATTAACTATAAATTTGGGAATTGTTACACCTTCAACTCCCTGAAGCCGACAGATTATCGAGGGAACCCAGCGAGTACCCTGCCGCTGAACATTACTAAAGCGGGGTTTATGTACGGTAAGGACCCCCACCATGAGTAAGTCAGGCTCATCACGGGAGGGGAGGGCTCAGTAAAGGCATTGGAAGGAAAGTCCTAAGTTTAGGTTTCTGGTTTAGGATGGGGGTCACACAAGTATGTTCTCTTGTGTCAGAGAATCGGGGCCGATTATGTAAATGACAATCCACTCAAACTCTGTCATAGCATTGTGCTCCTATTGTCTCGCATGAGAGAATCACAGCACAGGTGCGGAAGAGACAGAGAAAGTAATTTCTCCATCTCCTCCATTGCTGGCATCTATGGTAACAGTATTGCACTCTGGAAACATCTGAGTGCAGTCTGATGTTTCACATGAACCCATGGACTTAAATGGGCGAGTGCGATCCAATTCCCTGATGTATTCGCACCATGCTGCAATTGTTCTCATGCCGAATCGGCATAGAAAATAATCGCAGATTTGAGCTGTCTCAAAGAATAACATTGGGCCAAGTGCTGTCTGATAAAACATCACATAGAACTCAGCTGTGTTATACGCTTGTGTGAGCGAGCCCTTAGGCGAAGTTCACACATTGAATACTTGTGCATTTTTCAGCATTGATTTGAGTGTGGAAAGTAATACATTACCGGACCTCAACAAATTTCATCTACTGTACATATTCTGGATATTTTTTGCATGCAAATTGTCCCGTGGTGCAGATATTTCCATCCGCAGCATATCATTTATTTCTGAGGATCCAGATGACAGCAGAATTTCCAGCGTTTCTGCACTAAAAAAAAAATCTGCTTCAAATCTGCACAAAAATAAGTTTCAAAAAAGCAAAAATCAGAGCCGATTGCTATTGCATATTTTGGTGCAATCAACTGCAGACCAAAAAAACAAAACAAAAAACAGTTCGTGCACATGGGAATGTTGCCTTAGTAGGCTTTACCACAGCCTGAATTTTGGGAAAAAGCTGAGTGACCTTCCCTGCAGGTGCAGCTACGGGGGGCACATTGGGAGTCGCCAGCAGTCAGTATCCAATGGCGTCCACTAATCGCTACTAACAAGATCAGAGCGAGATGGGAATTACCAGATGTTGCTGCTGAGGAGATGGCGGTGTCATTAATGGTGACCTGGTTATTACTAATGAGAAGGATCAGGTTATAGATAATGAGCAGGTATAATAGTAATGGATGGACTTTCTGTACCTACGTGTAAAGCTGCTTTTTAGAATGTTCTGGAATAATCTTGCACATCGGGAAGAAGAGGGGTCTATGTTTTCAGAATATGCACCAGTTACTGTATATATGTGGTTCCCTAAGCTTTATATGGGGTTTCAGGGGCTGTAATGGGGGGGTTGGTCATGATGACCATTGAGGTCTCTTCCAACTCTAACATTCTATGGTAAGGGTGGCTCTGCAGGCAGCAGAAAAGGGCTCTGTGATTACTGGAAAGCAGTAGGGGCACTGTTACAGTGGTAGAAGACATGGGCCAATGAGTGTAAGATAGACTATTTCCCACATAAACCTGGATCTTGAGGTCTATGGTTTTGTGCATTGACCCATCTGTGTGCCCGGCAGGTCTGCACCTGGAGCTGTTCATTCAGCAGATTGAATACGTGCGGGACATGACGCACTCTGCAGGCATTCGCCTCCTCATTCACGATCAGACCCAGATGCCGTTCCCTGAGGATGAAGGTGTCAATGTCCCACCCGGAGCCGAAACAGATATCGGCATGATGAAGGTAACAACATGCCTTAAAGGGCCAGTGTCATATTACAGATCTCTATATCCTCGGCTACTGGTCTGAACCCCCCGTGTCATCACTGATATAAGTTGCCAACCATTCCTCATAGTAAAAATCACCACGGGCCATCAACATTCTGCCACTCAGCCCAGGGAGTCTGGTGCTCGGTATCCCTCCCACCCTCTTTCTATAATTCTTGGGTCAATTTCTCCTCCCATGGTTTGCAAAACTTGGAGTCCTTTCCAGATCTATGATATACAAGCCCCTGCATCAAGAAGTTAGGGGTACGCCCACCTTTTTGGCAGCTGCTACCCTTGTAGCTCTGCGTGGATGACATTTGAAGTACTGTTCAGGCCGGGCTGTGGAGTCAGTGTCCATTATGGTGGAGTTGGTATAATAAGAGCCGACTCCTAAATATATATACCCTATATATTGGGTACAGTAGTAAAATGCAGAATATGCTGTAAATGTTTAATAATTTGGGAAAGTTATAAAATGTCCTATAAATGTCTGTTCTGTTCCTGATCTAAGGATCTCGGCTTTTAGATGAGATGAATCTGTGCTGCACTTTATGTACATGTCAGTAGTGACCAGTGCTAGGGAGTCGAGGAAATTGAGCCACAGCCCTGAAACTGCTGGTACTTTTAAGTGACAGAAGGACCTTCAGGGCTCCTTCATGCCATGGATGTAGCCTATGTACACCACTAGGCTTCTTATAGGATTTACCAGGTAAAAAAAAAAAAAAGGTAGATTCCAAAAAGATGTTTCCCTCTACTTACCACTAGATGGCGCCATGGTCATAAACAAGAAATCATAGAGTCTACGACAAAGAAAAGTATTTTCCATTCACCACCAGGGGCTTCTCTGTCCTCCATCCTACATCCATAGACATTAATATGGATATAACGGCTCACGCTCTTCTGGAGCATTTGTGAGGTCAGACCCTGATGTTGGGGGAGGCGCCGGGCTCACAATCTCTGTTCTTGGATGGGCTGAGGCCGGGCTCCGTGCGGCTGCTCATGTTCCCCCATGTCTGTACGGACCTTGTGTTCTGGGCACAGTCATGGAGGACAGGAAAGGGCCTTCCCCAAACTGTTCCCATAAAGCGGAAGCTACAATTGTCCACACTGTCTGAAGATTAAGATTCTCCATCACTGGGCCTAATGAGATGAAGCCGACCCCTGATAACAAGGCCATGGCATTATCCTCCTCCACCAAACTGTACAGCGGGCACAATGCAGTCAGGGTAACGTTCTCCTTCACTAAACCTAGACTCAACTACCAGATGTCAATAGAGAAGTGTGATCCGTCACTGCACAGAAAATGTATTCTCCAGAGTCCTGTGGTGGCGGCTTTACATCACTGCATCTGACGCTCGGCATTGTGCTTGGTGATGTACGGCTGCATGCAGTTACTCAGCCATGAAGCTCCCAGCGGGGGCGCTGGGTTTGTGCTGATGGTAATACTAGAGGCGGTCTGGGTTCTGTAGTTATGGAGTCAGAACAGCGGTGGTGACTTTTCTGCCCTCAGCACTCGGCCCCCTCTCTTTAATATTACGGGGTATCCACTTCATGGCTGAGTTCCTTCCACTTCTCAATAATATCACTCACAGGTGATGGGGAAGATTCAGGAGGAAGAAACGTCACGGATGGACTTATTACTCCAGTTGTTCCTATTATAGGACCGCACCGGTATCAGTGAGCTCTGCACTACCGGACGTTGTCACATTAGTAAAGGCAGATGACATGGCGGCGGGCGGGACGATGGGACTGAAGGAAAATCAGAATCAGTGATTGAGAAGCTGGACCAATACTTTCCTCCATGTTGTATGTGAGGTTCCATTATATTAATATAATGGATAGATTTTCTGTTCTGTTTTGCAGGTTCACATTGAAAGGCTGAAATCCCCGTACATAAGTCAGTGCACCGAAGGGGAGAACATCAAGAACTTCTATAAGGATGTGTATGGATCTGGGTACACGCGAGAGGTCAGCTTGTCCTGTTGGGACTGACAGCATGGCAGACCCGTCTTGTATAGTGGTAGATCATGGGTCCACTCACATTACCGTGCCTCAGAAAAAAAGAAAACCAAACCCACATCATTATCTGCCATGTGTGAAGTATTAGAAAAAAAACAACAGCTTTCAGAAACCGCAACACATGGTTATGTCTGGTATTGAAGTGAATGCTGCTGAGCTGCAGTACCACAGACAACCAGTGGAGGGGTGGCACCGTTTTTGCAATCCTAGACGACCATCTTTAAAGAGAACCTGTCAGCAGGATTTTGCCCTATAAACTAAAGGCTGGGCCATAATGGCTAGGTGATGCTGATTAATACGATACCTGATGGGAAAGGATCCGCTCAGTGGTTGGTTAATACTCACTTTATGAAGTTTTCAGAAAATGATATCTTGTGTGCTTTGGGGTGGGACATGGGGGCAGGGTCGTCTTTTTGTTCTCCGCCCCCACCAGCCTCCTCTGCTTCTTGTACAAGTCACTGATTATTCAGTGACCTGCCTCATTTTTTAAATTCTGTTCCGCCATCATTGTGTGGGTGGCGCGTGTGCAGTGGGTGCTGGCGTCATGTGTTCAGAACTTCAATAAAATGGCAACGGAGGCGGCGCATGTACAGATCGAGGTTTTGGCTCAGTTCAGATGAGCGGTGCGATGATGGCGGTGCATAATTGTACAAAGGAAGCATGTCACTGAATAATCAGTGACCTGTACAAGAAACAGAGGAGGCTGATGGGGGCAGAGAACCAGAAGACCCTGCCCCCACATCCCACCCCGAAGCACATTTGACGTCATTTTCTGAAAACTTCATAAGGCGAGTATTAAACAACCACTGAGCGGATCTCTTCACATCAGGTATTAGATCAGCATCACAGCACCATTATGGCCGTGCCATTAGTTTATAAGGCAACATCCTGCTGACAGGTTCTCTTTAATGTGCTGTAAAGTCTTAGGAGTGCACAACATTTTTTTGGGTCCAAGGGCCAAATTGCCATAATGAACTGATCCAAAGGGCAGCAAATAGTTTTTTTTTTTGTTTTTTTTTTAACAGGGTAGTTACATGAATACATCACCAGAACACAATTTTGAGTATTCGAGAAGGATTTGGAGAGTTTCTGTTTAGAAAAAAAAAATAAAATTTTTTGGAGCACAAACTCGCCAAATCCTCCTCAACTCTCTGACACTTTCTAATGTTTAACATAGCCATGAAACAAGTTATGTATTGCTACATGGGTACAAAATCAGAACCCCCATTGGTGCATGAGTACAGCGCCAGAACCACCATCTATGCATGAGTTCAGAGCCAGAACCACTGTTGGTGCATGAGTGCGGCGCCAGAACCACAGTCTGTGCATGAGTGCGGCGCCAGAACCACAGTCTGTGCATGAGTGCAGGGCCAGAACCACCGTCTGTGCATGAGTGCAGGGCCAGAACCACCGTCTGTGCATGAGTGCAGGGCCAGAACCACTGTTGGTGCATGAGTGCGGCGCCAGAACCACAGTCTGTGCATGAGTGCGGCGCCAGAACCACCGTTGGTGCATGAGTGCGGCGCCAGAACCACCGTCGGTGCATGAGTGCAGCGCCAGAACCACCGTCGGTGCATGAGTGCAGCGCCAGAACCACCGTCGGTGCATGAGTGCAGCGCCAGAACCACCGTCGGTGCATGAGTGCAGCGCCAGAACCACCGTCGGTGCATGAGTGCAGCGCCAGAACCACCGTCGGTGCATGAGTGCAGCGCCAGAACCACCGTTGGTGCACGAGTGCGGCGCCAGAACCACAGTCTGTGCATGAGTGCGGCGCCAGAACCACAGTCTGTGCATGAGTGCGGCGCCAGAACCACTGTTGGTGCATGAGTGCAGCGCCAGACATGTATACAGCACCAATCTTAGTACAGAGATAAATTGTACTATCAGGTGAGACCAATCATCAGACTGTGGACCATGCAGGAACCACCGTACTGAGGAGACCCAGGCAGTATCACAAACATTTACATCCAGGTACCTTATAGGTGATATCGTCTCTCATTGGAATCACTCCTATGCCTTTTTGTCTCCATTTAGCACAGACGCCATGATGAGTTTTCACGCCCTAAGTTTCTTTCTCCAGACTTACTTCTTTTTCGTCTTCAGCAGCAATTCCGGACACAGGGTCCTTAAAAATAAAAGTATCATTATACTGCTTCATAAATAAAAATATCTTCCATGCTAATCCCCTGAATAAATAATTGTCCTTCATTGTGTTTCCTGGACAAAATACCCCCTCACACTTCCCCTTTCCAAGTCCCCCCCGGTATACTATGTCCCCTTGTACAATCCCCCCTAATTGCTGCATAATTTCCCAAATTGCCACAATATGCGCCCTTGTAGTAATACAACCCTTCCCTGGCCCTCATCTAAAATAACAAGACATTTAATCTTCAGAGCGCTTGCCAGTGCCTGACGTCTTCTGCCCCCAGCAGCAGTACAATGACCCCATCACGGTGCTGCACGTTGGGGTGGAGGGCTGCCGCGCGCTCCTCTGCCCATGTCCTGGCCCGGCAGTATAGGTATGAATACAGAAAGGAGCTCACACATCCACACAGCTGCGCAGGCCCCACAACCACCCTCAGCAGTCAGTATTCTGTGCAGGCCTGTCTCCAATGAAGCTTTATCTTTGTAAAAGGGATCCTTTGCATTTTTAAAAGGAACCCGTCACCCCCAAAATCGAAGGTGAGCCAAGCCCACCAGCATCGGGCTTCTCTACAGCATTCTGTAATGCTTTAGATAAGCCCCCAGTGTACCCTGAAAGATAAGAAAAAGAGGTTAGATTATACTCACCCAGGGGCGGTCCCGGTCCGATCCGATGGGCGTCGCGGTCTGTTCCGGCGCCTCCAATCTTCTTACGATGACATCCTCTTCTTGTCTTCATGCTGCGGCTCCGGCGCAGGCCTACTTTATCTGCCCTGTTGAGGGCAGAGCAAAGTCCTGCAGTGCGCAGGCGCTGGGCCTCTCTGACCTTTCCCGGCGCCTGCGCACTGCAGTACTTTGCTCTGACCTCAACAGGGCAGACAAAGTATGCCTGCGCCGGAGCGTAAAGACAAGAAGAGGACGTCATCGTAAGAAGATGGGAGGCCCCGGACCGCGACGCCCATCGGACCGGTCCACAGCGGGACCGCCCCTGGGTGAGTATAATCTAACCTCTTTTTCTCATCTTTCAGGTTACATCTGGGGCTTATCTACAGCATTACAGAATGCTGTAGATAAGCCCTTGATGCCGGTGGGCTTAGCTCACCTTCAATTTTGGGGGTGACAGGTTCCCTTTAAGATCTCGGCTTGCTGTCAGTACAAGGCTCGCTTTGGTCAGCCCCCCCTCCCCCCTCAATACATACATGTCTGTTGTAACAACTCTGCTGGCATCACGGCATGGCCTCGCATTTCTCACACTATCTTACCCACTGCTCCAGGCCATGATGTGGTTTCTGTTTCTTGCCAGCTCCATGTTCTGTGTCTCTGCTCTCTGCATGCTTCATAGTTCTGTGTATAGAGGGGCGGCGCCTGAACTCTCTGGTTCTTATAGGAATTGGGTGCATCTGTCCAATCTGTTCCTGACCAATAGCCAGGAGACCTCCAGTATTTAGTTCAGCTCCACCCAGTGGTCTGGGCCTGTGCAATGTGTTAGCTCAGTTAGTGTCTTGCTTCTGAGTTTGCCTGGCCTTGCTCTGAGTTACTCCCTCTCTGGAGGATTCTCTGTGTTATTTCCTAGGTCTTGTTGTCCGCCCACCAGGAGGCAGTATATCCTGGTCCCAGTGTCTTTGTCCTTGTGTCTTGTTCCATTGCCTTGTCTGTACTTAGTCTTACCTCGGTCTTCTAGTCTTTGGCTTCCTTCCCTGTTGTCTTTCCTTGTATTCTCAGTCTGCTTTCACTCCGCACTCTTGCAGCTCTGCCTGCTCTGAACCTTTGTTACTTTACCTCTGCTCCTCACTTCTGCGTTTCTGCTCCTTTCTACTCTGCTTATCTTCTGCTGTTGCAGTTATCCCTTGCTGCAGCTTCTCTCCACATTCTTTGTGGCTCTGCTCAGCTTTGCTGCAGAGACCCCTCCCGCAGCTCCGCTCCGCTCCTTGCGGTTCTACCTGGCTCCGCTCCTTGCGGTTCTACCTGGCTCCGCTCCTTGCGGTTCTACCTGGCTCCGCTCCTTGCGGTTCTACCTGGCTCCGCTCCTTGCGGTTCTACCTGGCTCCGCTCCTTGCGGTTCTACCTGGCTCCGCTCCTTGCGGTTCTACCTGGCTCCGCTCCTTGCGGTTCTACCTGGCTCCGCTCCTTGCGGTTCTACCTGGCTCCACTCCTTGCGGTTCTACCTGGCTCCGCTCCTTGCGGTTCTACCTGGCTCCGCTCCTTGCGGTTCTACCTGGCTCCGCTCTTTGCGGTTCTACTTCTCCTGCACTTGGCTCCGCCTCCAGCTCTTGGCTCCGCCTCCTGCCTGTCTGCACTTGGCTCCGCCTCCAGCTCTTGGCTCCGCCTCCTGCATTTCTGTTCTTGGCTCTAGCTCCTGTGCTTTCGCTCTGCATCCGCTCTTGCGGTCTTTATCTACTTATTCCTAGGTCCTCGTGTCTGAACAGGTTCTTACCCGTTCTACATACCTGCCTGCAGACCGGTCCCTACCGGTTCTTCCAGTGTACCAGTCTTGTCCACCAGTCCAGCCAGAGAGCCAGCCGTGCCCGCCTGCCTGACAGTGTTCCTGTTGTACCCGTCTGCCTGCCTATGTGCCAGCCATGCCCGCTTGCTTGTCTATGTTCCGTTCCCCGGTGGGATCAGCAGCCACAACCAGACTCCACCCTGGAGTGGTACCTGGTAGCTCCCTATTGCACAAGTCTGACCTCACCATCAGAGGCTCCAGCGAACACCTAGGAAGCTACTTAGTTACGCCCCTTCCAGGGAGGTTTGGTCTGTGGTCCAGTGGGGCCACTCCCCCACACGCCCGCGCCAACCAGTCTGGGCGCGAGCATGACAGTTTGCACAGGCCATGGCCTCCGCTGTATCCCATGTCCTACCGCTCGCAGAACATGATGAACTTTTTTCCTGCCCGTATGAGCAACCTGAAAAATTTGTTCCACCAAGGGTGGTTCAGATTGAAGAGACCTCTGACCCAATTATTGTCTCTAATGCTCTCTTCAAGCAACTTCAGGCCTATGAGGAGGAGCACTACCCAGCTGACCCACCTAGGTTCTATGGGAATCCTGAAGAATGCCAGGGGTTCCTGAAGCAGTGCTTACGCTACATCCTGCAGAATGCAGCTTGTTTCCCCTCTGACTGGGTCAAGGTGGGTTACATCATGTCCTACCTGACCGAAGATGCTCTAATATGGATAACTCCCCTCTGGGAAGCAGGGGATCCTATCGTCATGAACCTAGGGGCCTTCCTGGTGGCCTTCCGTAAAGTCTTTGACAAGCCTTGTCCTGCTGCTCCTGTTAAGTCTTCCCCATCTAGATCTGAGAGGCGCTCCAGACGGGCGAAACCCGTGAAGAAACCCCCACGTCAAGCCATGACCGTCTGTGACCCTCCTGTTCCTCTACCCGTTAAAGCAGCAACCTGTGTGAAGCCTAAGAAGGTTGATGAGAGTGGGCTGGCAAAGCAGCAGCCTGAAATCAGCCATAAGAAGGGCATACAATGTCGCTGCTGTTGTGAGGAACACCTGGATGGCCTCTGTCCAGGGGATCTTAAGCTCCAAAACCTCGGGCCAGTTGGAGAGGCTGCCCCTGGCGAGAGTACTTCCTCTCCATCTAAGTTAATGACTGTTTCTCTGTCTTCTGGGAGCTTTGGTGTGTCTAAGCTGCCTGTCATACGGAGTCTGTGTATGGTCTCCGTTCTTCAGCTCCAGAACCCAGTGTGGCCGTTGCCTGATAATGGCCGAAGCCTGCTAAAGAGCAGTCTAGTCCTGCAAGGACAACTACAGCTCCAAGTTGGAGCCTTATACACGAAGAAGTTTGTTTTCCGTATGCTGTCTGTTATGCCCATGGGTCATTCTAAGCCAAGGACTCTACCACCCGCTCTGGTCAAGACTTGCAGTAAGGTGCTTCGTTTGAACTTACCCAGTCTTGAGAAGTGTCTGGTTCCCATGCGTCAAAGACACTCAGCAGAGACATCTTCTTCTGCTGGTCTGCTAGTTGTCGAGTCAAGCTGTGCTGACGTCACCGAAGATGGGGAAACGGTGACTATGTCTCCACACATCTCCAGCGACTATACCAGTAAACACTTAGTCGTCGAGTCAAGATGTGCTAATGTCACCGAAGATGGGGAAGCGGTGACTATCTCTCCACACGTCTCCAGCGACTTTACCTGTATTCCATTCCTAGGAACATCCCCGCCGCTTGGACGATTTCTTCTGGATAACGGGCAGAAGATGGTTCCTATGTTTGTACCTTCTGCGTCCTTGTGGCCGGCTGGTGAAGATTTCAAAACAGAAGTTTGTTCACCTCAATTTTTCTCTGACCCGGTGGAGCTGATGCTCTCCACACTCATCTCTAGTGACTTTTCCTGTGTTCAGTATCCGGGAGCTTCTCTACTACCTGTTGGGCAAAATTTGAATCCTATGAGACGGTTTCCAGTTTCCAAGTGTCTGGCTGGTGAAGATATTAAGATGGCAGCATTCAAGTCCCTGTTACCTATGTACCTGGAGGAGGTGGTCCTGCTCATTGTGGAAGCTAATCCTGTTGAGTACCAAAAGACTTTGTTTTCTGAGATACCTGGTGACCCTCCTGCCGCCTTCTACCCTGAAGATGTCATGTTGGCCTGGACTATGTGTGCTCCCATCCTTCTTCTACAAGTTATTCTGGTGGGCTTGAAGAAGAGGGGCCGTAAAGGGGGGGGGGGGGTACTGTAACAACTCTGCTGGCATCACGGCATGGCCTCTCATTTCTCACACTATCTTACCCACTGCTCCAGGCCATGATGTGGTTTCTGTTTCTTGCCAGCTCCATGTTCTGTGTCTCTGCTCTCTGCATGCTTCATAGTTCTGTGTATAGAGGGGCGGCGCCTGAACTCTCTGGTTCTTATAGGAATCAGGTGCATCTGTCCAATCTGTTCCTGACCAATGGCCAGGAGACCTCCAGTATTTAGTTCAGCTCCACCCAGTGGTCTGGGCCTGTGCAATGTGTTAGCTCAGTTAGTGTCTTGCTTCTGAGTTTGCCTGGCCTTGCTCTGAGTTACTTCCTCTCTGGAGGATTCTCTGTGTTATTTCCTAGGTCTTGTTGTCCGCCCACCAGGAGGCAGTATATCCTGGTCCCAGTGTCTTTGTCCTTGTGTCTTGTTCCATTGCCTTGTCTGTACTTAGTCTTACCTCGGTCTTCTAGTCTTTGGCTTCCTTCCCTGTTGTCTTTCCTTGTATTCTCAGTCTGCTTTCACTCCGCACTCTTGCAGCTCTGCCTGCTCTGAACCTTTGTTACTTTACCTCTGCTCCTCACTTCTGCGTTTCTGCTCCTTTCTACTCTGCTTATCTTCTGCTGTTGCAGTTATCCCTTGCTGCAGCTTCTCTCCACATTCTTTGTGGCTCTGCTCAGCTTTGCTGCAGAGACCCCTCCCGCAGCTCCGCTCCGCTCCTTGCGGTTCTACCTGGCTCCGCTCCTTGCGGTTCTACCTGGCTCCGCTCCTTGCGGTTCTACCTGGCTCCGCTCCTTGCGGTTCTACCTGGCTCCGCTCCTTGCGGTTCTACCTGGCTCCGCTCCTTGCGGTTCTACCTGGCTCCGCTCCTTGCGGTTCTACCTGGCTCCGCTCCTTGCGGTTCTACCTGGCTCCGCTCTTTGCGGTTCTACTTCTCCTGCACTTGGCTCCGCCTCCAGCTCTTGGCTCCGCCTCCTGCCTGTCTGCACTTGGCTCCGCCTCCAGCTCTTGGCTTCGCCTCCTGCATTTCTGTTCTTGGCTCTAGCTCCTGTGCTTTCGCTCTGCATCCGCTCTTGCGGTCTTTATCTACTTATTCCTAGGTCCTCGTGTCTGAACAGGTTCTTACCCGTTCTACATACCTGCCTGCAGACCGGTCCCTACCGGTTCTTCCAGTGTACCAGTCTTGTCCACCAGTCCAGCCAGAGAGCCAGCCGTGCCCGCCTGCCTGACAGTGTTCCTGTTGTACCCGTCTGCCTGCCTATGTGCCAGCCGTGCCCGCTTGCTTGTCTATGTTCCGTTCCCCGGTGGGATCAGCAGCCACAACCAGACTCCACCCTGGAGTGGTACCTGGTAGCTCCCTATTGCACAAGTCTGACCTCACCATCAGAGGCTCCAGCGAACACCTAGGAAGCTACTTAGTTACGCCCCTTCCAGGGAGGTTTGGTCTGTGGTCCAGTGGGGCCACTCCCCCACACGCCCGCGCCAACCAGTCTGGGCGCGAGCATGACATCTGTCTTCTCTGACCTCACTGTCCATGTTCCTGTCGCCCGCAGGCCTGTAAACGGACGTGTGCCCAGCAGAACATCATCGACAATTGTGGCTGCACTCACTGGGAGTTTGCTTGTCCGAAAAAGCTGGGACACCCCAAGTGTAACCTCAGCAATGCTGCCATCCGTACGTTCATTACTACTTTATTATTCATTTATTAAATATCCCCTCTTTTGCGCTCTGTTATCAACCATTTCCAGGTGGTAAATGTTTGACCTATAGGACTCATATAGTTTGGTTGCACCATAGTATGTGCCCCTTTAATTTCATTACATAGGCTGTTTGTCTGTTGAAATGTTAGTGTGCGATTAGTAAGGAAAATGCCCAACGCTCCAAGGGAAAACCATATGAGGGGGCTGAAACTCAGGGGGCTCACAAACAGCTGACTGCGCTCTGACTACTACGTCTTTGGCTTCCAGGTGACTGTGTGAAGCTCTACGAATTTAAATTTGCTCACGATGAACTGAACTGCTACTGCCCCCTACAGTGCAAGTAAGTGCACCGCACCCATCATCCACCTGTAGCTCTGCAGCTGCAGAGAAACTACAACTCTCAGCATGCCCTGAGAAAAGGGTTATGTTCCATCTGGATAAAGGATGTGAAGCAATGCCCCTTTAATTACCAATTGCTGGGTCATCAAACATGTCAGCACAGCGGCAGAGCACATGACACGGGTGTAGAATTTCCTGTCTGCTTCCAGCTGACACAACATTTTAGCCAATTCTGCTTTTCTGAATTAAATGACGAGTCAGACTGCGGCCACAAGTATACCAAGAGCAGAGAGACAAGAAGAGAGCCCGCTATATCTCCTCCTGGGAAAGCAGAGTAACAGGCAGTAGTACGGCCGCCTGTACCGCTGCCACCAAGTGTTCTTGTAGGAATTTAACTTGTTCTTAGGGGGATACTGAAGTCCTGAGTGGTCTCCTTATACCACCCTCCTCCATCACCTGACTGATGCCCAGTCCTCTGTGTCAGAGTCAGCGCCAGTAGCCACAGTCTGTCCTCCGCTTGTTATGGAGAAGAAGGGGAGAAACAGGGATGCACTCAAAGTTATTACAGACCCCAGACCACGACTGTCAGACAACAAAAAACTAATTCAGACCCTAAACCAGGACCCTAAATTAATTCAAACTCAAGACCAAACTCTAAACATAGACCTGAGACCAGAACCTAAATGAATTTATCCCCTAAACCAGACCCCTAAATTCATTCTGACCTCAGACCAGACCCCTACATTCATAGAGACCCCTGAATTTACTGAGACGTCAGATCAGACCCATACATTAATCCAAACCCTAAATAAATGTAGATCTTAAAATAGATCCCTAAATAGAGACCCCAAACCACATAAATTAAAGGCCCCCAAAGTTCATTGAGACTTCTAAATATAGAGAAGACCCCCTAAACTAATAAAGACTTTTACATAGAGACCGCAGATGAGACCTTTAAATGAATGCAGACTTCAGTTTAACTTCCGACCCAAGAGCAGACTGGGGCACGTACTGACCACTCCTTGCTCGGGGGTCCTCTTATTTCCGGTGCCGCTACACAAGCTGTTCGGGTTGGTCACCATGCGTGCCACACTTTCCCAGAAGCAGATAATTATGTTTTATTCTTTGCTTCATTATAACAGAGAGGAGATTTATGAGCTGACCGTGTCTGGATCCCAGTGGCCGTCTACCGCTTTTATTGTAAGTGTCACATATTAGACCAGGGAGCCTCTAATGTCCAAGACTTACAAATAAGATCAAACTTATCCAAATGGTGCGTGATGCCGCCTGTAGGAGCTGAAAATCACTTTTCTCTTTTTAGGAAAATTTCTCTAAGGACCTTAAGGAATGGGGAGGACAAATGAAAGACGTGGCGGACGATCCAGCACTTATCAGGTATATTGCCTCCACTGGCAGCAACATTGAATGCAGCCTATTGCTCCCGGTTATCTGCTTCTGCAGGATTTGGCTCTATTAGCAGCTGATATTAGAATTACCGACCTTTTAAAAATATTCCCTAATCTGTATTATTTCCCACAGGGATAATTTTGTGAAGGTCGTGGTTTACTTCAAACAACTCAATTTTGAGCTGATAGAAGAAGAACCATCAATGACGGTGAGGACTGAGCCTAAAATATACACACGCGCACATATACCTGTTTGTACAGGTAACTATTACTGTGCAGGATTATTAGGCAACTTAATAAAAACCAAATATATTCCCATCTCACTTGTTTAATTTCACCAGGTAAACCAATATAACTGCACAAAATTTAGAAATAAAGATTTCTGACATGCAAAAACAAAACCCCAAAAAATTAGTGACACTCAGCAGCCTTGCATCCATGGATTCTGTCAGTTGCTTGATCTGTTTACGACCAACATTGCGTGCAGCAGCCACCACAGCCTCCCAGGCACTGTTCCGAGAGGTGGACTGTTTTCCCTCCCTGTAGATCTCACATTTTATGAGGGACCACAGGTTCTCTATGGGGTTCAGATCAGGTGAACAAGGGGGCCAAGTCATTATTTTTTCTTCTTTGAGACCTTTACTGGCCAGCCACGCTGTGGAGTAGTTGGAGGCATGTGATGGAGCATTGTCCTGCATGCAAATCATGTTTTTCTTGAACGATACCTACTTCTTCCTGTACCACTGCTTGAAGAAGTTGTCTTCCAGAAACTGGCAGTAGGTCTGGGAGTTGAGCTTCACTCCATCCTCAACCCGAAAAGGTCCCACAAGTTCATCTTTGATGATACCAGCCCATACCAGTACCCCACCTCCACCTTGCTGGCATCTGAGTTGGAGTGGAGCTCTCTGCCCTTTACTGATCCAGCCTCTGGCCCATCAAGAGTCACTCATTTCATCAGTCCATAAAACCTTTGAAAAGTCAGTCTTAAGATATTTCTTGGCCCAGTCTTGACGTTTTATCTAATGTTTCTTGTTCAAAGGTGGTAGTTTTTCAGCCTTCCTTACCTTGGCCATGTCCCTGAGTATCGCACACCTTGTGCTTTTTGTTACTCCAGTAACGTTGCAGCTCTGAAATATTGCAAAACTGGTGGCAAATGGCATCTTCAGGCTTGATTTTCCTCAATTCATGGGCAGTTATTTTGCGCCTTTTTTGACAAACACGCTTCTTGTGACCTTGTTGGCTATTTGCCATGAGACGCTTGATTCTTCAGTGATCACGCTTCAAAAGTTTGGCAATTTCAAGACTGCTGCATCCCTCTGCAAGACATCTCACAATTTTGGACTTTTCAGAGCCCGTCAAATCTCTCATCTGACCCATTTTGCCAAAGGAAAGGAAGTTGCCTAATAATTAAGCACACCTTATATAGGGTTTTGATGTCATTAGACAACACCACTACTCATTACAGAGATGCACATCATCGGATTTACTTACCGTATATACTCGAGTATAAGCCAAGAATTTCAGCCCATTTTTTTAGGCTGAAATTGCCCCTCTCGGTTTATACTCGAGTCATTCCCAGGGGTCGGCAGGGGAGGGGGAGCGGTAGCTGTCTAATAATACTCAACTGCTCCCGGCGCCGTCCCTGGTTCTCCGGGCGCTGACAGCTTCTTCCTGTATTGACCGGTCACATGATACAGCTCATTACAGTAATGAATATGGACCCCACTCCACTCCCATAGGGGTGGAGCCGCATATTCATTACTGTAATGAGCGGTACCATGTGACCACTCAACACAGGAAGAAGCCATCAGCGCCCGGAGAACCAGGGACGTCCAGGGACCGCGCCGGGAGCAGGTGAGTATGGCGGGGGCAGTGCGCTATATTCACCTGTTCCTCATTCCACCGTCGGCGCAGCTGTGTCTTCTGTGTCCTCTGCAGTGACGCTCAGGTCAGAGGACACGATTAGTGTGCGCGCCGCCCTCTGCCTGAGCGTCAGTGCGGAGGACGGGGAAGACACAGACGCTCGGCGGTGGAACGGAGGACAGGTGAATATAGCAAGTGCCGGGGACCTGAGCGACGAGAAGTGAGTATGTGATTTTTTTTTTTAAATCACAGCAACAGCATATGGGGCAAATATCTGTATGGAGCATCTTATGGAGCCATGTTCAGCATTATATGGGGGAAATATCTGTATGGAGCATCTTATGGGGCCCATCATGAACTGTATGGAGCATTATATGGGGCTCCTGATTCAATATGGATATTCAAAAACACTTAAACTACTGATGTCTCAATTAATTTTACTTTTATTGGTATCCATTTTTACTTTTGACATTTACGGGTAGCTGCTGCATTTCCCACCCTAGGCTTATACTCGAGTCATTAATTTCCAGTTTTTTGTGGCAAAATTAGGGGGGTCGGTTTATACTCGGGTCGGCTTATACTCGAGTATATACGGTAATTGGTAGTTGGCTCTCAAGCCTGAACAGCTTGGAGTAGTACAACATGTATAAAAAGTATCATGTGATCAAAATACAACTTGCCTAATAATTCTGCACACAGTGTATATATATTTCATACTGGTTTTATATGGAGGAGCGCAAAGGAGATGAAGACAACATCATGGGGGTCCTGGTCACACTGGCATCAGGAGATGGTGCAATGACATAATTCTGCACACATATTGAATGTGACTAGAGCTCTGCAGACTTGTGTAGGATTTTTTTTTCTTTTTTTTTGCAGGAAATCAACCTCATCTCTAACATGGGGGGCTTGGTAGGCCTGTGGGTGGGCTTCTCTGTTTGTACCCTGGCGGAGTTCTTCGAGTTGCTGCTGGATGTCATTCTGCTTTTTATCCAAAGATGCCTGAGGACGACCAACAAGGAGGGATACGCCAACCCTTATATGCAAAAGCACAACACCATCTACCTACAGAAGACCACCAAGCTGTGACAGAAAGAGAGGGGCTGTGGATTTGGGGACTCATAGTATAGTTAAATTGCAGTGATGGGAAATGGTGTGCTACGATTCCGCCCTGCCCTCGTGTGTATAGCCATTATAATAAATGTATAGCCGAAAACACTGCAAAACACCCCCAACAATCTCTGCTATCCCCAATATCAGTCACCCAGGCTTGCCACGCTGTCAAGTAGGAACCGAAAATCAACCAATTCTTTATCTGTTTTCGGAAGCTAGGTGGCATCTAATATGGCTGCTGTCACATCTTTCTCAGGTCCCTAGGTATATAGTGATGAGGAAGGGGACCCACGTAGGTAGGGAAATCATCTTGCTTATGTTGCACTAAAGCAGAGTTCCCCAACTGGTGGTTGTTACAAGACTACCACTCCCATCATGCTCTGACAACCGGGTTGGGGACACTGCATTGGGGAAACAAAGACTATTTTTCATTTTATGGTTATTGGTGTAAAACATCTAATTCAGCACCTTTTGCTAACTTTAAAAATGTGTCTTCTTTCAAAAAATCTGGGTCATTGAGTTCATTGATTGGCTGCGTCCTGACATTAGACACTGCTGCAGCCAAACAACAGAGAATGGGGAAGCACCGGACACACAATGCTAAACCTGGGGAGGGTAAGTAAAGCGCTGTTAGTTTGTTTTTTAAAGGTAACAGCCTATATGAAGTAGCTCAGCCCCGTACACCGTGCATTGGCTATTTTCTTTACTGTAGCTCAAATCACAATTACTTCAATAGGAGATGAGGTGCAGTACTGAGACTGGCCACTACACCATGTACGGAGCTGAGCTGTAGCGGCTCCATATACCGTTAACATCCGGCCAGAACAGCAAACACCAGATCCAGTGTTGGACCCCCAGATGTCTAGGACAACCCCCCCCCCCTTTAATGCACAGGGCACTAATATGTCAGCAGTTGATAATGACGCCTGTAGGAGTGATGTTGTATTGGTATTGATGTTCTGCATATATTGTGATATTAATCCCTCCTGATTATTACTGTGGAAACATTTAGTGTAATGCTGAATATAGTGTGAGCAGAAATAAACATATTGATATACAGGTTCCCAGCGGTGTGGCAAGTCGTCCTGGGGTCTAATAGGGATGCATAAAATGGAGTCCCTGCTATATGGATACCCCCATCAGCAGTAATGTACAGTGGTTATTATGATCCTCCCTCCAGTCATCCACATTCTGTCACTTTTTCAGGGGGCGGTCACACGGCGGCCCCTTACCTCTATGGCATTTGGAGACGCTCCATCCAAGCTTCAGTACATTACTTGGTTAAATGTACATAAATGGTTGAGTGACTATGTCCTTCCTCTAGTCACATCCAGAGCTGCATTGATAAATTCTGTTGGTCACCTTTGGAATCGGTGGTTTGGCTCCACCCCTTTGTTAGTCATATGACCAAACAGATCACTTCTAAATAGCCCCCACAATGCACTGCAAAACAGAAAACCAGCAGAACACTTTAGGTATATGCAGAAAACGACGCCGAGGATTTATACTGTGGAGTTCCCCTTTAAATCCATCTTGTACATTATGTACCTATTGGTCTGACCTGCAAAACATGTTTTCTCTAGAAGATGCGGCTCTGTCCTGATGTCCGCCCCAGGGCACAGTGGCCGCTCTCTGCAGGGAATGTTTGCTCAGGGCAGATGTTGGCAGCGCCCCCACAATCCTCACCGCCCGGCTGCACAAAGACCCCAGTATTCACTGCAAAACAGGCATGTGAAAGCTTATATTCTACACAAGCAAGAAAAACGTTATATATAAAGTGGAGACGATTACCTCTGCGAAAATCAGGAATAAACATAAACCGTGCGTTATCCCGTCAGGTCACATGTATGTCAGGTATATGGGATCTAGGACAGCGGTGAGGTAAGGCGCCAACACCACTGCTGCAGGACAGTGACCGAGGCCTCAACCCCAAATGGGCCCAGACTCATATATAGAAATATAGCTGAAAATATATCGGTATAAAAAAATATTAACCAAAAAAAAACCCCTCAGGAATAATGAATTCTAAATTACGCAAGGTACATAATCAATGAGGTACAAAGAAGATAGCAAGAAATGGATAACTTAGCCCCTGAGCATGATAACCCGGGAGCTTCATAAAGGGTAGGCAGGAGTAAGTAAAGTCAATGTCTTCATAACCCATCCAGTGAAAGTGACCTATCAACATATGCAGTCAATAAAACCTCATGGGAAAAATAATTACCTTTTAGTGGTAGTGGTGCTTGTGGCGTCCCTTCACCCCGACGCACGTTTCGCCGCCTGCTTCTTCCGGGGCGCTCCCCATTACTTCCTAACTTGTTCATACCTCATTGATTATGTAAATGCGCAATGTGGAATTCATTATTCCTGAGGGGTTTTTTGTTACTATTTTTTATACCGATATATTTGCAGCTATATTTATTTACATTCCTATATATGGGTTTTGCAGATGTTATTAACATGTGTTATTGAGGTCTTTTGACTATATGAGATATAAATTTGCTCCCCATCTATTTCGGTATTTTTTTAGTACCTTTATTGTATTTTTTTTTTTTTTACATATTATTCCCACTTGAATACATTTTTTTCATGGTGTGCTCTAGCGTCCCCTAACAGCATTTTGCTTAGTTTACATGTGTTTTTTTAATAAGCGATTAATAAAATATTGGTTTTTATATTATTTTTGGGATCTCTTCTTTATCCTATATGTATTTTCATATGGGATTGGTTGTTTCATTATTGTGAAGTGCCCTAGTTACTATTGGACATACGTTGATCTGATTATTATGGGGGAGTTGTGACTGACATTATTATGGGGGCATTGTGTTATCCGCAGCATCCGGATGTTACAGCATAGTATGCACGCTCTGGCAGCCGCGGCTTCCCCGTGGAGACACACATGCGACGCGTCTTTCCAATGACATTATTATGGGGGTATGGTGACTGACATTATTGTGGTGGGTAATATATGGGGGCCACACACCTCCGCACACACCAGCTCCCCGCAGAGCAGCCGCGACTGGTAACTTCTTACCTCAGCAGCTTCTACCTCATGAGGTTCCCGCCCAGTGAATTCATATGGAGAGCCCTAGTCACGTGACGCCTGAGAGCCCGCCCCCCGCAGTTCCGGCAGTCTCCGCCCTCAGCTCCGGGGCCCTCAGGTGATCAGTGAACTCCTGGTCTCCATAGTTACCAGAGGGCTCCGCAGTCTCTCCAGTTTCCATAGTAACGGACCGGCGCTATGGAGTGTGAGCGGGAGATCCGGCGGAGACTGCAGGAGGCCGAGCAGGAGCAGCTGCTGAGCTTCTGGGAAGAGCTGGGCTCCGGGCAGCGGGAGTCACTACTATCGGAGCTGAGGCTGCTGGACGCCCGGGAGCTGCGGGAGCACTGCGGCCGGGCACTGCAAGCCTATGTCCAGGAGAGCAGCGCCCCCCAACGGCTGGACGACAGGATGCGCCCTGTACCGGCAGAATTCATGGGGAGCGTCCGGAGGAA
The DNA here is from genome assembly GCF_051348905.1 of Ranitomeya variabilis. Classification (NCBI taxonomy): domain Eukaryota; kingdom Metazoa; phylum Chordata; class Amphibia; order Anura; family Dendrobatidae; genus Ranitomeya; species Ranitomeya variabilis. Next base: position 252,213,977 of record NC_135233.1, on the reverse strand, counting down.
CAACCTGGAGGAGCGGGGAGCCTGGGAGGAGGAGGGTGAGTGACCCGAGAGGGGGAGGAGGGGGAGTGACCCGAGAGGGGGAGGTGTGTGAGTGACCCGAGAGGGGGAGGTGTGTGAGTGACCCGAGGGGGGGAGGAGTGTGAGTGACCCGAGGGGGGGAGGTGTGTGAGTGACCCGAGGGGGGGAGGAGTGTGAGTGACCCGAGGGGAGGGGAGTGACCCGAGAGGGGGAGTGACCGGGGGAGGGGAGGGGGAGTAACCCGAGAGGGGGAGGTGTGTGAGTGACCCGAGGGGGGGAGGAGTGTGAGTGACCCGAGAGGGGGAGGTGTGTGAGTGACCCGAGGGGGGGGAGGAGTGTAAGTGACCCGAGGGGAGTGACCCGAGAGGGGGAGTGACCCGAGAGGGGGAGGGGGAGTGACCCGAGAGGGGGAGGTGTGTGAGTGACCCGAGGGGGAGGGGGAGTGGCATTGTGCCCCAATAAAAGAAGATAGGGGGGTATTTGTGAGGGCAGCTCTCATCATCTGTCTGCACCCAAATCCCATGCATAGTGCCCTGTACACATGTGTGAGCCCCTCACATTGTATAATGTATTTACTGCAGTAATCTGAGACCTTGTACCCGTTGGTGTCACCATGGTGTGTGATAACCTGCCCTGGCCCCCTTATATTGTGCGATGTCTGCATGTCTTGCAATCTACAGAACTTTGTACCCAGTACAAGTAAACGTACAATAAAATGGGACCCAGTCCGCAGTCTACTACTGTGCCCCCAATGTGGCCATTCTATTTCCTGTGCCCTCCAATGTGGCCATTCTATACCCTGTGCCCCCCAATGTGGCCATTCTATTTCCTGTGCCCCCCAATGTGGCCATTCTATTTCCTGTGCCCCCCAATGTGGCCATTCTATTTCCTGTGCCCCCCAATGTGGCCATTCTATTTCCTGTGCCCCCCAATGTGGCCATTCTATTTCCTATGCCCCCCAATGTGACCATTCTATACCCTGTTCCAGTGTGGCCATTTTATACCCTGTGTCCCCCAGTGTGACCATTTTATACCGTGTGACCATTCTATACACTGTTCTCCCCTGGTGTGGCCATTCTATACGCTGTGCTTCCCTGGTGTGGCCATTCTATATCCTGTGCCCCCCAGTGTGACCATTCTATACCCTGTTCTCCCCTGGCGTGGCCATTCTATACCCTGTGCCCCCCAGTGTGACCCTTGTATGCGCTGTGCCCCCCCCCCCCCCCCCGTGTTGCCATTCTATACTCTGTGCCCCCCAGTGTGACCCTTGTATGCGCTGTGCCCCCAGGGTTACTGGTTAGTAGGGGCACTCAGGATACAGGCCAAGTCTTGTGATGTCAGCCGCTCTCTTCTTCCTGGGATTGTGCCTGGTCAGCGGCTGCACTATATACTGTACAGTACTCACTATGTGCCATATATATACATACTGTACTATACACATAATCATAGTGCACTGACTAAACTCCCACTATGGCCGCTGGGGCTCACTGGACTGTGGTCTTCATGGTCTAATTATCATGTCTTACAGGTTACCGCCAGATCTCAGAAAACAAGGTGGCTGTCCTGCTGCTGGCCGGGGGTCAGGGCACACGTCTGGGAGTGACTTACCCCAAAGGCATGTACAATGTGGGGCTGCCCAGTGGGAAGACTCTGTACCAGATCCAGGCGGAGCGCATCCTGCGTCTGCAACAGCTGGCCGGAGAGAAACACACTGTGCAGTGCACGGTGCCATGGTAAGGGGCTTTGTATCCATGGGGGTCAGCGTTCCCACAATGCACATAGCGGCCCAGTATATAGAAGGGTCCATGATCTGTACATGAACTCTCGTCCCCTCAGGTACATCATGACCAGCGAGTTCACCCTGAACCCCACGCAGGAGTTTTTTGAGGAGCACAACTTCTTCGGCATTGATCAGGCAGATGTCGTCATGTTTGAGCAAAGGATGCTGCCCGCGGTCGGGTTCGATGGACGGGCCATTTTGGAAAGGAAGGATAAGGTTGCTATGGCTCCAGGTAATTCGTGAAGGCAGCTGTGGGGGGGTGGGGTTGTGCTATACGGGGTCCTGGGGCATCTGGCCTCCAATATAGAGTCTAATCGCTTAATTAGTAATCTCTCCATCTTTCTATTTACAGTCAGCCTATAAACTGTCATAACCTGCCCCTGATTGCACCATTTATAACATTATATTGGGGATTTGCCTCATATCTACCATGACATGTGTCACTCCAGATGGCAATGGCGGCCTGTACAGAGCCCTGGCTGACAACCACATACTGGAAGACATGGAGGCGCGAGGTGTCTGTTACATCCACGTCTACTGTGTGGACAATATACTGGTGAAGATGGCCGATCCCGTGTTTGTGGGGTTCTGTGTGTCCAAAGGGGCCGATTGTGGGGCTAAGGTTAGTGACCAAATTACTCTTGGGGTTGTGGAGGCCTCATCTTGACATCAGGTCTGGTACGGTGAAATGCAACCCCACATACATATGCTGAGTAACCATACATAGCAAATATCATGCTTGGGTGCAATACTCACTGGCTGTCGAATGGTTGCCTAAACAATGTGCCCCACCCTTCGTGGACTTGCACTTTTTCATACCCTTTTTATATTGGGCCTGGACATCTCCATGAATAAGGTTTTCCTACGGTAGACCTGTAAAGGATAGTCTGGAGCTAGTTGGTCACAGAGACCCCACTGGTTCCCAAATTCCCTATGGTCTCTGGTGTATCCCTCATTATGAACAGGGGACACTCTTTTTGCCACCTTTTATATTTTCTGTTTTTATCCTTTATCAATGGATAATGGGAGTCATTATTCTTGTATGCATTATTAATGCATCTTTTTGGTAACTCAGGTGGTGGAGAAGGCATACCCATCGGAGCCAGTCGGGGTCGTGTGCCAGGTGGACGGCATCTACCAGGTTGTGGAGTACAGCGAGGTCAGCCCTGTCACAGCTGAGATGCGTAACCCTGATGGCAGCTTGACCTATAGCGCTGGCAACATCTGCAATCATTTCTTCACCCTGGACTTCCTGAAGAACATAGCCGGGTCAGTGCGCTATCAGTGGGGGCATGTACGTACTTTTCTGTGACGTTCCAATTCATTGATAGCAAACAATGGTAATGCAGCCTGTAACTGGGAGTCATCCAGTCTGTATAACGTGTGTGGCTGGCTTATCTCAGGGGTTTCGGATCACAGCTCTTTGCCGCAGGGTCTCTCCATACTGTCCAGTGGTCGATCATTCTGCCATCCAGAGATAAGTGATGCTACATGTTCATGGCAGCCACTTATCGTCCTTTGAAACAACATGCCAGCTGTGACCAATACGGTCTATTAAATACCCTTGTGCCCCTTTCCTCAGGGCCCTAGGGGAGCGCCTGGGATACCATGTAGCCATCAAGAAAGTCCCTTATGTGGATGAAGAAGGAAATCTGGTGAAGCCCACGCGACCGAACGGGATAAAGATGGAGAAGTTTGTGTTCGACGTCTTCCAGTTTGCCAAGTGAGTGATATTCTGCACACTGCCCTGATGCTATGGACGGATGCCCGTATGGGTGATGCCGGTCTTCTGTCTTCATTTGCAGGAACTTTGTGGCATTTGAAGTTATCAGGGAAGAGGAATTCTCCCCCTTAAAAAACGCAGATACGGCCAATAAGGACACCCCGACTACAGCGAGACGCTCGCTTCTATGGCAGCACTACCGCTGGGCTCTGGAAGCCAGGGCTACGTTTACTGATGCCAATGGCTGTGCCATAGCCGAGAACGCCAGGTTAGTGTTCAGTGAGCTGCGCCCATGCATTTCACCACAGCCCCTCTGCTTATTATTCATTTACATCTCCTCTTTGTAGGGTTTCTGAAGTGGAAGATCCCCCTGCGGTGTGTGAGATTTCCCCGCTAATCTCCTATTTCGGAGAGGTGAGTGGTGTGAGAGTAATGCACACATCAGCTGGTGATGCCACCATACACGGCCCAGACCACCCCTCTACTACCAGAGTCATTTTCTTAGAGGGACACACAAAGCAAGAAATGTGCAGCAATCAGTTTTAGTTACCCGACCTGTCTCATAGATTGGGGTCTGGAGCTAGTCACCCCCCTGTTACCTTCATATGGCCTACTATGGCATGTGTTCATTAGACTATCTCTTTCACTATTGAGATTTTTTCCAGTTTTGCGGTTTCATTTATTCCTTCCCCTGTTCCTAAAACCATAACTTTATTTTTCCGTGTCCATCGCCGTATGAGGCCTTCTTTTTTTGCTAGACAAGTTGTAGTTTTATATAACATCATTAATTTTAATTCATGGTATGCTGGAAAATAAGAATAAAAAATTCCAAGTTCAAAGAAAAAAAAAAATTATTATTATTTTGACGTTGATATAAAATTTGTGCTTTTGTTTTACTACAGAAAACACGTGCCCCCCAAAATTGGTCCATTTGCCTTATTTTGGGAGCCATCGCGATGTTTTTTTGTGTATGAGCGGTAGCTTTTATTAGTTCCATTTAGGCTCCATACGATTTTCCAATCTATTTTTATTTTTTTGGGGAGGTCAAGTGACAAAAAACCCAAAACAGTGATACTTCCTTTTTTCACCCTCTCTTTTGGCTTTTACAGGGTAAATATTTTATTTCTTTGAATAATTACTCATGAGCAGTACCATTTTTTTTTTCTTTTAGATTTTCATTACTCATGAGTGAATCTGCTTATATAAAGTGTTATCTGAGCATGCTCATGTGCTAACTGAGTGTCTTCGGCGTGCTTGAATAATATGTTTGAGTCCCCGCGGCTGCATGTGTCGTGGCTGTTTGACAGCCGAAACACATGCAGGGATTGCTGTGAAATCACTTTATCTCTTATATGATACAGTGTTGCACTGTAGTATTACTGTGTACTGTATAATTGCCGATCCCCTGTGGAGCCTGCCGCAGGCTTCATAGCTGAATAAAAGAGGCAGGTATGGGAGGCCTTCAGTAGGATCTTCCCAGGTGCCATTACATCGAAACCCTGCAGTCCCTTTGTGTAGAGGGTAGGGGACTATGGGGGTCAGAAAGGTTCATTTCTGTTTCCAACCTTTTAAATGCCATTGTCATGATTGACAGCGGCATCTAGGAAGTTAAGCTAGTTCTCATCACTTACATTGCTGGTTGTATAGCACAACGGGCACCAGCATTACATGACGTTGGTTCAGCTCCTGAGTCCTTAGGATTCAGGCTAATACCCAAAATAGGCCCAAACTGTGAAAAATATAGAATATGGGGGGTCAAATGTGGCCTTCAGTGAAAACCTCACTAAAAATGTCCTAGCGCCTCTGTTGCAGTTGTAAGGTTCACAGCGCCCCCCGCTGATCGTACACTGATCTCGTCTCTGAGACGTCCAGAGGTGTAGTGTAAACCGGACTGGAGGGCCTACATATTAACAGAAGATTACATTTTATACAAACAAAAGAACACAGCAGCCTCTGTAAGGCTAAGATGCAAACACTGAATATATGAGATCAGAACCGCATTACTGCTATATAGAATATACTTATAAAAAGGAAGGGACTTATCTCATAAATTGGCCAATTCATTAGAGCCATCAGCATTTTTTTAACATGCGTTTTTGACTTTTAGGTATGTAAGGCTACTTTCACACTAGCGTCGTGCACTGCACGTCGCTATGCGTCGTTTGGTTGAAAAAACGCGTCCTGCAAAAGTGCTAGCAGGATGCGTTTTTTCACCATTGATTAGCATTAGCGTCGCATTGCGACGCTTTGCCACACGTCACATGTAACGTTTTTTGCTGCTGACGGACCGCCATTTCCATTTATTTACCATTTATTTACCCTGGTTACCATTGTAAAACATTGCTGGCATCGTTGCTTTTGCTGTCAAACACGACGATACACGCCGATCTGACGACCAAATAAAGTTCTGGACTTTCAGCAACGACCAGCGATATCACAGCGGGATCCAGATCACTGCTGCGTGTCAAACACAACGATATCGCTATCCAGGACGCTGCAACGTCACGGATCGTTGTCGTTCTCGTTGCAAAGTCGCTTAGTGTGAAGGTACCTTAAGTCTATGGTGAAAATCTGCACAGAATACTAACCCACAACTATCTCTTACCCGCAAGAGAAACTGACATGCTGCCGATTTGAAAAACCAACCACAGGTCACTTTACTCTGCGTTAGAAAGAAGCACAGGAAATTTTTGACGCAGGGAAAATGTTGGGAACATAGCCTCAGGTTGATGGATGGGGTGCACAGTCTGTAAAGGCCGGAGTCACACAAGTGTATGTTCTGTCATTCCAGATAATCAGGGTCGATTATGCCAATGTCACTCAGTTCAAACTCTGTCAAGAGTGTGAGCCGAGTGTCAGTGCATTGTGCATCTCGTCTATTGCTGGCATCCGCAGTAATCACACTGCACTCTGATGACATCCGATTGCAGTCCGATGTTTCACACACACCCATAGACGTGTATGGGTGCTTGTGAGTCGGGTCTCGCAGCATGCTGCCATTGTTTTCTCATGCTGAATCGATATGAGAAAATAATCACAGATCTGCACTTGCCCCATAGTAAAAACATTGGGCTGAGTGCTATCAGATAAAACATTGCATGGCACTCAGCCGTGTTATACGCCAGTATTAGCAAGGCCTTTTTTTAATTAGTGCTGGATCCTACCTGCCCTTAAAATTTGTAGCTTTTAGCCCGGGAGAGATATCTGATAAATATTAGGTTTAGGGTCCCATCACCGAAAGGTCACCTTGCCGTGGTTGATGGACTCTCATGCGTTATTTACCTTCCTTTTTATAAGTATGTTCTATGTAGCAGTAATGCAGTTCCCATCTCATACATTCTATGTTTGCATCTCGGCACTTACAGAGGCTGCCTTGTTCTGTTTGTCCTGTATATTATGCTTACACCTGTTCACACTTGCTTTATTCTGTTCATAGGTGCGAGTTAGTTTTTTGTAGTAGATTACATTTATTATATAATTTTGCCAGCTTTTACAGATATGGGGTATTTGTCCAGACCCCAGAGCTTATTACTGCTGGTCTTAGCACGGTGGCGCAGTGGATAGAACAGCAGCCTTGCAGAGCTGGGGTCCTGGGTTCAAACCCCACCAAGGACAACATCTGCAAACAGTTTGTATGTTCTCTCCGTGTTTGCGTGGGTTTCCTCCGGGTACTCCGGTTTCCTCCCACATTCAAAAAGACATACCGATAGGGTATTTAGATTGTGAGCCCCATGGGGGACAGGGATGATAATGTGTGCAAACTGTAAAGCGCTGCGGAATATGTTAGCGCTATATAAAAATAAAGCTTATAATCTCTCATTGGATGTGACTGACTCGGTCTCTTCTGCTTGCAGGGCCTAGATGTGCTTCTGAGCAAAAAAGAAATCTCATCCCCCTTCACCCTGGATGTCAAGAGGGTGTAGGAAGAAATGAAGAGCTGATCCCTGCTGGGGGGGTGCAGAGGAGCTTTATGGTCCGTCACCACCAGGCGCGGGAGAACTGAGAATCACTGCCTTGTGTGGCAGCAAATTACTAGAAAACCAAAAATGAAGGAGGTCGCCATCGAGGTTGGTGCTGGACATCAGCCACACATGGTATACATTTTAGGACAAGCAGTTGGTGGTGTGAATTCTGTAGCTCTGTATTCACATCACCCTGATAATAGGTAGATTTACAGGCTTCTTTCCAGCTTTTCTCTGTGCAGCATTTCTCACTACCTCTGATTTACAATTGTCAGTTCTTGCGTCAAAACCTCTCCTCAAGCACTTACTCCTCCATGCTTTACACTGCAGCTTATTCAGGATGGATGTGGGAGGAGGTATCAGAACTGCAGTCTAAGTATCTGATGATGTAGGCAGAGGACCTCACACTGCCACATGCTTGCTTTTATATAATTTGTGTAAAATGCCCTCTTTCATTATGTCAGTTGCAGCCACATACACACAATACAATACCAATGCCGTGTCAGCAGATCAGCGGCGATGCAGTACCAGACTTTGCCCCTTCATCAACCACACTGATAGGTAGGCACAGCTGCTGCATCCTGCTTGGGTCAGAAACAAAAACATTAGTAATAGCAAAAGTGCAGTATTTGTTCAGCCATTGAAGACTGATGTGTTGCGCCACCCCAATTATCGACGGGGACTTGCTAAAACCCACCGCCTTTTACAAAGTCCAGATCCATGGGGAGGGCGTAAGTAAATGGGTGCAGTATAAAATTACAGATGAAGTGATAAAGTGGTTTATTACATTAATGCAGTCCAGACATGATGAGGTTTTTCTTCTGAATTATCAAATGCTGGATTATAGGAATTGCACTGACAGTGCCATAAAATGCTGCCGTTCATAAATCATGATATTATTTGTTGACACACCTGTCTGCTTAGGGGGCACAACATCAAAGAAGTGAATCCTATCCTGTCCGTTCTAATTCCAGGATGGTCCAATAAACTGGAGACTGATTCTTGATATTGGGTCGTGTTCTTTTCTTGTGCACAAAAATGGAAAAATATCCATAGCGTTCATTCTGTATGATTACCTGACATATTTATTGCTGAAATTTCCACACCTGTATCAGTCTTCTGTATGGGGCTGACAGAAATCCATGGACCTGCTGCAGAAACATCTGCAACAAAGCTTCCACTTGTGAACATGTTCCTAATGGGGAACGGCCAACATTAATGGCACCGTGAAGTGCCGACTGGATGCCACATAGAAGCACTGCTCTTACAGTGTTGGTTCATGATGACATCCCCTTACCACATGAAGAAGGGGGATTCCAGCTCGGCTCAGCCATTTATCACACGGTCGACAACTGTATGTCCAGTCCATGACTGATCTGATCGAGCTGCTCTTTGTCCTAAGCAGACTGGTACTGTCCTTGTTATGATCAAAGCTATCTTACTCATAACATGGGCATATTGCTTTCTGATAGGTGAGGGTCCGGACTGCTGACGAACATGTCTGTGAAGGGGGCCCATCGCATTGCTGAATCCCCTCTACTATTTTCCCTCTATGAGGCCTGTAGCAGTTTCCTGCATGGTTTGGTGCTGCTGCAGGGCAAACTTAGGCCGGCAGCGCTAACTCTCCTTCAATGTCAGTACCGGTGGGGAGTGGATCCTAGAAGTCGTACCCCACAAATCATAAAGCATTGATATAGCCTACTGATCGCCTCTGTTCATGATGGGATATCTGATGCAAGTATAACAAACCCTCAGCTATGAGAGGCATGACAGGATAGGATTTCAGTAAATGTCCACTGACAACAAGCAGAGCTCTTTAAATGTAGCCTCTTTCAAAAGTTGCATGTTTTAGTTGAAAAGTGGCAACAATCAGCGAGGAAGAGAGCTGCAGAACTATTTCTCATAGTTTATAGAGCCGGTTATGAGGGTGGATGGGACAGACTCTCACAGTCGTGGTTCCTCCTCACAGCAAATGCCGTGCATCCAGCTCTGACCCAGAATTGGAGTGTAAAGAGGATCAGCAGGTTGTGGCAGTCGCTGCAGGGCTGGGAGGGTCTCCAACAGGTGTGGGACTACAACTGCCAGCTAGCCTGGCAGAGAGCTACATTGTGAGGATGGAGATATGGGTGAAAATGTATTCATTATATCAAGGTGCACGAAAGGCGAAGCTGAAAATGGGGTGCAGAGAGTAAGGAAAGATGGCATATTGTTCGGCTGTGCCATCCTCAGCCAGCACTAAAAGCACGAGTATGACTGCCGACTCCCCCATGGCTTTTCTTGGCGGTCTCATTCAGGCTGGTTTATGGTGGTATATAGCCCTATGAAAAAGGTCCTCATTAGTGATGAGGAATGTGCCCGCAAAAGGTGTTATCTGAGCATGCTCGTGTACTAACAGAGTTTCTTCAGAGTGCTCGAAAAATATGTTCGAGGCCCCAGGGCTGCATGTCTCGATATCCGCAACACATGCAGGGATTGCCTGTTAGTCGAACATCCACGAGACGCGCAGCCGCGACGACTCAGTATATATTTTGAGCAATCCGAAGTCACTTGGTTAGTCCCTAAGCATGCTCAGATAACACCTTATCTGGGCACGTTTATTCATCACTAGTCCTCATGTTACATATGGCATATGAACAGTTAATGGGGTTATCCCAGAAATAATATGTCACTTATGCACAGGACCCCTACTACGCATAAGAGCGGGGGTCCCAATGTCCGCTACTGAGCATGTGCAACCACTGCCCCATTTTTTTTCCTTCCCTTCATCCAAGGGCCATAGTGTTTTTATTTGTCCCTGGTGGAGCTGTGTTGGGGATTGTTTTGTGCCCGTCGAGCTGACATTTTTTTAGTACGACCATTTTAGGGCACACATGACGTTTATAATATTGTATTTTCCAGGGAAGTGCGGTCACCTAAAGACGGTAATTGTGTCGGTTAGTTTTCTTTATTTGACATTTTTGTTCTAGTAATTAATCTTATCTTTTAATATTTGTTAAAACAAATCACCTTTTCCAAAAACCCATGAGGACCACCATGGCGACACAGTGTCCTCCCCAGCAAACCCATACAAGTAAGGCCGGCGTCACACTCAGCGTATGTAAATACGGTCCGTTTTTTACGGCCGTAATACGCAGAAAAGTCCCCAAAATAGTGATCCGTATGTCATCCGTAGGCAGGGTGTGTCAGCGTATTTTGCGCATGGCATCCTCCGTATGTAATCCGTATGGCATCCGTACTGCGATATTTTCTCGCAGGCTTGCAAAACCGACATCTAATGGATTTATGTGCTCAAATGTTCGTTAAAACATATATACAGTGTATGTGTATATATATATATATATATATATATATATATATATATATATGTCATTGAGACACACACACATTATATATATATATATATATATATATATATATATATATATATATATATATATATATATATATATATATACTGTATTTATATTTAATTCAGCGCGATATATGTGAAAAGCCGGTAATTCAATTGCCGGCTTTTCATTTCTCCTTCCCAAACCCAACATGATATGAGACATGGTTTACATACAGTAAACCATCTCATATCCCTTTTTTTTTGCATATTCCACACTACTAATGTTAGTAGTGTGTATGTGCAAAATTTGGGCACTGTAGCTTGTAAAATAAAGGGTTAAATGGCAGAAAAAATTGGCGTGGGCTCCCGTGCAATTTTCTCCGCCAGAGTGGTAAAGCCAGTGACTGAGGGCAGATATTAATAGCCTAGAGAGGGTCCATGGTTATTGCCCCCCCCTGGCTACAAACATCTGCCCCCAGCCACCCCAGAAAAGGCACATCTGGAAGATGCGCCTATTCTGGCACTTGGCCACTCTCTTCCCACTCCCGTGTAGCGGTGGGATATGGGGTAATGAAAGGTTAATGTCACCTTGCAATTGTAAGGTGACATTAAGCCAGATTAATAATGGAGAGGCGTCAATTATGTCACCTATCCATTATTAATCCAATAGTACTAAATGGTTAATAAAACACACACACATTATTTACAAGTATTTTAATGAAATAAAGACACATGTTGTTGTAATATTTTATTAGACTCTTAATCCACCTGAAGACCATCGTCCTGAAACAAAGTTAAAAAAACAAACAACAATATTCCATACCTTCTGTCGTTATGTCCCACGATGTAAATCCATCTGAAGGGGTTAAATCATTTTACAGCCAGGAGCTGTGCTAAAGCACTCGCTCCTGCCTGTAAAACCCCGGGTGCTGAATGGAAAGCAGGGTGATCTGTAGTTACCTTAAGTTGCGGTGAGGCACCCTCTGCTGGATGTCCTCATATGAACTCGAGCGTGGGAACTTTTCCAAGGCTCCAGTTCATGAGGACATCCAGCAGAGGGCGCATCACCGCAACTCAAGGTAACTACAGATCACCCTGCTTTCCATTCAGTACCCGGGGTTTTACAGGCAGGAGCGAGTGCTTTAGCACAGCTCCTGGCTGTAAAATGATTTAACCCCTTCAGATGGATTTACATCGTCGGACGTGACTGATCATCGGAAGGTATGAGATATTGTTGATTTGTTATTTTTACTTTTTCACAGAACGAGGGTCTTCAGCTGGATTAAGAGAATAATAAAATATTACAACACCCTGTGTCTTTATTTCATTAAAGGACTTTGTAATAATGTGTGTGTTTTCTTAACCATTTAGTACTATTGGATTAATAATGGATAGGTGTCATAATTGACGCCTCTCCATTATTAATCTGGCTAATGTCACCTTACAATAGCAAGGTGACATTAACCCTTCATTACCCCATATCCCACCGCTACACGGGAGTGGGAAGAGAGTGGCCAAGTGCCAGAATAGGCGCATCTTCCAGATGTGCCTTTTCTGGGGTGGCTGGGGGCAGATGTTTGTAGCCAGGGGGGCCAATAACCATGGACCCTCTCTAGGCTATTAATATCTGCCCTCAGTCACTGGCTTTACCACTCTGGCGGAGAAAATTGCACGGGAGCCCACGCCAATTTTTTCCGCCATTTAACCCTTTATTTTAGCAGCTGCAGCGCCAAAATTTTGCACATACACACTACTAACATTAGTAGTGTGGAATATGCAAAAAAAAAGGGATATGAGATGGTTTACTGTATGTAAACCATGTCTCATATCCTGTCGGGTTTGTGAAGGAGAAATGAAAAGCCGGCAATTGAATTACCGGCTTTTCTCTCTTAACACCGCTGCGTATTTCTCGCAAGTCACACTGCTGGTCCGTGTGTAATCCGTATTTTTCTCGCCCCCATAGACTTTCATTGGCGGCTGTGATTTTCTACGGCCGTACAAGACCGTATATTACGGATCCCTAAAATATGGCTGATAGGAGCTGGGACATAGGGAATCATTGGGCCGTGTGTTATGCGTATTTTACGGGTGTATCTTCTGCGCTCATACGTCCGTAAAACTCGCTAGTGTGACGCCGGCCTAAGAGTGTAGGCTCCATTCAGTGGAACTAGAGGGTCTGGGCCTAGTACCATGGGGAAGATTTATCAACCTGCTCTTGTTTCCCATAGCAACCAATCTGCGCTGTGATTGGTCACTCTGGCCGTTTATACTTTCAGACTATTTTTCTGTTTTCCGATGAATAAGCCAACACATGGAGAACTCAGCAGCTGCCCTCAGTAACCAATGGATTCCACATCTATTGTTTTTAAAGAAAGCAGTGACCTGATTGGCAGTTTTCGAAAACTGTATGGTTGGTATCACACTGGATTTTAGTGAACTCCCTGTAATATATTCTTGTATATCTCCTGAGCATTATCTCCTCATTCCGGACATATAATGTACAGCAGCGGTAATAATGGAAAGTGCCCTCATCCAATATGGCGGCTCCGGACTGACAGCTGAGCGCTAGAGGCCGTCGTGCTCCTGCCGCGCATGCGCAGTGACCCGCATGGCACTTGTCAGCTTGTTTACATGGAGGGTAGGCCGCAGCCCCGGGCTGTAGTTCCCGTTCCTCCCTAGAGTTGCTCCTCCTTCTCCAGGGAAGCTTGGCATGGGGAGAGGGTAAAGCGCAGCGGCCATGTACGCCCCGCAGCGTCGGGACTTCATGTCCGTCACACTCATCCATCCGGACGGCAGCGGTGGCTACAACAACAGCAAGCACTGGAGGCGGAGGTCGTGCTGGCGGGTGAGGAGGGGCTAATATCACCTGTTACTGGGAGGGCAAGGGTTAATGAACCCACACCCAGCCGTGTTGATATGGGGGAATTTTGGCCCCCAATGGCTATTGCTCCTGGTTCTGGGGCCCCATATGTTAGGGTTGTGTGTGTCAGGAGCCCATGTCTAGGGCAATATAGTCCATTACTGCTCAGTGGTTGTCCAGATGTCACAAGTGACCTGTAACCCAGCAATGTATGCGGTAGGCTCACAAGATGGGGGGAGACTGTAACCACTGAGTCCCACATCCAGTGCTGTGACCTCCAGACAACCCACACAAAACTGTAACCCCAGAGATGCCCCACGCCCGGTACTGTGAGCCCAGAGACGCCCCACGCCCGGTACTGTGAGCCCAGAGACGCCCCACGCCCGGTACTGTGAGCCCAGAGACGCCCCACGCCCGGTACTGTGAGCCCAGAGACGCCCCACGCCCGGTACTGTGAGCCCAGAGACGCCCCACGCCCGGTACTGTGAGCCCAGAGACGCCCCACGCCCGGTACTGTGAGCCCAGAGACGCCCCACGCCCGGTACTGTGAGCCCAGAGACGCCCCACGCCCGGTACTGTGAGCCCAGAGACGCCCCACGCCCGGTACTGTGAGCCCAGAGACGCCCCACGCCCGGTACTGTGAGCCCAGAGACGCCCCACGCCCGGTACTGTGAGCCCAGAGACGCCCCACGCCCGGTACTGTGAGCCCAGAGACGCCCCACGCCCGGTACTGTGAGCCCAGAGACGCCCCACGCCCGGTACTGTGAGCCCAGAGACGCCCCACGCCCGGTACTGTGAGCCCAGAGACGCCCCACGCCCGGTACTGTGAGCCCAGAGACGCCCCACGCCCGGTACTGTGAGCCCAGAGACGCCCCACGCCCGGTACTGTGAGCCCAGAGACGCCCCACGCCCGGTACTGTGAGCCCAGAGACGCCCCACGCCCGGTACTGTGAGCCCAGAGACGCCCCACGCCCGGTACTGTGAGCCCAGAGACGCCCCACGCCCGGTACTGTGAGCCCAGAGACGCCCCACGCCCGGTACTGTGAGCCCAGAGACGCCCCACGCCCGGTACTGTGAGCCCAGAGACGCCCCACGCCCGGTACTGTGAGCCCAGAGACGCCCCACGCCCGGTACTGTGAGCCCAGAGACGCCCCACGCCCGGTACTGTGAGCCCAGAGACGCCCCACGCCCGGTACGGTGAGCCCAGAGACGCCCCACGCCCGGTACGGTGAGCCCAGAGACGCCCCACGCCCGGTACGGTGAGCCCAGAGACGCCCCACGCCCGGTACGGTGAGCCCAGAGACGCCCCACGCCCGGTACGGTGAGCCCAGAGACGCCCCACGCCCGGTACGGTGAGCCCAGAGACGCCCCACGCCCGGTACGGTGAGCCCAGAGACGCCCCACGCCCGGTACGGTGAGCCCAGAGACGCCCCACGCCCGGTACGGTGAGCCCAGAGACGACCCACGCCCGCTACTGTGAGGCCAGAGACGACCCACGCCCGCTACTGTGAGGCCAGAGACGACCCACGCCCGCTACTGTGAGGCCAGAGACGACCCACGCCTGGTTCTGTGACCTCAATTTTGCAACTTCAGAGACCCCCTTAACACCCACCACCCAGCACTGTGACACAACAGACCCCCCATCCAATTCTGTGACCCCAGAGATCTTACCTTAATACTTCAATCCCAGAAACTCACACCCAATACAGCAACCCACAGAGACCTCCATCCAATTCTTTGCCTTCACCCAGTACTGCAGTCCCAAAGAACCCCCCTTAATATTGTAACCAGAGAGATCCTCCCCCCCCCAATGCTTTTACCGTAGGGACCTCCCTCTCCCGAGATCCCCCCCACCCTTCCTTCTCCCTCAGTACCACAACGGAAAACCCCAGTGACACCCCTGAGACAAGAGGCTTAGGCTCCATGGTGCAGGGTCCACGTTGTTATAGCGCTTGTCATTTTTGGCCTCTTTTTGAGGTTCCTTCTGGGAGAAATCAGTCGTCAGTTCAGGTAGTCAGGTCTGATACATTTTGTATCCTCAGGATGTGGGGGCGCTGTTGTGTACAGGCTGCTGGTTGCTATATGGGCGGGAGACCGGAGTTCATTATTAATACATCCCTTATGCTCCATAGTAAGTGGTGATGGCTGCTGGCCCGCGCCTCCTTTGGCCCATGTTTCCTGTCTTGTTTTTCAGAAATGGAAGCAGCTGTCGAGGTTGCAGCGCAGCATTATCCTGTTCCTGTGCACCTTACTGGCCGTCTGTGGGGTGGTGTCCTTCTCCAACCTTGGCGAGCACTGGAAGAGTAAGTGACATCCGCAGGAAATCCATATATCACACACAGCAGTACTGCACTAGTCAGCTGTAGTCACTGAGGACATACACTATATCAGTGGTCCCCAACCTTTCTGACCCTGCGAGCCACATCCAGCTACTGCCCCCCCCCCCACAGTAATGGCAACCAAAGCCCCCATTATGGGTATAATGATGACTAAAGGTTTTTCACACAAATCACCCCGAAGCAGTATACCAAGATCCAGGGGTTCCCACCACATTCAGCATTGTCCCATCACACACTCCCAACACAGTCACATCCAGCTTCAAGCACCTCTTCTGGTTGGTAGTATAATCCTGTCTCCAGCGTACCAAACCTAAATTATCTCTAAACCCCCAAGACCAGTAGAAGTGTACCCAAATCTGCTCTTCTGTGCAGGGCTACTCATAAAGTTCACCATTTTGATATGTGCTCTTCATACCAATTTAATAACTCTGGAGCTAATGCACCAAGATGGCAGACAGCCGTGAGCCACAATTCATGGCACTGCGAGCCACATGTGGCTCCCGAGCTAGAGGTTGGGGACCCTTGTACTATATCATGCATTATACTCCAGAGCTGCACTGTGGACATGGTGACTCCACAGTAAGTGCCGCACTGTAGTATAATAAACGGATCAGTACAGGATAAGTAATGTACTGTATGTACACAGTGACTGCACCAGCAGAATAGTGAGTGCAGCTCTGGGGTATAATATAGGATGTAACTCACGATCAGTACAGGATCAGTAATGTAATGTATGTACACAGTGACTGCACCAGCAGAATAGTGAGTGCAGCTCTGCAGTATAATACAGGATGTAACTCAGGACCAGTAATGTAATGTATGTACACAGTGACTGCACCAGCAGAATAGTGTGTGCAGCTCTGGGGTATAATACAGGATGTAACTCAGGATCAGTACAGGATCAGTAATGTAATGCATGTACACAGTGACTGCACCAGCAGAATGGCGAGTGCAGCTCTGCAGTATAATAGAGGATGTAACTCAGGATCAGTACAGGATCAGTAATGTAATGTGTGTACACAGTGACTGCACCAGCAGAATAGTGAGTGCAGCTCTGGGGTATAATACAGGATTTAACTCAGGATCAGTAATGTATGTACAGAGTGACTGCACCAGCAGAATAGTGAGTGCAGCTCTGGGGTATAATACAGGATTTAACTCAGGATCAGTACAGGATCAGTAATGTATGTACAGAGTGACTGCACCAGCAGAATAGTGAGTGCAGCTCTGCAGTATAATAGAGGATGTAACTCAGGATCAGAAATGTAATGTATGTACACAGTGACTGCACCAGCAGAATAGTGAGTGCAGCTCTGGGGTATAATACAGGATGTAACAGGATCAGTACAGGATAAGTAATGTAAAGTATGTACACAGTGACTGCACCAGCAGAATAGTGAGTGCAGCTCTGGGGTATAATACAGGATGTAACTCAAGATCAGTAATGTATGTACACAGTGACTGCACCAGCAGAATTGTGAGTGCAGCTCTGGAGTAGATTCATGTTATGTGAGACTTGTAACAGGGCCTTCAGTCTTGTTCTGAGCTGTTCCTGCAGGATTCAGCCCATGTAATTCCAATAGTCGTGGAAACCACTCAAATTTTTTTTAAAGTAGATGTCAGTTCTTATTTCCTGGCTGATGCCTCGTACGGCCCTTACTCTGGCAGTGGCTGCAGATTGATGAGTGATGAGTTGTCTGCATTCTGTAATCACTTACTACTGACTGTTCTTAGGTCTGACAAGCCAGATAGAAGGGGGTAATGAGGAACGGGACGTGCCTGGCTTTAATCCCGCACACCCAGCCGTGTTACCTGCCCCCAAACAAGCAGAAGACCCAGACGAGAAGATTCCAAAGCCTCAGCCACCGCCCCAGCTGCCGGTACAACGGAGTTACCAGGGGTCTGGGAGCAGCATGGGGTCGGGGTCTCATTATATATTCTTTTCATTTTATGTTTTTTTTTTTATAATAGAAGCCACGTAGACCAAATAAGCGTGGACCACCGAACCTACAGCCGCCCCCCAGCAAGAGCCAAAAGGTGGAAGATAACGAGCAGCGACCGGAGGAGGCAGATAACCAGGAGCCAGTCATCAGGTAGATCCGGGAGCGGGTCAAAGCTTTAGCTATGTCGCTGATATTTGGTAGTGTACGGCCCTTTCAGTAATCCCCCATTGAACCGTTCCATTCAAGATCTCTGTGTGTTTTTGCAGTTGGAGAGGAGCAGTGATTGAACCTGTCCAGACGTCAGCCCCATCACCAAACAGAGCCCTGGAGCCCACGAAGCCCCCTCCCCAGAATGTCCCAGAGGAAAAGGAGCCCGGTAGGAAATAGTTTTATTTGGTCCATGGTAATCAATGATTAAAGTGCAAATAATTACAACTTTGTACTGTATTTCATTTTTAATACCTTCCTTTTCAGTATCTCTGCTTGCTGTCAGGGTACTGAGTTATTTATTATGTACATCCAGATACTTCAGAAATTCAGTGTGTGACTGTGCATCAGAGCTCTTGATTAGCAGGCACTGAATGTATTCTTTGAATATTCCCATTCATTGACAGCAAGCATCAACCTTGAAAAAGGAGGCATTGATGCACAAAGTGGTGACCAAGTAGCCAAGCTTTTTTTTTGCTGCCTAATGTAATCTGTGGTACTCTCCTAGTCCCAATCAGCGAGCGGCAGGAGGCCGTCATCGAGGCTTTCCGTCACGCCTGGAAGGGCTACAAGCAGTTCGCCTGGGGCCACGACGAGCTGAAGCCCATCTCCAAATCCTACAGTGAATGGTTTGGACTCGGTCTCACCCTCATAGATGCTCTGGACACCATGTGGATCCTTGGCTTGAAAGAAGGTGAGCGTTTAAAACCCTGCATGTTTTCATTCACTGTTTGCAAGATCCCTGCTTGGTGACAGTAATGGAAACTTTCTTGTTTACATCCGACTGACTGAAAATGAGTCCTGTCCTAAGTAGTCTCACAGCTGAGAGTTTGTAATAGAAAGTTGCAGAGCTTCTAACCCCTTAAGGACATATATACAGTGCTTTGCGAAAGTATTCGGCCCCCTGGAACTTTTCAACCTTTTCCCACATATCATGCTTCAAACATAAAGATACCAAATGTAAATTTTTGGTGCAGAATCAACAACAAGTGGAACACAATTGTGAAGTTGAACAAAATTTATTGGATATTTTACATTTTTATGGAAATTCAAAAACTGAAAAGTGGGACGTGCAATATTATTTGGCCCCTTTAACTTAATACTTTGTTGCGCCACCTTTTGCTGCGATTACAGCTGCAAGTCGCTTGGGGTATGTCTCTATCAGTTTTGTACATCGAGAGACTGAAATTCTTGCCCATTCTTCCTTGTCAAACAGCTCGAGCTCAGTGAGGTTTGATGGAGATCGTTTGTGAACAGCAGTTTTCAACTCTTTCCACAGATTCTCGATTGGATTGAGGTCTGGACTTTGACTTGGCCATTCTAACACCTGGATACGTTTATTTGTTAACCATTCCATTGTAGATTTTGCTTTATGTTTGGGATCATTGTCTTGTTGGAAGACAAATCTCCGTCCCAGTCTCAGGTCTTTTGCAGACTCCAACAGGTTTTCTTCAAGAATCGTCCTGTATTTGGCTCCATTCATCTTCCCATCAATTTTAACCATCTTCCCTGTCCCTGCTGAAGAAAAGCAGGCCCAAACCATGGTGCTGCCACCACCATGTTTGACAGTGGGGATGGTGTGTTCAGGGTGATGAGCTGTGTTGCCTTTACGCCAAACATATCGTTTGGCATTGTTGCCAAAAAGTTTGATTTTGGTTTTATCTGACCAGAGCACCTTCTTCCACATGTTTGGTGTGTCTCCCAGGTGGCTTGTTGCAAACTGTAAACAACACTTTTTATGGATATCTTTGAGAAATGGCTATCTTCTTGCCACTCTTTCATAAAGGCCAGATTTGTTCAGTGTACGACTTATTGTTGTCCTATGGACAGACTGTCCCACCTCAGCTGTAGATCTCTGCAGTTCATCCAGAGTGATCATGGGCCTCTTGGCTGCATCTCTGATCAGTCTTCTCCTTGTTTGAGATGAAAGTTTAGAGGGACGGCCGGGTCTTGGTAGATTTGCAGTGGTATGATACTCCTTCCATTTCAGTATGATCGCTTGCACAGTGCTCCTTGGGATGTTTAAAGTTTTGGAAATCATTTTGTATCCAAATCCGGCTTTAACCTTCTCCACAACAGTATCACGGACCTGGTGCACCAAAAGGGGCCTGTTGGATAATAAACAGACCACAGAATGTTCAGTTCAAACATATAATTTATTTATAATAAAAAGTTCATCACACAACATATACAGTTTGTAAAGAATGCCTCCAAACCAATAATTGGTTTCAAGTGCGGTACATATATCCTAACAGTAACACCTTTATACTAAATAATAAGGTAAGTCGCAAAATAACTTATTCCTTAATTATTGTTAACCCAATTATGTCAAATAATTTGCCTAGGAAAAAATATATATATATCTGCTCTGCTAAAGTGCCAATGTGCATAAACGTATAGCTAACTGCCCAAACAGCCTATAAGGCTTGTATAGTAATACACATTAAGTTAAACCATCATAAATGTGCGCCAAATCACAACATATTATATGACACCTAAGCTTTGAATGCTAACAATATGACCAGGCATGACTCTGACAGCGGCATTATCATGAGATCATAATTACCTACATGCACTCGCACAGGACCAGCATGAAACCCATGCTGGTCCTGTGCGAGTGCATGTAGGTATATAATATGTTGTGATTTGGCCCACATTTATGATGGTTTAACTTAATGCATATTACTATACAAGCCTTATAGGCTGTTTGGGCAGTTAGCTATACATTTATGCACATTGGCACTTCAGCAGAGCAGATATATATATATTTTTTCCTAGGCAAATTATCTGACATAATTGGGTTAACAATAATTAAGGAATAAGTTATTTTGCGACTTACCTTATTATTTAGTATAAAGGTGTTACTGTTAGGATATATGTACCGCACTTGAAACCAGTTATTGGATTGGAGGCATTCTTTACAAACTGTACATGTTGTGTGATGAACTTTTTATCATCTTTTTGTTATAAATTAATTATATGTTTGAACTGAACGTTCTGTGGCCTGTTTATTATCCAACAGGCCCCTTTTGGTGCACCATTGTGTTGACTGTGTTCTGCGTAAATTCTATTATTGGACTAATATGTATAAAGTATCACGGACCTGCCTGTTGTGTTCCTTGGTCTTCATGATGCTCTCTGTTCTTCAAGCAGAACCCTGAGACTATCCCAGAGCAGGTGCATTTATACGGAGACTTGATTACACACAGGTGGATTATATTTATCATCATTAGGCATTTAGGGCAACATTGGATCATTCAGAGATCCACAATGAACTTCTGGAGTGAGTTTGCTGCACTGAAAGTAAAGGGGCCGAATAATATTGCACGCCCCACATTTCAGTTTTTGAATTTCCACAAAAATTTAAAATAACCAATAAATTTCGTTCAACTTCACAATTGTGTTCCACTTGTTGATTCTTCACCAAAAAATTCTATTTGGTATCTTTATGTTTGAAGCATGATATGTGGGAAAAGGTTGAAAAGTTCCAGGGAGCCGAATACTTTCGCAAGGCACTGTATTTTTTTTAATAAAGAAAAACCTGGTTTGTGCCGACGTTTTGAGTTCTGTAACTTTATTTCTCTGTTGATGGAGTTGTTTAAGGTTTTGTGGCTCGTGTGCCGAGATGTCATTTTTATTGGCCCCATACCATGTGTTGATCGCAATTTATTTTATTTATTTTTTTATTTTATTTTTTAGTTTCAGCAATTTCTGTATGTTTTTTTTTAACCTTATTGGGTAAATAACTTTATTTTCATAAATCAGAATTTTTATTTGTTGTTTTTTTTCTTTGTAAGTATCCATGTGGTGACTTGTACCTGCGACTACAGTATTGCAACTGTGCCTCATCATGGCCTCCTGGGAAGCTCAGATCAAGGGAGCAAGATCATAGTGACAGGGCCTTCAGCTGGTCATGGCTATCCTTTATCACCCTACGATGGCTTCTGGGGAGAGTGTAGAATTGCTTTTGTTGCCTGGAATGGATGCACAGGCAGAACAGTCTGGCTTAAATGCCGGTGTCAAGGGATTCATAGCAGCATTTACGGGGTTCACAGCAGCGATTGGAGGCAGATGCCTATCTGCTTTATAATGGTTATATCAGTCATGAATCATTAATCAGTTACTCACATTTAAATTACAATGTCACAACAGTGGTTTTACTGGATGTAGGTGGTTGCTGCTCCCAAATCCCATTCTCTCTCCCCCCCCCCCCCATTTTATCTTGTAAACTGTTTCTGCCCCTTTTCAATGTATTTCTTTTTACCTCTTCTCTTCTAGAATTCCAGGAGGCCAGAGAATGGGTGGCTACCAAGCTGACGTTTGATAAAAATGTGGATGTCAACTTGTTTGAGAGCACCATCCGGATCCTGGGGGGGCTGCTGAGCACGTACCACTTGACCCAGGACCCACTGTTCCTTGAGAAGGCGGTACGTCCCGCCAGGTTACATCCATACTGGAGGTTCCTATGGGCTGCCCCCCCGGCCAACGTGCCATTGTGCATGACCAGAGGAGTGTAATAAGGTTAATTACGAAGTGCCCAAACAGGTCTACCTCTCCAGCGGTTGCAGAATTATTACTCCCAGCATGCATCAAATGCCTAAGGCTGTCGGAGAACATTGGGAGAGCTAAAGGGCGCTGGTGACAGATTCCTGTCTACAGACATTAGAGGGGCTCAATATTATTGCCACTGCTTGATTATTTATTAGGGTTAACCCCTAAAGTACTACTTACGTTAATGTTTACATGTCGCTATCTGGGGGTGACACTTCCCTCACAGAGAAGAACCCTTCCTGCAAACACGTCCTGATCACAGGATACTTGAATCCATCGCTCTGCAAAATTGCGTCATGGTCCTAGATGATAAGGAGATTGGTGGATGGGTGGTATATTACTGTTTAACCCCCTATACAGAAATTATGAAAGTTCTTCAAAAGTTTACCAACTTTTTACCCTTTTCTTTGTGTCTTCCTAGAAAGACATTGGCACTCGCCTGCTCCCAGCCTTCAACACCCCATCCAAAGTGCCTTACTCTGATGTCAACATTGGCAGGGGCACTGCCCATCCTCCACGCTGGACATCTGACAGCACAGTGGCTGAAGTGACCAGCGTCCAGCTGGAGTTCAGAGAGTTGTCCAGATTGACAGGGGATGAACAGTTTAAGGTATATTGCACTACTCCGTCAGGGCATGTTTTTACATTTTTTTTTTTTTTTTTTTTTTTTTTTCACGGGCCATAACTATAGTTTACTCTGTCGCCTCATTGGGGGACACAGGACCATGGGTGTTATGCTGCTGTCCACTAGGAGGCGACACTATGCATAATCTGAAAAAGATTAACTGTGGCTCCTCTGCAGTATACACCCCTGGACGGCATCAGCCTTCTCCAGTCTTTGCTTAGTGTCGCATAGGAGGCACACCTAAGATTTTTTTCTTTTACTCCGTTTTTTTCCTGACGGTTTACAGATGAAGAAAAGTGGGTCTCCTGTGAGACTCCCGGCATGGCTCCTTCCTCGGCCCCCTATTACGGGGTGCCCGGCATGGCTCCTTCCCCAGTCCCTCGGGTGCTGGTTCGAAGTCAAGACCCCCCCTCCTTTCCCAATTCCTTTTGGTTTCTGGGTTGAGGTCGAGGCGAGGATAAAGGCCCCTGAAGGTGACAAAGCACCCTCCCTAATCCCCCTCTGGGGGTATTAGGTTGAGATGCCTCAGGTAGGGCCTGTACAGGCAGCATCCTACAGCTCCCAGCAATGGGCCAGCACACTGCGCCTGCATCCAGGGACCCCAGCCCGGCTGCGGGCTCCTGTTGGGGCCGGGGGGAGTGCAGGCAGGCATGGCACAGACAGACACAGGGCTCCCTGCGCCCCTGTCTCTGCGGCAGCACCAGCTCTATACTGCCTCAGGGGGACCCCTCACTGGGCCCCCCTTCCGCTTACAGCCACACCGCTATCCTGCCTTTAAATCCGGGGGGGTTCGGTTCAGATCCGACCCCCTCCCGGACTTTCGCGCCGGTCTGGAGCCCTTCTGGGCATCAGGCATCTAATTTAGGCCCCGGCTTCGGCCTAGCTGAAGCCACCGCCTTCTCTCCACCCCCCGGCCCGCCCCCCGGATGACAAATATGACACTCTACAGTGTGATAGAGGGGGCGGATCGAGACAGGGCGCATTTTTTACACAGCTTTGCCGCCTTTTTCTCAGCTCTCCACCCCCTTCTCCCCCTGCCTCTTCTCCTCGGCGGCCATTTCTACTGCAGCAAGGATTAACCCTGCATCTCCCGGTCAGCAGGACCAGGATTAGGCCAGCCAGTCTCCGGGGGGCACAGGACTGTGGATCTTCGGCGCTGGACCTAGGGGTAAACTGGTGGGGTAAGATCACAGCTGGGTTGTTTTACTCGGCTGTGAATCCATATTCCCTATAAGGCTCCCCTATAGGTTTCTCTGCAGTAACGTCCTCTGATAGCAGCCCTTCTGCACTCTGTGCACTATGCCGGGCTCAAGGTCCAAGAGAACCAGGCAGGACTGCTATTATGCATTCTGCACAGCCTGCAGGACCGCTCTCCCCAGTGGCAGTATCTACCCACACTGCCAGGACTGCACTCAGACTACTGTGTCAGAGCCCCAAGAGGCCCCTGCCAATGCTTCGGTGTCTAATGCTACGCCGGAATGGGTCACTCAGATGTTGCAATCTATGACGCAGTCTATAGATAACCTAACCTCCACATTGCTTCAGGCTCTGCAGAGTCATGCCTCGGCTATGACTGTTACCCAGCAAAGGGAGAGCTTGGCTCAGGGACAGGACGACCCTGGCACTGCCACGTCTAAGTCAGGACGCAAGCGGACCCACAGTCCATCTACGTCATCCCATAGCACTCGGTCACCCCCTTCTAGGGAGAGACACCGTAGTTCCAGGTCAGCTAGACTGTCCCCTTCCAGGGACACAACGCAGATCTCCGCAATCCCCGACCAGAGATGATACACAGGATTCGGAAGACATCTGTGACTCCGACTCAGACAAGGAAACGGAGGGGTCCCTGATCCCAATCCCCCCTAGCAATACTGCGCTAGTTGAGGACTTAATCTCTTCCATCCATCGGGTGCTGGACATTTCTGATCCACCACCAGAGGCCCCAGAACACAAGATTTCCTTTGAAGGATCTCTGAAGCCGCCTAAGGTTTTCTCTAACCACCCAGAGTTTAAGGCGATCCTTAAAAAGCAGTTCTCACAGCCTGAGAAAAAATTCGCTAATCGCAAATATCTGGAGGCGAGTTACCCCTTCCCGCAGAAGGATACCAAGGAGTGGACAGACCCACCCGAAGTGGATCCCCCAGTCTCTAGACTAGCAGCACAGACTCTCCTTTCACTGCCAGATAGCTCAACCCTCAGGGACGCAGCAGACCGGCAGGTAGAACGCATGGCTCGTTCAATTTACGAGGCCGCAGGGGCCTCCCTGGCTCCCGCGTTCGCTTCAGTTTGGGCTGCCAAGGCCATTCTGGCCTGGGCCAAAAATTTACAAGCTCTCCAAGCATCCGCTCCTGAGCTATCGGACCAAGCAGTTCAAATAGCAGTCGTAGCAGATGACATGCTTCATGCAGCTCTGGATTCAGCAAGGGGCGTAGCGGGGATAGCATCAAACGCCATCACAATTCGGTGTATCCTCTGGCTGCGGGAATGGAAAGCCGACGCAGCCTCAAAGAAGTCTCTCAGTCATCTCCCCTACCTCAGTGAGCGACTTTTCGGTGAACAGTTGGACACAATGATATCCAACGCCACCGGGGGTAAGAGTACCTCTCTTCCCCAACTGAAACCTAAACGCACTTACAAGAAGCGTAACCAAACTCGATTCCAATCCTTTCGGAATTCTTCGGGCTGGTCCATCTCGCGTCCAGCACAAAATCGTAACCGTTCCCCACGCAGGGACAACTCACTATCAACGCAAAGGTCGGACAAGACCTGGCAGTCAAAAGCAGCCCAGTCTAAACCTAGAGGAGGAAAATCTCAGACTTTCTCCTCATCATGACTCACGGACCCCGGAAGACACCACACCCGTAGGCGGCCGACTTTTGCTCTTTCATCACGTCTGGCTGCCTATTACAGAAGACAAGTGGGTCAGGGAACTAGTGTCTTCCGGATACAAGATAGAGTTCACCTCCAACCCACCGGACCGATTCTTCCTCTCTGTCCCCCCAAAACCACCAGCCAAGGCTCGTGCCTTCCGGCAAGCGGTCTCCTCGCTTTTTCAAGCAGGAGTCATAGTACCGGTCCCCATGGCCGAGCGCTTCCGAGGGTTCTACTCCAATCTATTCGTAGTTCCCAAGAAAGGAGGCAGCATGCGGCCCATACTGGACCTAAAACAACTCAACAAATACGTACGGGTCTGTCACTTCCGCATGGAGTCCCTTCGGTCCATCATTGCGTCCATGGAGAAGGGAGAATATCTTGCCTCCATAGACATACAGGACGCATACCTGCATATACCGATTGCACCTGCTCATCAGAGATTTCTCAAGTTGGCAATCGACCAGGACCACTACCAGTTGGTGGCTCTCCCGTTTGGACTCGTCACGGCTCCCAGAGTGTTTACCAAAGTCATGGCAGCCACCATGGACGTCCTGCACTCCAGAGGCATAGTAGTCGTTCCATACTTGGACGATATACTCATCAAGGCTCCCACCATCACGGACTGCGAGCTCAGCGTCTCAATCACAATCGACACTCTGAGTTGCATGGGTTGGTTAGTCAACCTGCAAAAGTCATCAGCAACCCTGAGTCAGTCTCTGACCTTCTTGGGAATGCTATTCAACACCTCCAGGGGTCTAGTACTCATTCCCAAGGACAAGGCACTGGCTGTCCGTCTAGGAGTTCGCACCCTCCTCCGCAAACCCCCTCGATCGCTCCGGTTTGCCATGAGAGTCCTCGGCAGGATGGGGGCAGCAATAGAAGCCGTACCATGGAAAGTTCTGAGCACCGATGCGAGCCTGACAGGTTGGGGTGCAGTGCACCTACACCACAGGGCACAGGGCAAGTGGTCCCCAGTGGAAGCGACCATGCCCATCAACATCCTGGAAATTCGGGCCATCCTCCTGGCATTGAGGGCCTTTCATCACTTACTGGCGGCCTCTCAAATCAGAATGCAGTCGGACAATGCCACGGCTGTGGCATATGTGAATCACCAAGGGGGGACCCGCAGTACCCAGGCGATGCGAGAAGTGTCACATATCCTCCACTGGGCGGAGGACACAGGGTCGGTTCTCTCGGCGGTCCACATTCCAGGTGTGGACAACTGGGAAGCAGACTTCCTCAGCCAACAAGAGATAGATTCGGGAGAGTGGTCTCTCCATCCCGAAATTTTTCGCCAGATCTGCCATCGCTGGGGGGCCCCGGATGTGGACCTAATGGCATCCCACTTCAATGCCAAGGTCTCCAACTTCATGGCCAGAACACACGATCTGCGGTCGCTCGGAGCAGATTCTCTGGTTCAGGACTGGACCCAGTTCCAGCTTCTGTACATTTTTCCACCTCTCCCCCTGATATCCAGAGTTGTGAGGAAGATCAAACAAGAGGGAGTTCCAACCATCCTAATTGCACCGGACTGGCCCAGACGTACATGGTACGCCGACATCGTACAACTTAACAGCAGACGCCCCCTGGCGTCTCCCCGGCCGCCACGATCTTCTATCACAAGGCCCGTTCTACCACCAGAACTCAGGGGCTCTCAATTTGACGGCGTGGCCCTTGAGACCTGGGTTCTAACCCAGGCATGGCTCTCGCCGGACGTCATTGGAACCATGATCAGGGCACGGAAGTCAGCCTCTGCCAAGATTTATTACCGTACCTGGAAAGCTTTCTTTACCTGGTGCGAATCTCGTGGCCAGACCCCACTGCCTTATTCCCTACCCAAAATACTTGGTTTTCTCCAATCGGGTCTGGAGGCCAGGCTGTCATTGGGCTCGCTTAAGAGCCAGGTGTCAGCCCTCTCAGTGCTTTTTCAAAGACGCATTGCTACCAAGCCGCAAGTAAGGACTTTTCTTCAGGGGGTTTCCCGATTGGTTCCCCCCTACAGAGACCACTAGAAACGTGGGACCTCAACCTGGTCCTGACAGCATTGCAGGAACCACCCTTCGAACCCCTTAAGGAGGTCCCGCTCCGCCTTCTCTCCCAGAAGGTGGTTTTCCTGGTGGCAATCACCTCCGCTACGCAGGGTGTCTGAACTGACAGCACTCTCCTGCAGACGGCCTTTCATGACTTTTCACCAGGACAAGGTAGTTCTTCGTACGGTCCCATCCTTCCTTCCGAAGGTTCTGTCCAACTTCCACCTCAATGAGGAAATTTCACTACCATCCCTTTGTCTGGTTCATAGAGTGGAGAAGGCTCTGCATACGCTTGACCTCGTCAGGGCATTGCGTAATATACGTGTCTAGGACTGCGTCCTTCTGGAGGTCTGATTCTCTTTTCCTCCTTCCGGAAGGCAGCCACAAGGGTCTGCCAGCTTCCAAAGCTACCCTTGCCAGGTGGATCAAATCCACCATACAAGAGGCCTACCGCCTTAAGAATTCTCCTCTTCCTGCCGGTATTACGGTACACTCTACACAGGCGGTAGGGGCCTCCTGGGCCATTCGGCACCAGGCTTCGGCACAACAAGTATGTAAGGCAGCCACTTGGACTAGCCTACACACGTTTACTAAACACTACAGGGTTCATACCCAGTCCTCAGCGGACGTGAGCCTGGGTAGATGTGTTCTGCAGGCGGCGGTAACCTAAGTATAGGGGCTTGTCTGCACAATATTCGTCCATTGCTTCCCACCCAGGGACTGCTTTAGGACGTCCCATGGTCCTGTGTCCCCCAATGAGGCGACAGAGTAAAGGAGATTTTTGTGTACTCACCGTAAAATCTCTTTCTCTTAGCCTCTAATTGGGGGACACAGCTCCCACCCTGTTGCCCTTTCCGGGCCGTTGTAACTGTTGAGTTCTCATATTGTGCTCTTGAGCTCGTACATAGTTGCCTTCTTACAGGCATAATTATGTTATTCATGTTACGTTCCTCCTACTGCTTTTGCACAAAACTGGAGAAGGCTGATGCCATCCAGGGGTGTATACTGCAGAGGAGGAGCCACAGTTAATCTTTTTCAGATTATGCATAGTGTCGCCTCCTAGTGGACAGCAGCATAACACCCATGGTCCTGTGTCCCCCAATTAGAGGCTAAGAGAAATAGATTTTACGGTGAGTACACAAAAATCTCCTTTTTTGCTGCATACATACACACATGAGGGCTCAGACCATTCCTTGGGTTGGCATGATAACCGGAGGTCTGGAGGAGACCCCCGTGCTTGTTATTGCTGATCTGCTATGAGTGCTGCCCAGTGGCCAGCATTCATAGAAGATGGTGATTTCTGCTACAGATAACGGGGCTGCTATGTGTAGCACAAGCAATCAGAAAATCACATCTTCAAGTCTCCTGAGAAAACTGTTGAAGCAAAGTAAATAGTA
Organism: Ranitomeya variabilis; assembly: GCF_051348905.1. Lineage (NCBI taxonomy): Eukaryota > Metazoa > Chordata > Amphibia > Anura > Dendrobatidae > Ranitomeya > Ranitomeya variabilis. Next base: position 252,184,337 of record NC_135233.1, on the reverse strand, counting down.
AAACAAAAAAAAGGTATTTAAAAGTTCAAATCATCCCCCATTCGCCCCATTCAAAATAAAACATTTAAAAAAATAAAATGCATATATTTGGTATCACCGCATTCAGAATCGCCCAATCTATCAAAATATAAAATAATTTATCCGATCAGTAAACAGCATAATGAGAAAAATAATCAAAACGCCAGAATTATGGGTTTTTTTGGCCGCCGCAACATTGCACTAAAATGCAATAACGGGCAATCAAAACATCGTATCTAGCTTAAATTGGTAATCATTAGCTCGGCTCAAAAAATAAGCCATTACCTGCCCCCAGATCCCGAAAAATGGAGACGCTACGGGTCTCGGAAAATGGTACCATTTTTTTTTTTTTTTGTTACACAAACTTTTTATATTTTTTTCACCACTTAAATAAGAAAGAACCTATACATGTCTGCTATCTGAATACTCGTACTGACCTGGAGAATCATAATGGCAGGTCAGTTTTAGCATTTAGTCAACATGGTAAAAAAATAAAATTGTAGAATTGCACTTTTTTTGCAATTTCACCGCCCTTGGATTTTTTTTCTCCATCGCCTCATTGCTGCCACTAGGAGGCTGACACTAAGTAGATACAAACAGATTAGCTCCTCCTCTGCAGTATACACCGCCCACTGGCTCCAGCCAAACCAGTTCAAGCTTAGTGTCAGTAGGAGGCACATGGGTTCTGATTTTCAGAACACATCTATAGCTTTTCATTTTTACCTTTATTTTCTCAATTTTTTTTTTTGCAAATGATTACAGGAGCGACGGGTCCCTTAAGGGCTTTGCTCTCCCCAAACCTACAACAGGCGAGAATGTGGAGTGTCGCCTCCATGTACCCCGTTTACTACGGATCCCTTTTCGGGGCGACAGATCCCTTCAAGGCACCGCTCTCCCCACACCAACAACTTTTGTTTTACTGTTTTCCAGTACACTATATGGTAAAAACGGTATCGTTCAAGAGTACAACTCATCCCGCCAAAAAAAAAAAAAAAACAATCTGTCACTTGGCCATATTGACGGAAAAATATAAAAAAGTTAAGTCTGTGGGAAGAAGGGGAGCAAAGAATGGAAAATGTCAAGGGGTTAATGATGGGAAAAGAACTGTACTGCTGTTAAATGGTTAAAAAAAGCCGCAATTCTTCCAGTATTTTTTGTTTTTATGGCATTAGCCCCTTCCCGACATGCACCGTACATATAGTGCTTTGCGGGAGGTGCGTTCCCGCAAACCACAGTGTAAGTACGGCGTGGCCTCATGCTGAGCGCCGTGGCGATCGGGTGCGGATGTCTGGTCTGTGTGAGAGCTGACAGCCCGCAGCAACTCCCATGATCGGTGCTAGCACCGATGGCGAGCGGTTAACCCCTCTGATGCCGCTGTCAATAGTGACAGCAAAGTAGAGGAGATCGCACACAGTGCTTCTGAGTGCTCCCATCAGAACATCGCAATGCGATCGCCTTGTTCTGATGGTCTCCATGGAGACCCCTGGCCCCAAGATGGCTGCGGGGTCCTGTAGTGAAAGTGGCTTGTGAGCGCCTGCTGAGATAATTCGCTGACATGCCTCATTCCCTGTCTGCTGTCAGATGCTGACGTGATATTCTGCAGTGCAGAAGCATTGCAGAATATTAGATCGGCCATCTGACACTATACTGTGATGTCCCATCCTGGGACAATGTAAAATTGTAAAAAAAAAAAAAAACTTAAAAAAGTTTAGATCGCTTGTACTACACAGTTCCACACTACAACACATCAGTATTCTGGTATATAGTACAAGGACTCATCCTTCCTGAAGCTCAGCCAGTGACGTCCCCAGCTACCCGCACCGCACATCTTCTGCCCGCGATTGAACGATTGTGCTATACATTATCATTTATATGCTTAAACATTAGCAATCATAGCTAGCGCCAGGCGCTGCTGTGTAGCTCGGCCGGCATCTGCACAGCTGAGCCCCTTCCATACACGCGTGTCCGGCATAAGACCCACCAGGATTACCTGTGTCTGAAAGGGGTTAATGTCCTATCTACGTGTGCATATATAAAATGTTGAAAATTTTCTTCCAGAACGTGGTGGATCAGGTCACCCAACATGTTCACACCCTGTCTGGGAAGCGGGACGGCCTGGTGCCCATGTTCATCAACACCAACAGCGGGCAGTTCAGCCATCTTGGCGTCTTCACTCTTGGCGCCAGAGCTGACAGCTACTACGAGTATTTGCTTAAGCAGTGGATTCAAAGCGGAAAAAAAGAAGCCTCGTAAGTCCTTACAAGAGTCGTTATATTACATATGGGGGCTTCCTTCCTCCTTAATATTTCACGAATACTAATTATCTGTTCTCAGGTTCCTCGAGGATTACATGCAGGCCATTGAAGGCGTGAAGAAAAACTTGCTGCGGAAATCTGAGCCAAACAGACTGACATTCGTTGGGGAACTTTCTCATGGTCACTTCAGCCCAAAAATGGTGAGATCTTTTATTATCAACTGTTCCGTAGATGTTCAGCTACCATGAGTTGTGGTACCGGTGATCTACCACACGGTGGTGCTGCTGCACGGACCAGGACGGACACAATGGCAGCGCTGATGTGACGCCAATCTGTCCATGATATGTCCAATCATATTAGAGTCATGAGCATCGATCACCCAATATAAACCACTCACATGACCTACATAGATATCGCAGTGCTTTACTTCTGGTACAGCAAACCTATCGTACTAGGAGCGTCCATCATGGAGAGTGGACTGCAAAGTATGAAAAAGTCATACCTTCCTCACTGCCATATGGGAGCACTCCTTAAAGGAAACCTGTCACTTTTATGCTTATTAACCCTTTCCACCACTATCATCAAATACCGCTGGGGCGGCCAGTGGATGACATCTGGGGTCAGGAGACTGAGTGGCCGGATACATTCATGCTCGGGATCTGCCCAGTGGACACTTAACTCCCTACGTCGAGAGCATTTTTCTGACCCGATTTCTGCATTTTCTGTATGATTACGGTAATTTCTTCAATGATTAAATCCTTTTAACTTAATGATCTCTTCATTTAAAGGGATTTCCTTCTTAAGACAACCCCCATCCTGTGCGATACAAGCGCATTATCAACTTAGCAGTCACTTCCCTCCATAATAATTTCTGAGAACATGGAGTGCAAGAGACAGGGTCCCCCAAATGTGGCTGCTACCGGGTTGCTTACTTGCAGCTAGTAGTCGCCCCCGCTGGGTGTCCTCTTAGACCGATGACATAAAGGTTTAATGGTTTCCGTGATCATATGATTCTTAGGGGGTCCATAATGGTCTCTATCATCCGGACAGCAGGGCAGAGGTCCGACAACCCGATTTCCCGCCACTTCCCGTTGTCAGGAATATTTAGGCAAGTGAGGAATAGACCCCAAAGCTTCAGGGTACAGTGACTGTAGTCCCTTGACTAATACAGTTTGTGCACCTTTTCTCCATTACCATTGATGAGCCGCCGCTGATCGTGACTCTTCCTCTCTGCTCTAGGATCACCTAGTCTGTTTCCTCCCGGGGACATTGGCCTTAGGAGCCCATAACGGGATCACCAGTGATCACATGGAGTTGGCCGGGGCCCTAATGGAGACCTGTTATCAAATGTACAAGCAGATGGAGACCGGTCTGAGCCCCGAGATCTCCCACTTCTCCCTACACGCATCGAAGGGAAGTAAGGACATCGACGTGAAGGTGAGTTCCTGCCCCCTCTTAATCATCATATAGGTTCCTGCACGACAAAAGATCCATAAATGTCTCATAAACCACACTCATCGCCTATCCACAAGATAGATGAAAAATGTGTCCGCTGAGACCCTCACTTATCCTGATACTATGAGTCCCAATGTCCCCTGTGTGAATGAAGCAGCAGTGAAATGTGCGACCTCCATTCCAATCCACAGTGGTTGCACACGCTCACGTCCCTCTAGTCACACTGGAGGTTTTAGGCCCCCCATTCTTGTAATCCGATGCCCAGCGATCATGACTCACCTATCCTGTATATAGGACAACCCCTTGAAGTGTTTTCACCTCTTCTGTTTCCTCTGCAGCCTGCGGACAGACACAACCTCCTGCGGCCGGAGACCGTGGAAAGCCTCTTCTACCTGTACCGCTTCACCGGTGACACGAAGTATCAGGATTGGGGCTGGGAGATACTGCAGAACTTCAATAAGTACACGCGGGTAAGGAATACACGCCAGCCGCTCGTCATTATTGGGTCTTCTATGGCTAGGGGCAAGTGTATTGGTAACTTACCCCTGTTACATACATTACACTATTGTTACTGTGCATATGGTTCCCAGATAACGATGTGTGCACCGAACGCCGGCCATGGACCTAAAGATAACAATTAGAAGCTTGCTGATTGTGCATGGCTCCATTCTAACTTGTGTCTTTTAGGTGAAGTTCTGTCCTAAGCTTCTATCAGAGTCTCTCGAGCTGAACTGCAATACCAGACATAACCAGCTGACAGGGGTGGTGCTGGTTTTGGACGAAGGCCAGATTTGTTTCTTCTAATCTCAATTACTTTTTCTCATCAGGTCGAATCTGGCGGCTACTCGTCCATTAACAACGTACAAAGCACCACGAACCCTCAGCCACGGGACAAGATGGAGAGCTTCTTCCTGGGGGAGACCCTAAAATACCTATTCCTACTTTTTTCTGATGATGTTGATTTGCTGAACCTAGACAAGTTTGTCTTCAACACGGAGGCGCACCCACTTCCGGTCTGGACTTTCTAGCAGGGAGGTAACATGGCGCCATTCTTGGCTAGTCGGTCATCCTCCTTGGCGGCTATTGAAGGTCTGCATCCACCATGCTGTACTCCCCAGGGCTGCTCCGAGCAGTTGGACTATCTCAGTACTGCTTTGTTGTACTTTCTAAAAGGTCTTTCGTTTCTTTGGTTTCGGTATCTGCTGTCAGCAACACGTAAGGGGTGAGGAGCGCGGATAGAAACTGCCAAAACCCACTCAGGATTTAGCCTGGACCTTCTGATACAGAGCGCTGGGTGAAGAAGGCAATTCTGTGTCCTATTGTGGTTTTTGTTTGCTTTTTTAACCTATTGGTCGTGGTTTCAAATGGGTCCAAACTTTATTTTTTCTCTTTCCAATCCCCTCCATGTTTAAGTTTGCTTTGTGCATCAGGAGTTGCTCTCTTATGCAATTTCATGCACATAACATACCATTGTCTGATCTCTCTCTGCGCCGGGCGTGATCGCTCTCTGCGCCGGACGTGATCGCTCTCTGCACCCAGCGTGCCCACTACACTCTCAAAAGGACATCAATAGGTCAGGTTCTTACTTCACTTTCTTAAAGGGGATTAGTCACCAGGTTTATGCTGCCCGACAGTCAGTATACATGTGCTTCAGCTCTGCCTGCGTTCTGCTGATTGACAGCTATCTCCCTATGCACTGTATTACGGTCAGTCAATCATCAGCGGATGGGCGAGGTGCAGCTCATGATTATCGAGGCCTTGGCAGAGCGCCCAAGGAGAGGATCCATCATTGCAGGAGACTACCAAGGATTTCATGTAATTGGGCTTCTGGCATCAATTCTCGCCACCCTGGGATAGACGTGGGGACATAACCACTTTAATTCCAAGTACTTGCTGTAAAGCACAGCAGCATAGTGGCCATAATTATATATTGAAAATATCAAAATTATATTATATTGAAAATAACGATTAAAATAAATGTAAAAATGTACAGTTGCAAAAGTATATATAGTTAAAAATAAGTGAAATGATAAAAGTCTGTCTTATTGCCGTCACTATTTAGAAGGAGCTTACAATTGAGATCAATGGGACATAAACAAAGCCCATATGTAATGAGCTCCCCCTAGTGGTGGCTGCGGACAGGAGCTTATCATGCATCTCTGTGTACAGGGAGCTCCCTCTAGTGGTGGCTGCAGACAGGATCTTATCATGCATCTCTGCATATAAGAAGCTCCCCCTAGTGGTGACTGCAGACAGAATCTTATCTTATGTATCTCTGTATACAGGGAGCTCCCCCTAGTGGTGGCTGCAGGCAGAATCTTATAATGTATCTCTGTATACAGGGAGCTCCCCCTAGTGGTGGCTGCAGACAGAACCTTATCATGTATCTGTGTACAGGGAGCTCCCCCTAGTGGTGGCTGCAGACAGAATCTTATCATGTATCTCTGTATACAGGGAGCTCCCCCTAGTGGTGGCTGCAGACAGAACCTTATCATGTATCTGTGTACAGGGAGCTCCCCCTAGTGGTGGCTGCAGACAGAACCTTATCATGTATCTGTGTACAGGGAGCTCCCCCTAGTGGTGGCTGCAGACAGAACCTTATCATGTATCTGTGTACAGGGAGCTCCCCCTAGTGATGGCTGCAGACAGGATCTTATCATGTATCTCTGTATACAGGGATCTCCCCTAGTGGTGGCTGCAGACAGAACCTTATCATGTATCTGTGTACAGGGAGCTCCCCCTAGTGGTGGCTTGCAGACAGGATCTTATCATGTATCTCTGTATACAGGGAGCTCCCCCTAGTGGTGGCTGCAGACAGGATCTTATCATGTATCTCTATATACAGGGAGCTCCCCCTATTGGTGGCTGCAGACAGATTCTTATCATGTATCTCTGTATACAGGGAGCTCCCCCTAGTGGTGGCTGCAGACAGAACCTTATCATGTATCTCTGTGTACAGGGAGCTCCCCCTAGTGGTGGCTGCAGGCAGAATCTCATGTATTTCTGTGTACAGGGAGCTCCCCCTAGTGGTGGTATGTATGTAGTGGCTGTGATAAGGGGATTTGGAGCTCTGACTCTTGTAAAGATGCCTTATAAATATGTTTAGGGCTGAATTCTGGATCTTTTTAACAACCACTGATCGGTAAAACTTTAATTGTTTTCATTTTATAACTCAGGAATGACGACTTTTAAGAAATGTGCTTTTGGCAAAAAGTAAATTGCCGGATTGGATTTTCGTCAGGCCAGGAAACCGTCCCACTTGATTGCTGGGGAACACTGTGACTAAATCCCACTATAGCTGTGACGTGTAAATACTGGGAGCTTACATAATTCTTAGAGCAGACCTGGCATCCAGCGGCAGGGGGCCATTTGCTTTCATGGGAAATACTGCACTGTCATCTTACTTTAAGGGACAGCAGTCCCAAATCTCATATGTGCGGGGAAGCTGAATACTTTGGACAATTCTTTTCTATATTTTTTTTTTGGAGGAGGCCAGAGGTAAATAAATGGGGTTCTCTATGATTGGGCACCCCTTTTGTAAGTTTGAGGATGATCTTACTCGTATACTGAACCAAACCAATGTGAAGAGGTAATTGTGAGACCCCCCAGTACTGACATACTGGGAGGCAATGTGTACATAGTTGGGGATGGGGGACAGAGCAGGGGTGCCACCAGGGTCTGTCGGCACCCTGATTGCTCTTCATTAACCAAAGTGGCCATTACTGGTAAAGTGCAATTCAGGAGCTAGTTACTGTGCGATTCATTCTCTGCGCCCGATATAAGGAGGATCTGTGTTATATATTCTACAAGAGGGGTCATCTAATATATTCATCTTTATTATGTGTATATATAGAGAGTTTATTTGGGTGATTATTGTATATATGTTCATATGTATATATTAGCTCCTCGTTTACAGTCATCTCGCCTTCCTCCGGGGCCAATAATGAACAATCGCTGTAATAATATAAAATACTGCTCCCCCTGCTGGTGAAACATGGAAGCGTCATGCTTCAGACTCCTGTATGTCCGTTCTTCTTGAAGCAGAGCTTTGTATATTGGGTTACGTGTTCATACTCCAGTCACATCCAAATCTGCATTGTATCGCTGCTGCTTAAAGTGAGCTAGGATCTCATAGTACTCCTATTTATACTGAGAACTACATCTCCCACGATGCACCAGTGAACAGCACACGCAACAGGGATCAGTTTTTTTTTTTTTTGTTTTTTTTTGGGAGGGGGGGGGGGGGTTTAGCCAATGGGAAATGCTAGTTTGGATGTGATCGGAGTGTGTACAAAACGAAAGCTCAGCGTTTTCTGATTTACTAAGCATATCACCGATCTCCAGCAGTTCATACGGCCATAACACAGTCAATTCTTTTTTTTTTTTTTTTTGTAAGGGTTCAGCATTAAAAACTACAAATCTGGTGTGGTGTAAGCACCATTGCTCGCTGGTGACAGTGGTGGTAGTGGCAGGCACTGCGTGCTGGCATTCCATAGGGTTAATAGGAGTACACAACTCATTGGCGTGAAGTACAGCTCATGACTGCGACTTCCCTCCTCTTCCCTTATTTCCAAAGGGAGGGATTTCCAAGACCGCTGTAAATGAGGGAGTTGCCTTTTATGCAGTTGTCTAATACTTAATCCTATCATTCCGGTTATACAAGTGCAAAAATCCACTGCACTCCATTCCCTGTGACGGTTTATGATGGAGAAAGCAGGTCTGGAGGTTGCAATTTATTTTTCATCAAAACTGTGAAATAATTGCCAATTATATATTTTACATTTCTTTTTTTTTTATTTTGCTTATAACCAGTGCACAAGATTCTGTTGAACCCTCTGTATCCTCTTGTAAAGGTTTTCTCGCTGGCTACAGTAAAGATCACATTGAGTTAAACTGTCGTGTTGTGATGATTATTGTCCACTAATTAAGTTCTTCAACCGTCCTTCCTGACATTGGTGCTCTTTTTATCTGATGCAGTGCTCTAACCCCCACTACATATACTAAGGGTTAAATAATGCAATTCTAGCTTCCTGCAGCCACCACTAGAGGGAGCTCACAGCACGAAGTATTCATTGAGCTCAATAGTAACAATAGTAACAGTGCAGCTCCCTCTAGTGGTGATTAAAGGAACCTAGAATTGTACAGTTTTTCTATTGGGTAGGACAGGTGCCAGCTGTGTTTGACAGAAGTAATCGGAGCTAGCTCTGATCCCTGCTGTTTAACCATGTAAATGGTGCTGTCGATCTCTTAACAGCGGCTTTTAAATAGCATGAACCCAGTGAGGGATCCGTTTTGGCACCCAGTGTCCCTCTCAAAGGTTTCAGTATAAAAAAAAAATAAAAATATTCGGTATTGCAATGACCACAAAAGTCAAATTTATAAAAATCTAGTGATTTAACCTGTTGGGTAAACGCTGCAAAGAAAGGACAATATCGTTAGGATGATTTGTAGAACTCTAGGAAAGGCGTGATGGTGACTGGTGGCAACATACATGTGAGATTCTATGTGCAGTTACTTCTGTGTCAGTCTTCACTGTAGCTCTGGCATTCTATCCATGCATCAGGTGGCTCAGGATAAACAATGCCCCATACTGGAGCTCTTGGGTTCAGATATTTCTGCAGTCTGTGCGTCTCTTGCAGTAAGCTGTCATACTGTGGTAATATGAGAAGGAACCAGCTCCGTCTTGCATTAGGTATATTGCACCTGTATTATTATTATTGCTGTTGGCCTTTTACATTCCTTTGGTCTTTTGTTACTAGGGTGTACAAGCCTGGGCTTGCTCAGGAAATGGGGCGTGAAGCCACCGGCCCCAGGGGTCAGTTGTGTTATTGTTGCAGGGGTCAGATATGGGATATTGCCAGGCGCTGGGGGAGTGTTGTGGGTGAAGACGCCAAGTACACAATGTGAACTCTTACTGGTGGCAGCAGCAGCTACCTGGAGAATATCAGCTGCCGACGGCGATGTAGCTGAACTGATACATTAGGAATCATCAGTGTCCATAGTCAATATGCATAACGGATCCGTCAACAGCAACTTCACATCTGACAACTACTTGGAGAAACTGCTGGAGAGGATGCGACTCTTCCGATCCCAGCGGGAACTGTGCGACGTGACGCTGGTCGTGGATGAAGCCCTCTTCCCGGCTCACAAGTTGATATTGGCCTCAGCCAGCTCCTACTTTCAACTGCTGTTTACAGATCCTAAAGTCGGTGACACCGTAAGACTGAAGGAGGTCAGCGCCAAAGGGCTACAGAGCATCCTGGACTTCATCTACTCCAACAAGCTTCACCTGTCTTGGGACAATGTGGAGGACGCCCTAAAAGCGGCAGAGGTCCTACTCGTCCGGGAGGCGGTAAAACTTTGCTTCCTTTTTTTGGAGGATGGCCTGAACCGAAACACCTGTTTGGACGTACTGAAGATCGCCAAGAGGCTGGGCCCAGAGGAGCTGAGGGAGAAGGCCAGCAGCTACGTCAGCCGTCAGTACCAACATGTCCCTGGGTACTCGGAGGACCTGAATCTAGTGGATAAAACGACAGTGTGTGAAATCCTGGACAGGGACGACGTCACTGGCTGCAGCGAGCTGGATCTGTTCCACTTCGCAGTGTCTTGGCTGCAGCACGACAGTGGTCGGTTAAAGGAAGCGGGGGATGTTCTCAAGAGGGTTCGCTTCGCCCTGATTCCTATAGAAGATCTCCAGCGATGCGTGAAGGAGGCGGCCATCATGAAAACAGACTCCAGCTGTTTCCGCTACCTGCAGGAGGCTTTGAAGTACCACTCTCAGGTGTACGCACAGCCCACGCTGCACTGTGAGGGCGCCACCATCAGGTCCAGTTCTGACAAGCTCCTGGTCCTGGGCGGGAGGACGAATGATAACCAAGTCCTGGGGAGTATTTGGGTGCAAGGTGACGATGGCAGCTCGTGGTCTGAGCTGGGGGAGATGTGTTCTCCGGTCTACAATCACTGCGTGGCGGTCATCAATGACTTCCTGTACGTCATCGGAGGACAAACCCGCTTCGACCCGTCGGGCAAACATCCATCGAATGAGGTAACGACATTTTTATTGTCCTTCATGGAGGGGCTCTACATTGGGCTAATAAGATCTTTTCACTTTTCTTCTGTTTTTTTTTAAATCATATATTGGTTAGGTCTAACATACTCTGTGTTACAATTTTTCACCTTTTCCAAGATCTTTGCTTGCTATCTGTGAATGAAACCCCACAGATTTTTTTCCACAGAATTTTGGTACATTGCTAAAAGTTTGGATTCCTGAATTTTTCCCTGCGCTGCTACATTGTAACAAATTATCAGGGCAGGCGCTGGACTGGTACTGATGACTTGTTTGACTCTTACAGGATTGTCTACACTGAAGCATTGCAACAAACTGCACCAGTGTGAATTTAGAATGTGATCAAAATAGGTTTCCGGCCTCTGTATGTGTCCTTTCAGTGACAGCAATTGGAGCTCTTGAAAAGTAAATGAAACACATTATAGTAAATTAGAAAGTTAGAAAGCGCTTTTAAACTTTTTTTTTTTCTAGAAAATTGGACACCGGCCCTTTAATGATAGTGATTGATCACTAATGGTTCTGTAGTTGGGTTGTGTTGTGATCTGTGTCCACCTTCAGGCATGGAGGAGGCGCTGCAGGTGTGTTAGCTGATGATTATTGCTCCTGGGGTAACCTTGACCCGGCCCCAGGTCCATTCCTGACAACTTGACATGTAAGCCTGGGTCTAACCACATGCCCGCCACCCTGGCATCTGTTTCCTGCCGCCTATAAGTAATCCTATTTCTTGTCATGTAATCCCTGCAGGTATTCCGGTTTGATCCGCGCTGCGGCTCATGGCTACAAGTTGCCGGCATGTTAGAGAGAAGAACCCGCTTCCACACAGAAGTGATTGGCGAGCGTATCATTGCTGTGGGTGGAGGCTCCCTGCTGGGACATCTCACCCCGAGTGTGGAAGAGTATTACCCTGCCGAAAACAAGTGGGAGTATACCGCCCCCTTCCCCATCCCGGTGGCCGATCACGCCGGCACCACCCATAAAGGCATCATGTACATTTCCGGTAATTACGGTACTATGTAAAAATGTTTAGGGGGATGAGGTTTAAACTCATCCACCTAAAATACTCTGTGCTGCTCAGACTATGACCTCCCACTTGTCTCTATTCACCTCCTCACAAGGACATCACATGCAGTCTTTGCATCCTGATCATCAAATCTTATATCTCCTGAAGTACTCTGTGCTGCTGGCACCAATGACCTCTTACTTTTCTCCACTTTACTCCAGTAAAGACACTGACCTCCCTCAAGATCATAATGTACTGCTTCTAAAATACTCTGTGCTGCTGGGAAACTTTCATCTCCCTCTCACCCCTTAGTCTGCAATTTACCACTTTATTTTCTACATTCTGCCACTGCTCTGGTCACATATTGCTATGTGGGTAGTTCATAGCCCCCCACACAATCAGTACGTCTCTCCAGAAATACTCTGTGCTGCTGGGAAACTACACTGTTGGCTCCCAGCCTGAGTTTTCTCACTGGCTATATACCACATTCTAACTGCTTCAGTCATGCATAGTTCTGTGGATAGGTCCAAACCCTCACCCCATAAGACGAACAAACTCCTCTCCTAAAACACTCTGTGCTGCTGAGGACTTGGCTATGTGTTTCCCCGTACCGTAACTCATATACTGATGCTGCCCCTGTTCTCTGACATCATTACAGGAATGGAAAGGTCTCTGAATCCCCACGTTCCCCAAAGATCAGCACATTCCTCCTGAAACACTCTGTGCTACTGTAGACTCTTTTATTTGACTCCTATTCACATTATGATGCTGCTTTACACGATGTAGCACTGCCCTCAGTGTAATCATTAGAGAAATGGGCAGACCAACAATCCACCTCTTCTACCCACAAAGGGAAGTGCACTCCTCCTGAAATACTCTGTGCTCTGTATCTGCTCCCATGATCACTCTGATCTCATCGTCTCTTGCTGACAGGGGGGTATTCGACCAGTAAGACCCTTAATGAAGTATACAGCTATTTGCCTAGACTGAAGCGCTGGGTGGTAAATCGCGCCATGACGTTTGCTCGCTGCGATCACGGAATGGCTGCTGTTGGAGATAAAATCTTTTGCGTTGGCGGACGCACGTTGAACGCGGTGAGTAGCAGAAAATTTGAGTTTTGTAAAAGTGTTCAGTTTTATTCATGTTGAATTAATTTGGGGCATTAAATGCTACTGCAACTGTTCTCTACAGGCTAAGGAATGGATCCACGTCAACGAGACTGAGTATTACTGTCCGGCCGCCGACCAGTGGAGCGCCCTCAAGCTCTCTCCCTTCGACTGCTGCCAGTTCAGTATAACCACACACAATTCCAAGCTCTTCATCACTGGCGGGGGCTCCTTAAGACGTATGAATAAGGAAGATGGCGTCTTTGTGTATGACCCAGAGTACAAGGCCTGGAAGAAAACGGGGTCCCTGCCGCGAGCGCTGGTGGACCACGCGTCATGCGCCATTAGATTACCTAATGGGATGATCGAGAAAGAGGAGAAAGAAGAGGAAAGTCTGACCGTTCCCAATAAGAAAAGGTCAACGCTGAACCTGTTCATCACCGGGAAATGCGAGCGGGAACTGTGACGGGCAGGATACGTCCTGTGCTCCAGGTGCCCCCCATCATGTACGGCTCCATATTCTGGGCCCCCAATGTCAACGCAAAACACTAATGGCACCCATAGAAAATTAATACCCATCTCCCTTTTTGCTTTAACAAATAAAGGGGGCTTTGGTTAGAGCCCAAACGATTTCCATGACCCCCAAAATTTAAAGTGTCTCTGATTTAATACGGACGAGATTTCTATAAATCCCACCTTAATGCATGCTGAGGAATTACCGCGAGGCTTGGGGGTAAGACTAAAACATCCCTATTCCTCCCAATCACGCCATCGCCGGACCGCGTTCAGCCCTCCATTTGTATTGAATCCAAAGTGTTTTCAGTCAGTGCGCTGGATCCGACTTTCATCCATTTTTGTTCTGTTTGTCTGTTTTCTTGCAGAAAAAAAAATTCAAAATGTCTCCTTTTCTGGTATCTCAGGTTTTCTGATCTTCCACAGACCCAGTGACTCAGATCAAAGATGGACGTGTCTCTCTTTTTTTTTTTTTTTTTTCTTAAACAGACTGTTGGTCCTAGAAAAAAAAATGGACGTGTGGACAGCCCCATATTCTATAATGCCTCTGTGTTATATGCTTAAAAAGACATGAATGGGACGTGTGCAAGGAAAATGGACGTCTGAGGGGTCCTTATAGGTGGGGTCATTAATTCCCCTTTTAGGACTGAAGCTCATCACTGGCGGTCACTGATGGTGGCAGGCGCGTCTGGTGTCCCTGTATCTTGCTGAATAATAAACCTAATTACAACATAAATGTAAAGCAGACGCTGCTGATTTGTGTAATTAATGTGACCCCTAAAGAGGATGGAAAATGGGGTCACAACCATGGGCAATGCTAAAAAAAAAAGTATTTCCCAGGAAATATCAACCATAAAGCCCAGGTGGTGGTATCACAGGAGGGGTGCGGAGGCAGAATTTGTACCTCAGGGGTCATTTCCTGTATTTTTGGATTGGCATTCAATCTTCTATTTTATTTATGATTTTAATTATTTCTCACTTTACCTTTCAGTCCCTCTATGGGACTAATACTAGTGTTATAGTATTGCGGCTTACAGAATCTCCTATGAAGCCCTTTCACATGCTAAGATGGCGGTGACACACTCCACTATGTTCCTACATACCATGGCAAACCATACATAGAGGGAGGTGTGAACTCCATGTGTGAACAGGGCTGATGTTTTGCACTGTGGACAGGGGTGGCACTGTTTCTATTTTTTGGTATAGGCAGCCATGTTTTTGTACTGCTGATTGATTCCACCATTTGGTGGTGTCCTTATTTCCCTTACACAGGCCTTGGGCCTCAAGGAATAGGTTTCCCATAGCAACCAATCATAATGCAGCTTTCATATTCTTACTTGCTCTGTGAAAATAAGTTCTGGAATCTGATTGGTTGCCATGAGTCGCTCCGGAGTTTTCTGTGAGCTCAGGCCTGTAGGCCTCACAGTAATGGCAGGAAGGCTGAGGGGACCCCATGTTGCTGCACACCAATGATTGCAAGGTCTTACCACAATGTAAACTCCTACATTACATGCCACTATAGCCAGGCTGGTCAGGCCTCTCACAAAGCTGGGTGACAGCCATATTAGCTGCCTTATTTCCTGACTGACAGACCTACAGTATGTGGGAGATACATCTGCTGCTGTCGCAATGATTAGGTACACAGTGTCTGCCGTGTTCCTGAGAAGCTGCCCTGCGTAATGTGAGAGTCGTGACGAGTTATCGGGTCGTTGTCACTTTAGCAGATATTTACTAAGTGCTAGACGACATGGTAAAGTCGTGAGTAATCTGCCGCCATTACCCCGAGCAAGAAACAGGCCGGGTATAGTAATGTAATCAGGACGTCATAGCTAGGGAAAATAAGCCAGCAACGTATCTAATCTCATCGTGTGATACTGTCTGCTGAGCCATGTATCTAATCCTATCCTGTGTGATACTGTCTGCTGAGCTGTGTATCTAATCCTATCCTGTGTGATACTGTCTGCTGAGCCGTGTATCTAATCCTATCCTGTGTGATACTGTCTGCTGAGCCGTGTATCTAATCCTATCCTGTGTGATACTGTCTGCTGAGCTGTGTATCTAATCTTATCTTGTGTGATACTGTCGGCTGAGCTGTGTATCTAATCCTATCTTGTGTGATACTGTCGGCTGAGCTGTGTATCTAATCCTATCTTGTGTGATACCATCTGCTGAGCTGTATATCTAATCCCATCTGTGATACTGTCTGCTGAGTTCTGTATCTAATCCTATCCTGTGATAGTCTTTTGAGCTGTGTATCTAATCCCATTGAGTTATACTGTGTTGAATTGTGTATCTAATAGTGTCATGTGTGATACTTGCTGCTGAGCCGTGTATCTAATCCTATCCTGTGTGATACTGTCTGCTGAGCTGTGTATCTAATCTTATCTTGTGTGATACTGTCGGCTGAGCTGTGTATCTAATCCTATCTTGTGTGATACCATCTGCTGAGCTGTATATCTAATCCCATCTGTGATACTGTCTGCTGAGTTCTGTATCTAATCCTATCCTGTAATACTGTCTGCTGAGCTGTGTATCTAACCCGATCCTGTGTGATACTGGCTGCTGAGCCGTGTATCTAATTCTATCCTGTGTGATACTGTCTGCTGAGTTCTGTATCTAATCCTATCCTGTGATAGTCTTTTGAGCTGTGTATCTAATCCCATTGAGTTCTACTGTTGAACTGTGTATCGAAGTGTCATGTGTGATACTGTCTGCTGAGCCGTGTATCTAATCCTATCCTGTGTGATGCTGTCTGCTGAGCTGTGTGTCTAATCCTGTCATGTATGCTATATCACCAGAGAGCGTTACAGTACTACACCCCCCATCATCCGTTCTGCCGTGCAGTAATAATTCTCCAGGTTGCAGGTTATAAGACCAGTGATGTTTATTCTTATATTGCGGGTGCAGCTTGGGTACGTGATACATGGTGATTGGCACTATGGCATCAGGTGCTTATTTTTCTTCCTTTGCATCTTGCTTCTCTCCATGAAGCCTTGGAGTTATATTCATAGCAATCAGGAGGCGCCACAGAAGACCTTCCCTGTGCTGTAGCTCCAGGTGACTTCTTCCGTGGGGTCGGGCCCTCCACCTGGCAGCGATAGTGATGGGTCGCCTATGTTCAGTTGCATTGGGCCCCTCTATGGCATCATGCTCTGTACCATTTCCTATCAGGGCAATCTCCAGTGATGTGTTTGATTTTTTTAATTTTCTTGTATCATGTTTTCTTGTTCCAGACTTTTCAACATAGAGACAAAAAAGCATAAGGACTGCAGTGACTACTGAAAACTTCATAGCTGAAGACTTGGGCTAGTGACGGTCCACGTGCTATGTCCTCTTCCCTCTTTAAGGAAGATTCAGGCAAAGATTCCAGACTCTTCTTTCTGATGTCATAGAATCTTCTGATGTCATGGAATCTTCTGTCATAGAGTCTTGTTACATGCAGCCACCACTAGGGGAAGCGCTAGAGTTGATAATCTGACTGCAGTAAGCTCCTGAGCGCCCTCTAGTGGGGAATGCATGTAACCAGAACTTTATCATATGTCACAATGCAGGGGATTTGCTGCTGCGTATCAGAAAATCTACAATGGTCGATATTCTAACAATATGAGACTTTCTGTCCAACATTAAAAAAAAAACAAAACAAAAAAACAAGTTGAGTCCTGTGGTTGTGGCCATTTAAAGAGAAGCCGATCGATGCATTATTCTAATTCTGCCATTTACTAACCGCCCTGAATGCTCCTCATCCTCTCCTCCTCCATAAACAACCTCTAATCTGTTTTTTATACCATTTCCACATCGAGCTGTGTACACAGAGAGCAGCACGAAAACACCGTAACCTTTAAGGAAAATTACTGTTATTGACTAATTCATCTTCACCCACATTGGGGAGAAGAGCGGAAGACTACGCTTGTAAACTCAGTCAGCTGTGAAGCCTACATCAGGGATAAATTCTGTTTAAAGAGGACCTGTCACCATATCAAAAAGGTGGCCAGTTTATGCTATTATTTTATTCCCGTTCCCCCCCCCCCCCCAACTATTACATTTTTTTTTTAATTATTTAAAAAAAAAAAATAAATCCGCCATATGATTGCAGAGATGGGTCTTTTATACTTAATTCCAGTTTTTAAATTTTTTACCAAGGGGGCAGTTCTCAAAGTATTAATATAGAGCAGAGTATAGTAATTGTATTCTAGTACATAGGCAGCAGTATTAGTTATAGTCTTTTATATGCAGGCAGTATTATAATAGTTCTTGTTTGCACGGCTTTTTTGTACTCATCCACAAACATTTGTATGTTTGTAAAGCTTGAACTTTCCTTTTCCACAGTATTATCGTAGTCATATTCTTGTACGTAGGGGCAGTATTATAGTAGTTATATTCTTATACATAGGGGCAGTATTATAGTAGATATATTCTTGTACATAGGGGCAGTATTATAGTAGTTATATTGTACATAGGAGGCAGTATTATAGTAGTTATATTCTTGCACATAGGGGCAGTATTATAGTAGTTATATTGTACATAGGAGGCAGTATTATAGTAGTTATATTTTTGCACATAGAAACAGTAATATAGTAGATACATTCATGTACTTAGGAGGCAATATTATAGTAGTTATATTCTTGTACATAGGAGCAGTATTATAGTAGTTATATTCTTGTACATAGGGTCAGTATTATAGTAGTTATATTCTTGTACATAGGGGGCAGTATTATAGTAGTCATTGTTGTACATGGGCAGTATTATAGTAGTTATATTCTTGTACATAGGGGACAGTATTATAGTAGTTATATTCTTCTACATAGGGGGCAGTATTATAGTAGTCATATAGTTGTACATAGGAGCAGTATTATAGTAGTTATATTCTTGTACATAGGGGGCAGTATTATAGTAGTTATATTCTTGTACATAGGAGCAGTATTATAGTAGTTATATTCATGTACGTGGGGGCAGTATTATAGTAGTTATATTCTTGTACATAGGGGGCAGTATTATAGTAGTTATATTCTTGTACATAGGGGCAGTATTATAGTAGTTATATTCTTGTACATAGGGGCAGTATTATAGTAGCTATATTCTTGTACATAGGGGGCAGTATTATAGTAGTTATATTGTACGTAGGAGCTGTATTATAGTAGCTATATTCTTGTACATAGGGGGCAGTATTATAGTAGTTATATTCTTGTACATGGAGATGAGAATTATAGTAGTTATATTCTTGTACATAGGGGGCAGTATTATAGTAGTTAGAATCTTGTACAAAGGGACAATATTACAGCAGTTATATTCTTGTACATAGGGGTAGTGTTATAGTAGTTATATTATTGTACATAGGGGCAGTATTATAGTACTTATATTCTTGTATATAATGGCAATATTGTATTTATATTCTTGTACACATAGGGGCAGTGTTATAGTAGTTATATTCATGTACAAAAGAGGGAGTATTACAGTAGTTATATTCTTGTACATAGGTGCTGTATTATAGTAGTTATATTCTTGTACATAGGGGCATTATTATAGTAGCTATATTCTTGTACATAGGGGCAGTATTATAGTAGTTATATTCTTGTACCTAAGGGGCAGTATTATAGTAGTTATTTTCTTGTACATAGGAGACAGTATTATAGTAGTTACGCTACCATTCAAAAGTTTAGGGTCACTTAGACATTTCCTTATTTTTGAAAGAAAAGCATGTTTTTTTCCAATGAAGCTAACATTCTATGATTCAGAAATACACTCTATACATTGTTAACGTGGTAAATGACTATTCTAGCTGCAAACGTCTGGTTTGTAATTCAATATCTTCATAGGTGTAGAGGCCCATTTCCAACAACCATCACTCCAGTGGTCTTATGGTACTTTGTGTTTGCTAACTGTGTAAGAAGGCTAATGGATGGTTAGAATAACCTTGAAAACCCTTGTGCAAGTATGTTACCACAGCTGACAACAGTTTGGCTGATTAGAGAACCTATAAACCTGACCTTCCTTTGAGCTAGTTGAGAATCTGGAGCATTACATTTGTTGGTTCCATTAAACTCTCAAAATGGCCAGAAAAAAAAGACTTTCATGTGAAACGCGACAGTCTATTCTTGTTCTTAGAAATGAAGGTTATTCCATGCGAGAAATTGCCAAGAAACTGAAGATTTCCTACAACGGTGTGTACTACTCCCTTCAGAGGAGAGCACAAACATTCTCTAACCAAAGTAGAAAGAGAAGTGGGAGGCCCCGCTGCACAACCGAGCAACAAGACAAGTACATTAGAGTCTGTAGTTTGAGAAATCGACGCCTCACAGGTCCTCAACTGGCAGCTTCATTAAATACTACACGCAAAACGCCAGTGTCAACGTCTACAGTGAAGAGGCGACTCCGGGATGCTGGCCTTCAGGGCAGAGTGGCAAAGAAAAAGCCATATCTGAGACTGGCTAAAAAGGAAAAGATTAATATGGGAGAAAGAACACAGACATTGGACAGAGGAAGATTGGAAAAAAGTCTTATGGACAAACGAATCCAAGTTTGAGGTGTTTGGATCACACAGAAAAACATTTGTGAGACACAGAACAACTGAAAAGATGCTGGAAGAGTAACTGACACCATCTGTCAAGCATGGTGGAGGTAATATGACGGTCTAGGGTTGCTTTGGTTCTGGTAAAGTGGGAGATTTGTACAAGGTAAAAGGGATTTTGAATAAGGAAGGCTATCACTCCATTTTGCAGCGCCATGCCATACCCTGTGGACAGCGCTTGATTGGAGCCAATTTCATCCCACAACAGGACAATGACCCAAAGCACACGTCCAAATTATGCAAGAACTACTTAGGGAAGAAGCAGGCAGCTGGTATTCTATCTGTAATGGAGTGGTCAGCGCAGTCACCAGATCTCAACCCCATTGAGCTGTTGTGGGAGCAGCTTGACCGTATGGTACCAAAAAGTGCCCATCAAGCCAAACCAACTTGTCGGTTGGCATGAGGGGCTTCTGGAAGCATGGGGTGAAATTTCTCCAGATTAGCGAATTAACTGCTAGAATGTCAAAGGTCTGCAATGCTGTAAATGCTGCAAAGGGAGCATTCTTTGACGACAGCAAAGTTTGAAGGAGAAAATAATTTCAAATAAAAATCTTTTTTTCGAACCTTGTCAATGTCTGGACTAGATTTTAAATTAATTTGGCAACTCATTTGATTAATAAAAATATGAGTTTTCATGGAAGGCACAAAATTGTCTGGGTGACCCTAAACTTTTGAACTGTAGTGCATATTCTTGTACATGGGTGCTGTATTATAGTAGTTATATTCTTGTACATAGGAGCAGTATTATAGTAGTTATATTCTTGTACATAGGGACAGTATTATAGTAGTTCTATTCTTGTACATAAGGGGCAGTATTATAGTAGTTCTATTCTTGTACATAAGGAGCAGTATTATAGTAGTTCTATTCTTGTACATAAGGGGCAGTATTATAGAAGTTATATTCTTGTACATAAGGGGCAGTGTTATAGTAGTTATATTCTTGTACATAGGGGCAGTATTACAGTACTTATATTCTTCTACATAGGGGGCAGTATTACAGTAGTTATATTTTTGTACATAGGGGCAGTATTACAGTAGTTATGTTCTTGTACATAAGGGGCAGTGTTATAGTAGTTATATTCTTGTACATAGGAGCAGTATTATAGTAGTTATATTCTTGTACATAGGAGCAGTATTATAGTAGTTGTATTCTTGTACATAGGAGGCAGTATTATAGTAGTTATATTCCTGTACATAGGAGCAGTATTATAGTAGTTACAGTGGGGCAAAAAAGTATTTAGTCAGTCAGCAATAGTGCAAGTTCCACCACTTAAAAAGATGAGAGGCGTCTGTAATTTACATCATAGGTAGACCTCAACTATGGGAGACAAACTGAGAAAAAAAAATCCAGAAAATCACATTGTCTGTTTTTTTATCATTTTATTTGCATATTATGGTGGAAAATAAGTATTTGGTCAGAAACAAACAATCAAGATTTCTGGCTCTCACAGACCTGTAACTTCTTCTTTAAGAGTCTCTTCTTTCCTCCACTCATTACCTGTAGTAATGGCACCTGTTTAAACTTATCAGTATAAAAAGACACCTGTGCACACCCTCAAACAGTCTGACTCCAAACTCCACTATGGTGAAGACCAAAGAGCTGTCAAAGGACACCAGAAACAAAATTGTAGCCCTGCACCAGGCTGGGAAGACTGAATCTGCAATAGCCAACCAGCTTGGAGTGAATAAATCAACAGTGGGAGCAATAATTAGAAAATGGAAGACATTCAAGACCACTGATAATCTCCCTCGATCTGGGGCTCAACGCAAAATCCCACCCCGTGGGGTCAGAATGATCACAAGAACGGTGAGCAAAAATCCCAGAACCACGCGGGGGGACCTAGTGAATGAACTGCAGAGAGCTGGGACCAATGTAACAAGGCCTACCATAAGTAACACACTACGCCACCATGGACTCAGATCCTGCAGTGCCAGACGTGTCCCACTGCTTAAGCCAGTACATGTCCGGGCCCGTCTGAAGTTTGCTAGAGAGCATTTGGATGATCCAGAGGAGTTTGGGGAGAATGTCCTATGGTCTGATGAAACCAAACTGGAACTGTTTGGTAGAAACACAACTTGTCGTGTTTGGAGGAAAAAGAATACTGAGTTGCATCCATCAAACACCATACCTACTGTAAAGCATGGTGGTGGAAACATCATGCTTTGGGGCTGTTTCTCTGCAAAGGGGCCAGGACGACTGATCCGGGTACATGAAAGAATGAATGGGGCCATGTATCGTGAGATTTTGAGTGCAAACCTCCTTCCATCAGCAAGGGCATTGAAGATGAAACGTGGCTGGGTCTTTCAACATGACTGATCCAAAGCACACCGCCAGGGCAACGAAGGAGAGGCTTCGTAAGAAGCATTTCAAGGTCCTGGAGTGGCCTAGCCAGTCTCCAGATCTCAACCCTATTGAAAACCTTTGGAGGGAGTTGAAAGTCCGTGTTGCCAAGCGAAAAGCCAAAAACATCACTGCTCTAGAGGAGATCTGCATGGAGGAATGGGTCAACATACCAACAACAGTGTGTGGCAACCTTATGAAGACTTACAGAAAACGTTTGACCTCTGTCATTGCCAACAAAGGATATATTACAAAGTATTGAGATGAAATTTTGTTTCTGACCAAATACTTATTTTCCACCATAATATGCAAATAAAATGATAAAAAAACAGACAATGTGATTTTCTGGATTTTTTTTCTCAGTTTGTCTCCCATAGTTGAGGTCTACCTATGATGTAAATTACAGACGCCTCTCATCTTTTTAAGTGGTGGAACTTGCACTATTGCTGACTGACTAAATACTTTTTTGCCCCACTGTATATTCTTGTGCATAGCAGCAGTATTATAGTAGTTATATGCTTGTACACAGGGGCAGTATTATAGTTATCATACTTCTTTTGCACAGGGTGGTTTTATACATTTTTTATGTACCTGGTATGTTCTTGTGTCTATGTTGGTTGGTATATTATGCGCTTCCTCCATATTACATATGAGTTGTCGCATTGTTGCTCTCTTTGGTTATCTGCGTCCTCTGAGCACATTGTATATTAATGAGATGCATTGTTGGGATGAATCTCAGTTTACTGCAAATCCAATAAACAGCAGAGCAATAAACATGTAGGATTGAGGACGCACATTACACTGGGCATCCGTCCTACCATCAATTACTGATTATTGTCCCGCTGAATCCGGCGCTGCTCTGTACTGTACATCACATTAATAACTGGATATCGTCCATAAACACATTTTACAGCAACCTTTCAAGAAGACTGCAAAATATCAACTGCTGCAGATGAGAAACAAACTAGAGGAGGGGGATGGGGTCCTGGTGGTATTTTCATATAGTGATCTTGATCTTTAAGTGAGACCCTAGTAATTTTTTTATATGAAGTTTCCTTCTGCTATCAGAATTTAATTGTGAACTTTGCTTTACATTAATGGAACTGAACCAAAAAGGAGGCGGGGGAAGGGAGCACTGCTCTGAGCACGTTTCTGTGTCATAGAGCCCTACAATGATAGAATGTTAGAGTTGGAAGTGACCTCCAGGGTCATCTGGTCCAACCCCCTGCTCAATACAGGATTCACTAAACCATCTCAGACAAATGTCTGTCCAGCCTCTTATTGAGAACTTCCATTGAAGGAGAACTTGCCACCTCTCGTGGCAGCCTGTTCCATTCATTGATCACCCTGTCAAAAAGGTTTTTTTTCTAATATGTAATCTGTATCTTCTCCCTTTCAGTTTCATTCCATTGCTTCTCGTGTTTCCATGTGCAAATGAGAATAAGGATGATCCATCTACACTGTGACATCCCTTCAGATATTTGTAGGCAGCTATTAAGTCCATTAAGTCCTCCAATATTGCAAGCTAAACATTCCCAGCTCATTTAATGGTTCCTCGTAGGACATTCTTTGCAGTCCGCTCACCATCCTGGCAGCTCTTTTCTGAACTTGCTCCAGCTTTTCAATGTCTTTTTTTTAACCCCTATACCCCCAAGGGTTGTTTGCATGTTAATGACCAGGCCGTTTTTTACAATTCTGACCACTGTCTCTTTATGAGGTTATAACTTTGGAACGCTTCAACGGATCCCTGTGATTCTGACATTTTTTCATGACATATTGTACTTCATGATAGTGGTAAAACTTCTTTGATATGACGTGTATTTATTTGTGATAAAACCGGAAATTTGGCTAAAATTTTGAAAATTTCTCAATTTTCCAACTTTGAATTTTCATGCCCTTAAATCACACAGATATGTCACACAAAATACTTAAGTAACATTTCCCACATGTCTACTTTACAACAGCACAATTTTGGAACCAAAATTTTTTTTGTTAGGAAGTTAGAAGGATTAAAATTTGTGGCAATACATTTTTATCTCCCTGATCACAGCATTATGTACATGAGATTACTTGTACTAAAGGGTAATTTCAAATCTCAGAGAGACAGAAGAGTCTGGGAATATAAACTTCTGACGACCTTTGACACACTCAGTGCAGGAATAAATGTGTCGCATGGATTTATGCCTTTTTTACATCAATTGAGGAATTTGCTCCCCACACCATGTGGGGGCATCATAACACAGAACCATACCCCAACCAGAGGACAATAAAACATTCACACTCCTTATGTATGAACTATTCCAATATTTATGAACACAACTGTTAATCACTGTCACATAATGGTAGTTCTGCTTCACGTCACCTGTCTTATCTATGGCATTATTTCTGGGCTGTATTGTGCATAAATGTGATTCTTCAGAATTTGTATTAATCTATGCCTGATGAAGGGACCTGAGTAGTCTTGAAAGCTTGCAATTTGTTACCATCTATTCAGTTATCCATTAAAAGGTATCAACCACTGACGACTCTCAATTCTAATTTTTTTAAATTAATATTTAACTTTTTTTCACAAGAAATTTACTTCAGATCCAATTTGTTTTAATTTACCAAGGGTAACAGGAGAAATTAATTGGACCCCAAAAGTTGTTGTACAATTTGTCCAGAGTACGCCGATACCCCATATGTGGGGGTAAACCACTGTTTGGGCGCATGGCAGAGCTCGGAAGGGAAGGAGCGCCGTTTGACTTTTGTCAACGCAGAATTGGCTGGAATTGAGGAATTGAGGACGGACGCCATGTCACGTTTGTGGAAACCCCGCAAAAGTGACCCCATTTTGGAAACTAGACCATCCAAGGAACTTTTCTAGATGTGTGGTGAGCACTTTTAACCTTTTAAAGTTTATAATGTAGAGCCTTGAAAATAAAAAAAATAAAATTTCCGCAAAAATGATCTTTTAGCCCACAACTTTTAATTTTCCCAAGGGTATCTAGAGAAATTGGATCCCAAAAGTTGTTGTGCAATTTGTCCTGAGTATGCGGATACCCCATAAGTGGGAGAAAACTACTGTCAGAGCTTGGAAGGGAAGTAGTGATGTTTTGGAATACAGACTTTGATGGAATGGTCTGCGGGCATCATGTTGCGTTTGCAGAGCCCTTAACCCCCCATAAGTGACCCCATTTTGGAAACTAGACCCCCCAATGAACTTTTCTAGATGTGCTGTGAGAACTCTCCCACAATTGCCCCCTATGTCTGCTTAGGTGATTTAGGTGAGACAGCCAACCTAAAATTAACTGTCCTGCCGCTGTTTGAAGTATTGCTTGGAGCCTAATACTTCCTCGGCGTTCCGGCCACCGGCTACGCGCCTCAGTAGGATGTTGCCTCGATCTTACGGCACGACTCCTACTGGCTTTATCTCCTTTTTGCTGCGATCTCGTTTCTCACTTCTCCACAGTAAACCTCGCTTCTTTTCCTTTCTTAGGATGCCGCCGCATTCGAGTGCAGGCGCGGCTCCGTAATGTTCTGTTCTGTTCGCTAGGCCACTGTCAGGATCCCACCCCTGACAGAGACCCCCCCTGAATCTTCCCCCCGCAACACCCTCTGCCACAGGATGTTGCCTGGTTCCAACCCAGTCAGCTTCTGACTAACTTCCTATCCAGCCCCCAGTTTTACCAGATTGTGAGGAGTGGCCTAATGCATAGAACCCTTTGCTCCCCCTGGTGGCCAGAATGTGAAGTGTAAAGTGTGACTATGATACCTGGTCAGGTGAACTCCTTAAGTGCCATCAGACGTACCATCACTCCCCTTAGCGGCGGAGCGTCAGTACTGCAACGACCAGGACTCTGGGGCGCTGCACTCGTTACTCAGGTTTCCACGAGCATGCACGGGTGGTCTCCAAGTATTTGGATGTTCTTGGAGATTTAGTTTTCGTCGCCGCAGCTGCATGATTTGTGACTGCTAGACAGCCTGAATACATGTGGGGGTTGCCTGTTTGTTAGGGAATTCCCACATGTATTCAGTCTGTCTAGCAGACGCAAATAATGCAGCTGCGGCGATGAAAACTAAATCTCCGAGCACGCTGAAATACTTGGAGACCACCCGAGCATGCTTGGGGAATCACGAGTAACGAGTATACTCGCTCATCACTAACCCCTAATCCCAACCCTAGCCATAACCCAAGCCACACCCCTAATCCCAACCCTAGCCACACCCCTAACCCCAACACACCCCTAACCCCAGTCCCGACCCTAACCACACCCCTAACCCTGACACACCCCTAACCCTAATCCCAACCCTAACCCTAATCCCAACCGCAAACGTAATCCAAACCCTAACCCCAACTTTAGCCTCAACTCTAACCCTAATGGTAAAATGGAAATAAATACATTTTTTTTTATAATTTTTCCCTAACTAAGGGGGTGATAAAGGGAGGTTTCATTTACTATTTATAGTGGGTCTTTATAGTGGGTTTTTATGTTTGGCAGCTGTCACACACTAAAAAACGCTATTTATTGCAAAAAAATATTTTTTGAATCACCACATTCTGAGAGCTATAATTTTTCCATACTTTGGCCCACAGAGTCATGTGAGGTCTATTTTTTTTGCGGGAAGAGTTGATGTTTTTATTGGTACCATTTTCGTACACATGACATTTTTTTATCGCTTTTTATTCCGATTTTTGTGAGGCAAAATGAACAAAAAACAGCAATTAATGAATTTCTTTGTGGGGGCGTTTATACCGTTCCGCGTGTGGTAAAAATTGATAAAGCAGTTTTATTCTTCAGGTCAGTACGATGACAGCGATATCTCATTTATATCATTTTTTTATGTTTTGGCACTTTTATACAATAAAAACTATTTTATATTAAAAAATAATTATTTTTGCATCGCTTTATTCTGAGAGCCATAACTTTTTTATTTTTCCCGTGATGGAGCTGTATGGGGGCTTGTTTTTTTTGTGGAACAAGATGACGTTTTTAGCGGTACCACGTTTATTTATATCGATCTTTTTGATCGCGTGTTATTCCACTTTTTGTTCGGCGGTATGATGATAAAGCGTTGTTTTTTGTCCTTTTTTTTATAATGGTGTTCACTAAAGAGGTTAACTAGTGGGACAGTTTTATAGGCCGGGTCGTTACGGATGCAGCGATACTAAATATGTGTACTTTTATTGTTTAGATTTTTTTTATTTCACATATTTATTGATGGAATAAATATTGATTTTTTTATTATTATTGTTTTAAATAGTTTTACAATTATTTAAAAAAAAATTGTTTTAATTCTTACTTTTACACTGTGTCCCACTATGGGACACTCATTTTGTGCAGGCTGCAATCCCTGCACACCGACCTTAGAGACTTCCTGACATGCACTGCGCATGATAGGAAGTCTCTCAGCTCTGGTAACCCGTATGTCATCATGACGACATCGGGTTACCATGGGAGCGATCGGTACCCCGCGTCATGCCGCTGGGTCTCCAATCCAAAGGCAGAGGGGCTGTCAGCCTTTCTGCCGGCTTCGGAACACTGCAATCATGTTTGATCACGGTGTTTTGGGGGTTAAAGTGTCGGGAGCGGTCCGTGACCGCTCGTGGCATTTAGTGCCGGGTGTCAGCTGTGAGAATCAGCTGACACCCAGCCACGCTCCCCCCAGGAGCGCATCTCATCGCATTGGATGTACTATTCCGTCCATGGGTATTAAGTCCCAGGTCACATGGACGGAGTAGTACGTCCAATGCCAGAAAGGGGTTAAAATGTGGTGCCCAGAACTGGATACAGTATTCCAGATGAGGCCTGACCAAGGAGGAGTAGAGGGGGATTATTACTTCACGTGATCTACAACCCCTAGCAAAAATTATGGAATCACCGGCATTGGAGGATGTTCATTCATTTGTTTAATTTTGTAGAAAATAAAGCAGATCACAGACATGGCACAAAACTAAAGTCATTTCAAATGGCAACTTTCTGGCTTTAAGAAACACTAAAAGAAATCAAGAAGAAAAAATGTGGTAGTCAGTAATGGTAACTTTTTTAACCAAGCATAGGGGAAAAATGATGGAGTCACTCAATTCTGAGGAAAAAATTATGGAATCATGAAAAACAAACAACAAAAGAAAACACTCCAACACATCACTAGTATTTTGTTGCACCACCTTTGGCTTTTGTAACAGCTTGCAGTCTCTGAGGGATGGACTTAATGAGTGTCAAACAGGACTCTTCATCACTCTGACTCCAACTTTCTCTGATTGCTGTTGCCAGATCAGCTTTGCAGGTTGGAGCCTTGTCATGGACCATTTTCTTCAACTTCCTCCAAAGATTTCCAATCGGATTGAGATCCGGACTATTTGCAGGCCATGACATTGACCTTATGTGTCTTTTTATAAGGAATATTTTCACAGTTTTTGCTCTATGGCAGGATGCACTATCATCTTGAAAAATGATTTAATCATCCCCAAACATCCTTTCAATTGATGGATAAGAAAAGTGTCCAAAATATCAACATAAACTTGTGCATTTGTTGAAGATGTAATGACAACTATCTCCCCAGTGCCTTTACCTGACATGCAGCCCCATATCATCAATGACTGTGGAAATTTGCATGTTCTCTTCAGGCAGTCATCTTTATAAATCTCATTGGAACGGCACCAAACAAAATTTCCAGCATCATCACCTTGCCCAATGCAGATTCACGACTCATCACTGAATATGACTTTCATCCAGTCATCCACAGTCCAAGATTGCTTTTCCTTAGTCCATTGTAACCTTGTTTTTTTTCTGTTTAGGTGATAATGATGGCTTTCGTTTAGCTTTTCTGTTTGTAAATCCCATTTCCTTTAGGCGGTTTCTTACAATTCGGTCACAGACGTTGACTCCAGTTTCCACCCATTCGTTCCACATTTGTTGTGCATTTCCTGTTTTGGAGACATATTGTTTGAAGTTTCTGGTCTTGACGCTTTGATGTCCTTCTTGGTCTACCAGTATGTTTGCCTTTAACAACCTTCCCATGTTGTTTGTATTTGGTCCAGATTTTAGACACAGCTGACTGTGAACAACCAACATCTTTTGCAACATTGCGTGATGATTTACCCTCTTTTAAGAGTTTGATAATCCTCTCCTTTGTTTCAATTGACATCTCTCGTGTTGGAGCCATGATTCATGTCAGTCCACTTGGTGCAACAGCTCTCCAAGGTGTGATCACTCCTTTTTAGATGCAGAATTGAGTGATTCCATAATTTTTCCCCTATGCTTGGTTAAAAAAAAAGTAACCATTACTGACTACCACATTATTTGTTCTTGATTTCTTTTAGTGTTTCTTAAATTGCTTTAGTTTTGTGCCATGTCTGTGATCTGCTTTTTTTTCTACAAAATTAAACAACTGAATGAACATCCTCCAAGACCGATTATTCCATAATTGTTGCCAGGGGTTGTAGACTCTATGCTTCTCTAAATGCATTCTAGAACTGTGCTTGCCTTTTTTGCTGCTGCATTACACTGTTGACTCATGTGCAGTCTGCAATCTATTAGTATACCCAAGTATTTTTCACACATGCTGTTGCTTAGTTCTATTCTTCCCATTCTGTAGATTTTTTTTTTTGCCCAGATGCAGAGTCTTGCATATCTCCCTGTTGGATACCATTCTATTAGTTGCTGCCCATTTTTCAAGCTTATCTTGATCTCTCTGAATTCTTTCTATGTCTTCTATTTCTCCTAGCTTTGCATCTTCTGTAATTTTGATTGGTTTACCTTTAGTTCCCTTATCTAGTTCTTATAAAAATGTCACAAATTTAGTTGTCATTATTTAAGCAACTGCAGCATGTTTATTATGTTGCTGTGCCTTAACCTGCTGCATTATGTACGTTATGTTACATGTGGATATATACAATGAGCATTGTATGGAATGATGCCATCATCACATATGTCCGCTCACTATGGCGGTAACATAAGCTGCAGACAGTTGCTTCCGAATGTTTCTTTCCCTGGGGAATCTTTGCCAGTAACTTCCCTGTCAGCAGATTGTGTAACACCAGACGGTGTCCTGTACGCTCTACTGTCTGCAATGTGCTCCGCTACAACTCGTGAGGGATAATTACAGTCACCCAAACACGAAAATCAGGTCTGGAAACGTGACTGAGTGTGTGACCTCACTGGTATGACTGGAAGTGATACCTAAGAGGTGCAAGTCTTTCACACCTAATAACCAGATGAAAATTTGAACCCCCTTAGTAAACCTCTTCCGTTTTGTATATACAACTCTTGTGCAGATTTATGTGTCTCCATGGTTACAGACTACCTGCAGTCATGAGTTACTTCATTGCATTTGTCCTGTGCATTTCTGGTCTGGAGGACATCAAGAAGCAGAAGCAAACGGGGTGAAGTAACCAATGGCTGGTTCGAATCAATTATTTACGAGCTTCAAAATTCCTACTTACTATTCGTAGATGGAACCTCCCTGTTTATAGGATCATCAGAGTATTGAAATTATTTTATATGTATTGTATACCACTTATACATTGTAACTAGTCTCATATCAGGGCACGAGTTCCTCTGCTTAATTCCCAAAAGGTATGTCCAATATTCAGGTGTCAACCCGATACGCGCTCCGCACGTAAATGGCAAAGGGGTTCCATTATTTAGGCAATATTGCCATGATCCGTAACATTGCTGGAATTAATATGTTTTTGCGAGCTGCTGTACAGTTTAACTTACCATCTACTCTTTGGAGGCAAATTCTAAGGGGTATTGGACCTATGTTCCCAAATGGTCACAACCTCCAGAATATTTTCCATCACTCACAATGAGGGATCTCCTGGGTGTCAGTGACACCACACTTTCAGGTTATCTCAATTTTAAATATTGGAATAGTAATTAGAAATGTAGTATAGTTCTTCTGATGTGCTGATGTGCAATATTGCTTACCTTATGTGCATGGCACTGCAGTAGCTTAGATATTCATGGTTATGACCACTGTCACTATATGAGTCGTTGTAACCATGGACACCTAAGCTACTGCAATAGCCTGCACATTGGGTAAGCAACATAGCAAATCAGAAGAACTATATAACATTTCTAAATAGACTTTGACAAATTTCTGTCCATTATGGGGCCTTATGCTCTGGGAAATTTTGTAGGATTATAACATTTCTAATTAGAGGTATTTGTTAATATTTTTATTACACATACTACACATTGGGATAGGATTTTGAAGATTGGCATACCCCTTTATTAATTAACATGGGGACTTTGTGATCAGCATGATGGCCCCATGATTAGCGGTGACGCATTGACTAACCATTGATTAACATGTTTGGGACTTAGTAATTTTCCCCTCAAGCTTTAAACATGCCTCAATCACACCTATCCTCAAAAAGCCTTCTCTTGACCCATCCTCTGTATCTAGCTATCGCCCTATATCACTTCTCCCCTATGCCTCAAAACTACTGGAACAACACGTCCATCTTGAACTGTCCTCCCATCTATCTTCCTGCTCCCTTTTTGACCGCTTACAATCAGGCTTCCAGTCACACCACTCCACTGAAACTGCCCTAAGGTCACCAATGACCTATTAACCACCAAGAGCAAGCGACACTTCTCTATCCTCCTCCTCCTGGACCTGTCCTCTGCCTTTGACACAGTGGACCATTCCCTATTACTACAGACCCTCTCATCCCTTGGCATCACAGACTTGTCCCTATCCTGGATCTCATCATACCTAACTGACCGAATATTCAGCGTCTCCCACTCACACACGACCTCCTCACCTCGCCCCCTATCTGTCGGAGTCCCGCAAGGTTCAGTTCTAGGGCCTCTGCTCTTCTCCATTTACACTTTTGGCCTGGGACAGCTCATAGAATCTCCCGGTTTTCAGTATCATCTCTATGCTGATGACACACAGATCTACATCTCTGGACCAGATATCACCACCCTACTAACCAGAATCCCTCAATGTCTATCCGCTATTTCATCCTTCTTCTCCGCTAGATTTCTAAAACTTAACATGGACAAAACAGAATTCATTGTCTTTCCCCCATCTCACACGACCCCCCCAACGAACCTATCCATTACAGTAAACGGCTGCCCACTCTCCCCAGTCCCACAAGCTCGCGGTCTCTGGGTAATCCTTGACACTGATCTCTCCTTCAAAACGCATATCCAAGCCCTTTCCACTTCCTGCCGCCTTCAACTCAAAAATATTTCACGGATGCGTACATTCCTAAACCAAGAATCTGCAAAAACCCTAGTCCATGCCCTCATCATCTCCCACCTCGACTACTGTAACCTCCTGCTCTGTGGCCTCCCCTCTAACACTCTCGCACCCCTCCAATCTATTCTTAACTCTGCTGCCTGACTAATCCACCTGTCCCCCCACTATTCCCCGGCCTCTCCCCTTTGTCAATCCCTTCACTGGCTCCCCATTACCCAGAGACTCCAGTACAAAAGCCTAACCATGACGTACAAAGCCATCCACAACCTGTCTCCTCCATACATCTGTGGCCTCATCTCCCGGTACCTTCCTGCACGCAACCTCCGATCCTCACAAGATCTCCTTCTCTACTCCCCTCTTATCTCCTCTTCCCACAATCGCATACAAAATTTCTCTCGCGCATCACCCCTACTCTGGAACCCTCTACCACAACACCTCAGACTCTCACCTACCATCGAAACCTTCAAAAAGAACCTGAAGACCCACCTCTTCCGGCAAGCCTACAACCTGCAGTAACCACCGATCGACCAAGCCACTGCACGACCAGCTCTATCCTCACCTACTGTATCCTCACCCATCCCTTGTAGATTGTGAGCCCTTGCGGGCAGGGTCCTCTCTCCTCCTGTACCAGTTGTGACAGTTGTTCAAGATTATTGTACCTGTTTTTATTATGTATTCCCCTCCTTACATGTAAAGCGACATGGAATAAATGGTGCTATAATAATAAATAATAATAATAATCAGTGTGTTTACTTAATAGGTAACAAGGACCAAGGTGAAAAGAACCGAACATATGGCCAAAAAAGAAAGGTTAGGACAATAGACATAAGATAAAATACCTTTATTAGTGAGGGTGGTAAGAAGTAGCACTACATACAAAAGAGGTGCCACACAAGTTAAATAAAAAGGAGACACAATTATACATGACAATAAAAATATATTAAAAAAACGAACCACAAGGTAACTAAATGGAAGGATTATATGTACATATATAAGCATAAATAGTAGAGTAATTAGACATTCTAATATATCAAAAGCATACAGGAACAACTGCAGAAAAGTGCTGCACAGTATTGGTGTGACTGAGATGACAGGACATTCTCCTGGATACAATAATATCAGGTATGTTCTATACAGTAAGAGAAATGGACACCACAAGGGTGCAAATTCATATAGGAGCACAAAGGATGCGTCACTGTATGGTTGTGTAGTGTGTCCAGATTTATAGAGGACAAGTGAGAGGGAGCAGGAGATGCAAAACCTACAGGAAAGTAGGTAACCATTGCAAGATATCTATAAGACAAGTAAGAGGAGATGCAAAACCTGGGGAATACAATTAGTCCAAAGTGGGATATGACATTGTGGGCATGGGCACAATGAATTATCTGTGTGGTTCATGTCCTGGTGTGGCGCACACCCTGATGCGCGTTTCGGAACATGTCCTTCATCCTTTCTTTTTTGACCTTATGTTCGGTTCTTTTCTCCTTGGTCCTCACAATTCCTGAATGGTCTTCCATTCTTCCTTTTAGGCTATGTGCACACGTTGCGGATTTGATGCTGTGGATTCGCAGCTGTTTTCCATCAGGTTTACAGTACCATGTAAACGTATGGAAAACAAAATCCAAAGTGCACATGTTGCGAAAAAAAAGTGCGGAAACGTAGCCTTGTTTATTCCGCAGCATGTCAATTCTTTGTGCAGATTCCGCAGCAGTTTACACCTGCTCCTTAATAGGAATCCGCAGGTGTAAAACTGCAGGTGGAATCCGCACAAAAACCGCGGGTAATCTGCGCAGTGCGGTTTACCTGCGGATTTTGCAAAAACAGTGCGGAAAAATCCGCACACCAATCCTCAATGTGTGCACATAGCCTCACAGTAGATATACAGTTACGTCCATATATATTTGACTCGTTACTCGAGATTTCCCAAGCACGCTCGGAGGTCCTCCGAGTATTTTTTAGTGCTCGGAGATTTAGTTTTCCTCAGCTCAGCTGAATGATTTACATCTGTTAGCCAGCTTGATTACTTCCAGTTTCAGGCTCTAATAATACAATCTATGATACAACTCACTACTGTCTCCACTATCAGCTATATCATTCATAAAGCAAAGGCAACTGTGCCCATCAGGGGCGGACAACTTGGGGCCCCCTGCGCTGGAAATGTGCCTGGGCCCCCTCCTTTTAAAACTATATATATATGTGCCTGGGCCCCCTCCTTTTAAAACTATATATATATATATATATATATATAACTATATATATATATATATATATATATAATATATAAAGCTGGATGTGTGTGTGTGTGTGTGTGTGTGTGTGTGTGTGTGTGTGTGTGTGTGTGTGTGTGTGTGTGTGTGTGTGTGTGTGTATCTCCGGGATTGGAATCTGCACCGTCGCAGCTACCCCAACAAAATTTTGCACAGTCACAAAACTGTAGATAGGGGCAAAATTGTTGGTGAATTGTAACGCGCGGGGTTAAAATTTCACCTCACAACATAGCCTATGACGTTCTCGGGGTCCAATGAAAAATGTGAAGACCAAGAAACAAGGCTGACACACATGAGAACAGCAGCTGCTTCCTCAAGAGCCAATGAACTTTCTGAGAAGAACCAGAGCTGCTTCCTCAAGAGCCAATGAACTTTCTGAGGAGAGGGAAGTGAGGCTTGCAGATAAGAGAAAAAGAGCTGCTGCCTCAAGGGCCAATGAACTTTCTGAGGAGAGAGAAGCGAGGCTTGCAGACAAGAGAACAAGAACTGCTTCCTCAAGAGCCAATGAACTTTCTGAGGAGAGAGAAGCGAGGCTTGCAGACATGAAAACAAGAGCTGCCTCCTCAAGAGCCAATGAACTTTCTGAGGATAGGGAAGCGAGGGTTGCAGATAAGAGAAGAGCTGCTTCCTCAAGGGCCAATGAGTCATCTGCTTCAATTAGCTTAGCTTTTGCCTTTTCATAATTACATTTCTATCTATTTGTTTTGTGGTTTTTGTGTGCAGAATAAATTTTTGTTAACACATTCTATTTTGCTAACAGCAGTTATTAACCCAGGCGAAGCCAGGTAGTACAGCTAGTGTATATATATATATATATATATATATATATATATATACACTCACTGGCCACTTTATTAGGTACACCTGTCCAACTTCTTGTTAACACTTAATTTCTAATCAGCCAATCACATGGCGGCAACTCAGTGCATTTAGGCATGTAGACATGGTCAAGACAATCTCCTGCAGTTCAAACCGAGCATCAGTATGGGGAAGAAAGGTGATTTGAGTGCCTTTGAACGTGGCATGGTTGTTGGTGCCAGAAGGGCTGGTCTGAGTATTTCAGAAACTGCTGATCTACTGGGATTTTCACGCACAACCATCTCTAGGGTTTACAGAGAATGGTCCGAAAAAGAAAAAAAATCCAGTGAGCGGCAGTTCTGTGGGCGGAAATGCCTTGTTGATGCCAGAGGTCAGAGGAGAATGGGCAGACTGGTTCGAGCTGATAGAAAGGCAACAGTGACTCAAATCGCCACCCGTTACAACCAAGGTAGGCCTAAGAGCATCTCTGAACGCACAGTGCGTCGAACTTTGAGGCAGATGGGCTACAGCAGCAGAAGACCACACCGGGTACCACTCCTTTCAGCTAAGAACAGGAAACTGAGGCTACAATTTGTACAAGCTCATCGAAATTGGACAGTAGAAGATTGGAAAAACGTTGCTTGGTCTGATGAGTCTCGATTTCTGCTGCGACATTCGGATGATAGGGTCAGAATTTGGCGTAAACAACATGAAAGCATGGATCCATCCTGCCTTGTATGGAGCATCTTTGGGATGTGCAGCCGACAAATCTGCGGCAACTGTGTGATGCCATCATGTCAATATGGACCAAAATCTCTGAGGAATGCTTCCAGCACCTTGTTGAATCTATGCCACGAAGAATTGAGGCAGTTCTGAAGGCAAAAGGGGGTCCAACCCGTTACTAGCATGGTGTACCTAATAAAGTGGCCGGTGAGTGTATATATATATATATATAGCTGTCATGTCGGACGCTGTTCAGACCAGGTCATCCGACAGACAGCGGTAATTCCGCTTTTGACCACTATTTGCTCATTGGCGTCTGCTAGATTTTATCTAGCTGTTCCGGGGTTAATTTACCTAATCCTCAGATTGGAAGCTGGGCCATTCCCATGGCCTTTAAATAGTTCTCCTGTTCATTGGGCATCGCCGATTATAGCTTCTTTCTTGTGCGTTGTTATCTCGGTCTGGAGTGGAGAGCTGGTTGTTGGAGATTCGTTGCTGGTGGTGTATTTTCCTCTGTCTTATTTACTCCTTCCTATATTTGTATTTATTTTGCCCAGCACATTTATAGTGTATTCCTGAGTGACTGCGGCGTGGTGTATATTTTCCTTTATCCTTGTCTGTGCTAACTGTGGGTATTGGAGTATTACCTCTTCACTGGGTGGTGGGCGGAGGTATCAGCCTAGGGTTAAAACAGGAGTCAGGGTGAGGTTCGAGGCCTGGACATGCACACCATCAGTGTAAACTCCAGGTAGAGGGTCAGTCAGGATTTACCTAGTCTGAGGGAAACTGCAGGGGCCCGGGTTTTTAGCTCTCGCTCACCTAGTCTCCCCGTGACAATAGCCACACACACATACATGTATATATTACATAGTCTCCTTTATTATGTATATTGCCGTCCCTTATTATACAGTGCCCTCTCTTGTTATGTACAGCACCGTCCCTTACATATTGGATTTTATAGAGTCCTGTTTTTTATTACATACCATCCTGTCTTGTTAGCTATATAATGCATGGAGCATGGGAAAGCTTCTTTTCTAAAGGAGGAGCTGATGGACTGAATGATGGAGCCGAATGATGATGCATTCCCTGCAGTTCCGCTCCACTGCCATTTTCTCTTGCATGCAGCGGAGCAGCAGGGATTGCTCCCTGCCCGCCGCACATGAGAGTAATCTGGCCAGGGGCCCCCCGGAGCCTCTGGGCTAGATAAACTGGCCAGATTGCCCTCATTATTAGCCGCCCTGCAGGGGCCCCCCAGAGCCTCCGGGCCCCGGTGCGACCGCATCGGTTGGACAGGCGGTATGTCCGCCCATGATGCCCATACTGTATAGATAGCACGCAGCTCCCTTATGGCTGCACACAGACCCTCCACTCGCCTGACATGTAGCATCCATATTCTATAGCTGTCTGACTCTTATAGCATGTGTATGGGCACCTTACGCCTCAGCATAATATAGGAATTGTGATAGTTTAGTTGCTCTTGAATGGGAATGAAGCTTCTTCTGACATTGCTCTCATGATGGAGGTCCCAGTGATAACAGCCACAACCGGCTCAGTGACATGGTGACTGCCTATTGCAGCCCACTGACAGGACCTGAAAAAAAGTTTGTGTCATAGTCAGAAGTTTATTCAGTCTTTTGTTACTTATCTCAAATACTCATCTTTATTGTGAGCCCAAGTTAACAATGCAAGGAGTGACTGAATCCAGTGCAGGTGAGAAACGTGCCAGGGATAGCTGAGATCAGCAGAGGATCTGTTGGCTCTCCTGTGGTGTAGTATATAGAGGAAATTATATTGTCCTGACACTCACTCGGGGTATGGAATAATGATGCCGATACCCGGTTCCCGATATATGGGATAATGACGCTGACACTCGGGGTACGGGATAATGACACTGGCACTCGGTATATGGGATAATGACACTGATATTCGGGGTACAGGATAATGACGCTGATATTCGGGGTACAGGATAATGACGCTGATATTCGGGGCACGGGATAATTACGCTTAGGCCGGGGTCACACTTGCGTGTGCAATGCAAGAAACTTGCACTTGGGACCGGAGCGTGTGGCTACATGTATTTCTATGTAGCCGCACGCTCCAGTCCTGAGTGCCGGGTATTGATGTTAGAGACTCGCGCGAGTTTCTTGCATTGCACATCCAAGTGTGACCCCGGCCGTATACTCTGGATTCGGGACAATGACACTGATACTCGGGGTATAGGATAATGACTCCGGGGTATGAGATGACACTGATACTCGGGATATGGGATAATGATGCCAATGCTCAGTGTATGGGATAATGACGCTGATACTCGGTGTACGGGATAATTACACTGATACTTGGGGTATGGGATAATGACACTGATACATGGGATATGGGATGACACTGATACTCCGGGTATGGGATTATGACGCTGATACTTGGGGTACGGGATAATGACACTGATACTCGGTGTATGGGATAATGACATTGATACTCGGGGTACAGAATAACGACGCTGATACTTGGGGGTACAGGATAATGACGTTGATACTCGCGGTACGGGATAACAACGCTGATACTCGGGGTACGGGATAATGATGCTGATATTCGGGGTACGGGATAATGACGCTGATACTCGGGGTACGGGATAATGATGCTGATATTCGGGGTATGGGATAATGACGCTGATACTCGGGGTACGGGATAATGATGCTGATATTTGGGGTACGGGATAATGACGCTGATACTCTGGGTACAGGATAACGACGCTGATACTCGGGGTACGGGATAAGACGCTGATACTCGGGGTACGGGATAACAACGCTGATACTCGGGGTATGGGATAACGATACCAACACTCGGGGTACGGGATAACGACTCTGATACTCGGGGTACGGGATAATGACGTTGATACTCTGGGTACGGGATAATGACATTGATACTCGGGGTACAGGATAGCGACGCTGATACTTAGGGTATGGGATAACTATGCTGATACTCGGGGTACGGGATAATGACGCTGATACTCTGGGTACGGGATAACGACGCTGATACTCGGGGTACAGGATAATGAAGTTGATACTCGGGGTACGGGGTAATGACGCTGATACTCGGGGTACGGGATAACGACGCTGATACTCGGGGTACGGGATAATGACCCTGACACTCGGGGTACGGGATAATGACCCTGACACTCGGGGTACGGGATAATGACCCTGACACTCGGGGTACGGGATAATTTTATGCTGACACTTGGGGAATGAGATAATGACACTGTCGAGTTGCGATAGATAGGACACCCCATCTTCCACTCTTCCATCTTGCCCCCAGGATTGTACATATGGTGGGTGCCCAGTTGCCCTGTGGCACATGTCTCTCCTCATCCACACATGGTGTCAGCGCTGTTTACTTGCAGAACTATGCCAGGAATGTGGATGACCGTGGGTGCTCTTGGCTTTTTCACATAGCAGGAAAATCAATAGTGTAACACAACTGCCTTGTCCTGTGTGACTTGTATCTGTACAGACACTGCGTCAGCACACATTCTGCTACCCTGCACTGTACATGGAGGAGCCTGGACACCAGAGGTGATTCCACAACCTGCGACTGTGGCATAACCTGGTGAGCACACCATCTTCCACAGCGACACGGAGGATTGCAGCCATGCCCGTCTGCTCGGAGGCCTGACAGGAGGCCGCTGCCCGTCTGGGTGAGTTCTCTGTGCTACTTGGACACCTCCACAGTTTCATAGCTTTACAGTTTGAGTGACAAGTGCTGCCCACAAATCAGCTGCTGTCATAGACATTTCTGCAACTAATCTGCCATGTGGAGCTGTTCTCTGTGGCACCAGATGTGATGGTGGGTGGAACACGAAATAGTTATATCCAAGGGTGTGGGATTTATCTGTTATCTACAGAGGTGCTTGAAAGTTTGTGAACTCTTCTGAATTTTTATTTTTCGCCTAAATGTTACTTAACCCTTTCATGACCTTGGGATTTTTCCGATTTTCTGTGTTCGTTTTTCGCTCCCCTCCTTCCCAGAGCCATAACTTTTTTATTTTCCCGTCAATTTGGCGATGTGAGGGCTTATTTTTTGCGGGACGAGATTTACTTTTGAAGACATCATTGGTTTTAGCATGTCGTGTACTAGAAAATGGGAAAAAAATTCCAAGTGCGGTGAAATTGCAAAAAAAGTTCAATCCCACACTTGTTTTTTGTTTGGCTTTTTTGCTAGGTTCACTAAATGCTAAAACTGACCTGCCATTATCATTCTCCAGGTCATTACGAGTTCATAGACACCTAACATGTCTAGGTTATTTTTTATCTAAGTGGTGAAATAAAATTTTGCTAAAGAAAAAAAAAATTGCTCCATTTTCCGATACCCATAGCGTCTCCATTTTTCGTGATCTGGGGTCGGATGAGGGCTTATTTTTTGCGTGCCGAGCTGGCGTTTTTAATGATACTATTTCGGTGCAGATACGTTCTTTTGATCGCCCATTATTGCATTTTAATGCAATGTCGCGGCGACAAAAAAAACGTAATTCTGGAGTTTCGAATATTTTTCTCGCTACGCTGTTTAGCGATCAGGTTAATGCTTTTTTCATTGATAGATCGGGCTATTCTGAATGCGGCGATACCAAATATATGTAGGTTTGATTTTTTTTTTATTGATTTATTTTGAATGGGGCAAAAAGGGGGTGATTTAAATTTTTATATTTTTTTAAATTTTTTCCACATTTTTTTAAACTTTTTTTTTAACTTTTGCCATGCTTCAATAGCCTCCATAGGAGGCTAGAAGCTGGCATAACGCGATCGGCTCTGCTACATAGCAGCGATCATCAGATCGCTGCTATGCAGCAGAAATGCAGGTGTGCTATGAGCGCTGACCACAGGGTGGCACTCACAGCAGGCCTGCATCAGTAACCATAGAGGTCTCAAGGACCTCTATGGTTACTATTCTGATGCATCGCCGACCTCCGATCATGTGACGGGGGTCGGCGATGCGATCATTTCGGACGCCCGGCCGGAAGCGCCGGTTAAGTGCCGCTGTCAGCATTTGACAGCGGCATTTAACTAGTTAATAGCGGCGGGTGAATCGCGATTTCACCCACCGCTATTGCGGGCACATGTCAGCTGTTCAAAACAGCTGACATGTCCCGGCTTTGATGCGGGCTCACAGCCGGAGCCCTGCATCAAAGAGCGGTATCTGACCTCGGACGTACTATCCCGTCCGAGGTCAGAAAGAGGTTAAAATTACATCAAATTTTAATAATAATAATTAATAATAATAATAATTTTATGTATATAGCGCCAACATATTCCGCAGCACTTTACAAGTTATAGAGGGGACTTGTACAGACAATAGACATTACAGCATAACAGAAATCACAGTTCAAAATAGATACAGATACAGATTCAAAATAGAATTTTCGTGAGACCTAAAAGTAGATAAAGAACCAAAACAAAGAAGTGAGTCTGGAAAATTAGACACTGTCAATTTTTTTATTGAGGAAAAGGTTTCCATATCCCATGTCTGTGAGTGTCAGAAATATGTGAACCTTTGCTGTCAGTATCTGGTGTAAAACCCTTCCGCACTAATACCTGCACCTTAACATTTCTTAATTGTTACTGGACTGTGACTTGGCCGGTCCAAAATGTTATACTATAGAACAACTTGTGGCTTTGGGTCGTTGTCTTGAGGTGTGACCCCTGTAAACTTGAGTTTCGGCTCATGGACAAATGTCCTGACATTTTCCTTTAGAGTTTGGGGGCATAATTCAGAATTTAATGTTGCATTAATGATGGCAGCTGTCCTGGCCCAGATGCCACAAAATCTGTCTCAAAATATGATACTACCACCATTGCATGTAACAGACATTAGAAGTTTACTTTTATGTGTAATGCATGGATTTTCCGTTCTCCAAACATAATGCTTGCCATTTAAACCAAAAAGTTCTATTTTGGTCCCATCTGTCCACCATTGTTTCAGTAGCCATCTGGCTTGTCCAGGTGAGCTTTAGCAAGTAACTTTTGGAGAGCAGTGCCCCTCTGCTTGCAGTCCTACCATGTACACATGAACATAAACATCAGCTAATGTGAGAGGCCTTTAGTTGCTTAGAGGTTACCTTGGTTGCCTTTCTGACCTCACATACTAATATACGCCTTGCTCTTAGAATGATCTTTCTTGCTCCATCCCATATGGAGAACTTAAAATGATCTTGAATTCCCCCATTTATGCACAATATGTCTGACTGTGGATTGGAGAAGGTTTAGGAAAGTTTAATAACCTTTTCAAACCAGATGAGCATCAACAACTCCTCTCCTGAGATTTTCATAAATCTCCTTTATTCACACAATGATACACTTCTACAAATATGTTGCTAAGACCATACTTTGATAGAACCCTGTTCTTTATATAAAACAGGTTGCCCACTCACATCTGATTTGTTATCCCATTGATTGAAAACACATGACTCTTAATATGAAGGTGAAATTATCTGCTAATCATAAAGGGTCACATACTTTTGCCACTCACAGATGTGATTTTGGATCATTTTCCTGATTTAAAAAAAATGCAAAGTCTAATTGGTTGACCCATTTGCTTGGTTTGTTTCTTTAAGATTTGTGTAAAAATCTGATGTAGTTTTCCGTCAAATTTATGCAGAAATTTGGAACATTTGGACTTGTTTACAAACTGACGAGGACCTCTGTATCTATCTATCTATTCTGTGTCATAATTATAAAATTATTGATCGCCCAGTCATTAATTAATGCCAGGGAGGAACCCACAGACCACTCTGCTCCGGGTGGGCTATTACGATACAGGGAGAGGGCAGCAGTCTCAATCTTTGGCTGAGCGGCAGGGCCGGTTTTAGGCAAAGTGGGGCCCTAGGCAAAGTTTAAAATGGGGCCCCAAATGCTAACATATTGCACATCATACAGAAGCATTTCGGTTGTATTTATATGCGTTGATCTCAGGCCGCTAAACGAGTGTGATCGACAATACTGAAGTCATTGGACGCTTGTTTCCCGGCCTCTTTCCACCATCTGAGAAAGAATGAAGGGGACAGAACAATCACTAATAGATCACTAACAGATCACCATACAGTATCATGTTATCAGCAGCACATCTACAGTTTACACCGGCGATGTGCTGCTGAGAACAGTGATTTTTATTCCGGCATAAACAATCCAATCGCCCAATGAATATGCAGCATTTTGCTTGTTTAGTATAATACACCCCATAGTCCTCCATATATTATAATGTGCACCACAGTCCTCCATATTGTAAAATGCACACCCCATAGTCCTCCATATAATATAATGTGACCCATAGTCCTCCATATAGTATAATACACTCCTCATAGTCCTCCATATAGTATTATACACTTCCCATAGTCCTCCATATAGTATAATACACTCCTCATAGTCCTCCATATATTAAAGTATACTCCTCAGTCCTCCATATAGCATAATACACTCCTCACAGTGCTCCATATAGTATAATGCACCGCCATAGTCATCCATGTAGTACAATTCACTTCCCATAGTATAATGCACCCCATATTTCTTCATATAGTATAATGTATTCCCCATAGTCCTCGATAAAGTATAATTCAGCCCACATATAGTATAATGCAGCCACCCCAGAGTATAATGTACCCCCCCACAGAGTATAATGTAACCTCCCCATAGAATATAATGCAGCCCCCCATATAGTATAATGTAGCCCCCTCAGAGTATGATGCAAGCACCCCTCATAGAATATAAATATAATACAGCCCCCCCATAGAATATACTGTAGCCCCGAACAAGATATAATACAGCCCACCTCCCCATAGAATATAATGTAGCCCCATCAAAGGGTATGATGCAATCATCCCTCATAAAATCTAATAAAGCCCCCCACAGAATATAATGCAGCCCCCCATAGTATATAACACAATAACACAGTCTCCTCCATAGAATATAATGTATAATGTACCCCCAAAATATATAACACAGCCACATAGTATATAACACAGCCTCCCCCATAGAATATAATAT
The DNA here is from genome assembly GCF_051348905.1 of Ranitomeya variabilis. Classification (NCBI taxonomy): domain Eukaryota; kingdom Metazoa; phylum Chordata; class Amphibia; order Anura; family Dendrobatidae; genus Ranitomeya; species Ranitomeya variabilis. Next base: position 252,140,006 of record NC_135233.1, on the reverse strand, counting down.
ACCCCCATAGTATATAGCACAGCCCACATAGTAGTATATAGCACAGCCCACATAGTAGTATATAGCACAGCCACTTAGTATATAGCACAGCCCACACAGTAGTATATAGCACAGCCCACACAGTAGTATATAGAACAGCCCACACAGTAGTATAGAGCACAACCCACACAGTAGTATACAGCACTGCCCATACAGTAGTATACAGCACTGCCCATACAGTAGTATACAGCACAGCCCACAGTAGTATACAGCACTGCCCACAGTAGTATACAGCACTGCCCACACAGTAGTATACAGCACTGCCCACAGAGTAGTATACAGCACTGCCCACAGAGTAGTATACAGCACTGCCCACAGTAGTATACAGAACTGCCCACAGTAGTATACAGCACAGCCCACAGTAGTATACAGCACTGCCCACAGTAGTATACAGCACTGCCCATACAGTAGTATACAGCACTGCCCATACAGTAGTATACAGCACTGCCCATACAGTAGTATACAGCACTGCCCATACAGTAGTATACAGCACTGCCCAAACAGTAGTATACAGCACTGCCCACAGTAGTATACAGCACAGCCCACAGTAGTATACAGCACTGCCCACAGTAGTATACAGCACAGCCCACACAGTAGTATACAGCACTGCCCATACAGTAGTATACAGCACAGCCCACAGTAGTATACAGCACTGCCCACAGTAGTATACAGCACTGCTGCCCATACAGTAGTATACAGCACTGCTGCTCATATACAGTAGTATACAGCACTGCCCACACAGTAGTATATAGCACAGCCCACAGCAGTATACAGCACTGCCCACAGTAGTATACAGCACTGCTGCCCATACAGTAGTATACAGCACTGCCCGTAGTAGTATACAGCACTGCCCACATCCCCCCTTCCCTCCCCACCTCTCTCCTCCCGAGAATGGCCGCACAGTCCAGTAAAAAAAAAACAAAAAAAACACAAGCTCCTCACCTCTCCCCGAGCCCGCGCTGCTCCCTGCTCCTGTGTCGGTGGCTGCCGCTGCACTGCCTGACATACAGCGAGTGCGCAATGACGCGCACCTGCTGTGTCAGAGCAGGCAGAGCGGGGAATGATGGGAGAGGGAGCGTCAGGTGACGCTCTCTCCTCCATCATTGCTTTGAACTGTACCGGCAGACACCGGTATAGTTCAATGCGGCGGGGGAGTCAGCGCTGGCGGCTCACAGGGGCCCCATAGCGGCTGCGTGACTTGCCGCTATCTGGGGGCCCCTGGAGGAGCGGGGGCCCCAGGCAGCTGCCTGGTCTGCCTGCGTCTAACGCCGGCCCTGCTGAGCGGAAGCCTCACTGCGCCTCTGATCTATCTCTCTGTTTCTCTTGTGATGTGTAGCGCTAATTAATTCCCCCATCTCCTCTCCCGTGCCTCTGATCACAGAATATTCTTTTATTCTCCCACACACAGAATCTTAGTCATTTGTGGAAGAAATCTGCAGACAGGATTGACAGGCAGCATCTAATCCCCCCAGGAGACAGCTCTGGGATTATCTATGGGCTGAGGTTCCCTTTAATCTAAGTGCTAATAGGAGTGAGTACAGACAGGGATGGAGAGGTTTCCCTTTACAGTATCACTAAAGAATCAAAGGGGGGGAAGGGAGGTACTACACCTCCCATCCTCCTACAAACTAGGGGTGATGGTAAACATGCTGCAACCAAGCCAAAATGTGCTGCGAATCTAGTATGTTGGGATGTCGCTAAGTGCGCACTGATGTAGGATGTGGCGGCATTAAACCTGGCAGGATCTTCCATAGGGAAAACATGGATCTCAATGACCTGCAGATCTGCCATCCAGTGCAAGATGGAAAGGATCAGAGATTGATGGAGAGATTTACAAGGAGGAAGAAAACCAGTGAGAAGCTGACAACCATGTCTGTCAGTGTTAGATACAGCGTGTGTGTGTATGCTAGGATTAGATACACAGCTCAGCAGTATCACACAGGATAGGATTAGATACACAGCTCAGCAGTCAGTATCACACAGGATGGGATTAGATACACGGCTCAGCAGACAGTATCATACAGGATATGATTAGATACACGGCTCAGCAGACAGTATCACAGAGGATAGGATTAGATACACAGCTCAGCACACAGTATCACACAGGATAGGATTGGATACACAGCTCAGCACAGCACACAGCATCACACAGGATGGGATTGGATACATGGCTCAGCAGACAGTATCACACAGGATAGGATTAGATACATGGCTCAGCAGACAGTATCACACATGATAGGATTAGATACACAGCTCAGCACACAGCATCACACAGGATGGGATTGGATACATGGCTCAGCAGACAGTATCACACAGGATAGGATTAGATACACAGCTCAGCAGACAGTATCACAGAGGATAGAATTAGATACACAGCTCAGCACAAAGTATCACACAGGATGGAATTAGATACACAGCTCAGCACAGCACACAGCATCCTACAGGATGGGATTGGATACATGGCTCAGCAGACGGTATCATACAGGATGGGATTAGATACATCGCTCAGCAGACAGTAACACATAGGATAGGATTAGATTCACAGCTCAGCAGACAGCATCACACACAATAGGATTAGATACACAGTTCAGCAAACAGTATCACGCGTGATAGGCATAGATACAGTGGGGCAAAAAAGTATTTAGTCAGTCAGCAATAGTGCAAGTTCCACCACTTAAAAAGATGAGAGGCGTCTGTAATTTACATCATAGGTAGACCTCAACTATGGGAGACAAACTGAGAACAAAAAATCCAGAAAATCACATTGTCTGTTTTTTTTATCATTTTATTTGCATATTATGGTGGAAAATAAGTATTTGGTCAGAAACAAAATTTCATCTCAATACTTTGTAATATATCCTTTGTTGGCAATGACAGAGGTCAAACGTTTTCTGTAAGTCTTCACAAGGTTGCCACACACTGTTGTTGGTATGTTGGCCCATTCCTCCATGCAGATCTCCTCTAGAGCAGTAATGTTTTTGGCTTTTCGCTTGGCAACACGGACTTTCAACTCCCTCCAAAGGTTTTCAATAGGGTTGAGATCTGGAGACTGGCTAGGCCACTCCAGGACCTTGAAATGCTTCTTACGAAGCCTCTCCTTCGTTGCCCTGGCGGTGTGCTTTGGATCAGTCATGTTGAAAGACCCAGCCACGTTTCATCTTCAATGCCCTTGCTGATGGAAGGAGGTTTGCACTCAAAATCTCACGATACATGGCCCCATTCATTCTTTCATGTACCCGGATCAGTCGTCCTGGCCCCTTTGCAGAGAAACAGCCCCAAAGCATGATGTTTCCACCACCATGCTTTACAGTAGGTATGGTGTTTGATGGATGCAACTCAGTATTCTTTTTCTTCCAAACACGACAAGTTGTGTTTCTACCAAACAGTTCCAGTTTGGTTTCATCAGACCATAGGACATTCTCCCCAAACTCCTCTGGATCATCCAAATGCTCTCTAGCAAACTTCAGACGGGCCCGGACATGTACTGGCTTAAGCAGTGGGACACGTCTGGCACTGCAGGATCTGAGTCCATGGTGGCGTAGTGTGTTACTTATGGTAGGCCTTGTTACATTGGTCCCAGCTCTCTGCAGTTCATTCACTAGGTCCCCCCGCGTGGTTCTGGGATTTTTGCTCACCGTTCTTGTGATCATTCTGACCCCACGGGGTGGGATTTTGCGTGGAGCCCCAGATCGAGGGAGATTATCAGTGGTCTTGAATGTCTTCCATTTTCTAATTATTGCTCCCACTGTTGATTTCTTCACTCCAAGCTGCTTGGCTATTGCAGATTCAGTCTTCCCAGCCTGGTGCAGGGCTACAATTTTGTTTCTGGTGTCCTTTGACAGCTCTTTGGTCTTCACCATAGTGGAGTTTGGAGTCAGACTGTTTGAGGGTGTGCACAGGTGTCTTTTTATACTGATAACAAGTTTAAACAGGTGCCATTACTACAGGTAATGAGTGGAGGAAAGAGGAGACTCTTAAAGAAGAAGTTACAGGTCTGTGAGAGCCAGAAATCTTGATTGTTTGTTTCTGACCAAATACTTATTTTCCACCATAATATGCAAATAAAATGATAAAAAAACAGACAATGTGATTTTCTGGATTTTTTTTTCTCAGTTTGTCTCCCATAGTTGAGGTCTACCTATGATGTAAATTACAGACGCCTCTCATCTTTTTAAGTGGTGGAACTTGCACTATTGCTGACTGACTAAATACTTTTTTGCCCCACTGTATAACATCTCAGCAGTATGTTGCCCCCCATCAATATTGCATAAGACACTAAGTTGCGGGTGTTGTAGTGACAGCGGAGCCTCATACACCTGTTTGGTGGTCTCTCTTCAGCTTGTAGTTCCACAGTTTGGTCAGCAGGGGCGCGACTTAGTGTTTGGTGTTCTGAGAATGCAGCTCCACAGTGCGACCAGCAGGGGCGCCAGATCTGCACTCAGCGGACAGTGGATCCTGACAGAGCGGAGCAGAGCAGAGCAATGAGCGGACTGTGCGCCCGGAGCTCTGACCCGCCGGCTCCCGCAGCGCCCTGATCCCGGTTCCAGGCTGCAGTGAGTATCCCCGGCCGTGCCGGCAGCTTTCTCTCTGTGTGGGGGGGGAGCAGTGCACATTGGGGTATAGGTGACCCCTACAGCTGGATCTTTCCGAATACTGATAAACGTATCTCTAGAGTTCTGTGTCGTGCGGTGAGCGGAGCATGCTGGGAGTTGTAGTTCTGGTATAGGACCTGCGGTCCCACAAAGTGGTAATGCATGCTATACCCCACTCCCCCATCCCCACTAAAATAGCTCAGGACATCTGGGGTTTCTGATCAGCTCTACAACTTGCTAATAGACTTTGTTCTTCACTATCTCTGCTTGCTGTTAGTGGAAACCTCATTATATCTGGCGGTGACCTGTCCTGAGTCCTGCCCTAGTGGCTGGCACATTGTATCCGGTGTGGGCATCCTCTGTGACTGATACATTGTGCCAGGACAGGGAGACCTGTGTGTAGAAGTGACAGGAGTTCTGCTCCGGAGGTTGCGGACAGGAGTTCTGCTCCGGAGGTTGCGGACAGGAGTTCTGCTCCGGAGGTTGCGGACAGGAGTTCTGCTCCGGAGGTTGCGGACAGGAGTTCTGCTCCGGAGGTTGCGGACAGGAGTTCTGCTCCGGAGGTTGCGGACAGGAGTTCTGCTCCGGAGGTTGCGGACAGGAGTTCTGCTCCGGAGGTTGCGGACAGGAGTTCTGCTCCGGAGGTTGCGGACAGGAGTTCTGCTCCGGAGGTTGCGGACAGGAGTTCTGCTCCGGAGGTTGCGGACAGGAGTTCTGCTCCGGAGGTTGCGGACAGGAGTTCTGCTCCGGAGGTTGCGGACAGGAGTTCTGCTCCGGAGGTTGCGGACAGGAGTTCTGCTCCGGAGGTTGCGGACAGGAGTTCTGCTCCGGAGGTTGCGGACAGGAGTTCTGCTCCGGAGGTTGCGGACAGGAGTTCTGCTCCGGAGGTTGCGGACAGGAGTTCTGCTCCGGAGGTTGCGGACAGGAGTTCTGCTCCGGAGGTTGCGGACAGGAGTTCTGCTCCGGAGGTTGCGGACAGGAGTTCTGCTCCGGAGGTTGCGGACAGGAGTTCTGCTCCGGAGGTTGCGGACAGGAGTTCTGCTCCGGAGGTTGCGGACAGGAGTTCTGCTCCGGAGGTTGCGGACAGGAGTTCTGCTCCGGAGGTTGCGGACAGGAGTTCTGCTCCGGAGGTTGCGGACAGGAGTTCTGCTCCGGAGGTTGCGGACAGGAGTTCTGCTCCGGAGGTTGCGGACAGGAGTTCTGCTCCGGAGGTTGCGGACAGGAGTTCTGCTCCGGAGGTTGCGGACAGGAGTTCTGCTCCGGAGGTTGCGGACAGGAGTTCTGCTCCGGAGGTTGCGGACAGGAGTTCTGCTCCGGAGGTTGCGGACAGGAGTTCTGCTCCGGAGGTTGCGGACAGGAGTTCTGCTCCGGAGGTTGCGGACAGGAGTTCTGCTCCGGAGGTTGCGGACAGGAGTTCTGCTCCGGAGGTTGCGGACAGGAGTTCTGCTCCGGAGGTTGCGGACAGGAGTTCTGCTCCGGAGGTTGCGGACAGGAGTTCTGCTCCGGAGGTTGCGGACAGGAGTTCTGCTCCGGAGGTTGCGGACAGGAGTTCTGCTCCGGAGGTTGCGGACAGGAGTTCTGCTCCGGAGGTTGCGGACAGGAGTTCTGCTCCGGAGGTTGCGGACAGGAGTTCTGCTCCGGAGGTTGCGGACAGGAGTTCTGCTCCGGAGGTTGCGGACAGGAGTTCTGCTCCGGAGGTTGCGGACAGGAGTTCTGCTCCGGAGGTTGCGGACAGGAGTTCTGCTCCGGAGGTTGCGGACAGGAGTTCTGCTCCGGAGGTTGCGGACAGGAGTTCTGCTCCGGAGGTTGCGGACAGGAGTTCTGCTCCGGAGGTTGCGGACAGGAGTTCTGCTCCGGAGGTTGCGGACAGGAGTTCTGCTCCGGAGGTTGCGGACAGGAGTTCTGCTCCGGAGGTTGCGGACAGGAGTTCTGCTCCGGAGGTTGCGGACAGGAGTTCTGCTCCGGAGGTTGCGGACAGGAGTTCTGCTCCGGAGGTTGCGGACAGGAGTTCTGCTCCGGAGGTTGCGGACAGGAGTTCTGCTCCGGAGGTTGCGGACAGGAGTTCTGCTCCGGAGGTTGCGGACAGGAGTTCTGCTCCGGAGGTTGCGGACAGGAGTTCTGCTCCGGAGGTTGCGGACAGGAGTTCTGCTCCGGAGGTTGCGGACAGGAGTTCTGCTCCGGAGGTTGCGGACAGGAGTTCTGCTCCGGAGGTTGCGGACAGGAGTTCTGCTCCGGAGGTTGCGGACAGGAGTTCTGCTCCGGAGGTTGTCTGGTTGGAGCCAAGATAATGTGCATACACTCTACTGGTCTAATAATTGACTGTATATTGCTGTAGGTTCTTATGGGTTCAGAGGTCAGATCTGGCTGACATGGGACTGTGTCTGATTGTCTGCAGAGACTGGAGATTTCTGTGCCGTTCCCAGTTGCTCCTGTCCTGTGTGTGGTCCAGAGATTGCTCAGTGATTGTGGGGTATTGTCATTGCTCATTAGATACCAGGACCTGTAATTAGGGCGTGCGTTACTTTCCTAACCTCACCCTCATTGCCGCTCTCTATGTGACCCGTGGACATTGGGACTAAAATTAGGCCTAAATATACATTGTGGTCATTTGATATATGGAGGCTAGGCTTAGACCCGCACTTATAGGGAGGCTCCACTTTCCCAGAATAGCTTAATTTGCATCTCCATCAGTAGAATTGCTGTGTCTGAGAGTGATCAGATCTATAGCGGGGCAGCGATCCACACTCGCCCCTCCGTGGTGTCGGCCATTACGTAATAAGCGTGGAATTAGGCTTTTAAGTGTATGGCGCCTTTAAAAAGAATTGCGATATCACATGCTATTGATTATGGGTAAGCCCCCAATTATCACAGCAGTGGGCCTCATATCAAACCTGACCTAGTCCAAAGCAATCAATTATAAACAGCTGTTATTTATTAGAGGAGTGCTCAAATCTTAGACGTATGGCATATCTATAGGAAGTGCTGAAATGGGGGGTCGCTAACCAGTGGCACATGTATGCCTGCTCCGCTCTACCAGAGCTCTTAGACACAATTACTTGTTAAGGGGGCAATTAAGTGGCATTATTATTTATGGGGACTCCAAAAATGCATTATTACGTTATATGCAGCAGCCGAATGTGGCGGTGGCACAGATCCGCAGGAGACGGTCCGGGCACACGGTGGTGCCATGGTAGTACAGGGATGTGCTGCTGTTTTCTGGTTTCCTGTAGGGGTCTAGCCTACACTTCAGATCTCATCGGTGCGACCCCAAATGAGGTCAGCACTGTGCCGTATGACTTCCCATGTGCTTGTGAACAGGGCCTATTACCAGAGGCGAGTCTCTTATTTGGAGGATGGGCTCCTTTAAGTGAATTTTTCTTTAACATCAATTTCCAGAAAATTTGACAACCAATAAATCGTCACTACAACTTCCTCTGTTGTCGTCTCTCCTCCACTTGTACCCCAAATCTGTCTGTGATGTATGATGTGGATGTATCAGGTGTAGCGTAAATCCTTACAGTTCCTGGATATATAGAAAAGTTTTATATCAGTGATGTCATCAACAGGGGGCGGGGCTGACAACCCCTCACACAGGATATACAGACTGGTTGTCAGCAGTAATAGACGATGAGCCGGTGCTGTTATATAAGGTGTCTGATCACACGTCCTTATATCAGTGAGGCCATCAACAGGGGGCGGGGCTGACAACCCCTCACACAGGATATACAGACTGGTTGTCAGCAGTAATAGACGATGAGCCGGTGCTGTTATATAAGGTGTCTGATCACACGTCCTTATATCAGTGAGGCCATCAACAGGGGGCGGGGCTGACAACCCCTCACACAGGATATACAGACTGGTTGTCAGCAGTAATAGACGATGAGCCGGTGCTGTTATATAAGGTGTCTGATCACACGTCCTTATATCAGTGAGGCCATCAACAGGGGGCGGGGCTGACAACCCCTCACACTCGATATACAGACTGGTTGTCAGCAGTAATAGACGATGAACCGGTGCTGTTATATAAGGTGTCTGATCACACGTCCTTATATCAGTGAGGCCATCAACAGGGGGCGGGGCTGACAACCCCTCACACAGGATATACAGCCCGGTTGTCAGCAGTAATAGACGATGAGCCGGTGCTGTTATATAAGGTGTCTGATCACACGTCCTTATATCAGTGAGGCCATCAACAGGGGGCGGGGCTGACAACCCCTCACACTCGATATACAGACTGGTTGTCAGCAGTAATAGACGATGAGCCGGTGCTGTTATATAAGGTGTCTGATCACACGTCCTTATATCAGTGAGGCCATCAACAGGGGGCGGGGCTGACAACCCCTCACACTCGATATACAGCCCGGTTGTCAGCAGTAATAGCTAATTTATTACAGTACATGATAGGCTACTTTCACACTAGCGTCGGTACGGGTCTGTCGCTATGTGTCCGGACAACGTCCCGATGCACATTGTGAAATTTATGCATGACGTGGGCAGCGGATGCAGTTTTTCAACGCATCCGCTGCCCAGTCTAAATTCCGGGGAGGAGGGGGCAGAGTTTCGGCCGCGCACGCACGGTAGATAATGGCGGACGTGACAGACAAAAAACGTTCACTTGAACGTTTTTTCGTGCCGACGGTCTGCCAAAACACGACGGATCCGTTGCACGACGGACGCGACTTGTGGCCATCCGTCACGATCTGTTGCTAATACAAGTCTATGGGAAAAAACGCATCCTGCGGGCACATTTGCAGGATCCGTTTTTTCCCAAAACTACGGATTGCTAAAAACGCAAGTGTGAAAGTAGCCATAGTCGGATCTCCTGGATGTGAAGTGACCACACGGCTCACCCAGCACTGGCGCTTTGTATCCAGGGCAGACCTATGTGTTATATTTCTGCTGAATGAGCCATCAGGGTGGTCATACAGACCTCGGGGGCATGTGTTATTTCCCAGTGGGCTCACATGTCTGATCCTGACATAACAGGAGGCTGCTGGTGCTGGCTGATCACTGCGAGTCTCTGCTGCAGAGGGTGATTCATGTATTAGTGGAAAAAATCTTATCTGTGAGAATATAACCCTTTCTCTTCTCGAGTATCTTATATATAACAGGAAAGATAGATAGATAGATAGATAGATAGATAGATAGATAGATAGATAGATAGATAGATAGATATAGATATATCTTGGTACCGTGTTAGCCAGTAGTTAGAAAAATATTTAGATTTGAGAGTCCTCAGTGGTTGATATTGAGAGTCCTCAGTGGTTGATATTGAGAGTCCTCAGTGGTTGATATTGAGAGTCCTCAGTGGTTGATATTGAGTGTCCTCAGTGGTTGATACCTTTTAATGGCTAACTGAAAAGATGGTAACAAATTGCAAGCTTTCGAGACTCCTCAAATCTCTTCATCAGGCATAGAATAACACAAAATCTGAAGAATTCTTCTGATGAAGAGACCTGAGGAGTCTCCATAGCTTGCTCAACCACTTAGGACTCTCAATCCTAAATATTTTTCTATGTAACAAGTGATTTTTCTTTATTTTTTCGCCTGGATAGAAGGATCCTCCTTAGAGGGTAATTCCACATTTGAAAAGCAGTTGCATAAATTAACATGACTTTACATAAATTTACTTTTATGCTGATATTGCATTATGTGTCCTCTCCAGTTACATCCAGAGCTGCTTTCAAAATGTTTCTGCTAGCGTAAGAGCTTCTGTAGTTTAGGGCTCATTTTTAGCTTGCAAAACTGCAGTTTATTTCCGTGAGCAGCGGTAGAATAAATGCAGCTTCTGCTGTGACTAGAGTAGAAGCAACTATAGAAGTGAAGTAGAACACATAATCATTTCCTTCCCAGTTACATCTGCCGACTGCGCCAATTCTCTATTGCTTGGGTGTGTCGTCTCTGTACTACTAACATGTACATGACATAAATCACACTGAACCCCAAGGGCAGTGAGAATTCAGAGAGCGCCAAGTGAAAACTGCAGAAAGGGAATTCTGCCCAAACTTAATGATGTCACTGCAGTACTCAGTGGGGTTACCACCCGACCGGTCCTGTCCCAATAATCACACCGCAATATAGGAGTGGGGGAGCTCTGAACAAGACAGGTAACATGATGCTGCCTTCTGTTTTGATATAGCAAGCTCAAAGGTGAGTCCAATGTGCCGAGGACGGTGCTGGGAAGAAGCGATGAGAATCTGTCTGCTCTATGGACTTCGGTCACATAACTGAGATACTCAGGACTAGATACATGAGGATAAAAAGTCCATATAATGAGGTGTCTGAGTGGTAAATAGTCATAGGACATTTTACCTAGGGAAGTCTTATAGCAGTTACATGCTTGTACATAGAAGCAGTATTATAGTAGTTATATTCTTGTACATAGGGGCAGTATTATAGTAGTTATATTCTTGTATATAGAGGCAGTATTATAGTAGTTATATTCTTGTATATAGGGGCAGTATTATAGTAGTTATATTCTTGTATATAGGGGCAGTATTATAGTAGTTATATTATTGTACATGGGGGCAATATTATAGTAGGTATATTCTTGTACATAGGGTCAGTATTATAGTATTTATGTTTTTAGTCGTTTCTGGCTTGTAGGCAGTCTGAAACCCCCATACACTGTAGATCGTGGTTGGATAACTATGGTTTGGCTGACTGTTGTCTCCTGATTCCTCCATAGACAGGAGTGTTTAGCTCTGCTGAAGGCTTCTGTGCTCTCTGAGAGAAGCTCTTGACATCTCTTGTGATGTCTTATCTTGCCGAGAATAAAAGGATTGGCATTTCGAGATCAGACTTGCCAGATCCTCATCTTCCTCAACATAGTCTCTGGGAGGGCAGTGGGAAGGTCCCCATACACATTAGAATGACTGCTGAGCTCGCTGATATTGGCGTTTGGACGACTTTAGTCTAATGTGTATGGGGCTTTAGTTTTGGGGAACAGTGTCTCCTGTACCTTCGGTGTATACATATTGATTAGTGTATTACTATCCTTCCTCATGTCCTTGATGGATTCTTGCTTGCGGTACACGCAGTCTTTGCTTTCTTTATCGGGCTCTTATCACAGGGTGTATGACGTGTGCGGTGCGCGCTCAGCTGAACATTCGTCACTCGCACACCTATGTGTTGTCATATCAATAAGGAAACCTGTCGGAGCTTCGTGGTGATTTCCGTGTTTTAACGCTCCTCTTATATCACTGTGTTCCGTCTATAATAATGCGCTTACATTTTCACAATGTCCCTTTAAATGTCTGGTCTTTCACCATTGCAGTAGATGGCCATTATAGAGGGGCTCCTCAGCTCCGGACCCTGCTATGGCAACAGCTGTCCAAGAGCGACTTTGTACATTACCCTCATGTAAATCAACATGTCACCTGCAGGTGGCGCTGATGGGGAAGCACCTGGCTATCCAAGTCAGGAGTGAACTGTGGCTTTTGATTGGTTTCTCTGACCAGTTTGGGCCACCATGTCTTTTCTTGAGGGAACCTGTAATCCTGCGACTAGTGACAGTCTCTTACCTGCTGTCTCGGAATTGTCTGGTTAGGCGCCTGTGGGTGTCAGGCCGCTCAGACCCTTCTGTAATTATGTGCACTAATTACCTGCACTCATTAGTCACTCGAGGAAATTTCCATTCATAAACCCGCCTGTCACCGCTTCTCCAAGAAAATGTGGTAAAGGTATAATAGTGTTCTTCACGCTAAGAGGATTCCTTACCATGGCAGCAAGTGTCCAAAGAAAAGCAGAGATTTCCCTGTAATCCTATTAACTGTTTAATAACTTGTAAATCTTTGAGGACTGGAAGAGTTTTTCTGCATGACGTATATAATGGGTGCAGGGTGCCCCTATTGGAGCTGCATTGCATGCGTCGCTACGTAAATGCGCACATACTCTGATTTCAAAGTAATGCCTCTGTTTATCTTCTGTGCAACAATGCTGTAAAGTGAGTCCTCTACCCATGGCAGTTCTGAACCTGGACAGTGCCGTTCTGTCCTCCGTAATGACTACTGTAGGTCACATGTCTTAGGAACATGAGACTAGTAGGGGGTCCACTGATTTTCTGTAAATCAATGGAGATCACGTAAGACATAGCTGGAAACCTGACTCTTAACTAAAAAAAACATGGAAGTGCCTTATTTCTAAAGAGTCATGTGGGTGGGGCTAAGCTCTTCTGGATCATATTGCCTAAAACCAAACCAGAACCTCCATTTGCTCACATCTGTTTCGGGGTTCTTTCCATTCATCAGTGCAAAGTAGGACATTGGTTGTCTTGGCCAGAGGCCTTCAGTGGAGGGGGGTTGAAGCTAAGGCTTGGCAAAATTTTCCCTATTAGACCTCCCATAAGGCACATGGTAGGATGTCCGCACCCCCTGAACATGTTGGTTCTCCTTCCTCTTCTGAGATATGAGTAAGATTAGTCTAGCCCCCGCCGCTGACTCTTTAAGATAAGTCATGTCTCCGCCTACGTGACCTCCGTTGCTTTGCTATAAGGCAGAGAAGACTTACAGGAGGGTGAATATCAGAAGATCCCCGGGAGATCAATGGGCTCCAATGTCTTGCGTCACATACGAGGGAAAGGTTGTGGTTTGGATAGAGCAGCACACAATGCCGCCAACCGGCGACACCTCTGTCTGTGCCTCAGCCTAAATGACACATTAACCCCTTTTTATCAAAGATCCTTTTCATAGGATGAACCCTCTTGTGTGAGAATCTAAGAGAAGGCGGAGGAGGAAACCCATGATGTTTCGCCTGTGGAATTCTGCAGGGTACAAAGGGACCACTCTCTGCGTACGACATCTTCACAAGGTGCCTCGCTCTCCATCTACGGTCTCTTCTTCCACTGCTCGTGTCAAACCCCAATTTTTATTTACATTCACTCTGATTAGTGGAGAAAGACAAACTGTTTTAGAAACTGTCAACAAGTTGCTGTTGATGGAACCATTTTCCTTGATTTGACTCTATAAATGGAGTAATGACAGCACAAGTATTAATGATCGGCTGTTTACAAGCCCATTATGCTCACTGTGTTAAAAGCCTAGTCAGAATGATGGATCTGTTAACAGCAACTTGTTGACTGGTTTCTGCAAAAAAAAGGTAAAATTAAAAGTGCAGGATTGTTTACTGACAACATGTTTTTTAGCAGGGACCATGGCATCGATCTGCCTCTCCCGTACTATTGTGCTTTTTGCTGGCATGGTTTCTTGGCATCATTCGGGCCCCTGATCTGCCTGTTCCAAGAATGGCGGCTGCCAGCATAGCCCCTAATAAATGAATTACGCAGCCTCCAATTGTGTAAGGGGATCAGTGATGCTTTGCAGATGTCGCTAAACTTTTGTGTCTTGTTTTTTTGGCCTGATCGGGCATAGAGGGCACGGGTGCGAAAGCCTCTGTACAATGACATTGTGATACGGCCGCCCTGGTAACAAGGCAATGAGAGGGTGGAAATGCCAGCACACTGCCTGCTTCATAGAAACAAGCCTTTTATTGATGTCTGGATGCAGCTGGAGCCATGGGATACGGTATCTGATTTTTACAAACAATATGGCTGCCATTACAGTGCTCTGCTGGCCTCCCAGCTTTCCCAGAACCCTGCATGACAAACTGACAGAAATTCTCATGTGTAACTGTGTGGTATTATGTTCCTGATTTCTTCATATACCAAAGCAGAATCTTATCTTTAATGTTTCATAGAATATTTGTGAAAGAATGTCTGAAGATATCACTTCCTTCTATCAGAGATTGTAATCCTCCAACTATATCAGTCATGCTGCAGTCACGAGAGGAATAACCCTATATAGCAGCTTGCCTCAGGGTGAAGGGCAGATGTGCTGCTGAGTGTAATACCACCCTCTGCTGAAAGAAAACAAGGGGGTTTGGTACCGTGTTAGCCAGTTGAAAAAAAGAATGCTCTCAGTGAGAAAAACAAGAAAATCTTGTAGTTATTATGCCTTTTAATGTCTAACAAAAATAAAATAAATTATGTTACAAAGCAAGCTTTCCAGACTTTCCTCCAGCATGGTGTAACAAAGTTTTTGAAGAAACACAAATAAATGCACACAAAATAATAAAAAACAACAACAAAAGAGAAAGAACGACAGACATGGCATGATAAATAGGCATTTAAATAAATAAACAAACTGAGCTCAGAGACTGAATCCTTAATTGGAGTAGGTTAGTGGTGTGAAAGTTTTATGGTCTCAGTCAGGGGGCGGACATAGCGCATGTGCAGCCCGTTCAAACGCACCAGAGGTGGAGGGGGACCCTTGCAGGGCGGCTATCATTGAGGGCAATCTGGCCTGTTTCTGCGGCCCCGAGGTTCAGGGGGCCCCTAGCTAGATTGCCCTCATGTGCGGTGGCTAGGGATCGATCCCTGCAGCTCTGCTTCCATTTGCGAAGTGGAGCTGTAGTGAACCATCCTGCTTGCTGGCCACGTTTCCTGTCTGACACAGCAGCGCGGCTGGATGATGTCATCATTCAGCGCTCGGCTGTGTTAGATAGAGGAAGCTGCTGGTGATGAAGATGCTGCGGGGGAGCGTGCGGAGAGGTGAGCATTGCTGTGTGTGTGTGAACGTGCGGAGAGGTGTGTGTATGTATCTGTGTGTGGGTGTGTAGGCAGGCATGCAGGCAGGCAATGTTGAGGGTGGAGGTGGAGAAGGCAGTGATGGAGGTGAGGGGAGAAGGCAATGATGGAGGTGGTGGAAAGGGCAACCTTGCAGGTGGTGGCGAGAGCAATGATGGAGGTGGTAGGGAAAACAATGATTGGGGTGATGGTGATGGGGAGAACAGTGATTGGTGTGGTGGAGAGGGCAATGATGGAGGTGATGGGGAGGGCAATAATTGGAGTGGTGGAGAGGGCAATGATGGAGGTGGAGAAGGAAGTGATGGAGGTGAGGGGAGAAGGCAATGATGGAGGTGGGGAGAAGCCAATCGTAGAGGTGGTGGAGAGAGCAATGATGGAGGTGTGTGTGTATGTGGAAATTGTTAGGGACGGTGGTGGAGAAGGCAATGATGATGGAGGTGGTGGAGGAGAAGGCAGTGATGGAGGTGGTGGAGAGGGCAACCTTGCAGGTGGTGGCGAGAGCAATGATGGAGGTGGTAGGGAAAACAATCATTGGGGTGATGGTGATGGGAAGAACTATAATTGGGGTGGTGGAGAGGGCAATGATGGAGGTAATGGGAAGGGCAATGATTGGGGTGGTGGAGAGGGCAATGATGGAGGTGATGGGGAGAACAATGATTGGGGTGGTGGAGAGGGCAATGATGGAGGTGATGGGGAGAACAATGATTGGGGTGGTGGAGAGGGCAATGATGGAGGTGATGGGGAGAACAATGATTGGGGTGGTGGAGAGGGCAATGATGGAGGTGGTGGGGGAGAACAATGATGGAGGTAATGGGGAGGGCAACGATTTGGGTGGTGGAGAGGGCAGTGATGGAGGTGGTGGGGAGTACAGTGATTGGAGTGGTGAAGGCAATGATGTAGGTGATAGGGAGGACAATTATTGAGATGGTGGAGAGGGAAATGATGGAGGTGGTTGGAGAGAACAATGATTGGGGTGGTGGAGATGGCAGTGATGGGAGTGGGGGAGATGGCAATGATGTGGATGATGGGGGAGGGCAGTGATGGAGGTGATGGGGAGGGCAGTGATGGAGGTGATGGGGAGTGCAGTGATGGAGGTGATGGGGAGGGCAATGATGGGGGTGGAGAGAGCAATGATGGAGGTGATGGGGAGAAAAATGATTGGGGTGGTGGGGAGGACAATGATTTGGATGGTGGAGAGGGCAATGAGGGGGTGGGGGAGAAGGCAGTGATGGAGATGATGGGGGAGGGCAATGATGGAGGTGATGGGGAGTGCAGTGATGAGGGTGGTGGAGAGGGCAATGATGGGAGTGGTGGAGAGGGCAATGATGGGAGTGGTGGAGAGGGAAATGATGGGGAGTGATGGAGAGGGCAATGATGAGGGTGGTGGAGAGGGCAATGATGAGGGTGATGGAGAGGGCAATGATGAGGGTGGTGGAGAGGGCAATGATGAGGGTGTTGGAGAGTGCAATGATGAGGGTGGTGAGAGGGAAATGATGGGATGTGAGGGGAAGTCAATGAGGAATGTGGGGAATTGGCATGGGAGGAAGGGGGGCTTATAATTGACTTATGAACAGGGGAGGGAGAGGAGGACATTAGATAAAGATGTAAATTGAATTGAGTGGTGGAGGAGGGTGCTAAGCCCCTGATAGTGTGCATAGGATAAGGTGCATAGGACGCTTTATAATGAATTGAAAGGTGGGAGAAGACCCTGGCAGGGACTTTTAATGAATTGAGGTGGCTGAGGATGCTCATTACATGATAGCGTCTTCTCCCACCCCCAAATTCATTTTGATGCTATCAAGTACTTATAATGAATAGAGGGACACATGACAGGGACTAAGGCTATGTGCACACGTTGAGGATTTCAGGAGAAAGTTCTGCTGCATGTCCTAATATGTTGGCAGGAAGAAAGTTGCGTAAAATAATTTTTTTTTTCCACATTTTTCCCATGCTTTTTGGTTTTTTTTCCCCATTGGTATGGGTGAAATACGCTGCAAGAATTGACAATATGCAGATTTTCATCTGCTGCAAATCTGCAAGGAAAAAATAAGCAGCGTGTGCATGAGACTTAAGGGATCTCATTCACTTAGCTTGTACTGTAAAGCCTTATTCCGAGTGTACATACATTGCCTTACAGGTAATTGGGGAGAGTCAGAGACTGAATAGTTTATATTATTGGGTGGCAGAGATTATAGGTAATGGGGGGCACAGTAGTGCTGCTTATCACTTTATATTTTTAATGATGAGGTACATATTTGTATTCTGGGGGAGACACATGTATGTATACAATGTATGTGACCTTGTTATTTTCAGGGATGCGATGATCATTGTGACAAGACGAGTCGTGGCTGGGGAATGTCGACGTGAAGGTCTGACCAGATGGAGAAGAAACAGGAGTGGCTCTTATTAGATGAGACGTCAGTGGTAAATGCCTGGATGTAAATATTATTCTGTATTTCCACTGTGTGACGTGGAGTGATAATGTTTATCTGTAAAATTCCCTATCCTACATTCTCACATTTGCTTCCAGGTTTTTTTTATCTGACGGCACACGGACTCATAGAATTTTATAGGGCCATTCATACATACATGAAAATCATGGATCTGAGAATGAGATCTTTTGATCCGATTTTGAGGATCAGAATAGGACGTGCTCAATACGTCACCGACACTGCACACAGATACAGGAATGTAGCCTTATTATGTATAGCACTAGTACAGTCCCTTAGTATATAGTGTATTCACTTATTATGTATAACAAAGTCCATTAGTATATAGTGTATATACTTATGTATAGCATAGTCTCTTAGTATATAGTGTATTCACTTATTATGTATAGCATAGTCCCTTAGTATATAGTGTACTCACTTATGTATAGCACAGTCCCTTAGTATATAGTGTACTTGCTTGTTATGTATAGCACAGTCCCTTAGTATATAGTATACTCACTTATGTATAGCACAGTCCCTTAGTATATAGTATACGCACTTATTATGTATAGCACAGTCCCTTAGTATGTAGTGTACTCACTTATGTATAACACCATCCTTAGCTACATAGTTTCCTCTTTTATTATGTTTAACACCATCCCTTATTACGCACTATCCTCTGTAGTTATATATGGTGCCGTCCCTTATTATATAGCTCCCTCTGCTGTTATGTACAGTGCTGTCTCTTACATAGTGTGTTCTTGATATTTTTGTTATTCACAGCACCCTCTTTTAATACATAGTCCCCTCTCTTGTTAGATATAAAATGACTGCTGATGGAGTAGCTGGTTACCAGACAACCAGTCCATCAGCTCCTCCATTAGAAAAGAAGCTTTCCCATGCTCCATCAGCCGTCATTGCATTATACATGTAACAAGACGGGACCATATGTAATAAAGACATGGCTCTACTGTATATAATCCGATATGTAAGGGATGATGCTGTACATAACAGGAGAGGGCACTGTGTAATAAGGGACAACAATATACATAATAAAGGAGACTATGTAAGATATATAACTGTTAGCTTTGTCGCCGTAAAAGGAGGGGGGCCTAGACAAGTTTCTTGCACAGGGGCCCCAAGCTGTCAATGTCCACCCCTGGTTTCAATATCCAAGAAAGATCAGAGACCTGTGCCCTCACTGTCTCTCAAGCAGATTCCTCAGATCTGCATCATAAATCCTCCTGACAGTTTTAGTCCTGTGTGGAGGGAATCAAATACTCTAATAAGTTTGTATTCCCAAACTCTTCAGTGTTTTGTGATGTAAAATTGCATTTTAATATGACAACTTTCATATTGTTTGTTGTATATTTGTGTTTCTTCAGAAAATTTTACACCATGGATGAGGAAGGAACCTAAAAAGTCTTGAAAGCTTGTAACATCATGTATTTTATTTTTATTAGCTATTAAAAGGTATCATAACTACAAGATTATCTTGTTTTTCTCACTGAGAGCACCTGCTGCTAAGTAATGCACATTATGAGCTGAAAAGAGGGGAAGGGATAACTGGTCTCTATAATACTATCCACTATAAGGCTATGTGCACACGTAGGAAATGTGGTGCAGAATTTTCTGCACTAAATCTGCATCTCCTGGCAGAATCTGCAGGTGCGGTTTTGATGCGTTTTTTATGCGGTTTTAGTGCATTTTTTGTGTGGAATTGATGCGGATTTTGTGCAGTTTTTACCACTGCGGATTTCTATTAATGGAGCGGTGCAGAAACGCTGCAGAAACGCACAAAAGAAGTGACATGCACTTCTTTGAAATCTGCAGTGTTTCTGCGCTGATTTTTCTGCACCATGTGCACAGCTTTTTTTTTCACATTGATTTACATTGTACTGTAAATCACAGTGCAGATCTGCAGCGTTTCTGCAGCAGAAAAATCCGCTACAGATCTGCACTAATTCTGCACTAAATCTGCATCATGTGCACACAAGATAACTACTATAATACTGCTCCCTACGAATAAGAATATAACTACTATAATATTGCCCCTATATACAAGAATATAACTACTATAATAGTGCCCCCTAAATACAGGAATATAACTACTATAATACTACCCCTTATGTACAAGAATATAACTACTATAATACTGCCCCAATGTGCAAGAATATAACTACTATAGTACTGCCTCTTATGTACAAGACTATAAATACTATAATACTGCCCCCTAAGTACAAGAAAATAACTACTATAATACTGCCACTATGTAGAAGAATACAACTACTAGACTACTTCACCCTAAGTACAAGAATATAACTACTATATGCCCCTATGTACAAGAATATAACTGTGTAATAATTATAGGGGATAACTCAGGAGACTCTTTGCGTGGAACAAGACAACTAAAGGACACAGTTTTATAAGTGGTAAAGTCTATATTATCACACAGTGATTCAAACAGGTGCAGAGAGAAACTCAAGTCCACAACACTTGGTGCAAATATCAAATGCAGCTCAGCAGTCTATAGGAAACTTCAGGGGAAAATGCAATCACGCAGAAAGTCTATGAAGCACAATTATTCTTGAGGATACTTGACGAATAAGTCCTTGCTTAGTCCAAAACACAGATAGATATGCTTATAAGGCAGTTCAAATAATCTTAGCTCAACCAGGGAGGTCTGGGTAATAGTCTCCGGTTCTTGCAGAGCAGCAACAACTTACATGTCCAGCAAATGCAGATGGAAGTAAACACGAGCAGCAGATGAAGGAGGATTACTGGAACTGGTGTATGCAGCAGGAACTCAGTGCAGAGTAGCAGCATAACCCCACAGGTTCACACGAGCAGGTATATAGCCAGGGAGTCACCAGAGGTCAGGAGCTGGATGCAAGGCAGAATACTCTAGCACAGACTGACGGCTGGGGTGGAGTTTTATAGCAGGAAGACATAGTGCACATGAGACCAAAGACGCCATCTTGGAAAAGGGCAGTAATGCACAAAAAGGTAATAAAAAATGTTCAGAGTCCTGACATTACTCCCTCCTTAGAAGCGGCCTCAGGACGATCCTGGACCTGGTTTCTCAGGAATCTCTGATGAAAACGAGAAATCTTCTGTTGGGCATTGATGTTTTCCACAGGTTCCCAAGAGTCTTCCTCAGGGGGATATCCCTGCCATCTTATCAGATATTGGAGCCGATTCCTGCGAATCCTGGAATCAACAATTTCCTCCACCACAAATTGTTCTTGCCCATCATTTACCACAGGCTGCGGAGGTGGCACAACACGTCCCTGGAAGGTATTAGGAGATACAGGCTTTAGTAAAGATACATGAAAAACTGGGTGTACCTTCATAGTCCTAGGCAGCTTCAGCCGGCAGGCCACAGAGCTCACAATACCGTTGATCTTGAAAGGGCCAATGAATTTCTGTCCCAAGTTTTTGTGAAGGAACGTTTAACTTCAGATTCTTAGTTGCTAACCACATGGAATCTCCTACCTTGAACATGGGTGCAGGTTTACGGAATCTATCAGCCGATCTCTTATAACGTTCTTGAGCTGTGGTCAGGGATTCCTTCAGAACCTCCAGATTTTGCCTCATCGCAGTCAGCCTTTCCTCCACTGCCGGAACCGGAGAATTAATTGGAGACCTAGGTAAGATACACGGATGATAACCCAGATTGGCAAAGAAAGGTGTAAATTTAGTGGAGGCGCTCTGAGAATTGTTATATGAAAATTCAGCTAACGGCAGCAACTCCAACCAATCATCCTGGAGATGGCTGACATAGCATCTTAGATATTGTTCCAGCGTCTGGTTGGTACGCTCAGTCTGATCATTTGTCTGGGGATGGTAAGCGGAAGAGAGACAGACATTAATATTGAGTGCAGAGCAAAACCCCTTCCAGAATCTTGAAGTGAACTGCACTCCATGGTCAGAGATGATCTCATCCGGAACCCCATGCAACCGAAAGACATTCTGTATAACCAAGTTCACTGTATCTTTAGCTGAGGGGAGGCCGGTGCCCGGAACAAAATGAGCAGCTTTAGTCAGGCGATCAACTACCACCATGATTGTATTCATGCCCCCCGATGTAGGCAGCTCCACAATAAAGTCCATTGATATAGACCCCCAAGGGCGGGACGGAACAGGTAATGTTTGTAGCAGACCCGTAGGTGCCACATGAGGAGTCTTGTAACGAGTACATACCTCGCAAGAGAGAACATAGTCCTTGGTATCCTTCCGGCAAGTTGGCCACCAGAAGAATCGGCTCAGGAACTCTTGTGTCTTCTGTACCCCCCTGTGACCAGCCAACTTGGAGTCATGTACCAACTTGAGGATCTGTAGACGGACGACCTCAGGGACGTAGATACGTCGATCTCTGAACCACATGCCACCCTTAAAGACAAGATTAATATCCACAGGTGGGTTGGCCAGAAATACATCACCATCATAGGCCTCCCTGCAATCCTTCCACAAGTCCTGATCGTGGATAACTCCGATGAAATTGGCATCAGATAGAATGGTCTTGGACGGGGCTCCAGGTACGGAATCCGCAGCATGGATTCGGGATAAAGCATCAGCCTTCCCATTACAAGAACCTGGACTGTACGAGATAACAAAGTTAAATTGATTTAAAAATAAGTTCCAACGAGCCTGACGAGGAGAAAGACATCTAGCGGATCTAAGGAACTCTAAATTGCGATGGTCAGTTAGCACTATGATCTGTTGTGCCGCTCCTTGCAGATGATGCCTCCATTCTTTGAAATATAAGTTACACACGGCACTCGAGGGTCCTGGGTGGTGCTCAAGTAAGGTTTCCAACCCGTCAATAAATAAATAATAACTTGGCACTCAGAAGTTCTTTTTGCATGATGAAAATAACTTTTTCGTTTATTAGTGCAACCAGTTCAATGATAAATGATTTTAAACGTTTTCGGTCACAAGACCTTCATCAGAAACATCTCATATGAAACTGAAATACATAATATATAGAAAAACCACATGTTATACAATTTAAATTACGTACAAAAGACCAGTATATGCACATAGGTAAAATGAATCAAAATCCAATAGATGCTGTTTGGAATAAATATATCATATGAAAAAACGATAAGTGACAACCGTGACGGTCGGGACGAATCCAGACGTGCTTCGTGAGTCGTGAAGTTCTCAAGCTAAGATGAAAACTGTGAGCGTGGATAAGAAAAAAGAACATGAGGTATGGCATGAACTATATACTGTACTAAATTTATCCAAAGACTACATAACTGAACCTCACTGCCCCAAAGGATACTGAGTAGCAGGTATCGCCGAGAGCTTAGTCGTGGCAATGGGAACAGAAGTGCACAGTGAGTACCTATAAAGGAAAAGTGAAATCGTGAGCCTAAAAGCCTGTACCAGCCAAAAATTATATAACAAAGCCAATATGTATAAACGCCATCATGTATGGAAGAGTGGCCAGATGAAAGGGTAGTATCCAGTACTTGGAGTGCTGCTAGCACAGTGTAAGCAATAGTGCTGTAAAGCATGCCCCAAAATATATACATAGTACCTGGAAGCAAGGCAGCGTAATGTATAGGCCCAAGTGGCCTGCGCACAGACGTAACCGGGCAATTAGACCTGGGAAGTATGATGAGGGCAGATGGTTACTACTCACAGCGAAGCCGCGGAGGAAAGGGTAATGTGTATGGAGAACTTAAAGTAGTTACCTGGAGGATCCTGGGAGGTATACTAGAGCGGGCGCACTAAGGAGGCGAGAGCACCGCTGTGGGGAACTGGCGCTAGAAGATACATGCACAGTGGGAAACATCCCTAAGGCTAGGTTCCCATTGCGTTAATGGGATAGCGCTAACGGACAGCGTTGCACGGCGAAATTAACGCCGTGCACCGCGTCCGTTAGCGCTCCCATTGCCGGCAATGTTACAGCGCATTGCTAGCGCGTGTCATTTTCGGCACGCGCTAGCGATGTGCCGGTCATTTGTAGCGCGCCTCGGACGCTGCTTGCAGCGTCCGCGGCGCGCCAGAGGTCCGTTCCCTGCTCTCGCAGATCGGGGATCTGCGAGAGCGGGGACGTTAACGCGACCCCTGAACGCGGCCCCGAAAAAGACATTGCGTTAGCGCAATCCGCTAGCGCTCGCGCTAAATGGATTGCACTAACGCAATCTGAACCTAGCCTTAGTATCGTGCATGGAGTGATAAATTGTAGTGCCTAAAGCCCTGTTTATTACCTGATACGTCCAGGTCCAGGAGGCGCTGAGAAGCCGGTACAGCCGAGAGTCGCTGAAAAAACAGCGCTACTTCCGGGTATAAATGCGCCCTGGAGGCAGGTCATGTGACCCGCCGCATCATGCGGTCATGTGGTTGCAGTAAACAGAGCCGCGGTTGCGCAGAGCAGCTGGAATGTTAGGGGTCAGGAGTGAGCGCTGTGTTGTGCTGCGCATGCGTGACTGCTGTATGAACAAGGGGAAGGGGGAGGGCTGCTAAAACACGTGCGTAAGTGTGAATAATGGGAAATATTTAACACTATGGTGGACAGCAGCTATAGTTGGTGGATAGCAGCAGGTAATCAAATAATGATTAATATTGGTACACTGGACCAGCGTATGAAAGCCAGATCCAGTGGCATATAACTAAGAGTCAAGAGATGGCATGGTACAAAATCCTAAGAGGGATACCGTGCATATATACTCTACCATAGGTGGTGGGTGCCAACGGTGCCCAGTGTGTGACACGACATTAACGATTCTAAAAGAAATGAAAAGAAAACCACATTAAGTACAAATGCATAATATCCTGAAGGGTACATAGTACAAAATGCAGAGGAGCCGCAATAATAGCCAGCAATTCCTTGTTTCCCACGTCGTAATTCTTCTCCTTCTCTCCAGTTCTTTGGGAGAGAATAGCCCCCAAAGCATTATCAGAAGCGTCCACCTCCACAATGAAAGAAAGTGTTGGATCTGGGTGTATCAACAGTGGTGCTGATGTGAAACAGATCTTAAGCCGATCAAAAGCTTCTTGAACCTGTGATGACCACTTAAGGGGCTTTTCCTTCTTTGTCAAGGAAGTAATGGGACGGACAGTATCAGAAAAATTTCGAATGAAGCGTCTGTAGAAATTTGCAAAACCAATAAAACGTTGGACCTCCTTAACGTTCTTGGGTACCGGCCAGTCAAGGATAGCCTGAATCTTACCAGATTCCATGTTCAGCCCCTGGGGAGAGATGATATAACCTAAGAACTGTATCTCAGAACGATGGAACTCGCATTTCTCCGGCTTAATATACAGATGGTTCTCTTTCGGACGTCTTAAAACAGTTTTGACATGTTCTTCATGTTCCTGTAGAGAGTCAGAAAAGATTAGTATATCGTCCGAATAGATCAGTACAAACTGGTCCAACAAATCTCTGAAAATGTCATTAGCAAGGTGTTGAAACGTTGCAGGGGCATTACAATGCCCGAAGGGCATCACAAGAGATTCAAAGTGTCCATACCGGGGGGCGTGGCTATGTAGCGGAGCTGTGAGGACGCGTCTGGCTGGAGCTCCGATAATCCTGACCTGAATCCTCTGATAATATTTGCCTGCGGGGGTTTTCCGATCCACCGCTGTGTTCCCCTGGGTGCCTGGAGGTGCCCGGCTTCAGAGAGGCTGCGTGGGCGGCTTCGGCTGGGTGAACTCCGGGAGAGCCTGGAAGGAGGACGGCGCTGCTAGAGGCGGCGGCCATTTTCACTACCACGCGCGCTGACGGCGGAAGGCGCGAAGCTGATCCTGCTGCACGGGAGAGAGCTGGCTGATCTCCGGTGCAGCTCTTCAAGGTACGGGGGGGAGTCTCACGGTGTGTGCCCTAAGAAACGGGCCCCGGGCTCCCTCTCATCAGTGCCGCACAACGCTTTATAGCGCTGACTGTTCCTGGCGCATACTATACTGGAACTTCTCCCCCACTCCATTACCTGCACGGTGGATGTGGATCTGCCATATTCTAACTGCGGTATATACTACAGCTGCCTGGGTGTAACCCTGAGAATTAATACAGATACTACGTTCTTATCGTTCGCCGTTGGCTCTACTCCCTGGATCCCTCTCCCTCCTGAGAATACATTGGGTTGGATTATAATCTACCATTAACCCTGTGGTGCACGGCTGAGAGGACCCCATAGGTTGATTGTGTATTGTGCCACAGTATTGCATTGCTCGGGCAGAACCTGTACCCTATTAAAATACTAAGTGTTCCTCATTATGTCATCCGCACATCGCACCAAAAATCCAAGTGCTGCTGAAAAACTCAAAAAATTTACACGTTCTGATCCTCCTGATAACCTACGCTCTAAAAAGAATAATACTTCTCCTATGGGGAAATCCGAGACCCAGGTACAAAATCGTGCCTCCGAGGATGAGGGGGATGGAGATCAGGAGGACTTAACTCTGAGACAGGCATCCGAACAACTGATGCAAGCTATATCACTGACTAGAACCTCTCTAACTGGGAAGATTGAGGAGGTGCACTCTGAGGTGGGGCGCCTTCGCCAAGATATGCAATCTATGAAGGGCCGTATTACAGAGGTTGAAACACGGGTGTCTCGCCTGGAGGACAACTCCGCACCTATGGAAGCTAAATTGACAAAAGTGGCAGGCTCCATAAATGCTTGGAAACAGAAGGCGGATGATCTGGAAAACAGACTACGCCGAAATAACATCCGTATTATAGGCCTACCGGAACGCTCAGAAGGCCAACAACCTGAAAAATTCTTGGAGGGCTGGCTCAGAGATATTCTGGGAGATGAATTCTCCCCTACATTTGCTGTGGAAAGGGCCCACAGGGTCCCAACAAAAGCTCCTCCTCCTGGCGCTCCACCGAGACCCTTCTTGGCCCGCCTTCTTAACTCCAGAGACAGAGATATGGCTCTTCGTATGGCGAGGCAAAAAAGTCCTATTAAATTTAATAGCGCTACTATCTCGGTATTCCCAGACTTTTCTATGGAGTTACAAAAACAACGGTCTCAGTTCATGGAGATAAAGAAACGACTAAGAGAGGAAAATGTCGTATATTCAATGCTCTATCCTGCTAGACTCAGGGTCGTGTATAAAGGTTCTTCTTCCTTTTTTACCACCCCGGCGGACGCTGAAGAGTGGCTACGGTCGTGTGTGGGAGTGGACAGGGGAGGAGAGAAATCCTAAGTTGGCTGCTGTTTATACTTACATGGATCTACAAAAGAGGAGCCCTCTTGTCGGACAGATTTTCTAGTTTCTTTTCATCAAGAATCTGGAACTCTCTCACCGGTTTTTCCTTGTTGATGAGTGGAGCTCCTTTGCCAGCGCCCTAGGAAACAACTTTACCGAACTCTGCGTCCAGAGATGGTATCCCCTTTTTTGGACTGGGTTATGCGGAGCACAGGTTTTTGCTCCCTTAAGAAGCTTTATTTGATCTTCAATGTTTTGGTTTTGTTCATTGTTAGTTATGTAGCCATTACTGCCATGTTTTTCTTCATCACCGGCGTGACGGACACTCGACGTGATACTATATTTTCTAAACTGATGAGATATGGCGTCTGAAGTAACATGCATGACTTGGAATGTGAGAGGTCTAGGGTCGCCTCGTAAGAGAGTCAAAGTATTTTCTCAGATACGACGTTATCGCCCTCATGTAGTAGCTTTAGTTGAAACACACCTGACTAGAGACTCGGCTCGTTATGTGCAGAAACCTTGGGTACAATGGTCTGTGCACGCATTTCATACTAGTTATTCTAGAGGGGTATCTTTGTTAATCCATAAGGATATTAGATGGGAGGTCAGAGAAGTTCGGAGGGATCCGGAAGGTCGCTTTGTGTTTGTGTATGCGAATATGAATTCAGAGGAGTATGTTATGATGTGTATATATAACCCTCCTCCTGCTAATATGTCGGTTGTCAAGAAGGCAGTCAGCTTTGCCTTAAACTATCCAGATGCGCATGTTCTCTGTATGGGAGATTTCAATATGTTAATGAATGAGGGTATGGATAGACTCCGGCTTGATGGAGGGACCGCGGATGTGGGTTCTTCACCATCTCGATTGTCAATATTCATGGAAGGTACTGGCTGGTTAGATCTTTGGAGAATGCACCACCCCGACGTAAGGGAATATACTTGTCATTCGTCTGTCAGACGTACTTTATCTCGCTTGGACTATGTATTCGGTTCCAGTAACTTGGCGGTACGGGTGGGGGAGGTATGTCATGGGAATAGAGGAATTTCAGACCACAGTCCAGTGATCCTTAAACTTAAATTGGGTCGGGTGAGGAATATTTTAACGTGGAAAGTAAATCCATTCTGGCTGAAGTTAATAGGCCCGGAGGACCGGACTGTTGACCAACTGGACTGTTTTATTGCATCCCACCCTATGCCGCAAAATCTTAATATTCTCTGGGACGCCCTTAAGGCATACCTGAGGGGTTGTTTGTCTTCTACCATCTCGTATATTAAGCGACAGACCTCAAAGGAAGACGATGACATGGACGAGCGACTGAGAGTTTCGGAGGCGGCTTATATAGCTAACCAGACGAATGAGAATAGATTGGAGTGGCTGCACTTGCACAGACTCCATAGTCAATATACTGACACTAAATCTAAGCGCAAACTATTTTTTACTAGACAGACATTCTTTGAAATGGGAAATCAGTCCAGTAAACTCCTAGCATACATGGTGCGCCAGCACAATGCGTCCAATACTATACTTAAAATCCGGAAATCAGACGGCTCTGTAGTAACATCGACAGATGACATACTCCAATGCTTTTGTGATTTTTATAAAGAACTGTATAGTTCCAAGGGAGACTCTGATACCTCGGAGTGTCTAAGTTATTTATCAGATTTAGTGTTCCCCGCGTTGAATGCTGCACAACAAGCCTTGTTAGACGCTGACTTTACTCTTGATGAGGTGAACAAGGCTATCACTGACATGGCCTCTGGCAAGGCACCTGGTCCGGATGGCTTCCCTATTGAAATATATAGAAAATATAGAGATGCTTTGGTTCCAACTCTGCTAAAAGTATTTCAGGGGATTTGGGAGGGTGGTTCCTTGCCGGATTCTTATTATGAAGCAAATATCATAGTCTTAAAAAAGGAAGGGAAGGACCCCCTAGACTGCGGATCTTATCGTCCTATTTCATTAGTTAATGTGGACTACAAGATTTTCACTAAAATTCTAGCTACTAGATTGAACACGGTAATATTAGATATAATTCATCCAGATCAGACAGGTTTCATGCCGGGTAAGAGTACCTCTATTAATATCAGGAGGGTTCAATCAATAGCTCTATATAGTACGTTGGTCCCTGAGAATAAATGGGCCATGGCCTCGCTGGACGCGGCTAAGGCATTTGACTCCCTTGAATGGCCTTTTCTGTCTGCATGTTTACAGCGTTTCCAATTTGGTCCTAAATTTCAAAAATGGATTGCAGCATTATATTTGAAACCAAGAGCCCGGATAATTATCAATAATTCTATTTCTGAATCTTTCTCCCTAAAGAGAGGGACTCGCCAAGGATGTCCTCTGTCTCCGGCCTTGTTTGCCCTTGCAATGGAGGCATTGGCGATTCGTATGAGATCCTCCCCGTTGGTTAAGGGCATTATGATAGCAGACCGCGTGGATACTGTGGGGCTGTATGCGGATGATATGGTTGTATTTCTTGATGAGGTGGAGGAGACCCTGCCTCACGTGATCACTACTATAGAGGGATTCAGTAGACGTTCTGGACTATATATTAACTGGGACAAATCTGCCTTGATGCCTCTCTCTCATGGCTCGGCAGCGCACCTTAATACGCTGTCCCTATTGCCAGTTGTCACTAGTTTTAAATACCTAGGAATAATTATACCAAAAGATAGTAGACTGGATTTACAATTTAATATTCTCCCGTTGCTGGAGTTCGTTAAACATAAATTTGCTATATGGAGTAAGTTACCTCTATCTGTCTCGGGCCGTATAAATTTGATAAAAATGATACTCCTCCCGAAGCTTAATTATTCCCTCCAACATAGTGCAGTACTGGTTCCTAAATCCTTTTTTGCTAACTTAAATTCTTTAACTACATCCTTTATCTGGGGGAGGGCTAGACCCAAACTCAAATTATCCACCTTACATAGATCTAAGCAAATGGGAGGGGCGGCGTTGCCAGATTTTTTTTTATACTACTTGGCCGGACAGCTTAGGGCTCTGGGGAAATGGATGCCTGGGAGTGATTTACCAAACTCGGAGAACCACCTGGCTAATGCTGCCAAGATCAGCTGCCCGTTGGGTTTCCTGGAAATAAACAAACCCTCTGCCCCTAAGTTGTTGCCGTTGCTTCGGCTGGCAAGGTTGATTTGGCGACAAGTGAAAAAGGTGATCCGTTTTGACGGTATTGTAGCTGAAATGCCATTATGGGATAGTGAATACTTCCCGAGCTTACTGAATCACCCTTCCGCTCAATTTTGGACGTCACACGGTGTTTTGTCGCTTGATGATCTTTATGAACAGGGAACCCTAATGTCCTTTGAACAAATCCAACATAAGTATGATATACCGAGGCCTCAATTCTTCCGATACCTTCAACTTAGATCGGCGATTCAGTCACATCTTCGAAGTGTGGAGGTGACACAGGTAATATCCTCCTTCCCACTGATAGGGATTTTTAAGTCACAGGGACCCCGTGGTCTTATTTCTGCACTGTATACTTACATGTTGTCCGTGGGTGCGGATGCTACTTTGTTGCCGATAAGGGAGAAGTGGAGAGTCCTGATACCTGACTTACAGGGTGAGGACTGGGAGATGGCCCTTGAATCCCCAACCAAGGTGTCCCCCTCGGCTAACAATAAAATGATACAGTTATATATTCTGCATCAATCATATTTAACCCCATTGAGACTATTTAAAATTGGGTGGTCCCGATCTTCTGAATGTACTAGATGTCATATGGAGGAGGCAGATTTCATACACATGATATGGGAATGCCCGGTTATTATGTCTTATTGGAGAGAGGTAGCCTCGTTGTTGACTTCCCTTGTACATATTCCTGTTCCCTTGACCCCATCAGTGTGTTTGTTTGGGATTTTGGAGGAGGAAATGTGGGGCCACCACGTTCAAATTTTTTTGAGGGAGACACTTTTTCTGGCAAGAAAATTGATTGCCTTGCGCTGGATGGGCACTTCGCATCCGTCCCTTAGGGCCTGGATAGAGTTGGTGAATCTGATTGTGCCGTATGAACGCACCTTATACCAGAACAGAGGTTGTTTAGAGAAATTTAATAAAATCTGGGACTTATGGAACTCGTCGTATCTCACCATGTCACCACGTAACTAAGGGCCTAGATTCAGTATAATAATGAGTTGGGAGACTATACGATTCACGCTGAGCACTGAAACCGTTTTACTAAGGTGATGGAGTTTGTTTTGTTTAGGCAGTAAGACAGTTTGAGTTTTAGGATTTTCAGTATATGTGACATACTATTATATCTTAAATATGCATAATCCGATCGGTGTATATAACATTATGTTAATGTATCTATCGTTATGATGTACCTGCACTGACCTGGAAATATGTAAACTGTATGTACATGTGAATTAAGCGTTTAAATAAACGAATTTAAAAAAAAAAAAGTGTCCATACCGGCATCTGAATGCTGTCTTCCACTCATCCCCTGGACGAATACGCACCAAATTATAAGCCCCACGAAGATCCAGTTTAGAGAACACCTTAGCATGGCGGACTCTTTCCAGTAATTCGGGAATTAGAGGCAAAGGGTAACGGTTTCATACGGTTACCTTATTGAGTTCCCGATAGTCAACACAGGGTCTCAGGGTCCCATCCTTCTTCTTTACAAAAAAGATAGGTGCCCCTGCTGGTGAGGAGATGTCAGATAAATCATCACAGTTGTCATACTCCCCTACTGCTGCTAGCACCTTGTTAGGCTGTCTAGGACACTTAGGACAATTGATCAAGAAGTGGTCAGACTGGCCGCAGTAGAAACATAGACTTTCACGAAGGCGATGCTCCCGGCGCTCATTGATCTCGCGCCTCTGAACAGAATCAATTTGCATGGGCACCTCCTCCACCTCCTGAGATGTTTTACCTGCAGGCTCTTTGAAAGGAAGGGAAAAGTTAGAAATACGGTTATATGCAGCAAACTTCTCCTGCCTACGCTCAGTAAGGCGAATGTCAATGCGCACACAATGCTGTATAAATGTCTCTAGCTCTTGTGGTGACTCAGAGCGAGCTAGTTCATCTTTTCCAATACTAGACAGACCCCTTTTAAAAATAGGCAATTGTGCATAACTGTCCCAATTGGTATCTACCGCTAATCTCCTGAATTCAGTAGCATACTCAATAACAACGTTTTGCCTGGCGTAAAGACAATAAAGCAGATTCAGCGGTTGCACGGCGATTAGGATCATCAAACATTAATGACATAGCGGCCAAGAAATCATCCAAATTATTTAACCGTGGGTCACGAGACTCAATCATCGGATTCGCCCAGGCAAGCGCTTGTGCTGTCAGCAGCATTATTACACACAATACTTTGGATCTGTCATTAGAAAAACAGTCAGCATGCACATCAAAATATAGCATACATTGATTCACAAAGCCACGAAATTTGTCGCGATCACCATTAAATCTGAATGGGGGCAACTTAGGTGGGCTAGCTGGTGGTGGTTGCCCAGAGGGAAAAGTCGCTTGTGCAGCTATTTGCGTGCTTATGTCCTGAAAAGCCCGTCCATACTGGGACACTCTGCCAGCAAGTTTGTTTTCCTGGGCTGCCATGCGGGTGCTTAAGTCCTGCAAAGTCTGTCCAAACACTTGTTGATTATGTTCAAAGCTTCCAAACTTCTTTTGCAGACCTTCGACATCTTTCTGCAGTGATCTAATTATAGAAAACACCTGCTCTAGTCTGCTTTCTGCAGTCATTGTTCCAGCAGTCTCCTTTTTTTTTTTTTTAGGCTAGAGTATCCTGTAATAATTATAGGGGATAACTCAGGAGACTCTTTGCGTGGAACAAGACAACTACAGGACACAGTTTTATAAGTGGTAAAGTCTATAAAGTCTATATTATCACACAGTGATTCAAACAGGTGCAGAGAGAAACTCAAGTCCACAACACTTGGTGCAAATATTAAACGCAGCTCAGCAGTCTATAGGAAACTTCAGGGGAAAATGCAATTCACTGCAATCCAATGCAGGTTCACACGAGCAGGTATATAGCCAGGGAGTCACCAGAGGTCAGGAGCTGGATGCAAGGCAGAATACTCTAGCACAGACTGAAGGCTGGGATGGAGTTTTATAGCAGGAAGACACAGTGCACATGAGACCAAAGACGCCATCTTGGAAAAGGGCAGTAATGCACAAAAAGGTAATAAAAAATGTTCGGAGTCCTGACAAACTGCTATAATACTGCTCCTATGTGCAAGAATATAACTACTATAATACTGCTCCTATGTACAAGAATATATCTACTATAGTAGTGCTCCTATGTACAAGAATATTACTACTATAAGGCTATGTGTACACGTTCAGGTTTTTTCGCATTGTTTTCGCGTTTTTTTCGCGATGAAAGCGCTATAAAAACTCATTAAAAATGCATACGTTATGCATCCTATCATTTAGAATGCATTCTGCATGTTTTGTGCACATGGTGCGTTTTTTTCCGCGAAAAAAACGCATCGCGGTAAAAATAGCAGCATGTTCATTAATTTTGCGGATTTTCCACGTTTTTCCCGCAATTCTATGCATTTGGAAAAAAACGCACAAAAACGCGTCAAAATCGCGGTAAAAACGCATGCGGATTTCTAGCAGAAATGTCCGGTTTTTGTCAGGAAAATTTCTGCCAGAAATCCTGACGTGTGCACATAGCCTAATACTGCCCCTATGTACAAGAATATAACTACTAGAATACTGCCCCTATGTACAAGAATATAACTACTAAAATACTGTCCCCAAAGTACAATAGTATAACTTATATGCCCCTGTGTACCCTATGTACAAGAATATAACTGCTATAATACTGACCCTATGTACAAGAATATGACTGCTATAATACTGACCCTATGTACAAGAATATAACTGCTATAATTCTGCCCCCTATGTACAAGAATATAACTACTAAAATACTGCCCCCTAAGGTACAATAATATAACTATTATAATAGTGCCCCTTATGTGCAAGAATATAACTACTACTAGATGGTGGCCTATTCTAACGCATCGGGTATTCTAGAATATGCATGTCCATGTAGTATATTGGCTAGACACGTAGTATATAGCCCAGCCACGTAGTATATTGCAGAGTGACGTAGTATATTGCCCAGTGACGTAGTATATTGCTCAGCCACGTAGTATATTGCCCAGCCACATAGTATATTGCCCAGCCACGTAGTATATTGCCCAGCCACATAGTATATTGCCCAGCCACGTAGTATATTGCCCAGCCACGTAGTATATTGCCCAGCCACGTAGTATATTGCCCAGCCACGTAGTATATTGCCCAGCCACGTAGTATATTGCCCAGCCACGTAGTATATTGCCCAGCCACGTAGTATATTGCCCAGCGACGTAGTATGTTGCCCAGTGACGTAGTATATTGCCCAGTGACGTAGTATACAGCAGAGCCACGTAGTATATTGCACAGCGACGTAGTATATTGCCCAGTGACGTAGTATATTGCACAGCGACGTAGTATACAGCACAGAGCCACGTAGTATATTGCCCAGCCACGTATGTCACAGGTTAAAAAAATAAAAAATAAACATACTCCCCTTCCGATCCGAGGGCCCCTTGTAGTTCTAACATACTCACCATACTTGTAGTTCTGTCGCCTGTGCGCAGTACAGGCGGCAGCTTCCGGTCCCAGGGTGTGATGACGTCGCGGTCATATGACCGTGACGTCATGGCAGGTCCTTCTGCCATACGATCCTTGCTACCGGAACCTGACGCTTGCACAGAGCGGTTACCGGAGGGTGGCGAGGAGCGGGAAAGGTGGCGAAAGGTGAGTATATAATGATTTTTATTTTTTTTTTAATTATTTTTAACATTAGATCCTTTTACTATTGATGCTGCATAGGCAGCGTCAATAGTAAAAACTTGGTCACACAGGGTTAATAGCGGAGGTAACGGAGTGAGTTACCCGCGGCATTACGCGGTCCGTAACCGCTGGCATTAACCCTGTGTGAGCCGTGACTGCGGGGAGTATGGAGCGGCCGCCCGGCACTGACTGCAGGGGAGTAGGGAGGGACTAATCGGACTGTGCCCATCGCTGATTGGTCGCGGCAGCCATGACAGGCAGCTGGCGAGACCAATCAGCGAATGAATAACCGTGACGGAAGTTGCCGACAGAAGGACAGACAGAAAGACGGAAGTACCCCTTAGACAATTATATATATAGATAACATGGTGGCCTGATTCTAACGCATCGGGTATTCTAGAATATGCATGTATTTATGTATATAGCAGCCACATAGTATATAGCACAGGCCACGTAGTATATAGGAGCCACATAGTATATAGCACAGGCCACGTAGTATATAGCAGCCACGCAGTATATAACACAGCCATGTAGTATATAACAGCCCACGTAATGTATAGCACAGGCCACGCAGCATATAGCACAGGCCACGCAGCATATAGCACAGGCCACGCAGCATATAGCACAGGCCACGCAGCATATAACACAGGCCACGCAGCATATAACACAGGCCACGCAGCATATAACACAGGCCACGCAGCATATAACACAGGCCACGCAGCATATAACACAGGCCACGCAGCATATAACACAGGCCACGCAATATATAGCAGTGTGGGCACCATATCCCTGTTATAAAATAAAAATAAAAAAGTTATATACTCACCCTCCGTCGTCCAGCGAAGCTGTCCCGATGCGCGAGCGGCTGCCGCCAGCTTCCGTTCCCAGAGATGCATTGTGAAATTGCCCAGATGACTTCGCGGTCTCGCATCGGCGGACAACGGAAGGTGAGAATAGCAGGTTTTTTGTGTTTTTATTATTTTTAACATTAGATTTTTTTACTATTGATGCTGCATAGACAGCATCAATAGTAAAAAGTTGGTCACACAGGGTTAATAGCAGCGTTAACAGAGTGCGTTACCCGCGGCATAACGCGGTCCGTTAACGCTGCCATTAACCCTGTGTCAGCGCTGACTGGAGGGGAGTATGGAGCGGACACCGGGCACTGACTGGATGGAAGTAGGGAGGGACTAATTCTCGGCCGGACTGTGCCCGTCGCTGATTGGTCGAGGCCTGGCAGCCTCGACCAATCAGCGACGTGGGATTTCTGGGACAGACAGACGGAAGTACCTCTTAGACAATTATATATATACTAGATGGTAGCCCGATTCTAACGCATCGGGTATTCTAGAATATGTATGTAGTTTATTTATGAAGATTGTAGAATAGTACATTGAATACACAGGATTCGGCCAACCGCGACCAATTAGCGAAGCGTGGTTCAAATCCCGCGCCAATTCGCGGTCGGACTGCGTAGTATATAGCACAGCCACATAGTATATAACAGCCCACGTAGTATATTGCACAGCCACGTAGTATATTGCACAGCCACGTAGTATATTGCACAGCCACGTAGTATATTGCACAGCCACGTAGTATATCGCACAGCCAACGGAGTATATTGCACAGCCCACGTAGTATATAGCACAGCCCACGTAGTATATTGCACAGCCCACGTAGTATATTGCACAGCCCATGTAGTATATAGCACAGCCCACGTAGTATATAGCACAGCCCACGTACTGTATAACACAGCCATGTAGTATATTGCACAGCCCACGTAGTATATTGCACAGCCCATGTAGTATATTGCACAGCCCACGTAGTATATAGCACAGCCCATGTAGTATATTGCACAGCCCACGTAGTATATTGCACAGCCCACGTAGTATATAGCACAGCCCACGTAGTATATAGCACAGCCCACGTAGTGTATAACACAGCCATGTAGTATATTGCACAGCCCACGTAGTATATAGCACAGCCCACGTAGTATATAGCACAGCCCACGTAGTGTATTGCACAGCCCACGTAGTGTATTGCACAGCCCACGTAGTATATTGCACAGCCCACGTAGTATATTGCACAGCCCACGTAGTATATTGCACAGCCCACGTAGTATATTGCAAAGCCCACGTAGTATATAGCACAGCCCACGTAGTATATAGCACAGCCCACGTAGTGTATAACACAGCCATGTAGTATATTGCACAGCCCACGTAGTATATTGCACAGCCCACATAGTATATAGCACAGCCCACGTAGTATATAGCACAGCCCACGTAGTATATAGCACAGCCCACGTAGTATATAGCACAGCCCACGTAGTATATAGCACAGCCCACGTAGTATATAGCACAGCCCACGTAGTATATAGCACAGTCCACGTAGTGTATTGCACAGCCCACGTAGTATATAGCACAGCCCACGTAGTATATAGCACAGCCCACATAGTATATAGCACAGCCCACGTAGTATATAGCACAGCCCACGTAGTATATAGCACAGCCCACGTAGTATATAGCACAGCCCACGTAGTGTATAACACAGTCATGTAGTATATTGCACACCCCACGTAGTATATTGCACACCCCACGTAGTATATTGCACAGCCCACGTAGTATATTGCACAGCCCACGTAGTATATAGCAATGTGGGCATCATATCCCTGTTAAAAAAAGAATTAAAATAAAAAATAGTTATATACTCACCTTCCGTTGGCCCCCGGATCCAGGCGAAGCGTTTATCGATGCTCCTCGCGCGCTCCATTCCCAAGAGTGCATTGCGGTCTTGTGAGATGATGACGTAGCGGTCTCGCGAGACCGCTACGTCATCATCTCGCGAGATCGCAATGCATGGAGCGGTCACCGGAGCCTCGCAAGGAGCGGGAAAGGCCTGTTCTGGATCTGAGGGGCCGACGGACGGTGAGTATATAACTATTATTTATTTTTTTTATTATTTTTACCATTAGATCTTTTTACTATTGATGCTGCATAGGCAGCATCAATAGTAAAAAGTTGGTCACACAGGGTTAATAGCAGTGTTTACAGAGTGCATTACACCGCGGCATAACGCGGTCCGTTAACGCTGCCATTAACCCTGTGTGAGCGCTAACTGGAGGGGATTATGGAGCGGGCACTGACTGCGCGGAGTAAGGAGCAGCCATTTTGCCGCCGGACTGTGCCCGTCACTGATTGGTCGTGGCTGTTTTGCCGTGACCAATCAGCGACTTGATATTTCCGTGACAGACAGACAGACGGAAGTGACCCTTAGACAATTATATAGTAGATATAGATAATACTGCCCCCTATATACATGAATATAACTACTATAATACTGCCCCTATGTACAAGAATATAACTACTATAGTACTGTCACTTTGTACAAGAATATAACCACTATAATACTGCCCCCTATGTACAGGAATATAACTACTATAATACTGCCGCTATGTACATGAATATAACTACTATAATACTGCCCCCTATGTACAAGAATATAACTACTATAATACTGCTCCCTATGTATACAGGAATATAACTACTATAATACTGCCGCTATGTACATGAATATAACTACTGTAATACTAACCCCTATGTATACAGGAATATAACTACTATAATACTGCCCCCTATGTACAAGAATATAACTACTATAATACTGCCCCTATGTACCAGAATATAACTACTATAATACTGCCACCTATGTACAAGAATATAACGCTTCTCACTTATAATTCTATATTATTCTTCTGCTCTGCAGAGCATCTCACCTATAAACCTATATTATTCTTCTGCCCTGCAGAGCATCTCACGTATACCTGCATACTATCCCCCTGTCCTGCAGAGCATTTAACCTATATCTCTTTGCTATTCTCTGTCATGCAGAGCATCTCACCTATAATTCTATATTATTCTTCTGCCCTGCAGAGCATCTTATGTGTACATGCATATACTATCCCCCTGTCCTACAGAGCATTTAACTTATAATTGAGCCTGTGGGCAATTTTCTGTGGGCATTCTTCACCTTGCACCTCAAATATCATGGATCTGAAACTTTGTGATGCTGCAATTGGCAATTTTCCGTGTGGGCAATTTTCCTGTGGGCAATTTTCTGGTCACCGAATATAACTACTATAATACTGCCCCCTATGTATACAGGAATATAACTACTATACCACTTGAACAGTACATTCTGAACTGTTAGACATTAACCCCCCCCGCACTGTCATTAGTTCACACTGTACATCACAGC
This sequence comes from Ranitomeya variabilis, assembly GCF_051348905.1. NCBI lineage: Eukaryota > Metazoa > Chordata > Amphibia > Anura > Dendrobatidae > Ranitomeya > Ranitomeya variabilis. Next base: position 252,101,093 of record NC_135233.1, on the reverse strand, counting down.
TCTTGTCCTTCTTTTTCAGTGGCCGTCCCCACAATGTGTGAGTCGGGGCTTTTCTCTCCTGAGCCAGCGAGTCCCGGGCCATATTATGGCGAGTGCTCTGATGCCTACTACCAGGAGGACCGATGGCAGAAGCTGCGCACTGCTGTCAGGAAACTGGAATTTTGGGAGAGTTTTAGTGCTGAGCCGATAGGAAGCGGATTCTTCTCCAAAGTTTATAAAGTAAGTGACCCCTAGGATTCATTTCTTGGGTGACATCCCTTGTGGCAGCTTTTGGAGGGGCAGTTACCACAGCAGGTCCTGCATGGGAGCTCCTCTATGTTCCTTGGCAAGTGTGACCTTTAATAATTAATCTGTGCCCACAGCCGTGTGGGTGACGTGGGGCGGTATGATAATAGGAGGGAGACATAGCGGAGGACATAGAAGCAGTAAGCGGAGATCTGCTGCTACTGAAATATTAATTGTCTCCTGTTCTTTCAGGACGCAGCATTGTGTTCTCTGCCCGAGGTGAAAAGGGCGAAGCACAGGCCGAGCGCAGCAGGTCTGGCTGAACAATGGGTCAGCATAGTAAACATGGCTGAAGGGGCTGAGTAAATGGCGGGAGCCACCAAACCAGCTGCCCTTGAGGGACATTAACCCTGGGAAGGCTAGGTAGAAGCAGCATGGCGGCCATTACTGGCTACAAAGATGTAAATGTATGACTGCATTATGTGGTGGCCGTCGCCCCACTGCCCCTCACCCTGCCCTAGTTCCCTGTAATGGATGGCATTGAGGGAAGGAGCAGGCATTTCTTTCTGCCCTCTGCTGCCTGCTAATGTTATCCGTTCTCCAGGAGGCGTATAATGGCCGTGAGGGCAGTTTTCCCGCTGATGTTTGTGTATTTGCAGATCACACCGAGCAATGGATTATTCCACCGGCCGTCTACTCCCTGCCCCGATGGGGAGAGTAGTGCTGGGATAGTGACATATCAGGCGGTATCACACAGGACAGGATTAGATACAGAGCTCACAGGCAGTATCACACAGGATAGGATTAGATACACAGCTCAGCAGACAGTATCACACAGGATAGGATTAGATACAGAGCTCACAGGCAGTATCACACAGGATAGGATTAGATACACAGCTCAGCAGACAGTATCACACAGGATAGGATTAGATAGACAGCTCAGAAGACAGTACCACACAGGATAGGATGAGCTCAGCAGACAGTATCACACATGATAGGATTAGATACACGCCTCAGCAGTCAGTATCACACAGTATAGGATTAGATACACAGCTCAGCAGACGGTATCACACAGGATAAGATTAGATAAAGCAGCTGTGATGTCCATCTCGTTGGCCAGTTTCCAGTTCTGGTGCCGCTGATGACATGTCGGACGCTGGATGTGCCCTGATGGGGGTTCAGGTTCTTTTTTGTTGAAACTTAGGATTTGGCCAAATTTTATGCTATCTGCCTCTCAACCATCGTCAAGGTGGTCTCAAAAACTGCTGGGTACCTACATGTATGAACACCTCTCTTAGGCTGATGTCTGAATTCCTGGGTGAATGTGGTCACCTCTGTCAGTGCCTGCATATAGGTGTATGGTGTCCACATTCACCCAGGAATTAAATTTTTGCACTTTTTATCATATTGTTTATTTGCAGGATGCCGCTAGGCCTCTTTTTGTTGGCTTGGTCTAGTAGGGCGTCTGTCCTTGTGTGTAGCATATTATGGTGTTGGGCAGCCCGCCTGATAATACAAGGGCGTCATTACTAGGCTGCAAGCCAGACACTTAGCATCACACTTACCTGTGTGACTGGCGTACTATGCAAGCTATATCAATGTGCAATTTTTTCTACTAGGCAGCCAACCCCTCCATAATCTGGTAGGTGTGGGGGGGTGGCTGTATTTATCAGTAGTTTGCACCTGTTCTGCCCCTTGCCTTTTATCAGTGGAGGCCTGCTCTATCCTGCTAGATGTGCGTTTGTCATCAGACAGGGTTTTGGGAAGGCTGTATCTTATGGTATGAGCTCCCACAATACACAACGGGGGGCGTCGCTATTATTAAGGAGCTCCCACAATACACAACGGGGGGCGTCGCTATTATTAAGGAGCTCCCACAATGCACAACGGGGGCATCGCTATTATTAAGGAGCTCCCACAATACACAACGGGGGGCGTCGCTATTATTAAGGAGCTCCCACAATGCACAACGGGGGCATCGCTATTATTAAGGAGCTCCCACAATACACAACGGGGGGGGTCGCTATTATTAAGGAGCTCCCACAATACACAACGGGGGGCGTCGCTATTATTAAGGAGCTCCCACAATACACAACGGGGGGCGTCGCTATTATTAAGGAGCTCCCACAAAGCATAACAGGGGCGTCACTATTAAGGAGCTCCCACAATGCACAACGGGGGGCATCGCTATTATTAAGGAGCTCCCACAATGCACAACAGGGGCGTCACTATTATTAAGGAGCTCCCACAAAGCACAACGGGGGCGTCGCTATTATTAAGGAGCTCCCACAATGCTCAACGGGGGCTTCGCTATTATTAAGGAACTCCCACAATGCACAGCGGAGGTGTCGCTATTAAGGAGCTCCCACAATGCACAACGGGGGCGTCGCTATTATTAAGGAGCTCCCACAATGCACAACGGGGGCATCGCTATTATTAAGGAGCTCCCACAATGCACAACGGGGGCGTTGCTATTAAGAAGCTCCCACAATGCACAACGGGGGCATCGCTATTATTAAGGAACACCCACAATGCATAGTGGGGGTGTCGCTTTTATTAAGGAGCGCCCACAATGCACAGCGGGGGTGTCGCTATTATTAAGGAGCTCCCACAATGCACAGCGGGGGTGTCGCTGTTATTATTAAGAGCTCCCATAATGCACAGCGGGGGTGTCGCTATTATTAAAGGGAGCAGGTCACCCCCAAAATCGAAGGTGAGCTAAGCCCAACAGCATCAGGGGCTTATCTACAGCATTTTGTAATTCTGGAATGCTGTAGATAAGCCCCCGATGTATCCTGAAAGATGAGAAAAAGAGGTTAGATTATTCTCACCCAGGGGCGGTCTTGGTACGATGGGCGTCGCAGTCCGGTCCGGGGCCTCCCATCTTCTTACAATGACGTCCTCTTCTTGTCTTCACGCTCCGACGCAGGCGTACTTTGTCTGCCCTCTTGAGGGACAGAATGCTGTAGATAAGCCCCTGATGCCGGTGGGCTTAGCTCACCTTCGATTTTGGGGGTGACAGGTTCCCTTTAAGGAGCTCCCACAATGCACAGCGGGGGTGTCATATTCTCCCCCATCATGCGCCTCTTTTTCTCTTGTGTCTCTGGGGAGCCAGGTGATTGGTAATATGGCTGTCACACAGCCTTTTCTGGCCGCTGTATCACTAGGTTATTTCGGACTTTGTAATAGATGGTGTTCCTCTTAAAGGCACCTTCCACATTAACATGTCCTAGTCGTCTTACACTGACATGATATATTGTGTTGCAGGTGTCTCATGGCGTTGGCTCCAAGAGCATGGTGGTGAAGATCTACAAAAACGAGGTGGACGAGGAGGGGATCGTCCGAGAAATCTCCCTCCTGCAGAAACTGTCCCATCCCAATATAGTCAGGTGAGCGCGTCTTGAGGGCAACGAGAGGGGTCCGTCCTGCCTAAAGTGACTTTGTTAAAAGACCTTTATGTCACAATTCCTCATTGAGTTCAAGATCTCTGCTGTCAATAAACTAAAAACAATTCAGTTATTGGACAATCATATTCCAGCTGAGGGTTTGCTCCAATTGTATCTAGTGTGGACAATCCTAACAGTGATCTTATGGGCTCAAGTTGTGAGTCACGGCCCCCATGTGGACAAAGCCTTTAAATTGAGGCTGTGTTGATTGTATGGTATCATTGCCATCTAGTGGCAGGTAGTGGTAATGCCGTCATTCACTTACGTGATATCTGTAATGACAAAATAATACAATGTCTTGTTACACCCCATTGTCTGTGACCCCCAGATACCAGTAAGTTATTTTCTTGGGGACCCAAAGTGTCCCTGCTGTTTTGTGATATAACTCTTTAAATATATCCAATTGTCTGGAACTACCCGGTGACCATCCTGAGTCATGGTGGCACCATCATGGTCCTCTGCGGGCTGTAACTTATCGCCCTGTGCCCATCCGGAGCCCTTCCCACTGCCATATAAGCCTTGCAATGGGTGGGAATTGTGAGACTTCATGTAATCCTCATGTTGCACCTGACGAAGGTCACAGATCGTCCCTGAAACATGTAGTGTCATTAAACGTTCCGTCTTGTGAATAGGATGGTCTCTTCTCCTCCATTGCAGTGCCCGGGACATATCTGCAACCCTTCTTTTTCCTTCTTCATCCTGAATTGCAATCATCATTTTGTCATTTTTTAGATACCTTGGGATATGTGTGAAAGACGAGAAGCTGTACCCAATTCTGGAGGTAAATATATATTATCACTTAGCTGCACTCATCTAGAGTGAAATAATGTGTTATATTTTTAACACATTCAGAGCTGCACTCGTAATTCTGCTGTTTATGCATATTATATCTCACTGCTGCCACCTCCTGGTTCAGCGTAAGTAACAAGTAAAATCTACTTGTTCTTTATAGGGCCTCTTGTGCATTGCATTGTGGGAGATGTATATAACCTCTTACATGCTAAGCTACATCACCCAAAATGCAACGCATCATTAGAATCAATAGATTCCAGCTGGAAGGCAGTAGAATTGTGAATGCAGCTCTGTTTGTGAGTAGAGGGGTCATTAGTATGGCAGAACTTCCACCCAATCATGATCTATTGGGTCCACCCCATCTAATATATAATCTAAAATCTGATTGGTGGCTATGAGCAACTGTAATATAAGATATATCGGTCTCTCCCCTCCCCCGCAGTACGTGAACGGAGGCTGCCTGGAGGAGCTATTGGCATGTAAAGAAATCGTCCTGAACTGGAAAGAGAAGGTCCACCTGTCGTGTGACATCAGTCGGGGAATGATCTATCTGCACTCGAAAAATATCTATCATCGTGATCTAAACTCCAAGGTAGTGATGGATGTATAAATGTAAAGGGAACCATCTTTATAATATTCACTGTCAGTCACAGGACCATCTTCACATGTGTATTACAGAACTGTCTTATAAGAGTGACCCCACGGGGCCGAGAGGCTGTGGTGACGGATTTCGGCCTGGCCCGGGAGGTGGTAGAGCTGCCACTGAAGAATGGAGAAAGAAAGTTGTCCCTTGTAGGATCTGCCTTCTGGATGGCACCTGAAATGTTACGTGGCGAACCATACGACCGCAAGGTGTGTTAATAAAATATCAAATAATTGCTGGAGGTTACTATTCACCCCCTATCAAGAGTCATGGGCTCATATCTGCATAAAGCATACAAACTGGCCAAAGGGTAATTGCAGTAATATAATACTGCCCTCAATATACGAAAATGTAACTAGTATAATACTGCCCCTATGTACAAGAATATAACTATAATAGTGCTCCTATGTACAAGAATATAACTACTATAATACTGCCCCTTATGTACAAGAATATAGCTAATACTGCCCCTTATGTACAAGAATATAACTATAATACTGCTCCTATGTACAAGAATATAACTACTATAATATTGCACCTATGTACAAGAATATAACTAATACTGCTCCTATGTATGAGAATATAACTACTATAATACTGCCCCTATGTACAAAAATATAGCTAATACTGCCCCTATGTTCAAGAATATAACTACTATAATACTGCCCCTATGTACAAGAATATAGCTACTATAATACTGCCCCTATGTACAAGAATATAACTATAATACTGCTCCTATGTACAAGAATATAACTACTATAATACTGCCCCCTATGTACAAGAATATAACTGCTATAATACTGCACCCTATGTACAAGAATATAATTAATACTGCCCCTATGTACAAGAATATAACTATAATACTGCTCCTATGTACAAGAATATAACTATTATAATACGGCCCCCTATGTACATGAATATAACTATAATACTGCTCCTATGTACAAGAATATAACTGCTATAATACTGCCCCTATGTACAAGAATATAACTGCTATAATACTGCCCCCTATGTACAACAAAATCTACTAGAAACTGATGCAAATAAGTCCACCATATAATAAGAAAAATCTTTATTGAATATGGAAATTAATAACATTACAAGGAATACAAAAGTGGCAGTGGTTAACCCCTTCCCGACCCATGACGCCACGTAGGCGTCATGAAAACCCGTGCCAATCCGACCCATGACGCCTATGTGGCGTCATGGAATGATCGCGTCCCTGCAGATCGGGTGAAGGGGTTAACTCCGATTTCACCCGATCTGCAGAGACAGGGGGAGTGGTGCTTCAGCCCAGGGGGGGTGGCTTCACCCCCCCGTGGCTACGATCGCTCTGATTGGCTGTTGAAAGTGAAACTGCCAATCAGAGCGATTTGTAATATTTCACCTGAAAAACTGGTGAAATATTACAATCCAGCCATGGCCGATGCTGCAATATCATCGGCCATGGCTGGAAACACTAATGTGACCCCCCCCCCACCACCCCACCGATCGCCCCCCCCAAGCGACCGATCTGTGCTCCGCTCCCCTCGGTCCTGTGCTCCGCTGCCCCGTGCTCCTGCCCGCTCCCCCCGTGCTGCTATGCCACCCCCCTGTTCTCCGACGCCCCCCCCGTGCCCCGATCTCCCCCCCCTTATACTCACCGAGGCTCCCGGAGTCCGTCCGCCTCCTCGCTGGGCGCCGCCATCTTCCAAAATGGCGTGCGCATGCTCAGTGCGCCCGCCGAATCTGCCAGTCGGCAGATTCGTTAAAAGTACATTTTGATCGCTGTGATAGGTTCTATCACAGCGATCAAAATAAAAAAATAATAAATTAACCCCCCCCCTTTATCACCCCCATAGGTAGGGACAATAATAAAATAAAGAAAATATTTTTTTTTTCTTTTTCCACTAGGGTTAGGGTTAGAACTAGGGTTAGGGTTAGAACTAGAGTTAGGGTTAGGGGTAGGGTTAGGGGTAGGGTTAGGGTTAGGGTTACGGGTAGGGTTAGGGGTAGGGTTAGGGGTAGGGTTAGGGTTATGGCATGTGCACACAGTGCGGATTTGGCTGCGGATCCGCAGTGGATCCGCAGCGGATTGGCCGCGGATCCGCAGCGGATTGGCCGTGGATCCGCAGCGGATTGGCCGCGGATCCGCAGCGGATTGGCCGCTGCGAATTCGTAGCAGTTTTCCATCAGGTTTACAGTACCATGTACACCTATGGAAAACCAAATCCGCTGTGCCCATGGTGCGGAAAATTCCGTGCAGAAACGCTGCGTTGTATTTTCCGCAGCATGTCAATTCTTTGTGCGGATTCCGCAGCGTTTTACACCTGTTCCTCAATAGGAATCCGCAGGTGAAATCCGCACAAAAAAACACTGGAAATCCGCTGTAAATCCGCAGGTAAAACGCAGTGCCTTTTACCTGCAGATTTTTCAAAAATCGTGTGGAAAAATCTCACACGAATCCGCAACGTGGGCACATAGCCTTAGGGTTAGGGTTGGAATAAGAGTTAGGGTTGGAATTAGGGCTAGGGTTGGAAATAGGGTTAAGATTAGGCTTGTGGTTAGGGTTACGGATAGGGTTAGGGGTGTGTTGGCGTTACAGTTGTGGTTAGGGTTGGGATTAGGGTTAGGGTTGGGATTAGGGTTAGGATTAGGGTTTGGGTTGGAATTAGGGTTACGGGTGTGTTGGGGTTAGGGTTGTGGTTAGGGGTGTGTTGGGGTTAGGGTTGTGATTAGGGTTATGGCTACAGTTGGGATTAGGATTAGGGGTGTGTTGGGGTTAGTGTTGAAGTTAGAATTGAGGGGTTTCCACTGTTTAGGCACATCAGGGGTCTCCAAACGCAACATGGCGCCACCATTGATTCCAGCCAATCTTGCGTTCAAAAAGTCAAATGGTGCTCCCTCCCTTCCAAGCCCCGACGTGCGCCCAAACAGTGGTTTACCCCCACATATGGGGTACCAGCGTACTCAGGACAAACTGGGCAACAACTGTTGGGGTCCAATTTCTCCTGTTACCCTTGCAAAAATAAAAAATTACTTGCTAAAACATAATTTTTGAGGAAAGAACAATTATTTTTTATTTTCACGGCTCTGCGTTATAAACTTCTGTGAAGCACTTGGGGGTTGAAAGTGCTCACCACACATCTAGATAAGTTCCTTGGGGGGTCTAGTTTCCAAAATGGGGTCACTTGTGGGGTGTTTCTACTGTTTAGGACCATCAGGGGCTCTGCAAATGCAATGTGACGCCCGCAGACCATTCCATCAAAGTCTGCATTCCAAAACGTCACTACTTCCCTTCCAAGCCCCGGCATGTGCCCAAACAGTGGTTTACCCCCACATATGGGGTATCAGCGTACTCAGGAGAAACTGGACAACAACTTTTGGGGTCAAATTTCTCCTGTTACCCTTGCAAAAATAAAAAATTCTGGGCTAAAAAAATATTTTTGAGGAAAGGAAACATTTATTATTTTCACGGCTCTGCGTTATAAACTTCTGTGAAGCACTTGGGGGTTCAAAGTGCTCACCACACATCTAGATAAGTTCCCTTGGGGGTCTAGTTTCCAAAATGGAGTCACTTGTGGGGAGTTCCTACTGTTTAGGCACATCAGGGGCTCTGCAAACGCAACCTGACACCCGCAGAGCATTCCATCAAAGTCTGCATTTCAAAACATCACTACTTCCCTTCCTAACCCCGACGTGTGCCAAAACAGTGGTTTACCCCCACATATGGGGTATCGGCGTACTCAGGAGAAACTGGACAACAACATTTGGGGTCCAATTTCTCCTGTTACCCTTGGGAAAATAGAAAATTGTGGGCTAAAAAATCATTTTTGAGAAAAGAAAAATTATTTTTTATTTTCTTGGCTCTGCGTTATAAACTTCTGTGAAGCACTTGGGGGTTCAAAGTGCTCACCACACATCTAGATAAGTTCCTTGGGAGGTCTAGTTTCCAAAATGGGGTCACTTGTGCGGGAGCTCCAATGTTTAGGCACACAGGGGCTCTCCAAACGCGACATGGTGTCCGCTAATGATTGGATCTAATTTTCCATTCAAAAAGCCAAATGGCGTGCCTTCCCTTCCGAGCCCTGCCGTGCGCCCAAACAGTGGTTTACCCCCACATATGGGGTGTCATTGTACTCAGGACAAAGTGGACAACAACATTTGGGGTCCAATTTCTCCCATTACCCTTGGGAAAATAAAAAATTCTGGGCTAAAAATCATTTTTGAGGAAAGAAAAATTATTTTTTATTTTCACGGCTCTGCGTTATAAACTTCTGTGAAGCACCTGGGGGTTATAAGTGCTCACTATGCTTCCAGATAAGTTCCTTGGGGGGTCTAGTTTCCAAAATGGGCTCACTTGTAGGGGAGCTCCAATGTTTAGGCACACAGGGGCTCTCCAAACGCGACATGGTGTCCGCTAACGATTGGAGCTAACTTTCCATTCAAAAAGTCAAATGGCACGCCTCCCATTCTGAGCCTTGCCGTGCACCCAAACAGTGGTTTACCCCCACATATGAGGTATCGGCGTACTCAGGAGAAATTGCCCAACAAATTTTAGGATCTATTTTATCCTGTTGCCCATGTGAAAATGAAAAAATTGAGGCTAAAAGAAATTTTGTGTGAAAAAAAAGTACTTTTTCATTTTTACGGATCAATTTGTGAAGCACCTGATAGCTTAAAGTGCTCACTATGCTTCTAGATAAGTTCCTTGGGGGGGTCTAGTTTCCAAAATGGGGTCACTTGTGGGGGAGCTCCAATGTTTAGGCACACAGGGGTTCTCCAAACGTGACATGGTGTCCGCTAGCGATGGAGATAATTTTTCATTCAAAAAGTCAAATGGCGCTCCGTCCCTTCCGAGCCTTACCATGTGCCCAAACAGTGGTTTACCCCCACATGTAAGGTATCAGTGTACTCAGGAGAAATTGTGCAACAAATTTTAGGATCCATTTTATCCTGTTGCCCATGTGAAAATGAAAAAATTGAGGCTAAAAGAAATTTTGTGTGAAAAAAAAGTACTTTTTCATTTTTACGGATCAATTTGTGAAGCACCTGAGGGTTTAAAGTGCTCACTATGCTTCTAGATAAGTTCCTTGGGGGGTCTAGTTTCCAAAATGGGGTCACTTGTGGGGGAGCTCCAATGTTTAGGCACACGGGGGCTCTCCAAACGCGACATGGTGTCCACTAAAGATTGGAGCCAATTTTTCATTGAAAAAGTCAAATGGCGCTCCTTCCCTTCCGAGCCCTGCCGTGCGCTCAAACAGTGGTTTACCCCCACATATGAGGTATCAGCGTACTCAGGACAAATTGGACAACAACGTTCGTGGTCCAGTTTCTCCTTTTACCCTTGGGAAAATAAAAAAAAATTCGCTAAAAGATCATTTTTGTGACTAAAAAGTTAAATGTTCATTTTTTCCTTCCATGTTGCTTCTGCTGCTGTGAAACACCTGAAGGGTTAATAAACTTCTTGAATGTGGTTTTGAGTACCTTGAGGGGTGCAGTTTTTAGAATGGTGTCACTTTTGGGTATTTTCAGCCATATAGAACCCTCAAACTGACTTCAAATGTGAGGTGGTCCCTAAAAAAAATGGTTTTGTAAATTTTGTTGTAAAAATGAGAAATCACTGGTCAAATTTTAACCCTTATAACTTCCTAGCAAAAAAAAAATTTGTTTCCAAAATTGTGCTGATGTAAAGTAGACATGTGGGAAATGTTATTTATTAACTATTTTGTGTCACATAACTCTCTGGTTTAACAGAATAAAAATTCAAAATGTGAAAATTGCGAAATTTTCAAAATTTTCACCAAATTTCCGTTTTTTTCACAAATAAACTAAAAAATTATCGACCTAAATTTACCACTAACATGAAGCCCAATATGTCACGAAAAAACAATCTCAGAATCGCTAGGATCCGTTGAAGCGTTCCTGAGTTATTACCTCATAAAGGGACACTGGTCAGAATTGCAAAAAACGGCAAGGTCATTAAGGCCAAAATAGGCTGGGTCATGAAGGGGTTAAAAAGGCCACAAACACAGTGTATGTGAACATGGAGACAGACAATGCACCCCACAGCAAAGAGCTAGGTATAATGTCCTGGGAATAAAGGGCACACAGAAAATTCTATGCGCTACATGGTGATAACCATAAAGTATAGTAAAGCAGAGTCCCCAGGTAAAGATAACAAGATGGTAAGTAATATTAGGACCAGTGCATAATACCCAAAGAGCATATCATACCGGCAAGATGATGCAGGGAGCGCGTCTGCTCCAGAGTAACCCCTATGTACAAGAATATAACTACTATAATACTGCCCCTATGTACAAGAATATAATTACTATAATACTGCCCCTATGTACAAGAATATAACTGCTATAATACTGCCCCCTATGTACAAGAATATAACTACTATAATACTGCCCCTATGTACAAGAATATAATTACTATAATACTGCCCCTATGTACAAAAATATAACTACTATAATACTGCCCCTATGTACATATGTACAAGAATATAACTACTATAATACTGCTCCTATGTGCAAGAATATAACTATAATATTGCCCCTATGTACAAGAATATAGCTAATACTGCTCCTATATACAAGAATAAAACTACTATAATACTGCCCCCTATGTACAAGAATATAGCTACTATAATACTGCCCCCTATGTACAAGAATATAATTACTATAATACTGCCCCTATGTACAAGAATATAACTGCTATAATACTGCCCCCTATGTATAAGAATATAAATACTATAATACTGCCTCCTTTGTACAAGAATATAACTACTATAATACTGCCCCTATGTACAAGAATATAACTACTATAATACTGCCCCCCTATGTACAAGAATATAAATACTATAATACTGCCTCCTTTGTACAAGAATATAACTACTATAATCCTGCCCCTATGTACAAGAATATAATTACTATAATACTGCCCCTCTGTACAAGAATATAATTACTATAATACTGCCCCTATGTATAAGAATATAACTACTATAATACTGCCCCCTTGTACAAGAATATAACTACTATAATACTGCCCCCTATCATCCAAAAGTTAATTTATTTCAGTTCTTCAATACATAACGTGAAACTCATATTATTTCGAGTCAATACAAACAGAGTTATCTATTTCAACTGTTTATTTCTGTTAATGATAATTATGGCTTACAGCCAATAAAAACACCAAAAGTCATTATCTCAGTAAATTAGAATACTTTAGAACACCAGCTTGAAAAAATAATTTTAAAATTCGAAATGTTGGCCTACTGAAATGTATGTTCAATAAATGCACTCAATACTTGGTCGGGGCTTCTTTGGCATCAATTACTGCATCAATGCATCGTGACATGGAGGCAATCAGCCTGTGACACTGCTGAGGTGTTATAGAAGCCCAGGTTGCTTTGATAGCAGCCTTCAGCTCGTCTGCTTTGTTGGGTCTGGTGTCTCTCATCTTCTTCTTGAGAGAGGCACACAATCCAATCTACTTGAAAGTCTAGTGTGCAGTTTCCACAATCAGTGATGGTTTGGGGAGCCATATCATATGCTGGTGTAGGTCCACTGTGTTTTATCAAGACCAAAGTCAGCACAAAAATCTACCAGGACATTTTAGAGTACTTCATGCTTCCCTCTGCCGACAAGCTTACCTATACCTGGTTTACAAACAACAACATCACTGTGCTTGACTGGCCAGCAAACTCGCCTGACCTTAGAAAATGAGACCCCAGACCCAACAATGCAGACGAGCTGAAGGCTGCTATCAAAGCAACCTGGGCTTCCATAACACCTCAGCAGTGCCACAGGCTGATCGCCTCCATGCCACGCCGCATTGATGCAGTAATTGATGCAAAAGGAGCCCCGACCAAGTATTGAGTGCATTTACTGAACATACATTTCAGTAGACCAACATTTCAGATTTTAAAATCATTTTTTTCAAGCTGGTGTTATAAAGTATTCTAATTTACTGAGATAATGACTTTTGGGTTTTCATTGGCTGTAAGCAATAATCATCAACATTAACAGAAATAAACACTTGAAATAGATCACTCTGTTTGTAATGACTCTATATAATATAGGAGTTTCACTTTTTGTATTGAAGAACTAAAATAAATTAACTTTTTGATCATATTCTAATTTTGTGAGATGCACCTGTAACTACCATAATACTGCCCCATATGTACAAGAATATAACTACTATAATACTGCCTCCTATGTACAAGAATATAACTACTATAATACTGCCCCCTATGTACAAGAATATAACTACTATAATACTGCCCCATATGTACAAGAATATGACTACTATATTACTGCTCCTATGTACAAGAATATAACTACTATAATACTGCACCCTATGTACAAGAATATAACTACTATAATACTGCACCCTATGTACAAGAATATAACTACTATAATACTGCTCCTATGTACAATGATATAACTACTATAATACTGCCCCTATGTATAAGAATATATCTACTATAATACTGCCCCTATGTATAAGAATATATCTACTATAATACTGCCCCATATGAATAAGAATATATCTACTATAATACTGCCCCATATGTACAAGAATATAACTACTATAATACTTCTCCTATGTACAAGAATATAACTACTATAATACTGCCTCCTATCATGTGCAAGAATATAACCGCTATAACACTGCCTCCTATCATGTGCAAGAATATAACCACTATAATACTGCCTCCTATCATGTGCAAGAATATAACTTATAACTACTATAATACTGCCCCCTATGTATAAGAATATAACTACTATAATACTGCCCCCTATGTACAAGAATATATCTACTATAATACTGCTCCTATGTATAAGAATATATCTACTATAATACTGCCCCTATACACAAGGGAATAACTGCTATAATATCACTTTTTATTTTTCTTATTTTCAGGTTGATGTTTTCTCGTTTGGCATTGTCCTTTGTGAAATACTCGGTCGGATTCCCGCCGACCCTGAAATTCTACCCAGGACACAGGTATGTATGATATTCTGTCCCTGGAAACGGAGATGGGGGGATTCTTACGACTACCCCTCCCTCGTCAGATGTAGTTACTGAGCTTCATTATAGTGGTATCCTCTTACTCTTCCTCCATTTTTAGGACTTTGGTTTGGATGTAGCCGCCTTTCAAGCTCTGGTGCGGGATTGTCCTCCTCCGGTGCTGGATGTGGCTGCGAGCTGCTGTCGGGTAGGTGTCGCCCCCATCTTTCTGTGTGCGGTATATGAGAGTAGTTTTCAGCCACCATATAGTGCTCATATAATCCCCTGATGATTCCTGTAACATAGAGGGATCCCAGTAACTGATCCCATGGGAAGATGTATCAGAACGGTATGTAGCTTATAGTAGAAGAATAAGTGACTCTTTCTTTGGAGTTTTTGAAGACCTCTGCTTGCTGTTGGTGAATAGAAACCCTTAACATCTGCAGGCTGCCGAGCTGCCCTGATCATGTCCTGGCGCCACAGGGGAAGGGCTGGATACACTGTAACGAGCCCCGCTCCTGTATTTTGTAGGATTAGCCCCTCTTTATTCCTTTTCCAGCTGGAAGCATTTAAGCGACCGTCATTCTGTGAGATTCTGGATGAACTGGAGGACGTGGCAGAAACCCTGGACTCCACGGCGGAGCTGCCGGACTCCTTCTGAGGCCTTACGTGGGCTCTGTAAATAATGTACAGTCGGACCCCAGGTCGTTATATATAATGCAGATACAGACCTATTTATTGAACTGTTTTGTACTTTTCTGACCATTCCCGTACAAGCTGTCTCGTGGCCTGACGATGGCGGTCATTGGACTCTTAATCAAGGAATGGGCGGGAGGAGGAGATTTCACTATATATAAATAAATTTTGTCTTATTATACCCTGTATAATTTGTGATTGTGACTTGGAGGGATGGGGCAGTTCTTACGTATTACCCAAATTTGTGGTTGCTAATGTTCGGTCACAGAGTGCGACCCATTAAAGCAATAAATGGAGATCAGTGTGAGGGTCTTACTGCAGCAGGTGTAATCATTTCTATCTACCACTAGGTGGTGCCAGGATTTCAGGTGAGCCAGAAATGTCAGAGGGAGTCAGGAAGCCCCTCTTCTGCTGGTCTGTCGCCCTCCCGAACACTAAGAAGTTGTGACTTCAGTATAACTTTTGCTCCCCGACCTGGAATCACAAATGTATTCACTGATCAGTAAAAGATGGCCGCTTGATCTATGATCTATTCATTAAACCAGAATGTCAGAAAGTTTGCAAAAATAAATTTTAATCAGTAAAAACAAATCCTGATAATTGTATAATAAAAAAGATCTGTAACTTTCTTTAATCTTTCCTGTGGGTGCCGATCTCAGGGCTGAGGGCGGATTTTCATTTCCGTCACTTGGTAGGAGTAATGGTGGCCTCTTCCTTTTAGCCAGTTCACCCCATTGGCGTAGCTGCTGTGGTTTCCCCTCAGATACAGGCCGTTGAGGTTTGAGTCGTGACAGGCGTTATACCACCAGCCTCCGCGGTACGACTGGGCGCAGTTATGTTTCACGTTGTCATTGTCACGGTCTTTTGTGGAAAATTTGTTATTTCTATGGTGGGCTAGAGAGTCCCCTGAACGAGAGAAACAGATACTCTTATCACAGGGAGACCCAAAGGCAGCAAAACTATAACTCCCAGCCTGCCCAGTGGGCTTCTAGACAGAGCAGTGATGTCAATCACCCAACTTTCCTGCAGTCCGGAACGATGAGTGGGATATAAACTCAACCATATCACCGTGTGTGCAGAGCGCCCCCTAGTGGTCACTTCTGATCACAACATTTACCAATGTGTAATTGGAAAATATGGCGTTTCTTTCGCATACCTCCCTACCATTTCAAATGTGTGAATCTGTCCTGGAAAGTCGGGGATATGTCCTGACTTAAGCTGCATGTACTTTCTCAAGATGCGGATTTATTCGTTTTTTATCCAGCTGAGTATAATGGTGCAGCAGGAGCAGACGGGTCCTTCCTCCACTGTGCAGTTTATGGAAAGACAGAAGTTCCTACAAGGACTAGGCAGCGGAAAAGAAGTGCGGGACATACGCTGTGTGGGAACATTAATGGGCTTTACTAGGAGAATCTTGGATAACAGACTGAGCCAGGTTATGCTACTGGTTTTATGTAAAATTAGCTCTGTCCTTCCCTCTTACCATTGAACATGAGATATATTTCTGTAATGCAATAATGTCCATCTTGTGGTTTGTCAGCTACTGCTGGGACATCATGGGTTGGAGACCTTGCAGCCATTATGGCTCCGCAGCCTTCCTGGTGTCCTTATGGCCAATCTGCCAACTTATATACCAATATGGTAGTGGGAGCATATGGCCAATCTGCGTTGTGATCTATGCCCGGGGCCCATATTGGACTCTATTAAAGCTGTGTGTGGGCAGCCCTTATTCGTTATGGGGCGATATGTGGACACGAACCTGCAGATCCCTCCAGGAACTGGACAGAACTCAGCGTGTAGTTTTGCTCCTCAGAGGATATGCTGAAATCACGGTACAAGGCGAAAGTGTGATTATTCGAAAAGTCTGTGAAGTCGACCCGGAGATGAAACTTCCCTGCAAGGACACAAGTGTGATGAGGAAAGAGAGGGGGTCCGCAAACAAACATTATAAAGCAAATTAAAAATAAACAGAGCTAAAAAAAAAAAGAGTAAAAAATACACTATCAATAAATCAACAGTTTGGCGTGCTGTGGCAGTATCATACTGTGTGGGAGCAGAATACTTTGTGAGGAAGGGGGTGCTTTAGGGGGATTATACTGTCTGAGGGGGGACGTCACTGTCTGTGGAGGGATGAGTATTGATTCCCCCCACACTGTATAATGTCCCCACATAATATGATTTCCCCAAATCCTCCACACAGTTTAATGCATTCACAGCTCCCTCAAAGTATGATAACCCACAGTGCTGCCCGAACAGTATAATGCCCCCAAAGTACACTTCCCCAGTGTGATGTTACTACCCCACCCCACAGATAGTTTGATGCCCCTTAGTACAGACTTTTACACGGTACTATGACCCCAAAGCACATTCCTACACACACAGTATAATGTCCCCCAAAGTGGCCCCACTCACCTTCACGCCTGCTTCTTAGCAGAGTTCCGCTGCCCAGTTATATGGCCGGAGCCTGTCCCCTGCCCTGAAGGTTGTCCATAGGGATCTGTCAGTGCCCTGCTATATATATGTATGTGCTTAACTGGACTTATTTCCCAAAAAGTATATAGCTAAAGCTACGACATACTGTGTGTGACAGTGGGAAAGCTCCCCAAATTTGGGACTGCCCTGCTGTATCCAGGACGGAGAGTTAGGACAGGGGACTTATGTTTAATCACCCATTTTTCAACCCTCTCCAGTTCTTCTGTAGCCTTTATACAATGTGGAGCCCAAAACTCGCTCCCATATTCTGGATTTGCGCTTAAAAAGGAACCACAGATGGTAACATTACATTGGGATACACCCTGATATTTCATTTGCAGCTTCTGCCTTGGAAAGTTTTACTTATTTCACTGCTCCAAAGATCCAGCCAGAGAGGACGCTGAACTCCGTCATTACCGGAATAAGTCAGACGATGAAGGTTGTCGTTTCCCAGCCAGAATTCACTGTTCTGATGGCCAAATCCCGTCTTATAATCATTCCAGTCCCTAAAAAAATCCACAGAACCGTCCATGCGCCTCTGGAACACCTACGAGGAGAAAAGCCTCACTCAGTACAAGTGTGTCCAATATGTCACTCAGCTTTCCCAGGTACAGATAAGTAATATTACTGCAGGGGGAAACTCACTGTCCAGCCGCCTCCATCACGCTCCATGTCACACAGTACAGTGAGAGGAGCGCCACCTGCTGGATAGACCGTGTACCACCCAGTGAGAGACTGACCCTGATCCAGCAGATCCTTGCAGTTCTGGGCAGCTGAAGAAAGATCATCAATGGATCATAGTGAATATCAAATTGAAAATCCTGACATTCCGTTTAATTATAAGGCTATGTGCACACGTTGCGGATTAGGCTTAGGAATTTCTGGTGCGGATTCTGCCTCTCCTGGCAGAAAACGCAGCTACGGGTTTGTCGTGTTTTTTGTGCGGATCCGCAGCATTTTTTGTGGGTTTTTGCTGTGGTGTTTTGCGGATGTGCTGTGTTTTTTACCCCTGCGGATTTCTATAATGGAATGGGTACAAAAACGCTGCAGATCCGCAAAAAATAAGTGACATGCTACTTCTTTTAAACCGCAGCGTTTCCGCAGCAGATTCTCCGCAACGTGGGCACAGCTTTTTTTTTTTTTCTCATTGATTTACATTGTACTGTAAATCAATTGCGGATCTGCAGCGTTTCTGCACCGCAAAAAACGCTGCGGATCCGCAGAGAATCATAGCCTAATAGTCAAATCATTGATGATAAAAAGAAAAAAATAAATATAACTCTCACAACTTACTGCGCTGAGGCCAAACTCCTGCATCTCCTAGAGAGAAAACACACAATTATATACAGGAGGTGCCCGGGATATACTGGCTGTACATATACAGTATAATTACAGTTGTGCTCAAAAATTTACATACCTCGGCAGAATTTTTGCTTTCTTAGCCTTTTTTTTCCCGAGAATATGAATGATAACAAGCCATTTATTGACAAACTACTGTGTTTTCTCTTTTTAAATCATAATGACAACCCAAAACATCCAAATGACACTGATCAAAAGTTCACATACCCCATTTCTTAATACTGTGTATTGCCCCCTCTAACATCAATGACAGCTTGAAGTCTTTTGTGGTAATTGTAGATGAGGTTCTTTATTTTCTCAGATGGTAAAGCTGCCCACTCTTGTTGGAAAAAAAGCCTCCAGTTCCTGTAAATTCCTTGGTAGTCTAGCATGAACTGTGCGCTTGAGATCTCCCCAGAGGGGCTCAATGATATTGAGGTCAGGAGACTGAAATAGCCACTCCTGAACCTTCACTCTGTTCTGCAGTAGCCAATGACAGGTCGACTTGCCCTTGTGTTTTGGATCAAAGCCATGTTGTAACGTCCAAGTATGTCCCATGCGCAGCTTCCGGGCTGATGATTATCAATCTTCATCAGTCTATGGCTCCATGCAAGATCTTGCCTCGTGGGGTAAGTATGATTCTGAGAAAGGTCAGGAATCAACCCAGAACTACACGGGAGGACCTGGTCAATGAACTGAAGAGAGCATGGACCACATTCTGAAACATTACCGTTACTAACACACAACGCTGTCATGGATTATTATCCCGCAGGACACACAGGTCCCCTTGCTCATACCTGCACATGTCCAGGTCCATTTGAAGTTTGCCATTGACCATCTGGGTGATCCAGAGGAGGCATGGGAGATGGTCATGTGGTCAGATGAGACCAAAATAGAACTTTTTGATATCGACTCCTTTCGCTGCGTTTGGAGGAAGAGGGAGGATGAGTACAACCCCAAGAACACAGTCCCAACCGAGAAGCAAGGTGGATTAAACATCATACATTGAGTGTGCTTTTCTGCGAAGAGGACAGTACGACTGCACTGTATTGAAGGGAGGATGGATGGGGGTCATGTATAACAAGATTTTGGCCAACAATCTCCTTCCCTCAGTAAGAGCATTGATAATGGGTTGTGGTTGGGTCTTACAGCATGACAATGACCCAAAACACACACCTAGGGCAACTAAGTGGTTCCACAAGAAGCATTTCAGTGTATGTGCACACGTTGCGGATTTTGCTGCGGATCCGCAGTGGATTGGCAGCAGTTTTTCCTGAGGTTACAGTACCATGTAAACCTATGGAAAACAAAATCCGCAGTGCACATGCTGCAGAAAAAAACACGCGGAAAGGTAGCGTTGTTTATTCCTCAGCATGTCAACACTTTGTGCGGATTCCGCAGAGGTTTACACTAGCTCCATAATAGGAATCTGCAGATGTAAAACCGCAGGTGGAATCCGCACAAAATCAGCAAAAAAATTGTGGTAATTCCGCAGTGCGGTTTACCTGCGGATTTACCAAAATCAGTACGGAAAAATCCGCACCGCTTTCCACAACGTGTGCACATGGCTTCAAGGTCCTGGAGTGGCCTAGCCAATCTCCAGACCTAAACCCAATAGAAAATCTTTGGAGGGAGCTGAAACTCAATGATGCCAGCGACAGCCCCGAAGGCTAAAAGATCTGTGTGGAGGAGTGGGCCAAAATCCCTGCTGCAGTGTGTGCAAACTTGGTCAAGAACTACAGGAAATGTCTGACCTCTGTAATTGCAAAAGAAACTAGGTTTCCGTACCAAATATTAAGTTCTGTTTGTCTATTTGTGAAGGAAGTATATAATTATAAGGTAGACTAATGTCAGAAGAATAAATGGTTAAGGCTACATCCACATATTGCCTCCACACAAAGGATATAGCATCTGTCTGCTCTTATGCAGGACTTGAGACCATGGGGAATCTCCTGGTAGGTTGTAGAGGTGTAAAAAATAGCAGCTTCACAGAGTTAGCAGATATTTGTAATTAGAAGAAATATTTCCTATTGTCTGTAATAATAATAATAATAATCTTTATTTATATAGCGCCAACATATTCCGCAGCGCTTTACAGTTTAACAGTTTCAGTCTGTATATAGAGAGGAAGTGACAGGGAAACACAGGGTATTTGAAATGCAACAACTTGGCTTGAAATGCAACAACTTGGCTCATCGTCCATTCACAGACTGCAATCTTTGAATGGGGCAATGCGGGTCATCCTGGAATCATGAGCCTATGATCAGGACTATAAAAAGCTGGGAGACACGAGAAGTATTTACATGTGGGGGTTGCCTAATGGCTGCTGTGCTCCTTGATTCCCTTCTCCTTCCCTTCGGAAAACAGATAACTGTAGACTGAAATGTTTAGATATTTCTGCTATTTATTCCTTTTTATTCTATAACTGTTTTCTATATTTGTGTATATATTTCTTGTAACCACTGTATATTTTTATATTAAAGCTTAAAATCTTTAATAAATTTGACCCTTGTATGCTCTAAAAGAATCCAATATCCCTTCACAAAGTGTGTGACCTTTTGATTGTTTGACAGTAATATACTGTATTTTTTGGACTATAAGACGCACCTTTTCCTCCAAATTTTTGGAGGAAAATGGGAGGTGCGTCTTAGGCTACTTTCACACTAGTCCGTTGGTACGGGCCGTCGCAAACCGTCGGCCCGATGGACAGTGTGTTAAGTAGCACAACGGAGGCAGCGAATGCAGTTTTTCAACGCATCCGCTGCCCCATTGTAATGTCTGGGGAGGAGGGGGCGGAGTTCCGGCTGCGCATGCGCGGTCGGAAATGGCGGACACGACGCACAAAAAAACGTTATATGTAATGTTTTTTTGTGCCGACGGTCCGCCAAAACACGACGCATCCGTCGCATGACAGATGCGACGTGTGGCCATACGTCGCAATGCGTCGCTAATGTAAGTCTATGGAGAAAAAACGCATCCTGCAGACAACTTTGCAGGATGCGTTTTTTCTCCTAAACGACGCATTGCGACGTATTCCAAACGACGCTAGTGTGAAAGTAGCCTTATAGTCTGGATGTACCTGTGGCAGATGGGGAGGTGGGGTAGTGGCATCGGCAGAGCAATGGGTCACAGGAGGCAAGAGATGGCTGCTGCGGCTAACACCTGTGCCCGCTGCTAAAGAGAAATTAATATTCACTGCTCTCCATGCCCATGGGAGTGGAGAACAGTTAATAGTCATTTCTCTTTAATAGCGGACACGATGTTTGCCACAGTCACCGGCTTCCTGCAGCTGCAGGACTTCATTCCCTTAAGTAGCGGACACACTTCAGAGCCCAGAAGCTGCAGAAGCCAGTGACAGCAACTAACAGCGTATCCGCTATTAAAGAGAAATTCATTGATCTTTAATAGAGCGGGCACAGTAGTAGCAGCAACCGGCTTCCTGCAGATGCCGGGTGATCACGTGTGCATGCTATTAAAGAGAATGAATATTCATTGCTCTCCACGTCCATGGGAAGCGAGAGCAGTATATATTCAGACAAAAAGATAAATGATCCAGCTGGAGGTGGAGGCAGTTCAAACTTTGTGAGACTTTATTAGACAACTAAACCGATAAATAGTTCTTCAAAATGAAAAATCTTTACATAGCAAACACCTGGCACACCAGTGAGGAGGATCAACGCGTTTCAACTATGAAGTCTTACTCATGATCTACCTGAGAGCATATACACTCACCGGCCACTTTATTAGGTACACCATGCTAGTAACGGGTTGGACCCCCTTTTGCCTTCAGAACTGCCTCAATTCTTCGTGGCATAGATTCAACAAGGTGCTGGAAGCATTCCTCAGAGATTTTGGTCCATATTGACATGATGGCATCACACAGTTGCCGCAGATTTGTCGGCTGCACATCCCAAAGATGCTCCATACAAGGCAGGATGGATCCATGCTTTCATGTTGTTTACGCCAAATTCTGACCCTACCATCCGAATGTCGCAGCAGAAATCGAGACTCATCAGACCAAGCAACGTTTTTCCAATCTTCTACTGTCCAATTTCGATGAGCTTGTACAAATTGTAGCCTCAGTTTCCTGTTCTTAGCTGAAAGGAGTGGTACCCGGTGTGGTCTTCTGCTGCTGTAGCCCATCTGCCTCAAAGTTCGACGCACTGTGCGTTCAGAGATGCTCTTAGGCCTACCTTGGTTGTAACGGGTGGCGATTTGAGTCACTGTTGCCTTTCTATCAGCTCGAACCAGTCTGCCCATTCTCCTCTGACCTCTGGCATCAACAAGGCATTTCCGCCCACAGAACTGCCGCTCACTGGATTTTTTTTCTTTTTCGGACCATTCTCTGTAAACCCTAGAGATGGTTGTGCGTGAAAATCCCAGTAGATCAGCAGTTTCTGAAATACTCAGACCAGCCCTTCTGGCACCAACAACCATGCCACGTTCAAAGGCACTCAAATCACCTTTCTTCCCCATACTGATGCTCGGTTTGAACTGCAGGAGATTGTCTTGACCATGTCTACATGCCTAAATGCATTGAGTTGCCGCCATGTGATTGGCTGATTAGAAATTAAGTGTTAACAAGAAGTTGGACAGGTGTACCTAATAAAGTGGCCGGTGAGTGTATATATAGTGTGCACATGACATTGATTGGACAAACAATTAAAAATGCAAAAAAAAAAAAAAAAAAAGGGGAAAAGAATAAGGAAAATCACCGGTTAAAATTATCATAGAAATGACAGATTGACATATGAAATACCCTTAAGAGACATTGCTTGAACATTACTTGAACATAAATTAATATTGCTTTATTAAATCATGTCTAGCATTAAGGCCATAGGGAATACGTGTGTCTAACATGAACATCCAATACGTTTCCCGATTAAAAAGTTTCTGCTGTAAATTACCTCCTCTCGGAGGTTTGTAAACCTTTTCTATTCCACAGAATCTGAGGCTAGTTAAATTACCTTTGTGCACTTTGTAAAAGCATTGTTCAAGCAATGTCTCTTAAGGGTATTTCATATGTCAGTCTGTCATTTCTATGATAATTTTAACCGGTGATTTTCCTTATTCTTTTCCCTTTTTTTTTTTTTTGCATTTTTAATTGTTTGTCCAATCAATGTCATGTGCATATATATATATGCTTTGTGGAAAAAGAAAAAAAAAAAAGAGCATGAACCGCACATCCCAAAATCATACGTTGATCTAAAGCCGCTAGGCAAAAATTTAAATACTGAACATGAGGTTTTCAGTTTAACATTCTGATCAGACTGTATGAAGCCCACTGCCCCTTCACGGCAAACCTCGTAGTGGGTCCTAACGCCCTAACGGAGCGGAGCCGTGCGGCGACCACCGCCGCAGCGGCCATGCACCAGCAGGGCGGACGGCCTGTTGCCCCACAGCACCCATGCTGCGAGACTGAGCCCCCAAGACTCCAGACCGCGCCGCCCCACCAGCACAAAGCCACAGCAACAATGGCCGCCACACAGCACCAGCACCAAAATGAAGGGAGCATTTAAACTCACCTTCCTCCAGCTCTTCAGTGAGAGCCAAAATGGGCTAGACCCCTTACTTTGCAGTCTCCTGATAATTAAAATCACCTGAGCCAAATGGGAGGAGTGCTGGTCCAAAAAAAGAGACAAGTACATGCTTTGTGGAAAAAGAAAAAAAAAAAAAAAGAGCATGAACCGCACATCCCAAAATCATACGTTGATCTAAAGCCGCTAGGCAAAAATTTAAATACTGAACATGAGGTTTTCAGTTTAACATTCTGATCAGACTGTATGAAGCCCACTGCCCCTTCACGGCAAACCTCGTAGTGGGTCCTAACGCCCT
This sequence comes from Ranitomeya variabilis, assembly GCF_051348905.1. Classification (NCBI taxonomy): domain Eukaryota; kingdom Metazoa; phylum Chordata; class Amphibia; order Anura; family Dendrobatidae; genus Ranitomeya; species Ranitomeya variabilis. The sequence continues at coordinate 252,076,646 of NC_135233.1, read as the reverse complement.
AACGGAGCGGAGCCGTGCGGCGACACCCGCCGCAGCGGCCATGCACCAGCAGGGCGGACGGCCTGTTGCCCCACAGCACCCATGCTGCGAGACTGAGCCCCCAAGACTCCAGACCGCGCCGCCCCACCAGCACAAAGCCACAGCAACAATGGCCGCCACACAGCACCAGCACCAAAATGAAGGGAGCATTTAAACTCACCTTCCTCCAGCTCTTCAGTGAGAGCCAAAATGGGCTAGACCCCTTACTTTGCAGTCTCCTGCTAATTAAAATCACCTGAGCCAAATGGGAGGAGTGCTGGTCCAAAAAAAGAGACAAGTACATGCTTTGTGGAAAAAGAAAAAAAAAAAAGAGCATGAACCGCACATCCCAAAATCATACGTTGATCTAAAGCCGCTAGGCAAAAATTTAAATACTGAACATGAGGTTTTCAGTTTAACATTCTGATCAGACTGTATGAAGCCCACTGCCCCTTCACGGCAAACCTCGTAGTGGGTCCTAACGCCCTAACGGAGCGGAGCCGTGCGGCGACACCCGCCGCAGCGGCCATGCACCAGCAGGGCGGACGGCCTGTTGCCCCACAGCACCCATGCTGCGAGACTGAGCCCCCAAGACTCCAGACCGCGCCGCCCCACCAGCACAAAGCCACAGCAACAATGGCCGCCACACAGCACCAGCACCAAAATGAAGGGAGCATTTAAACTCACCTTCCTCCAGCTCTTCAGTGAGAGCCAAAATGGGCTAGACCCCTTACTTTGCAGTCTCCTGCTAATTAAAATCACCTGAGCCAAATGGGAGGAGTGCTGGTCCAAAAAAAGAGACAAGTACATGCTTTGTGGAAAAAGAAAAAAAAAAAAGAGCATGAACCGCACATCCCAAAATCATACGTTGATCTAAAGCCGCTAGGCAAAAATTTAAATACTGAACATGAGGTTTTCAGTTTAACATTCTGATCAGACTGTATGAAGCCCACTGCCCCTTCACGGCAAACCTCGTAGTGGGTCCTAACGCCCTAACGGAGCGGAGCCGTGCGGCGACACCCGCCGCAGCGGCCATGCACCAGCAGGGCGGACGGCCTGTTGCCCCACAGCACCCATGCTGCGAGACTGAGCCCCCAAGACTCCAGACCGCGCCGCCCCACCAGCACAAAGCCACAGCAACAATGGCCGCCACACAGCACCAGCACCAAAATGAAGGGAGCATTTAAACTCACCTTCCTCCAGCTCTTCAGTGAGAGCCAAAATGGGCTAGACCCCTTACTTTGCAGTCTCCTGCTAATTAAAATCACCTGAGCCAAATGGGAGGAGTGCTGGTCCAAAAAAAGAGACAAGTACATGCTTTGTGGAAAAAGAAAAAAAAAAAAGAGCATGAACCGCACATCCCAAAATCATACGTTGATCTAAAGCCGCTAGGCAAAAATTTAAATACTGAACATGAGGTTTTCAGTTTAACATTCTGATCAGACTGTATGAAGCCCACTGCCCCTTCACGGCAAACCTCGTAGTGGGTCCTAACGCCCTAACGGAGCGGAGCCGTGCGGCGACACCCGCCGCAGCGGCCATGCACCAGCAGGGCGGACGGCCTGTTGCCCCACAGCACCCATGCTGCGAGACTGAGCCCCCAAGACTCCAGACCGCGCCGCCCCACCAGCACAAAGCCACAGCAACAATGGCCGCCACACAGCACCAGCACCAAAATGAAGGGAGCATTTAAACTCACCTTCCTCCAGCTCTTCAGTGAGAGCCAAAATGGGCTAGACCCCTTACTTTGCAGTCTCCTGCTAATTAAAATCACCTGAGCCAAATGGGAGGAGTGCTGGTCCAAAAAAAGAGACAAGTACATGCTTTGTGGAAAAAGAAAAAAAAAAAAGAGCATGAACCGCACATCCCAAAATCATACGTTGATCTAAAGCCGCTAGGCAAAAATTTAAATACTGAACATGAGGTTTTCAGTTTAACATTCTGATCAGACTGTATGAAGCCCACTGCCCCTTCACGGCAAACCTCGTAGTGGGTCCTAACGCCCTAACGGAGCGGAGCCGTGCGGCGACACCCGCCGCAGCGGCCATGCACCAGCAGGGCGGACGGCCTGTTGCCCCACAGCACCCATGCTGCGAGACTGAGCCCCCAAGACTCCAGACCGCGCCGCCCCACCAGCACAAAGCCACAGCAACAATGGCCGCCACACAGCACCAGCACCAAAATGAAGGGAGCATTTAAACTCACCTTCCTCCAGCTCTTCAGTGAGAGCCAAAATGGGCTAGACCCCTTACTTTGCAGTCTCCTGCTAATTAAAATCACCTGAGCCAAATGGGAGGAGTGCTGGTCCAAAAAAAGAGACAAGTACATGCTTTGTGGAAAAAGAAAAAAAAAAAAGAGCATGAACCGCACATCCCAAAATCATACGTTGATCTAAAGCCGCTAGGCAAAAATTTAAATACTGAACATGAGGTTTTCAGTTTAACATTCTGATCAGACTGTATGAAGCCCACTGCCCCTTCACGGCAAACCTTGTAGTGTATCTTTCCTCCTTTTTTTTCCCCCTTTTTTTTCTTTTTGCACATAGCATGTACTTGTCTCTTTTTTTGGACCAGCACTCCTCCCATTTGGCTCAGGTGATTTTAATTAGCAGGAGACTGCAAAGTAAGGGGTCTAGCCCATTTTGGCTCTCACTGAAGAGCTGGAGGAAGGTGAGTTGAAATGCTCCCTTCATTTTGGTGCTGGTGCTGTGTGGCGGCCATTGTTGCTGTGGCTTTGTGCTGGTGGGGCGGCGCGGTCTGGAGTCTTGGGGACTCAGTCTCGCAGCATGGGTGCTGTGGGGCAACAGGCCGTCCGCCCTGCTGGTGCATGGCCGCTGCGGCGGTGGTCGCCGCACGGCTCCGCTCCGTTAGGGCGTTAGGACCCACTACGAGGTTTGCCGTGAAGGGGCAGTGGGCTTCATACAGTCTGATCAGAATGTTAAACTGAAAACCTCATGTTCAGTATTTAAATTTTTGCCTAGCGGCTTTAGATCAACGTATGATTTTGGGATGTGCGGTTCATGCTCTCTTTTTTTTCTTTTTGCACATAGCATGTACTTGTCTCTTTTTTTGGACCAGCACTCCTCCCATTTGGCTCAGGTGATTTTAATTAGCAGGAGACTGCAAAGTAAGGGGTCTAGCCCATTTTGGCTCTCACTGAAGAGCTGGAGGAAGGTGAGTTGAAATGCTCCCTTCATTTTGGTGCTGGTGCTGTGTGGCGGCCATTGTTGCTGTGGCTTTGTGCTGGTGGGGCGGCGCGGTCTGGAGTCTTGGGGACTCAGTCTCGCAGCATGGGTGCTGTGGGGCAACAGGCCGTCCGCCCTGCTGGTGCATGGCCGCTGCGGCGGTGGTCGCCGCACGGCTCCGCTCCGTTAGGGCGTTAGGACCCACTACGAGGTTTGCCGTGAAGGGGCAGTGGGCTTCATACAGTCTGATCAGAATGTTAAACTGAAAACCTCATGTTCAGTATTTAAATTTTTGCCTAGCGGCTTTAGATCAACGTATGATTTTGGGATGTGCGGTTCATGCTCTCTTTTTTTTCTTTTTGCACATAGCATGTACTTGTCTCTTTTTTTGGACCAGCACTCCTCCCATTTGGCTCAGGTGATTTTAATTAGCAGGAGACTGCAAAGTAAGGGGTCTAGCCCATTTTGGCTCTCACTGAAGAGCTGGAGGAAGGTGAGTTGAAATGCTCCCTTCATTTTGGTGCTGGTGCTGTGTGGCGGCCATTGTTGCTGTGGCTTTGTGCTGGTGGGGCGGCGCGGTCTGGAGTCTTGGGGACTCAGTCTCGCAGCATGGGTGCTGTGGGGCAACAGGCCGTCCGCCCTGCTGGTGCATGGCCGCTGCGGCGGTGGTCGCCGCACGGCTCCGCTCCGTTAGGGCGTTAGGACCCACTACGAGGTTTGCCGTGAAGGGGCAGTGGGCTTCATACAGTCTGATCAGAATGTTAAACTGAAAACCTCATGTTCAGTATTTAAATTTTTGCCTAGCGGCTTTAGATCAACGTATGATTTTGGGATGTGCGGTTCATGCCCTCTTTTTTTTCCCCCCTTTTTTTTCTCTCCTTTTTTTTCTTTTTGCACATAGCATGTACTTGTCTCTTTTTTTGGACCAGCACTCCTCCCATTTGGCTCAGGTGATTTTAATTAGCAGGAGACTGCAAAGTAAGGGGTCTAGCCCATTTTGGCTCTCACTGAAGAGCTGGAGGAAGGTGAGTTGAAATGCTCCCTTCATTTTGGTGCTGGTGCTGTGTGGCGGCCATTGTTGCTGTGGCTTTGTGCTGGTGGGGCGGCGCGGTCTGGAGTCTTGGGGACTCAGTCTCGCAGCATGGGTGCTGTGGGGCAACAGGCCGTCCGCCCTGCTGGTGCATGGCCGCTGCGGCGGTGGTCGCCGCACGGCTCCGCTCCGTTAGGGCGTTAGGACCCACTACGAGGTTTGCCGTGAAGGGGCAGTGGGCTTCATACAGTCTGATCAGAATGTTAAACTGAAAACCTCATGTTCAGTATTTAAATTTTTGCCTAGCGGCTTTAGATCAACGTATGATTTTGGGATGTGCGGTTCATCCTCTTTTTTTTCTTTTTGCACATAGCATGTACTTGTCTCTTTTTTTGGACCAGCACTCCTCCCATTTGGCTCAGGTGATTTTAATTAGCAGGAGACTGCAAAGTAAGGGGTCTAGCCCATTTTGGCTCTCACTGAAGAGCTGGAGGAAGGTGAGTTGAAATGCTCCCTTCATTTTGGTGCTGGTGCTGTGTGGCGGCCATTGTTGCTGTGGCTTTGTGCTGGTGGGGCGGCGCGGTCTGGAGTCTTGGGGACTCAGTCTCGCAGCATGGGTGCTGTGGGGCAACAGGCCGTCCGCCCTGCTGGTGCATGGCCGCTGCGGCGGTGGTCGCCGCACGGCTCCGCTCCGTTAGGGCGTTAGGACCCACTACGAGGTTTGCCGTGAAGGGGCAGTGGGCTTCATACAGTCTGATCAGAATGTTAAACTGAAAACCTCATGTTCAGTATTTAAATTTTTGCCTAGCGGCTTTAGATCAACGTATGATTTTGGGATGTGCGGTTCATGCTTTTTTTTCTTTTTGCACATAGCATGTACTTGTCTCTTTTTTTGGACCAGCACTCCTCCCATTTGGCTCAGGTGATTTTAATTAGCAGGAGACTGCAAAGTAAGGGGTCTAGCCCATTTTGGCTCTCACTGAAGAGCTGGAGGAAGGTGAGTTGAAATGCTCCCTTCATTTTGGTGCTGGTGCTGTGTGGCGGCCATTGTTGCTGTGGCTTTGTGCTGGTGGGGCGGCGCGGTCTGGAGTCTTGGGGACTCAGTCTCGCAGCATGGGTGCTGTGGGGCAACAGGCCGTCCGCCCTGCTGGTGCATGGCCGCTGCGGCGGTGGTCGCCGCACGGCTCCGCTCCGTTAGGGCGTTAGGACCCACTACGAGGTTTGCCGTGAAGGGGCAGTGGGCTTCATACAGTCTGATCAGAATGTTAAACTGAAAACCTCATGTTCAGTATTTAAATTTTTGCCTAGCGGCTTTAGATCAACGTATGATTTTGGGATGTGCGGTTCATGCTCTTTTTTTTCTTTTTACACATAGCATGTACTTGTCTCTTTTTTTGGACCAGCACTCCTCCCATTTGGCTCAGGTGATTTTAATTAGCAGGAGACTGCAAAGTAAGGGGTCTAGCCCATTTTGGCTCTCACTGAAGAGCTGGAGGAAGGTGAGTTGAAATGCTCCCTTCATTTTGGTGCTGGTGCTGTGTGGCGGCCATTGTTGCTGTGGCTTTGTGCTGGTGGGGCGGCGCGGTCTGGAGTCTTGGGGACTCAGTCTCGCAGCATGGGTGCTGTGGGGCAACAGGCCGTCCGCCCTGCTGGTGCATGGCCGCTGCGGCGGTGGTCGCCGCACGGCTCCGCTCCGTTAGGGCGTTAGGACCCACTACGAGGTTTGCCGTGAAGGGGCAGTGGGCTTCATACAGTCTGATCAGAATGTTAAACTGAAAACCTCATGTTCAGTATTTAAATTTTTGCCTAGCGGCTTTAGATCAACGTATGATTTTGGGATGTGCGGTTCATGCTCTTTTTTTTCTTTTTTCTTTTTTCTTTTTGCACATAGCATATATATATATATATATATATGCTCTCATTGCACTATCAGGTAGATCATGAGTAAGACTTCATAGTTGAAACGCGTTGATCCTCCTCACTGGTGTGCCAGGTGTTTGCTATGTAAAGATTTTTCATTTTGAAGAACTATTTATCGGTTTAGTTGTCTAATAAAGTCTCACAAAGTTTGAACTGCCTCCACCTCCAGCTGGATCATTTCTCTTTTTGTCTTCATTTGCTGTGGGCGCTCACCCTGAACCGTGCTGGGCGTTGGCAGGTCTGGGGATTTCGTCCAAACAGGTAAGCTGACTATATTCCTTTTTTCTTTTGTTATTCACTGTGAGTTTTTTAGTCGTGCTACTACCGAGTCTGTTATCCCTTTGAATCTGACTTTAAGACAACTCATTCATATCATAGCATAGCATATAAACACCTTCCTCCTCCTGTTTTTTCTGATATATATTTTTTGAAACATGGATCCTCAACATATGAACTTTATAGACATAGATGACCATACAAATAGACTTAATAAAGTAGCCTCAGTGTTCAGTAGTGAAACACCTGATATAGCAACTGAAACTGATGAACTGAGAACCCTCATGCTACTATTAGAAAAGAAAATGGCTAAAGAGATGAAAACATGGTGGGACTGGACTACTTTGAAAACATATGAATAAAAAAATATGATTCCTAGAGGACTACGTTTAAAAAAAGTTCCTACAAAGATTTTTAATGAGGATTTTGAAAAAGAATGGTACTCTATTTTGAGTCAATGCTCCCTAAGGCCGGTTTCACACGTCAGTGATTCCGGTACGTGAGGTGACAGTTTCCTCACGTACCGGAGACACTGACACACGTAGACCCATAAAAATCAATGCATCTGTGCAGATGTCATTGATTTTTTGCGGACCGTGTCTCCGTGTGCCAAACACGGAGACATGTCAGTGTTCGTGGGAGCGCACGTTTTACACGGACCCAATAGAGTCAATGGGTCCACGTAAAACACGGACCTCACACGGACATTCTCCGTCTGGGGTCCGTGTGCGTGCAGGAGACAGCGCTACAGTAAGCGCTGTCCCCCCCACATGGTGCTGAAGCCGGTATTCATATCTTCCCTGTAGCAGCGTTTGCTATAGAGAAAATATGAAGAATAGTGTTAAAAATAAAGATCCATGTGTCCGCCGCCCCCCCACCCCCTGTGCGCCCCCCCGCTGGTCAGAAAATACTTACCCGCTCCCTCGCTCCTTCCTGGTCTGGCCGCGCCTCCTACTGTATGCGGTCACGTGGGGCCGATCATTTACAATCATGAATAGTCGGCTCCGCCCCTATGGGAGGTGGAGCCACATATTCATGACTGTAAATGATCGGCCCCACGTGACCGCATGCAGGAGAAGCCGCGGCCAGACCAGGAAGCAGCGAGGGAGCGGGTAAGTATTTTCTGACCAGCGGGGGGGCGCACAGGGGGTGGGAGGGCGGCGGACACATAGATCTTTATTTTAAACACTATTCTTCATATTTTCTGTACAGCAAACGTTGCTGCAGGGAAGATATGAATCGCAGCTTCAGCACCATGCAGAGTGGGTACCACACGCTCCGTGTGGTACCCACTCGCCATACGGGCGGCACACGTGTGCCGCACGTATGGCCTCCGTGAGTTCCCAGGCACACGGACACGGATAACTCCGGTACCGATTCATTCCGGTACCGGAATTATCTGGACGTGTGGGACAGCCCTTAAACTCATCTCTTTGATAATTAAGTACGAGGACATGGAAATAAACAATATTAAACAGGACATTAAGAGTCTGCAATGCTCTTTGGAGGGGCACACCAGTTCAAAAGATTTTAATTTTTATAATGATAGATTGAAGACGAACATTACTAAGTTGGAAAATCAAATTATGGACACAAAAAAATCAAAATTTAAACGAGACACAGAAGACTATATTGCTAACAAAGACTATAATTGGAATATGAAACCGCACTCGATTCTAAAAAAACAAGTACAGAGACGGGATTTTGCTAAAGGAAGTGAGTTTCAGAGATAAAGATTACTCCTCGGATATTTCTTCCTTTTTTTTCCACCACAGAGGAACTTTCTGATTCATCAGTAGGCTCCACAAATAGCACATATTCAATGCAGCAGAGATCAGTTCCCAATATTCCAAGTGCTAGTGGAGCGATTCCAAAAAACGCAGGAAACGTGCAGGCCGGAAGCACAAGAGGAAGAAGATATCCAACCCGGAACAGGAATCGCCGCCACTACTAGAGGCTCCAGTGTGGAGTTTATCCAGCTATGTGATCTCAGAAGAACAGATAGCAATTCTCAGCAAGGGATTAAGCTTCTCTCCAACTACTGACTTTGATATATTTAAAACCTTACTTGACTTGAATAAATTTGCACGTAACCTGACAGTAAAATGCCATTTTCTTTCAGATGCTGCTAGTGAAAATGCTGTATGTATAGAGAATCTTGATTATTCCACTACTGATAATATACGCATGTTTCATGAACAAAAAGCACTTCTCAGTTTAAAAGCGTTGGAGAGAGAATCTTTTTTAGGTTCTGTCTCTCTTAATGATTCTTTTCCTGTCAGTAATCCATCTTTTTATCCATTGAAATCCAGACCAGTAGTCTTGGATCAATTTCAGGACCTAGTTGAAAAGGAATTAGTCGATCTGAACAAATCTGTTTTAGATTCCAAAAATAACTATTCCAACCTGACAAAAAAAGAAAGACAAGCGCTGAAGGAGCTGCATGATAACCAGGATATTATAATAAGACAATCAGATAAAGGAGGCACTATTGTGTTACTAGACGCAGGGCTGTATAAAAAACTGAATTTACAAGACTTGGAAAATAAGGAGATGTATTCAGAACTTAGTTCTAACCCCACCGAAGAATTTAACTCATTGTTGCACAACCTGTTACAGGAAGGTGTACATATGAATGTTATTGACGATAGAATAGCAGAATTTTTAAAAAATAATCATCCAGTTATACCAATTTATCATTCATTCCCTAAAATACACAAAAATGTGTTTCCTCCCCCAATGAGACCAATAGTTGCAGGTATTGGTTCCATAGGGGAAAGATTGGGATCTTGGGTGGACCATTACCTGCAACCATTGGTGCAAAATACCCCTAGTTACATACGGGACTCAAAATATGTAACCTCAGTTTTTGATCAATTTTACTGGAAGGAAGAATATGCATGGCTTACATGTGATGTGGTAGGCTTATATCCATCAATTCCCTATTCAGTGGCATTGTCGAGTTTGTCATACTATCTGGATACATACTCTGCCTATAATAATGATACAAAAAGTTTTTTAATTTCTGCAGTGGACTTTTTACTTAATCATAATTACTTTTGTTTTGACAATAGGTTTTTCAGACAACTAACGGGAGTGAGCATGGGCGCTAAATTTTCGCCTTCTTTAGCGAATATTGTTATGTTGAAATGGGAAGAGAGCCATATCTACAATGATGATAACGATATATGCAAACATATTGTATGGTATGGTCGCTATATAGATGACTTGATCCTAGTATGGAGGGGTTCACAAGAGGAAGTGACTAAATTTGTTGATCATATTAATAATAATAATTTTAATTTAAAATTCACCCATTCCTTTCAGAAAAAAACACACCAATTTTTTGGATTTGAATCTCTCAGGTAATACACTAAAACATACGGTTGAGATTACTCCCTATAGAAAACCTACCTCAAGTAATTCAATTCTTAGAGCCAATTCCTGCCATCCAAATCATGTCATAAATAACATTCCATATGGTGAACTTATCAGAACAAGAAGGAATTGCTCTGATAATGACGTTTTTTTGGCAGAGACAGAGAAAACCTGTGAGCGTCTTTCTCATAGAGGGTATCCTAAATGGAATCTGGACAAAGCACGTAGAAAAATCTCCAAAGTAGATCGCAAAAATTTATTAACAACGAAAAACTATAAATCTACTTATAATAATCCCCAGAAAAACAATAATAATGTAGTATTCAGTACCCCATATAGCTCACAATACAGGCAGATCGTGGATATTGTCAAGAATCATTTACCCATGCTAAAACAAGATGACAAATTAAAACGAATTTTAATACAGAGCGATATCAAATTCGTTGCTAAACGAGCTCCCACCTTGGGCTCGATCCTATCTCCAAGTCTATTCTCCAGCTCTCCACGGGACACTAACAGAGCTACATGGCTCAACGCCACAGGGTTCTTTAGATGTGGAGCCACTCGATGCAAAACATGTAACTATGTGCATAAAACTAACAAATTTTCATCTTTTCATAACCATAAACAATTTGATATACATGACTACATTAATTGTAACACCGAAAATGTAGTGTATTTAATAGAATGTATTACATGTAAAGTTCAGTACATAGGCTGCACTACTTGTCCACTGAAAGTACGAGTGAGACGGCATCTATCAGATGCAGTGAATTCTAAAGCCCTGTCTGCCTCAGCTGTGTCCAGACACTTTTACAACGTGCACAAAGGTAATTTAACTAGCCTCAGATTCTGTGGAATAGAAAAGGTTTACAAACCTCCGAGAGGAGGTAATTTACAGCAGAAACTTTTTAATCGGGAAACGTATTGGATGTTCATGTTAGACACACGTATTCCCTATGGCCTTAATGCTAGACATGATTTAATAAAGCAATTATTAATTTATGTTCAAGTAATGTTCAAGCAATGTCTCTTAAGGGTATTTCATATGTCAATCTGTCATTTCTATGATAATTTTAACCGGTGATTTTCCTTATTCTTTTCCCTTTTTTTTTTTTTTTTTTTTTGCATTTTTAATTGTTTGTCCAATCAATGTCATGTGCACACTATATATATATGCTCTCATTGCACTATCAGGTAGATCATGAGTAAGACTTCATAGTTGAAACGCGTTGATCCTCCTCACTGGTGTGCCAGGTGTTTGCTATGTAAAGATTTTTCATTTTGAAGAACTATTTATCGGTTTAGTTGTCTAATAAAGTCTCACAAAGTTTGAACTGCCTCCACCTCCAGCTGGATCATTTCTCTTTTTGTCTTCATTTGCTGTGGGCGCTCACCCTGAACCGTGCTGGGCGTTGGCAGGTCTGGGGATTTCGTCCAAGACCGGTAAGCTGACTATATTCCTTTTTTCTTTCAGTATATATTCATTCCCGTTAGTAGTGGGCACATGTGTTCGCCTGGCACCTGCAGGAATGGCTGCGGCTACTGTGCTCACTATTAAAGATCAATGAATATTCTCCACACGCCTATAGTCCCAGGGTGGGGAGCAGTGAGTATTTCGGCAGCAGTCCTCTGGTTATAAGCAGCGCATGGCGTCTCTGCCATGCGCTGCTTACAAACATAAATCAGCTGACTGCATCACAACAGGATGCTGCGAGGGAGTGAAGGGAAGGTAAGTAGAGTGGTTTTTTTTTTTTTTGTTTTTCTGAAGGGGGCCATTCATACCAGGATAGGGATGAGGGGGATATGCATACAAGGATAGGGATGAGGAGGTCATGCATACCAGGGTGGTGATGAGGGCGCCATGCATACCAGGATATGGATGAGGGGGCTGTGCATAGCAGAATAGAGATGATAGATATATATCAGGATGGGAGATATTAGTACAGAACTGACCACATTTTTTGCTTCCATTTATTTCTATTTTCCTCCTCTAAAACCTGGGTGCGTCTTATAGTCTGGAAATTACAGTATTTTGTGAAATCATTACCCCGTGTGTTTGAGTGGTGGCAGAGAGTGAAGAAGCCAGGGTGTGCTGAATGTATAGGGGTGTGATTTACACTCACTTTATAGCCTAAAACAGAGGATGAGAACTGGATTGCGTGAGTGGATATAAAATAACCAATGCAGGCGCACTCCACGTCAAGTGCAGAAAAGTGTGTACATGACACTATTGTATCAGATACTTATTTCATGCACTAAAATGCAAAGTAATTATGTAAAAATTCATACAATGATTGTATGATGATTTTCTGGGTTTTTTAGATTCTGTCTCTTACAGTTGAAGTGTACCTACAATAAAAAGTACAGACCTCTCCATTCTTTGTAGGTGAGAAAACTTGCAAAATCGGCAGAGTATCAAATACTTATTTTCCCCACAGGAGATGCCCAGGTTATACCAGCTGTACATGTTTAATTATATACAGGAGATTCTCAGGTTATACTAGCTGTACATAATAACTACATATATGAGATAGCCGGGTTATACCGGCCGTACATGTATAATTATATACAGGAGACGCTCAGGTTATACCAGCTGTACATGTACACTGCTCAAAAAATAAAGGGAACACTTAAACAACAGAATATAACTCCAAGTAAATCAAATTTCTGTGAAATCAAGCTGTCCACTTAGGGTGCTTTCACACTAGCATCGTACGACGCACGTTGCAATGCGTCGTTTTGGAGAAAAAACGCATCCTGCAAAGTTGTCCGCAGGATGCGTTTTTTCTCCATAGGGTTGCATTAACGACGCATTGCCACACGTCACATCCGTCGTGCGACGGATGCGTCGTGTTTTGGTGGACCGTCGGCACAAAAAAAGTTATATGTAACCTTTTTTTGTGCGTCGTGTCCGCCATTACCGACCGCGCATGCGCGGCCGGAACTCCGCCCCCTCTTCCCCGGACATCACAATGGGGCAGCCGATGCGTTGAAAAACTGCATCCGCTGCCCCCGTTGTGCTTTTTTTTTTACAGCATGCGTCGGTACGACGCATTGCGTGGTGCGTCGTACGACGCTAGTGTGAAAGTAGCTTTAGGAAGCAACACTATTTGACAATCAATTTCATATGCTGTTGTGCAAATGGAATAGACAACAGATGGAAATTATTGGCAATTATCAAGACACACTCAATAAAAAAGTGGATCTGCAGGTGGGGAACACAAACCACATCTCAGTACCAATGCTTTCTGGCTGATGTTTTGGTCACTTTTGAATGATGGTTGTGCTTTCTCACTCATGTTAGCATGAGACGGACTCTACAACCTACACAAGTGGCTCAGATAGTGCAGCTCATCCAGGATGGCACATCAATGCGAGCTGTGGCAAGAAGGTTTGCTATGTCTGTCAGTATAGTGTCCAGAGCCTGGAGGCGCTACCAGGAGACAGGCCAGTACACCAGGAGACGTGGAGGGGGCCGTTGGAGGGCAACAACCCAGCAGCAGGACCGCTACCTCAGCCTTTTGTGCAAGGAGGAACAGGAGGAGCACTGCCAGAGCCCTGCAAAATGACCTCCAGAAGGCCACAAATGTGCATGTGGTCGGCACAAACTGTTAGAAACTGATTCCATGAGGATGGTCTGAGTGCCTGACGTCCACAGATGGGGTTGTGCTCACAGCCCAACACCGTGCAGGACGATTGATATTTGCCACAGAACACCAGGATTGGCAAATTCACCACTGGCGCCCTGTGCTCTTCACAGATGAAAGCAGGTTCACACTGAGCACATGTGACAGAGTCTGGAGACGCCGTGGAGAGCGATCTGCTGCCTGCAACATCCTTCAGCATGACTGGTTTGGCAGTGGGTCAGTAATGGTGTAGGTTGGCATTTCTTTGGAGGGCCGCACAGCCCTCCATGCGCTCACCAGAGGTAGCCTGACTGCCACTAGGTACCGAGATAAGATCCTCAGACCCCTTGTGAGACCATATGCTAGTGCGGTTGGCCCTGGGTTCCTCCTAATGCAGGACAATGCCAGACCTTATGTGGCTGGAGTGTGTCAGCAGTTCCTGCAAGATGAAGGCATTGAAGCTATGGATTGGCCTGCCCGCTCCCCAGACCTGAATCCGATTGAACACATCTGGGACATCATGTCTCGCATGATCCACCAACATCACGTTGCACCACAGACTGTCCAGGAGTTGGCGGATGCTTTAGTCCAGGTCTGGGAGGAGATCCCTCAGGAGACCATCCACCACCTGTAGGGAGGTCATAGGGTATGTACACATGCTGCGGATTTTGCTGCGGATCCACCGCTGTAGATTCGCAGCAGTTTTCCATGCGTTTACAGTACCATGTAAACCTATGGAAAACAAAATCCGCAGTGCACATGCTAACATGCTACGGAAAAAAACAGCAGAAATGTAGCATTGTTTATTCCGCAGCATGTCAATTCTTTGTGCGGATTCAGCAGCGGGTTACATCTGCTCCATAATAGGAATCCGCAGGTGTAAAACCGCAGGTGAAATCCGCACAAAAACCGCAAAAAAACGCGGTAAATCCATGTTAATTCCGCAGGAAATCCGCAGTGCGGATTACCTGCGGATTTACCGAAATCAGTCCGGAAAAATCTGCAGAGTAATCCACAGCGTGTGCACATAGCCATACAGGCATGTGAAGGCCACACACACTACTGAGCATCATTTCCTTGCCTTGAGGCATTTCCACTGAAGTTGAATCAGCCCGTAATTTGATTTTCCACTTTGATTTTGAGTATCATTCCATATTCAGACCTCCATGGGACATTCATTTTGATTTACATTGATCATTTTTAGGTTTTATTCTTCTCAACGCATTCCACTATGTAATGAATAAAGATTTGCAACTGGAATATTTAATTCAGTCATATCTAGGATGTGGGATTTTAGTGTTCCCTTTATTTTGTTGAGCAGTGTATAATTATATACAGGAGATGCCCAGGTTATTCCGGCTGTATATGTATAATTATAAACAAGAGATGCCCATGTTATACCAGCTGTACATGTATAATTATATACAGGAGATGCCCAGGTTATACAGCTGTAGATACAGAATTATATACAGAGGATGCCCAGGTTACACCGGCTAGACATGTATAATTATATACAAGAGATGCTCAGGTTAGACCAGTTGTATATGTATAATTATATACAGGAGATGCCCAGGTTATACCGGCTGTACATGTATAATTATATACAGAAGATGCCCAGGTTATTCTGGCTGTACATATAGAATTATATACAAGAGATGCCCAGGTTATACCAGCTGTACATATATAATTATATACAGGAGATGCTCAGGTTATACCAGCTGTAGATATATACAGGCGATGCTCAGGTTATACCAGCTGTACATATATAATTATATACAGGAGAAGCCAAGATTATACCGGCTGTACAAATATAATTATCTACAGGAGATGGCCAGGTTATACCAGCTGTACACATATAATTACATACAGGAGATACTCGGGTTATACCAGCTGTACACATATAGTTATATACAGGAGATGCCCAGGTTGTACCAACTTTCTCCACATCATTATATATAAGTTGCTGGCTGTTTTTCTCTCTCTGAGGAATATAAAATAGTGATTTTTGTACCTTTATCTCCTTTAACCCCTTGTGGACCCATTTTCCCTGGGATTCCTGGTGTCCCGCTCTCCCCTAGGATTAGAAGAAACAATGTCAGATTTTATCTAATTTTCTGCTGAATCCTGGAAGGTTTAAAGAGGTTTCCAGCTTTAAAATGTTTGTTTACCGTGTTAAATATTAATAAACTAGATGGTGGCCCGATTCTAACGCTTCGGGTATTTTAGAATATGCATGTAGTTTATTTATGAAGATTTCAGAATAATGCAATGAATACACAGGATTCAAATCCCGCGCAAATTCGCGGCCAGACGGCGTCTCGCTGATTGTTCGTCGCCGGCCGTAGTATATAGCCCAGCCCACGTAGTATATAGCACAGCCTACATAGTATATAGCACAGTGACGTAGTATATAACACAGCCCACGCAGTATATAACACAGCCCACGTAGTATATAACACAGCCACATAGTATTTAGCACAGCCACGTAGTATATTGCACAGCTACGTAGTATATAGCACAGCGATGTAGTATATAACACAGCCTGCGCAGTATATAACACAGCCCACACAGTATATAACACAAGCCACGTAGTATATTGCACAGCCACGCAGTATATAACAGCCCACGTAGTATATAGCGCAGTGACGTAGTATATAAGACAGCCCACGCAGTATATAAGACAGCCCACGCAGTATATAGGACAGCCCACACAGTATATAACACAGCCCACGTAGTATATAGCAGTGTGGGCACCATATCCCAGTTAAAAAAAACCCATTAAAATAAAAAATAATTATATACTCACCTTCCGGCGACCTCCGGATCGAGTCCAGGCCTTTAGCGATGCTCCTCGCGACGCTCCGTTCCCAGTAATGCCTTGCGGTAATAACCCGTGATCATGTAGTAGTCTCGCGAGACCGCTACGTGATCTCGAGTCATTGCCGCAATGCATTCTTGGGACCGGAGCGTCGCGAGGAGCGGGAAAGGCTGCCGCGGACACCAGAAGGTGAGAATATAAAGTATTTTTTTTTTAAATTATTTTTAACAATATACAGTCATGTCCAAAAGTATTCACACCCCTGCAATTCTGTCAGATAATACTCAGTTTCTTCCTGAAAATGATTGCAAACACAAATTCTTTGGTATTATTATCTTCATTTAATTTGTCTTAAATGAAAAAACACAAAAGAGAATGAAGCAAAAATCAAAACATTGGGGCGTGGCTATGTAGCCGAGGAAGAAGGACGCATCTCACAAGAGCTCCATATATCCTGAGCCTATCCTGCCGTATACAGTGTACGTGACCGAGCGGTACCGACTGGGACTGGAACCCCATATCCTTGGGAACCCTGTGGACCCTCTGGGAGGCTATTGTGGAGATCCGAGAAGCCGGGAGCTGCGGGAGCCGAAGCGGTCAGGAGACTCCACGTGCAGCGGCGGCCATTTTCAGAGCGCGCGCCCGGGAATACAGGACATGGCGCTGTCTTCTGCTGGAGCCAGGCTCCTTCCTCTGGGAGGTGGCGGTAATCGTACCGCACTAGTGAGAGCTGCGGAACGCCTGCATACAGGAACTGGGAGAACCAAGGTGAACGGCGATACGGGCCTGGGGCAGCGGATACTAACACAGCGCACGCCCTAACAGGAAGGGAAGTTGTGCTCCTAATTATATCAGCGGTGCTGGGAAGGTGAGCGCATACCTGAGGAAAATAGGGGTGGTGCGGTGTGTGCCCTGAGAGATTGGGTCCTGCACCCCCCTATCGGGTGGACACCTTACTTACCAACGCCATAACATCAGAGGGATTAACCCTCTCCCTGCCACTCCCCCGGTGGTGACTGTGAAACCGCATAGTTTGTGTATTGAAGCGGTCATCTCTATAAATCTTACAATTTAAATCGCTTGTCTAGTGATCTCTTGAAATATAGTCCTGTGCTTAACAATACGGGACCAGAGATTGAGGTTCAGCTTTCCATAATTACCACTGAGATCGCTTTGTGGAATCCCCTTTTGTCTGCCCACCATGCAGCACTCTAAAGGAGCAGCGGCTGCTGAAAAACTAAGGAAATACGCCAAGGATGATCCTCCTGATAATGTGCGCAATCTTAGAAATAATCCTGCACCATCTCAGCGCAAGGGCCATCCCTCTGACAGTACCGAGGAGGGAGAACAAGATGAACTGACTCTTAGCCTGCATTAACTGCTCGGATGCCTGTTTATCTCCCTCACTAGATCATCTCTTACGGAGAAAATAGAGGATGTGCATACTGAAGTGGGCCGCCTGCGACATGATATGCAAGCTATGAGAGGTTGAAACGAGGGTGTCTCATATAGAAGATACTATCACTCCTATGGAGGCTAAACTGACAAAAGCTGCTGGCTCCGTAAATGTTTGGAAGCAAAAGGCAGATGATTTGGAAAATAGACTATGCCGCAACAATATTCGAATTATCGGTCTCCCGGAGCGATGTATATATATGTATGACCTGGAACATACAAGGTTTTAAAACCCACCTAAAGAAAATCAAGGTATTTTCGCAGATAAAAAGATATCACCCTCAAGTTGTAGCACTAATAGAGACACACTTAACGAGGGACACGGCTCGATGTATGCAAAAACCGTGGGTACAATGGTCTTTACATGCCTTTCACACTAGCTACTCAAGAGGGGTCTCTCTGCTGATACACAAGGAGGTTAGGTGGGAGGCCAGAGAGGCGAGGTGTGATCCAGAGGGCCGTTTTGTCTTTGTGCATGCATGCATTAATTAATTCACGAGAATATGTGATATTGTGTATCTATAACCCCCCCTGCTAACATGTCGGTCCTCCGCATGGCGCTGGGCTTCTCCTTAAAATATCCGGACGCTAACGTTATTTGTATGGGGGACTTTAATCAAGTTATGAATCATTCCATGGACAGATTGAGACTGGGCGACGCAGCTTCTGGGGGAATTGTTACCTCAACCCCCCTCTCAATTGGCACTGTTTATGGATGGTAGTGGTTGGATGGACTTATGGAGAATGAGTCATCCAGAGGTTAGGGGGTATACTTTCCACTCATCTACTAAGCAATCTTTATCTCGAATAGACTATATATTTGGGTCGGGTGGTTTGGCATTATGGGTAGATAGTATTGAACATGGTAATCGAGGGATCTCAGACCATAGACCGATTATTCTTAAACTTAAATACGGGCAGTCCGATAATAATAATAGATCTTGGAAATTGAACCCCTTCTGGTTAAAATTAATAGACTCTAGTGATAGGACAGTTGACCAGTTACATTTTTTTATTTTAACACATCCGGAACCCCAGAACCTTGGTTTCTTTTGGGATACCCTGAAGGCAAACTTGAGGGGATGTTTATCCTCTACCATTTCCTATATCAAGAGGGTAACGGCGAGGGAAGATGATGAAGTAGAGCAAAGATTGAAGGACTCAGAGGCCACATATATAGCTAATCAGACCAGCAGTAACAGAATTGAATGGCTTACTTCCCAGAGGCTATATACCCAACATGCAGACGTTAAGTCGAAACACAAACTATTCTTTACCCGTCAGTCCTACTTTGAGCTGGGGAATCAGGCCAGTACACTCCTAGCCTTCTTAGTGCGCCAACATAACACCTCCAACACAATATTGCAGATCCGTGTATCCGATGGCTCATTAGTATCCTCTACTGATGAAATACTTCAGGGTTTTTACGATTATTATAATTCATCATACAAGTCTAGTAGTGGTTTTGATGTTTATGAATGTTTAGATTACTTATCGGATATAACGTTCCCCTCACTGAGCCCATCCCAACAAGCCTTTATGGAGGCTGAATTTACTCTGGAAGAGGTGGAACATGCTATGGCGGACATGGCTACTGGGAAGGCCCCGGGACCTGATGGGTTTCCCATTGAATTCTATAGGAAATACCGAGACAAATTAGCACCCATCCTACTGAAGGTACTCAGGGGAATATGGGAAGGAGAGTCTGTGCCTGAAACGTTTTATGATGCCAACATTATTGTGCTCAGGAAAGAGGGGAAAGATCCTCTAGACTGTGGATCGTATTCACCAATATCTTTAGTGAACGTGGATTACAAAATCTTTACTAAAATTCTGGCTACCAGGCTGAATACGATTATATTAGATCTCATACACCCGGACCAAACTGGTTTTATGCCTGGGAAAAGTACTTCCATTAATATTAGACGGGTTCAATCGGTCATTCAATATAGTTCTCTAGAACCGGATAATAAATGGGCATTGGCTTCGCTGGACGCAGCCAAGGCTTTTGATTCCCTTGAGTGGTCCTTCCTTTTTGCATGTTTGCGGAAATACGGTTTTGGGGACAAATTTCTAAGAGGGATAGGTACATTATACGCGAAGCCTGGGGCGCGTATGGTGGTAAATGGCTCTATGTCTGTACCGTTCTCTTTATATAGAGGAACTCGCCAGGGATGCCCTCTCTCCCCGGCTTTATTCGCCTTGGCGATAGAGGCTTTGGCAATACGGATGAGGTCCTCTGTAGACATCAAAGGGATACATATTGCGGATCGAGTGGACATTATTGGTCTTTATGCTGATGATATGGTGGTGTTTATGGACCAAACAGAATATACATTACCAAAAGTAATAACGATGATCGATAAATTTAGTAAATTCTCTGGTCTCTACATAAATTGGGATAAATCTGCCCTGATGCCCCTCTCCCATGCCCCAATGTCATGCCTCGAAACTCTCTCACTATTGCCCATCGTCTCCAATTTTAAATATCTGGGAATACATATGTCTCAACGCAGTCAATTAGATTTACATCTTAATATCTACCCACTACTGGACTTGGTTAGATCCAAATTTGCTACTTGGGATAAACTCCCACTCTCGGTGGCTGGTCGTATCAATTTGATCAAAATGATACTGCTCCCTAAATTGAGCTACTGCTTTCAGCATAGCGCTGTCTTAATACCTAAATCTTTCTTTGCAACCCTAAACTCCTGTCCTGGCCGCACCTTCTACTGTATGCGGTCACGTGGGGCCGCTCATTTACAGTAATGAATATGCGGTTCCACCCCTATGGGAGGCGGAGCCGCATATTCATGACTGTAATCGGCGGCCCCACGTGACCACATACAGTAGAAGGTGCGGCCAGGACAGGAAGCAGCGACAGCCAACGAGGGAGGCGGGTGAGTATTTTCAGAACAGCGGGGGGGGGGCGCACAGGGGGTGGGGACATGGAGCTTTATTTTAAACACGAAATACCACTAAAAAGATGGATTATTCATATGTTCTTTACAGCAAACGCTGCTGCACAGAAGATATGAATCGCGGCTTCAGCACCATGTGGGGGGGACAGTGCTTACTGGAGCGCTGTCTCCTGCACGGCACATGGAGAACGTCCGTGTGCGGTACGTGTTTTACACGGACCCATTGACTTTAATGGGTCCGTGTAATACGTGCGCTCCCACGAACACTGACATGTCTCCGTGTTTGGCACACAGAGACACGGTCCGCAAAAAATCAATGACATCTGCACAGATGCATTGATTTTAATATGTCTACGTGTGTCAGTGGCTCCGGTACGTGAGGAAACTGTCACCTCACGTACCGGAGCCACTGACGTGTGAAACCGGCCTAATAGGAATTCTTAATTCGCAAGGCCCTCAAGGACTTATTTCCTCTTTATACACTTATCTATTATCCATAGGTGGGGGATCTATTATAGACTCAATTAGGGGGAAATAGGGGAGGCTCCTTCCAGATACACTGGGAGAAGAATGGGATGATATCTTGGAATCTCCAACTAAAGTTTCCCCATCAGTCAATAATAGGATGACCCAATTATACATCATATATCAATCCTATTTGACCCCGACTCGTCTCTTTAAAATGGGTCGTCTCCACTCATCAGACTGCTTGAGGTGTCACTCCAATGATGCGGATTTCATTCATATGATCTGGAAATGTCCTGTTATTTTTCATTATTGGAAAGAGGTGACGACATTATTGACATCCTTGTTGTCGATCCCTGTCCCACTTGAGCCATTGATATGTTTATTTGGGGTGTGGGACGCGGAAGCCTGGGACCATTATACTGGGATTTTTCTAAGGGAGACACTGTTCATGGCGCGAAAGGTGCTGGCACTGCGGTGGATGGGTGGTTCTTGTCCATCTCTCAGAGCATGGATTGATTTAGTGAATTCAATTATCCCGTATGAGCGGACATTGTATCAAAATATAGGATGTCCAGCTAAATTTGAGAAAATATGGGGAAGATGGAACTCCTCCGGCCTACTTTATAAGTTGTAATAACTCAGTATATGCGTAAGAAGTGGGGTGTATGACTTTGGAGACGTTACCTACTTGCAAGGTGGAATTTATATAGAATTCTCCTTTTGGCGGCGCTATATTAGTTCTAGAGGTTTTATTAGAAGTTATTGTAGTTAAGGTTATAAAATAGGATATTAATGATCAACATGCACCGTTTGTTGCCTTTGTAATACTTTAGACATGACAATGCATAGTAATTATCTGTAATTTATGGATAATGATGGATACAAAGCAAATGTGTGTATGATTTATTCTGCAATTAATAAACGAATCTAAAAAAAAAAAATCAAAACATTGATCATTTCACACAAAACTCCAAAAATGGGCCAGACAAAAGTATTGGCACCCTCAGCCTAATACTTGGTTGCACAGCCTTTAGCCAAAATAACTGCGACCAACCGCTTCCGGTAACCATCAATGAGTTTCTTACAATGCTCTGCTGGAATATTAGACCAATCTTCTTTGGCAAACTGCTCCAGGTCCCTGATATTTGAAGGGTGCCTTCTCCAAACTGCCATTTTTAGATCTCTCCACAGGTGTTCTATGGGATTCAGGTCTGGACTCATTGCTGGCCACCTTAGAAGTCTCCAGTGCTTTCTCTCAAACCATTTTCTAGTGCTTTTTGAAGTGTGTTTTGGGTCATTGTCCTGCTGGAAGACCCATGACCTCTGAGGGAGACCCAGCTTTCTCACACTGGGCCCTACATTATGCTGCAAAATTTGTTGGTAGTCTTCAGACTTCATAATGCCATGCACACGGTCAAGCAGTCCAGTGCCAGAGGCAGCAAAGCAACCCCAAAACATCAGGGAACCTCCGCCATGTTTGACTGTAGGGACCGTGTTCTTTTCTTTGAATGCCTCTTTTTTTCTCCTGTAAACTCTATGTTGATGCCTTTGCCCAAAAAGCTCTACTTTTGTCTCATCTGACCAGAGAACATTCTTCCAAAACGTTTTAGGCTTTTTCAGGTAAGTTTTGGCAAACTCCAGCTTGGCTTTTTTATGTCTCGGGGTAAGAAGTGGGGTCTTCCTGGGTTTCCTACCATACAGTCCCTTTTCATTCAGACACCGATGGATAGTAAGGGTTGACACTGTTGTACCCTCGGACTGCAGGGCAGCTTGAACTTGTTTGGATGTTAGTCGAGGTTCTTTATCCAACATCCGCACAATCTTGCGTTGAAATCTGTTGTCAATTTTTATTTTCCGTCCACATCTAGGGAGGTTAGCCACAGTGCCATGGGCTTTAAACTTCTTGATGACACTGCGCACGGTAGACACAGGAACATTCAGGTCTTTGGAGATGGACTTGTAGCCTTGAGATTGCTCATGCTTCCTCACAATTTGGTTTCTCAAGTCCTCAGACAGTTCTTTTGTCTTCTTTCTTTTCTCCATGCTTAATGTAGTACACACAAGGACACAGGACAGAGGTTGAGTCAACTTTAATCCATGTAAACTGGCTGCAAGTGTGATTTAGTTATTGCCAACACCTGTTAGGTGCCACAAGTAAGTTACAGGTGCTGTTAATTACACAAATTAGAGAAGCATCACATGATTTTTCGAACAGTGCCAATACTTTTGTCCACCCCCTTTTTTATGTTTGGTGTGGAATTATATCCAATTTGGCTTTAGAACAATTCTTTTTGTGTTTTTTTCATTTAAGACAAATTAAATGAAGATAATAATACCAGAGAATTTGTGTTTGCAATCATTTTCAGGAAGAAACTGAGTATTATCTGACAGAATTGCAGGGGTGTGAATACTTTTGGCCATGACTGTATGTTTTTACTTTTGATGCTGCATAGGCAACATCAATAGTAAAAAGTGAAGGGGTGTTTAAATCCCACCCCAATATCGCTGATCAGTCAGCGACCCGGGATTTCCGCGACAGACAGAGAGATGGAAGTTACAGACAAACAGACGGAAGTACCCCTTAGACAATTATATATATAGATGATTACAATACAGATAGTTTGAGTCTACTGTAGAAGGTGCCATTCCATGGTTATATCTTCTGATCTCTCCTCATCGTACGGCCTCCAGGTTTAAGTCCAGCATAGAACAGTGTCTACCTGTGACAGGAGTTGTGCAGGGGGGGGGGGGGCTGGCTTAGCTATTGAGATGTGCAGCCAGCCCCTTCACATCCAGCCTCAGTCATTTGCTAATACAGGAAATGGTTCCTCTGGGCCGAGCACAAATCAGAAATTGATCAGGAATCTGAGCTTGTAGCTGTGCGCCAGCCACCGTTCAAATAATAAATTAAGTTAAGCATTTTATGCACATGTAAGGAGATGGACAAGCGAGAAGATTCACACAGTAATGTCTAACCAAGTCTGCAAGCGAGTATCGCCATCTGCTAGTCAAAAATGATAAGAAAAGAGAGCAGAGAGAATCACATTATCAGGAACTGAAGAGTAAAGTGCATGTTAAAAGATGAAAATGTTACAAATAATCAAATACCTTTAGATCCGGCAGGTCCTGGGGGTCCAGGAGGTCCCGAGGTTCCTGGACATCCTCTTAAAATGGTCAACTTATCTGATCCTCCAACCCCGATCACCTTTATATCTGTGGAGTGAAGAGGAAAAGAATAGAAAATGTTTTTGAATGCCAAGGAAAAGATATATATCTTGGTACCGTGTTAGCCAGTAGATAGAAAAATATTTAGAATTGAGAGTCCTCAGTGGTTGATACCTTTTAATGGCTAACTGAAAAGATGGTAACAAATTGCAAGCTTTCGAGACTACACAGGTCTCTTCATCAGGCATAGCCTAATACAAATTCTGAAGAATCACATATTTATGCACAACATAGCACAGAAAAAAAACAAAAACAAAAAAAAACATGGATAAGATAGGTGACATGAAGCAGAATTAC
The DNA here is from genome assembly GCF_051348905.1 of Ranitomeya variabilis. Lineage (NCBI taxonomy): Eukaryota > Metazoa > Chordata > Amphibia > Anura > Dendrobatidae > Ranitomeya > Ranitomeya variabilis. The sequence continues at coordinate 252,052,027 of NC_135233.1, read as the reverse complement.
CATGAGTGATAAACAGTTATGTCCATAAATATTGGTCCAGTTCTTAGATAAGGAATGTTTTATTGTCCTCTGATTGGGGTCGTCTGTTGTGATGACCCCTCATAGTCTGAGGGGCAAGTTCCTTAGTTGATGTAAAAAGACATAAATCCATGTGACACATTCATTCCACCACTAAGACAGTCAAAGGTCATCATCAGTTTATATTCCCAGACTCTTCTGTCTCTCTGAGTTTTGAAGTTACCTTTTAACACAAGTAATTTCATGTCCATAATGTTATGATTTGGGAGACAAAAATGTATTGCCACAGGTAGATCCATTCTTTTTTCTCTTATTGTGCGGCGGTGAGAATTAATTCTTGTTCTCAGTTTCTGCCCTGTCTCCCCCACATATAGACCCCCAGTTGGACATTTAGTACAAATAATTAGGTACACCACATTAGAAGTGATGCAGCTGAATGTACCTGGGATCTTGTAGTCCTGATGTGAATTGGGGATCTTTATCTTGTCCGTGGTCATTATAAATGGACAGGTTTTACATTTTTTCTGATTACAAGGAAAGGTTCCTGCAGCTGTTGGAGAGGACAGGGAGCTCTTGACAATGATGCTTCTTAGATTTGGGGGCTGTCTAAAACACAGTAGTGGGGGTCTGGAAAAATGAATTGTAATCGGGCATCTTTTTGTAGTAAACGTTGTAATTTCCGTGCAGCTCCCCTTAGCACCTCCAGATTTGGATTGTAGGTAACTACTAGAGGCACCCGGTTATTTTCTTCTTTAGCTTTGTAATGTAGCAGGTGATTCCTTGATATTCTGGTGGCTTTTGTAATCTGGTTTTCAATTGTTCTTGGATGGTAGCCCTGATTCAAAAAGGTCTTTCTGAGGCGACCAAGGTGTTCATCCCTATCCATTGGGTTGGAACATATACGATTGTATCTGATGGCTTGGCTGTAGACAATGGAGTTTTTTATGTGTTTTTGGATGGAAACGGTCCCATTTAAGGTATGTTGGATGGTCGATTGGCTTCTGATACAGGGATGTCTCTATTTTATTGCTCTGCAGCTTAATGATGGTGTCCAAAAAGTTAATTTCAGTGCAGGAGTAGTTGAGTGTCAAGTTGATAGTAGGATGAAATTGATTAAACTGTTCATGGAACGTCTTTAGCTGTGGCTCAGACTTCGGCCAGAAGATTAAAATGTCATCAATGTAGCGGTAGTACGCCAGAGGCCTGATGGAACATGAGGACAAAAAGTCGCTTTCAAGCTTGGCCATGAAAAGATTTGCATACTGTGGGGCCATTTTACTTCCCATCGCTGTGCCAGTCTCCTGTAGATAGATCTTCTTGTTAAATTCAAAGTAATTGTGGATGAGGATGAATTTTATAAGATTCACCACAGAATTTGCGTCAGTCCCTGTGTTTTCCAGGAAGAATTTGCAGGCATTTAAAATCCATCCTGGTGTGGGATATTGGAGTACAAAGATTCCACATCCATGGTGGCCAGGATGGTTCCTTCTGGTAGAGGACCTATTGCTGATAGTCTATTCAATAGGTCAGTTGTGTCCTGAATGAAGCTGGGTGTATCCTTTACCAGGGGTTTAAGAATACCCTCTACCCATCCAGATACCTGCTCAGTAAGGGTGCCCACACATGAAATAATTGGTCTTCCTGGATTTCCAGATTTGTGGATTTTGGGAAGCATGTAGAATGTCCCTGTTTTTGGACTTTCTGGTATCAGGTCATTGGCTCTTATGGATTCGTCGGGCAGACAAGATACCAACTTGTTTAATTCCTTGTAATAGTCCTGTGTAGGATCCGACTCCAATTTTTTGTAGTAGCGTGTGTCCATAAGTTGTCTGTTTGCTTCCCTCATATAGTCTGATGTGTTCATCATGACTATTGCACCACCCTTGTCAGCAGGTTTGAGGATTTCTTTGTTGGTTTTCAGAGACTGTATGGCTTTCTCTCCTGGGCACTGATGTTGGATGCTTGTCTCCTGTTAGTATCTATGATGGTGGATTTTATCAAATGTCTGAAGGAGTCTATAGATTTATCCAAATAAGGGTTGCGTCCAGGTGGAGGTGTCCAGTCTGACCTCTTCTTTGTTGTTAGAATCCATTTTCCTTCAGTCAAGGTGGGTTCTGAATCTTCTGTATCATTGAAATATTCCCTCAGGCGCAGTCTTCTGAAAAAAATGTTCCATATCACTGCAGAGTTCAGTTTTATCCAGGGCCTTAGTAGGACAAAATGAGAGTCCTCTGGAAAGCACGGGCAGCTCCACTTTGTTGGGCTTATAATCTGAGAGATTAATGACACAGTTAGATGCTTTTGTGTCTGGAATGGAGTGGTTGTCCAAGTTGTCAGGTTTTGGCTCTGAACCTTTCCTTGCAATCAGAAAAAATGTAAAACCTGTCCATTTATAATGACCACGGACAAGATAAAGTTCCCCAATTCACATCAGGACTACAAGATACCAGGTACATTCAGCTGCATCACTTCTAATGTGGTGTACCTAATTATTTGTACTAAATGTCCAACTGGCGGTCTGTATGTGGGGGAGACAGGGCAGAAACTGAGAACAAGAATGAATTCTCACCGCCACACAATAAGAGAAAAAAGAATGGATCTACCTGTGGCAATACATTTTTGTCTCCCAAATCATAACATTATGGACACGAAATTACTTGTGTTAAAAGGTAACTTCAAAACTCAGAGAGACAGAAGAGTCTGGGAATATAAACTGATGACGACCTTTGACTGTCTTAGTGGTGGAATGAATGTGTCACATGGATTTATGTCTTTTTACATCAACTAAGGAACTTGCCCCTCAGACTATGAGGGGTCATCACAACAGACCCAGACCCCAATCAGAGGACAATAAAACATTCCTTATCTAAGAACTGGCTCAACATTTATGGACATAACTGTTAATCACTCATGGTCATTCTGCTTCATGTCACCTATCTTATCCATGTTTTTGTTTGTTTTTTTTTTCTTTTTTTTTCTGTGATATGTTGTGCATAAATATCTGATTCTTCAGAATTTGGATTAGTCTATGCCTGATGAAGAGACCTGTGTAGTCTCGAAAGCTTGCAATTTGTTACCATCTTTTCAGTTAGCCATTAAAAGGTATCAACCACTGAGGACTCTCAATTCTAAAGAAAAAGATATGCATCTAATCCTATCCTTTGTGATACTGTCTGCTAAGCCATGTATCTAATCCCATTCTGTGTGCTACTCTCTGCTGAGCTGTGTATCTAATCAAATCCTGTGTGATACCGTCTGCTGAGCTGTGTAGCTAATCCTATCCTGTGTGATACTGTCTGCTGAGCCGTGTATCGAATCCTATCCTGTGTGATAGTCTGCTGAGCTGCGCATCTAATCCTACCCTGTGTGATACCGTCTGCTGAGCTGTGTATCTAATCCTATCCTGTGTGATACTGTGTGCTGAGCTGTGTATCTAATCCTATCCTGTGTGATACTGCCTGCTGAACTGTGTATCTAACCAAATCCTGTGTGATACTATCTGCTGAGCTGTGTATCTAACCAAATCCTGTGTGATACCATCTGCTGAGCTGCCTATCTAATGCAATCCTCAACTGTATGTAATACAGTCCTGTGGGATACCGCCTGCTGAGCTGTGTATCTAATCCAATCCTGTGTGATACTGTCTGCTGAGCTGTGTATCTAATACAATTCTGTGTGATACCGTCTGCTGAGCTGTGTATCTAGTCCTACCCTGTGTGATACTGTCTGCTGAGCTGTCTATCTAATCCTATCCTGTGTGATACTGTCTGCTGAGCTGTGTATCTAATCCAGTCATGTGTGATACTGTCTGCTGAGCTGTGTATCTAATCCAATCCTGTGTGATACTATCTGCTGAGCTGTGTATCTAATCCTATCCTGTGTGATACTGTCTGCTGAGCCGTCTATCTAATCCTATCATGTGTGATACCGTCTGCTGAGCTGTGTATCTAATCCTATGATGTGCGATACCGTCTGCTGAGCTGTGTATCTAATCCTATTATGTGAGATACTGTCTGCTGAGCTGTGTATCTAATCCTGTCCTGTGTGATACTGTCTGCTGAGCTTTGTATCTAATAAAATTCTGTGTGATACCGTCTGCTGAGCTGTGTAGCTAATCCTATCCTGTGTGATACTGTCTGCTGAGCCGTGTATCTAATCCTATCCTGAGTGATACAGTCTGCTGAGCTGCGTATCTAGTCAAATCCCGTGTGATACCGTCTGCTAAGCTGTGAATCTAATCCTATCCTATGTGATACTGTGTGCTGAGCTGTGTATCTAATCCTATCCTGTGTGATACCATCTGCTGAGCTGTGTATCTAATCCTATTATGTGCAATACCATCTGCTGAGCTGTGTATCTAATCCTGTCCTGTGTGATACTGTCTGCTGAGCTGTGTATCTGATACAATCCTGTGAGATACCATCTGCTGAGCTGTGTATCTAATAAAATTCTGTGTGATACCGTCTGCTGAGCTGTGTAGCTAATCCTATCCTGTGTGATAGGCCATGTGCACACGTTCAGTATTTTTCGCGTTTTTTCGCTATAAAAACGTGATAAAAACGCGAAAAAAAACGCTAACATATGCCTCCCATTATTTTCAGTGTATTCTGCATTTTTTGTGCAAAAATGTAGCCTTTTTTTCCGTGAAAAAATCGCATCGCGGAAAAAAAAGCAACATGTTCATTAAAATGCGGAATTGCAGGGGATTCCACACACCTAGGAGTGCACTGATCTGCTTACTTCCCGCACGGGGCTGTGCACACCATGCGGGAAGCAGATTATGTGCGGTTGGTACCCAGGGTGGAGGAGAGGAGACTCTCCTCCACGGACTGGGCACCATATAATTGGTAAAAAAAAAAGAATTAAAATAAAAAATAGTCATATACTCACCTTCGATGTCTTCCCGCCTCTCCGCTGCATGCTGCCGCTTCGGTTTCTATAGCTGGTGTGCGGTGAAGGACCTGCGATGACGTCGCGGTCTTGTGATTGGTCGAGACCGGTCATGTGACCGCTCACGTGACCGCGACGTCATGGAAGGTCCTGAACCACACCGGCATCTATAGGAACAGACGCCTGCAGGTGAGTATAACCATTTTTTTTATTTTTTTTATTATTTTTAAACATTCTATCTTTTACTATAGATGCTGCATAGGCTGCATCTATAGTAAAAAGTTGGTCACACTTGTCAAACGCTATGTTTGACAAGTGTGACCAACCTGTCAGTCAGTTTTCCAAGCGATGCTACAGATCGCTTGGAAAACTTTAGCATTCTGCAAGCTAATTACGCTTGCAGAATGCTAAAAAAACGCGAAAAAAACGGAAAAAAAACGAAAAAAAAAAATGCGGATTTCTTGCAGAAAATTTCCGGTTTTCTTCAGGAAATTTCTGCAAGAAATCCGGACGTGTGCACATACCCATACTGTCTGTTGAGCCGTGTATCTAATCCTATCCTGTGTGATAGTCTGCTAAGCTGTGTATCTAATCCTACCGTGTGATATCGTCTGCTGAGCTGTGTATCTAATCCTATCCTGTGTGATCCTGTGTGCTGAGCTGTGTATCTAATCCTATCTTGTGTGATACAGTGTGCTGAACTGTATATCTAACCAAATCCTGTGTGATACCGTCTGCTGAGCTGTGTATCTAATCCAATCCTGTGTGATACTGTCTGCTGAGCTGTGGATCCAGTGGCGGATTATAATGAGGTCAATCAGGGCAGCAGCCCAGGGTTCAGTGGTGTGGGGGGGCCCTGGGCAACTGCTCAGATTGCCCGCCCGCCATCAGGGCATTACTGCCCTCACTGGCGTATGGGCCCGGTGGGCAGAGGGGGCCCGCTTAGGGCCCCATCTCATCTGCTCACCAGGCCCCTACCAGCGCTGCAGCAGTTTAACGCTATTGATGTGCGGGCGCGCGCCCGCACGTCAATAGTTAACAACCGCCAGCCAATTGGAGGCTGGCAGCTGACGTCAGCCGCAGCGCGCACGTCGCCGGCGTCTGATGTCATTGTCAGTCGCTGGCAAGTGCGCGCTGCTGGAGGGAGCTTCGCCGAAGGAGCGCGGACAGGTGAGTAGAACTCGTTATTGTTTTTTTTATTGCGAACGGCAATCCGAGGGGCCCGGGCCAGAATGCTGGACACTGGGGGCAATATGCTGGACACACTGGGGGCAATATGCTGCACACACTGGGGGCAGATTGCTGGAGACACTGGGGCAGATTGCTGGACACACTGGGGCAATATGTTGGACACACTGGGGGCAGGATGCTGGACAAACTGGGGGCAGAATGCTGGACAAACTGGGGGCAATATGCTGGAGAGACACTGTGGGAAATATGCTGGACACACTGGGGGCAAAATGCTGGACACACTGGGGGCAACATGCAGGACACACTGGGGCAGATTGCTGGACACACTGGGGACAATATGCTGGACACACTGGGGGCAGATTGCTGGAGACACTGGGGCAGATTGCTGGACACACTGGGGGCAATATGCTGCACACACTGGGGGAAGATTGCTGGAGACACTGGGGGCAGATTGCTGGAGCCACTGGGGCAGATTGCTGGAGACACTGGGGCAGATTGCTGGACACACTGGGGGCAGAATGCTGGACAAACTGGGGGCAATATGTTGGACACACTGGGGTAATATGCTGGAGACACTGGGGGCAGTATGCTGAACACACTGGGGCAGAATGCTGGACACACTGGGGGCAATATGCTGGAGACACTGGGGGCAGAGATGCTGGACACACTGGGGGCAGAATGCTGGACAAACTGGGGGCAATATGCTGGACACACTGGGGCAGAATGCTGGGCACACTGGGGGCAATATGCTGGACACACTGGGGGCAGAATGCTGGACAAACTGGGGGCAATATGCTGGACACACTGGGGGCAATATGCTGGACACTGGGGGCAATATGCTGGACACACTGGGGCAGAATGCTGGACACACTGGGGGCAATATGCTGGACACACTGGAGGCAGAATGCTGGACAAACTGGGGGCAATATGCTGGAGACACTGGGGCAGATTGCTGGACACACTGGAGGCAATATGCTGGACACACTGGGGGCAGAGATGCTGGACACACTGGGGGCAGGACTGGAGACACAGGGCAGAATGTAGATACGGGGCATGATTGGAGACACGGGGCAGAATGAAAGACATGGGGCAGTATTGGAGACAGATCGTGCAGGATCATGGCGCAGGATGGAGACGATGGAGACAGATGGGGCAGGATGGGGAGATCATATGGGGCAGGACTGGATACTCATGAGGGCAGGATGGGAGAACATATGGCTGACGCCAGGAATGAGATACACGGGGCCAGGATGGGGAATATTATTACCATAGGGGCTAATTATGGGATATTATTCCTGCAGTGAGGTATTTATTTTATTTTTTGAGGACACTCTTTTAAATGGGGGGGGGGGGGGTGCGGTCCTGTCACTGTGTAGAGTGACACTATGTTGCCTCTATTTCTTCATGTGGTGTAATATGGAAGTTGGGAAAAATTAAGTAATGTGTTCCACAAGCGGAGCTCGAGATAACTGTGTTATTTCCTGCAGAGACGAGTCCTGGCTGGATGAAGAGATGGCGGTCTGTGCTGGATGAAAGATGAAGGACTTCACCTAGAGACGTCACTGGTGAGTCAGTGTTACCTATACACTGACACTATACACTGTATACTACATACTGAACTGAAGGGTAAATTGACTAGATCAATGGATGTTTGACAGGTTATAATTTCACACAGCAACTATTTTTCTGGAATAATCTGGTTCAGGGATATGATGACCCTGTCGCATGTCCCTGTCACATGACCCCGTCACATGACCAGGGGGCCCACAGTGTCTGAAAAGCCCGGGCCCTGGCTACCCTTAATCCACCCCTGTGTGTATCTAATCCAATCTTGTGTGATACCATCTGCTGAGCTGTGTATCTAATACAATTCTGTGTGATACCGTCTGCTGAGCTGTGTATCTAATCCTACCGTGTGATACCGTCTGCTGAGCTGTGTATCTAATCCTATCCTGTGTGATACTGTCTGCTGAGCTGTGTATCTAATCCTATCATGTGTGATACTGTCTGCTGAGCCATGTATCTAATCCTATCCTGTGTGATGCTGTCTGCTGAGCTGTGTATCTAATCCTATCCTGTGTGATAATGTCTGCTGAGCTGTGTATCTAATCCTACCCTGTGTGATACTGTCTGCTGAGCTGTGTATCTAATCCTATCCTGTGTGATACTGTCTGCTGAGCTGTGTATCTAATCCAGTCCTGTGTGATACTGTCTGCTGAGCTGTGTATCTAATCCAATCCTGTGTGATACCGTCAGCTGAGCTGTGTATCTAATCCTATTCTGTGTGATACTGTCTGCTGAGCCGTGTATCTAATCGTATCACGTGTGATACTGACTGCTGAGCTGTGTATCTAATCCTATCCTGTTTGATACTGTCTGCTGAGCTGTGTATCTAATGCTATCATGTGTGATACTGTCTGTTGAGCACTAAACGTAACTGTAAAATGTAGCCATTAATTGTTGAATGAGAACTGTCCACACTGAAGCCTGCAATACCATCTCTAGACACCAGAGGGCATGCTCAAACTGACCACATACAATGTATCAGGTGCTGCCTGCAGTGAATCATATTTGGGATTGTTTGTAATAATCTGAACTATCAGGATCGCAGGGTTCAGGGGTCATTGGTGGTCGGGCCGGATGTGTGGCCAGATTATGGTAAAATGTCCACCTGTGATAAATATTGCTACATGAAATGAACTGTACAACTGCTGGGCTGATGTAATGAATATGAAAATAATTACCTGGACAGGAATCCTCACCGGAGCTTGTAGTTGTCAGACAGAGCAGGACGCACGCGATTGTTGGTATACGCCCCTTCATTGCTGCTTCCTTTCATCAGTAAACGCTCTGGGAGAAAATATTCCCACCTTATATAAAGCAACAATTTGTGCATTTAGCAGTTTCTGCATCAGCACATTTGTACCTTCCGCTGTTTCTCAATATTCGGTTCCTCATACCTGGAAGAAGTAATTTCTGCCACACGAAGCAAAAAAAAAAAGGCTAAATTCAAGAAACTACACGATTTTGGAGTTTCTGGAACTAAATGATGTATTAATAACATGCTGAGTGAGAAAACGTCAGTTTTGTTGCAGATTTCATCTTTCAGCAGAATCCTCAGAACTCAGATATTGTGGAAAATGCAATGACAAATGTAATTAAACTAAAGGTCCTTTTTAGTGATGAGCGAATATACTCGTTACTCGAGATTTCCCGAGCACGGTCGGGGGTCCTCAGAGTATTTTTTTGTGCTCGGAGATTTAGTTTTTCTTGCCGCAGCTGAATGATTTACATCTGTTAGCCAGCATAAGTACATGTGGGGGTTGCCTGGTTGCTAGAGAATCCCCATATGGCTGTCTTTTATATCCTTACTCACTGATCTCAGTTGTGTGATCACTCCACCATTACACTCATTTACTCCTGCATGAACAGTTTAATTCACAGAAATACTGAGAACCGGAGCTCTAAGAGCCCTGTGTGAATGGATCGTTAGTCGATCATGAAAACTGCAGATGAATTCTTTCTTAAAGGGAACCTGTCACCACGTTTTTGGAAGATGGGATAAAAATAGCGTTAAATAGGGGCAGAGGTGGGCATTACATTAGTGTGTTTGTTATGCGTTTATTACCCACCTAAGTTGCCGAAATACCTTTGCAAAGTCTCCGTTTTCGCCTGTCAATCAGGCTGGTCTGGTCAAAAGGGCGTGTTGTCTTTCCCCAGATTTTGCGTAGTTTTCCGTTGGTGGCGTATTGGTGTGCGCATGCTCAAGGTCCCGAATCCTCTGCCAGGGGATTTAAAAGAGCGCGCTGTTCGTTTTCATTGGTGATCGGTGGGCGCGGCCATCTTCCTTTGGCCGCGCGTGCGCAGAAGCGGCGCTCTGCTGGCCGTGGCTTCAGGAAAATGGCCGCCGCGATATCCATCTGCGCACGCGCGGCATCCCGCGGCCATTTTCCTGAAGCCGCGGCCAGCAGAGCGCCGCTTCTGCGCACGCGCGGCCAAAGGAAGATGGCCGCGCCCACCGATCACCAATGAAAACGAACAGCGCGCTCTTTTAAATCCCATGGCAGAGGATTCGGGACCTTGGGCATGCGCACACCACTACGCCACCAACGGAAAACTACGCAAAATCTGGGGGAAGACAACACGCCCTTTTGACCAGACCAGCCTGATTGACAGGCGAAAACGGAGACTTTGCAAAGGTATTTCGGCAACTTAGGTGGGTAATAAACGCATAACAAACACACTAATGTAATGCCCACCTCTGCCCCTATTTAACGCTATTTTTATCCCATCTTCCAAAAACGTGGTGACAGGTTCCCTTTAAGGGGAGTGGCAAAGGAGAGCCAAACCTCGGTTCTTTGGATGGGTCAGACCCCCAGTCATCAGGAAGTTATCCCGAAGCCCATAGATAGATAACTTCCAAACTTAAGACAATTTCTTTAAGCAGTGTTCTCATGTAGGATGACTAACTAATCTCCATAAGACAATACTTTGCTTTTAAAGGTTCTTACCTGCCTGATTTTCTAGTCCTTTCCCTGATTATTAATCTGGTGCCTCTCTTTAATAATAACCACAAGTCATCTCTAGTCAGTAATGTTTCCAAATTGGGGGACAATGAACTGCTTTATTTGTAAATCTGTTATCTTCATCATCACACATGGAGGATTCAAGGGAATCTGTCAGCAGCTTTTTGCTATGTAATCATGAAGACAGCAGCAGAAACACAGAATTCGGGGATATGTCTCTTATCAAGCTCTGTTGTTTTGTTTACAAACAATCATTGTTTTAGCACCAGAAGCTTATCACTGCTTGGACACAGCAGCCTGTGCCTTGTAGTCCAACACGCCCCCTCCTGTGATAAGCAGCTCATCGTCTATAGACATTGTCTATAGAGAGTCTGGGGTGGGCGGGGGAAAATTCTCAGTTCTGTTGCATTGCTAAATCTAAGAACTCCAATTGTGTCAGAACTGCTGCACCCAGTAATGTAAGTGAAACATTATTGGATTCTGGTTCTCTTTGCCTATATTACGCTGTTCTTAGATGAGATTCCCTTTAAAGGAAGAAAACAGAAACCAACCAAAAAGGTCACACAGAACAATACTAACAACAATGTGCTGCCTGCTCAGGATTGACTCCCAACATAAGCCAGCAGCTGTTGTATACTCCATTAATTTTCACTTGCATTACCAAATCAATATGACCATGGAAGACACTGATGCAAAATTGTTGGTACCCCTTACACCCAGAATATATATGAAAAGAATAACGCTCCTGAAGCCTCCGTCATGATGAACTCGCATCATTCTAACCTATACAGCAGTCATGGAGTAAACATTCTGGTTGTCACATCATGAGAGGTGATAGGTTTTAGACTACAACTCAATAATTTGTAACACTTAATGACATTTGAAAATGAATCCCAGTCAAAACTGCTGATACTCTCCAAAATTGAAATTGCCCAATCTGACGATTCTGCTTTTTTCTCTTGAAACATTTCCATTTTTGCCTTTTAGTGAATATATGTACAAGAATATAACTACTATAATACCGACCCTATGTACAAGAATAACTATTATAATACCGTCCCTATGTACAAGAATCTAACTTCTATAATACTGCCGCCTATGTACAAGAATATAACTACTATAACACTGCCTCCTATGTACAAGAATATAAGTACTATAATACTGCTCCCTATGTACAAGAATATAACTACTATAATACTGCCCCTATGTACAAGAATAGAACTACTATAATATTGCCCCGTATATACAAGAATATAACTACTATAATACATCCCCTCATGTACAAGAATATAACTACTATAATACTGCCCCTATGTACAAGAATATAACAACTATAATACTGCCCCCAATGTACAAGAATATAACTACTATAATACGTCCCCTATGTACAAGAATATAACTACTATAATACTGCCCCCTATGTACAAGAATATAACTACTAGAATACTGCCCCCTATGTACAAGAATATAACTACTAGAATACTGCCCCCTATGTACAAGAATATAACTACTATAATACTGTCCCCTATGTACAAGAATATACCTACTATAATACTGCTCCTATGTACAAGAATATAACTACTATAATATTGCCCCTACGTACAAGAATATAACTACTATAATACTGCCCCTCATGTACAAGAATAAAACTACTATAATACTGCCCCTATGTACAAGAATATAACTACTATAATACTGTCCCCTATGTACAAGAATATACCTACTATAATACTGCCCCTATGTACAAGAATATAACTACTATAATACTGCCCCTATGTACAAGAATATAACTACTATAATACTGCCCCTATGTACAAGAATATAACTACTATAATACTGCCCCTATGTACAAGAATATAACTACTATAATATTGCTCCTATGTACAAGAATATAACTACTATAATACTGCCCCTCATGTTCAAGAATGTAACTACTATTATACTGCCCCTCATGTACAAGAATATGACTACTATAATACTGCCCCCGTGTACAAGAATATAACTACTATAACTGCCCCTATGTACAAGAATAAAAGTATTATTACTGAATGAACATTATTATTTACATCCAGAAGCTGAACGCCTGCCCTGCTAATGTTAAGCTGGAAGCAGAGATACTGAAAGCAGTAACCTATTAAAACAATTTCGTACAACTGATTTTTAACGTCTTGAAATGCACCAATGTGCACAAAATAATCGGCAAATTTATCATGGTGCGTGAAGCTTTTAATCAATTTGGTGCATTTCCCTGGCGCACTCTGCAGGTTACAACATTAAATATAGTGAGAAGTTCTGCAACTTTTCCCTTTGAGGGGGAATTTAGGGAATAAACTTTACATGCCTTACGTATCACAGTAGCTGTGCCGTCCATTCCAACCAGAGTAAAAAAAAAAAAGGATAAAAAGGTGAAAGATAGATGTCCAAATGGATATTCAGATGAAAAAGTGTCTTTATTCAATGCGTTTCGGAGTACTATGACTCCTTCATCAGGAAACCACTAAAGTATATCTTTTTTTTTTTTACTCTGGCTAGTCACGAGGAGACCGGTGGATCTGCAGCAGCTAATATTTCTATAAGCCTGTGTTTGGGCTCTATCTGGTGAGTAAAATCTGATTAAAGGTATCTCTTAATACCCGGCCGGATAAGACCCTATTGCTCTTTTACTTTCCTTCCAGCTTTTTATTGGTCCATTCCAACCAAATCAGAGGCCACATTTCTTATTAATAGTGGTGAATGTTGGATTCTGGTTGGTGGGTACAGATAACATGGCCGCCACCACCGCTTTGTTGACACGCAGCTTTCCTGTGGGCGCCGATCTCAGGGCTGAGGGCGGATTTTCATTTCCGTCACTTGGTAGGAGTAATGGTGGCCTCTTCCTCTTAGCCAGTTCACCCCATTGGCGTAGCTGCTGTGGTTTCCCCTCAGATACAGGCCGTTGAGGTTGGCGTAGTGACAGGCGTTATACCACCAGCCTCCGCGGTACGTCTGGGCGCAGTTCTGTTTCACGTTGTCATTGTCATGGTCTTTTGTAGAAAATGCTGAATCTCTGTGGTAGGTTAGAGAATCTCCTGAAAGGGACAGAAGATGTGGCCATGAATTACAGAGCCCAAAAGGCAGCAAAACTCTCAGTTGGAAAGTGCGGCTGTTTTGAAGCCATTACACATCACCACCCAGCTTTCCCAGAGCCTGGAATGGAAAGGGAATTTTGTATAAATGTGCACACAGCGAGCACCCTACTAGTGGTGACTTTACTTCAGGAGACTTCCCAAAATCTTGCTGGATATTACGGTTTTTATTTCTGTAGTGCAGCTAATGCGGAGACATCATGAGTTGGACACCAGTTCACAACATCATCCTGCAGCCATTATGGCTCCGCAACTTTCCTTGGTGTCCTAATGGTCAATCTGCCAACTTATATACCAATATAGTAGCGGGGAATATGGCCGATCTGCATAGTGATCTATGCCCGGGGCCCATATTGGACTTTATTAAAGCTGTGTGTGGGCAGCCCTTATTCGTTATGGGGCGATATGTGGACACGAACCTGCAGATCCCTCCAGGAACTGGACAGAACTCAGCGTGTAGTTTTGCTCCTCAGAGGATATGCTGAAATCACGGTACAAGGCGAAAGTGTGATTATTCGAAAAGTCTGTGAAGTCGACCCGGAGATGAAACTTCCCTGCAAGGACAAGAGTGCGATGAGGAAAGAGAGGGGGTCCGCAGGTCACCCAACATTACAGAATACAAGGTATAAAGATGGCGCTAATACGAGGTCCCCAATGTTTGTGCTGCTGAGTGATGCAGCAGAGGCTCCTCTACACCTGCAATGATGGCTGCAATCCAATCCAATTAAATAACTAGATTAGAAGAACTGACCAATACAAGAATATATATCCCACCAACTATTACTATTAGATAAATATCTAGTCCTGCATAACATGCTGCCATAGTATCTGCCATCAACACCTCCTTGGGTCACATACAGTGGCATGTAAACGTTTGGGCACCCCTGGTCAAACTTACTGTTATTGTGTATAGATAAGCAAGTTGAAGATGAACTATTTTGTGTGACATAACATTTCCCACATGTCTACTTTACTTCAGCACAATTTTGGAAACATATATTTTTTTCTTAGGACATTATAATTGTCAAACATTGACCAGTAATTTCTCATTTTTTGAACAAAATTTACAAAACCATTTTTTTAGGGACCACCTCACATTTGAAGTGACATTGGGGGGCCTACTGGACAGAAAATACCCAAAAGTGACACCATTAAAAACTGCACCAATCAAGGTTCTCAAAACCACATTCAAGAAGTTTATTAATCTTTCAGGTGCTTCACAGGAAGTAATGCAATGTGGAAGGAAAAATTAACAATTTACTTTTTTTTTCACAAACTTTTTTCTTTAGAGCCAATTTTTTTATTTTTACAAAGGTAACAGGTGAACATGAACCCCAAAATATGTTATTAAATTTCTCATGAGTACACCAATTCCCCATAGGTGGAGGAATACTACTGTTTGGGTGCACGAAAGGGCTCAGAAGGGAAGGAGCACCGTTTGACTTTTTTGAACGCAAAAATGTCTGGAATTGAGATCAGACACTATGTCGCGTTTGAAAAGCTTGCGATGTGCCTAAACAATGGAAAACACCCCACAAGTGAACCCGTTGTGGAAACTAGACCCTTCAGGGAATGTATCTACTTGTAGATGTGTGATGAGCACCTTGACCTCCCAGGTGCTTCATAGAAGTTTAGAGCTGTGAAAATAAAATAAAAAAATTAAAAAAAAAAAAAAAAAATTCACACAAAAATGTTCTTTAAGCCACAATATTTTTATTTTCACAAGGGTAACAGGAGAAAATGGACTCCAGAATTTGTTTTGCAATTTCTCCTGAGTACGCTGATATCCCATACGTGGGGTAAACTACTGTGTGGCGCATGGCAGGGTTCGGAAGGGAAGGGGGAACCGTTTGACTTTTTTAATTAAACAATGCCTGAAATTGAGAGCAGACACCATATCGCATTTGTTGAGCCCCTGCTATGCCTAAATAGTTGAAAACCCCCTACAAGTGACCCCATTTTGGAAACTACAGTTCTTAAAGAATTCTCCTAGGTTTGTCGTGAGCATTTTAAGCCCACAGGTATTTCACAAAATAGTTTTAAGTTACTAATTTTCAAAAGGGTTAATAGGAGAAAATACACCACAAAATTTGTTACGCAGAAGAAGCAGAGGACGAAACGCGCGTCGGGGCGCCGGAGGACATCCACTATACGGGCACTCACTTGGTAAGGTGTTGGCTGTTTATTTTACTGGATGGGGCTTTCACCAGGTCGTTATCTTGGCACTCATAGCGGTTCTCATCAGTTTATAATTTTTTTGAGATGCTGTTTTTTGCACTTGTTATAAATAGATCTGATGGGTATCATAGGGATGTACCTATGTGCTTTAGGTGTTATAGTCCATGCTAATTGTATAGTGTAGCTTCCTTGCCAGCTGTTATTGATTTCATTGATTTTTATTGATTAATCTATATGTGCCAGTCTGTGGGTGGATGTTCCCCTCTGATTTGGGGCTATTGTTCGTGTTAAAATATTTTTGAAGTGGTTATATGGATCTTTTATATGTTTCTAATAAATGTTACATTTTAAATGATTTCATAATTGGTGAGCTTCATTGAATTGACTACTTATTAGTGGTTGCTCTAGTGTTATAAGTCTTGAGAAGTACCAATATCTTAGTGTGGGACGTCTTAGTGATTCGTGTATCACATTGAGCATGGAGAAAAGAAAGAAGACCAAAGGACTGTCTGAGGATTTCAGAAACCAAATTGTGAGGAAGCATGAGCAATCTCAAGGCTACAAGTCCATCTCCAAAGACCTGAATGTTCCTGTGTCTACCGTGCGCAGTGTCATCAAGAAGTTTAAAGCCCATGGCACTGTGGCTAACCTCCCTAGATGTGGACGGAAAAGAAAAATTAACAAGAGATTTCAACGCAAGATTGTGCGGATGTTGGATAAAGAACCTCGACTAACATCCAAACAAGTTCAAGCTGCCCTGCAGTCCGAGGGTACAAGAGTGTCAACCTGTACTATCCGTCGGCGTCTGAATGAAAAGGGACTGTATGTTAGGAGACCCAGGAAGACCCCACTTCTTACCCCGAGACATAAAAAAGCCAGGCTGGAGTTTGCCAAAACTTACCTGAAAAAGCCTAAACCGTTTTGGAAGAATGTTCTCTGGTCAGATGAGACAAAAGTAGAGCCTTTTGGGCAAAGGCATCAACATAGAGTTTACAGGAGAAAAAAAGAGGCATTCAAAGAAAATAACACGGTCCCTACAGTCAAACATGGCGGAGGTTCCCTGATGTTTTGGGGTTGCTTTGCTGCCTCTGGCACTGGACTGCTTGACCGTGTGCATGGAATTATGAAGTCTGAAGACTACCAACAAATTTTGCAGCATAATGTAGGGCCCAGTGTGAGAAAGCTGGGTCTCCCTCAGAGGTCATGGGTCTTCCAGCAGGACAATGACCCAAAACACACTTCAAAAAGCACTAGAAAATGGTTTGAGAGAAAGCACTGGAGACTTCTAAGGTGGCCAGCAATGAGTCCAGACCTGAATCCCATAGAACACCTGTGGATAGATCTAAAAATGGCAGTTTGGACAAGGCACCCTTCAAATATCAGGGACCTGGAGCAGTTTGCCAAAGAAGAATGGTCTAAAATTCCAGCAGAGCATTGCAAGAAACTCATTGATGGTTACCGGAAGCGGTTGGTCGCAGTTATTTTGGCTAAAGGTTGTGCAACCAAGTATTAGACTGAGGGTGCCAATACTTTTGTCTGGCCCATTTTTGGAGTTTTGTGTGAAATGATCAATGTTTTGCTTTTTGCTTCATTCTCTTTTGTGTTTTTTCATTTAAGACAAATTAAATGAAGATAATAATACCAAAGAATTTGTGTTTGCAATCATTTTCAGGAAGAAACTGAGTATTATCTGACAGAATTGTAGGGGTGTCAATACTTTTGGCCACAACTGTACAATGCTTTGTTTGCCTCTTATTGCATTTTAATGCAATGTTGCAGCGGCGTAAAAAAACGTAACTCTGTTTTTATTTTTTTTTATTGCGCCTTTTACCGATTGGAGTAATTTACTTTATATTTTGAAAGGTTCGGTATTTCTGAATGCAGTGTAGGGGTTTTACTCACTTGGGTGCGATGGGAGGAAAACAGGAGGCTTGTTCCTTTAAAAGTTCATGGGGGGTTTATTGCTTCATAAACCCCAGTAGCAAAACAGAAAATAAACAACCTTTAGATCAGGCAAATACAACGTAAAATGTCCATAGCAGGTCTCTGCTCTGCCAGGCCTGTGGGCACACAGGCTGGGTTAGTGTCCAGTTCTCAGGCTCAGTCTGGAGCCAAACACACAGGAGGCCTTCTCCCTCCCAACAGACAGACCATGAGCCAAACAACAGCCTCCATTATATAGTCTGTAACCACACCCAAAGTGATGTATGTGGGAGCCAGACCCGCCCATCTCTCATAGCTACCCACAACCCGGTCCCAGGTGCACCAAACGAACCTCTTAGTGCTTACGTGCACTGAAGAAAATACTCCGGGTTACATCACAGAGAGCAACCATCTCTGCGATACATACCTCCCATCGACTACGCAGCCATTAGCCTCTTTACAGCAGAGATAACAAATGTGTATTTCTTTTATGCTTTAATTTCAGTGGGGCAAAAGGTGGTAATTTGGACTTTTGCACTTTTTTTGTTTTTATATTTTTAAAAACTTTTTTTAAAACTTGTTACTTTATTTATTAGTCACTTTAGCAGACTTAAAGCTGTGCTGTAATTGTTTGATCGCCTGTGCCATACATAGCAGTACTTCAGCAGAGAAATCACGATCCCCTGTGTGAACACAATATGATGTCCCCTCAGTGCATTCCACCACACACAGTATAATGTCCCCACAGTACATTCCCCCCACACATAGTATGATGTCCCCACAGTACATTCCCCCACACAGTATGATGTCCCCACAGTGCATTCCACCACACATAGTATAATATCCCCACAATACATTCTCCCACACACAGTATGATGTAACCACAGTACATTCCTCCCACACACAGTATGATGTCCCGCAGTGAAATCCCTGCACACACAGAGTATGATGTTCCCACAGTGCATTCCACACACACAGTATGATGTCCCCAGAGTGCATTCCACCCACACACAGTATGATGCCCCTACAGTGCATCACACACACAGTATGTCACCACAGTACATTCCCCCCACACACAGTATGATATTCCCTCAGTGCATTTCCCCCACAAACAGTATGATGTCCCCAGAGTGCATTCCATGCACACAGTATGATGTCCCCACAGTGAATTCCCCCCACCTAGTATGATGTCCCCACAGTACATTCCGCCCACATACAGTATGATGTCCCCACAGTGCATTTCCCCCACACACAGTATGATGTCCTCACAGTGCATTTCCCCACACACAGTATGATGTAAGCACATTACATTCCTATACACACAGTAGGATGTCCCCACAGTGCATTCCACACATAGTATGATATCCCCAGAGTGCATTCCACGCACACAGTTTGATGTACCGAGAGTGAATTCCCCCCACATAGTATGATGTCCCCACAGTACATTCCGCCCACACACAGTATGATGTCCCAACAGTGGTTTTCCCCACACACAGTATGATGTATGCACATTACATTCCCATACACACAGTATCATGTTCCCACAGTGTATTCCCTCACACACAGTATGATGTCCCCGCAGTGAATTCCCCGCACACACAGTATGATGTCCCCACAGTACATTCTCCACAACACAGTATCATGTACCCAGAGTGCATTCCCCCACACAAGGTCTGATGCAACCATAGTACATTCTCCTCACACAGTATGGTGTCCCCTCAGTACATTCCCCCACATACAGTATGATGCCCCCTCAGTACATTCCCCCACATACAGTATGATGTCCTCACAGTACATTCCCCCACATACAGTATGATGTAAGCACAGTACATTCCCCCACACACAGTGTGATGCCCTCACAGTACATTCCCCCACATACAGTATGATGCCCTCACAGTACATTCCCCCACATGCAGCATGATGTCTTCACAGTACATTCCCCCACACACAGTGTGATGCCCTCACAGTACATTCCCCCACATACAGTATGATGTAAGCACAGTACATTCCCCACATACAGTATGTTGCCGCCACAGTACATTCCCCCACACACAGTATGATGCTCTCACAGTACATTCCCCCACATACAGTATGATGCCCTCACAATACATTTTCACAAAATACAGCATGATGGCCCTTCCACTGCATTCCTCCCACACACAGTATGATGCTCCCACAGTGCATCCCCAACACACACACACACACTATGATGCCCCCATAGTAGATTCCCCTTGCACAATATAATGTCCCAAAATACCCATAGTGACCCTGATCAAAGCATTCCACTTGCCAATGCCTACATGCCTGCTCCTTAGTAATTGTGCTGTTCGCTGCTGCCTGGTCATGTGACATGAGACTGTCACCTGACCTTAAGGTCCTTTCCTGTTCCACCATTGTGTTCATCTGCAGTGAGGACATACCCCTGACCTTCGGGAACAATATCTAAGTGCCCATTTTTGAACCGTCTCTAGTTTTTCTGAATCCATAATAAATTGTAGAGCCTAAAACTGGATCCCATATTGAGAATGTGGGCTTACGAAGCTACCATACATGGGTAATATTACACTGAGATCTCATGTTTATTCTCTTTTTACACACCTTAAAATCTTCCTTGCTTTTGCAGATGCTGCCTGACATTGAGTTCGATTGCTCGGTATAGGTAATTCTAATGCATTAAGGTACCGTCACATTAAGCGACGCTGCAGCGATATCGACAACGATGCCGATCGCTGCAGCGTCGCTGTGTGGTCGCTGGAGAGCTGTCACACAGACAGCTCTCCAGCGACCAACGATGCCGAGGTCCCCGGGTAACCAGGGTAAACATTGGGTTACTAAGCGCAGGGCCGCGCTTAATAACCCGATGTTTACCCTGGTTACCATTGTAAATGTAAAAAAACCCAGTACATACTTACCTTCTGATGTCCGTCAGGTCCCTGGCCGTCTGTTTCCCGCACTGACTGTGAGCGCCGGCCGTAAAGTAAAAGCAGAGCACAGCGGTGGCGTCACCGCTGTGCTGTGCTTTACGGCCGGCCGGCACTCACAGTCAGTGCGGGAAGCAGACGGCCAGGGACCTGACGGACATCAGAAGGTGAGTATGTACTGTTTTTTTTTTACATTTACAATAGTAACCAGGGTAAACATCGGGTTACTAAGTGCAGGGCCGCGCTTAGTAACCCGATATTTACCCTGGTTACCATTGTAAAAGAAAAAAAAAACACTACATACTCACATTCTGATGTCTGTCACGTCCCCCGGCGTCCACAGAGTTACGCGCTGCTGCTCAGAGCTTCCTGCACTGAATGTGTCAGCGCCGGCAGTATATCAGAGCACAGCGGTGACGTCACCGCTGTGCTCTGATATACTGCTGGCGCTGACACAGTCAGTTTTACTCATCACACTTCCCACCTCCTAACAAATGTCCTGCTGTAGTATTCTTTAAGGGTATGTGCACACATTCAGGTTTTTTCATGTTTTTTTCGCGCTATAAAAGCTCATTAAAAACACATACATTATGTATCCTATCATTTAGAATGCATTCTGCAATTTTTGTGCATATGATGCGTTTTTCTCCGTGAAAAAAACCCGCATTGCGGTAAAAAAAGCAGCATGTTCATTAATTTTGCGGATTTTCCGCATTTTTCCCGCTATTCTATGCATTGGGAAAAAAACGTGAAAAAAACGTGAAAAAACCTCACAAAAAAAAACGCGTCAAAAACGCGAAAAAAAACGCATGCGGATTTCTGGCAGAAATGTCCCGTTTTTGTCAGGAAAATTTCTGCAAGAAATCCTGACGTGTGCACATAGCCTCAATGTTGTGCTTGTTTCTTAATAATCTATTTGTAATCTTGCCTGAAGAAGGAGCCACTGTGCTCTGAAAGCTTGCAAACATATTATTTTCTGGTTAGCGAATAAAGGTATCACTCCTAGAATACTTCTGTCATCATTGGGCAGAAAAGTATTCTTTACAGTTTCTGTGATGTTGTAACAACAAAGTAGACAAATAGTTACAGACTGTAACAACCAGCCAGAGAGGACGCTGAACTCCGTCATTACCGGAATAAGTCAGACGATGAAGGTTGTCGTTTCCCAGCCAGAATTCACTGTTCTGATGGCCAAATCCCGTTTTATAATCATTCCAGTCCCTAAAAAAATCCACAGAACCGTCCATGCGCCTCTGGAACACCTACGAGGAGAAAAGCCTCACTCAGTACAAGTGTGTCCAATATGTCACTCAGCTTTCCCAGGTACAGATAAGTAATATTACTGCAGGGGGAAACTCACTGTCCAGCCGCCTCCATCACGCTCCATGTCACACAGTACAGTGAGAGGAGCGCCACCTGCTGGATAGACCGTGTACCACCCAGTGAGAGACTGACCCTGATCCAGCAGATCCTTGCAGTTCTGGGCAGCTGAAGAAAGATCATCAATGGATCACATTAAATGTAAAACCAAAAATGTAATGAACTTTTTTTAGAATAATCAATCAAAATCCTGAAATTCCATTGAATTATAAAAATTAACTCATGGATGAATAAAAAAAGAGATTAATATAAATCTCACAACTTACTGTGATGAGAACAAACTCCTGCATCTCCTAGAGAGAAAACAGCAACATTTACTGTGATCAATATGGTACACATAATGTGCAGAATATACCCATGTTATACGAGCTGTACATATATAATTATATATATATTAATGTACCCTGGATATACCAGCTGTACATATTTAATTTTATATATATATATATATATATATATATATATATATATATATATATATATATATATTATATATATATATATATATATATATATATAGGTTATATCAGCTGTACATATATAATTATATACAGGAGATACCTAGGTTATACCAGCTGTACATATATAATTATATATAGGAGATGCCCAGGTTATATCAGCTGTATATATATAATTATATACAGGCGATGCCCAGGTTATATCAGCTGTACATATATAATTATATACAGGACATACCTAGGTTATACCAGGTGTACATATATAATTATATATAGGAGATGTCCAGGTTATATCAGCTATACATATATAATTATATACAGGAGATACCTAGGTTATGCCAGCTGTACATATATAATTATATACAGGAGATGCCCAGGTTATATCAGCTGTATATATATAATTATATACAGGCGATGCCCAGGTTATATCAGCTGTACATATATAATTATATACAGGAGATACCTAGGTTATACCAGCTTTACATATATAATTATATATAGGAGATGCCCAGGTTATACCAGCTGTACATATATAATTATATATAGGAGATGCCCAGGTTATACCAGCTGTACATATATAATTATATACAGAGAATACCCAGGTTACACCAGCTGTACATATATAATCATATACAGGAGATGCCCAGGTTGTACCAGCTGTACATATATAATTATATACAGGAGATGCCCAGGTTACACCAGCTGTATATATATAATTATACACTCACCGGCCACTTTATTAGGTACACCATGCTAGTAACGGGTTGGACCCCCTTTTGCCTTCAGAACTGCCTCAATTCTTCGTGGCATAGATTCAACAAGGTGCTGGAAGCATTCCTCAGAGATTTTGGTCCATATTGACATGATGGCATCACACAGTTGCCGCAGATTTGTCGGCTGCACATCCCAAAGATGCTCCATACAAGGCAGGATGGATCCATGCTTTCATGTTGTTTACGCCAAATTCTGACCCTACCATCCGAATGTCGCAGCAGAAATCGAGACTCATCAGACCAAGCAACGTTTTTCCAATCTTCTACTGTCCAATTTCGATGAGCTTGTACAAATTGTAGCCTCAGTTTCCTGTTCTTAGCTGAAAGGAGTGGTACCCGGTGTGGTCTTCTGCTGCTGTAGCCCATCTGCCTCAAAGTTCGACGCACTGTGCGTTCAGAGATGCTCTTAGGCCTACCTTGGTTGTAACGGGTGGCGATTTGAGTCACTGTTGCCTTTCTATCAGCTCGAACCAGTCTGCCCATTCTCCTCTGACCTCTGGCATCAACAAGGCATTTCCGCCCACAGAACTGCCGCTCACTGGATTTTTTTTCTTTTTCGGACCATTCTCTGTAAACCCTAGAGATGGTTGTGCGTGAAAATCCCAGTAGATCAGCAGTTTCTGAAATACTCAGACCAGCCCTTCTGGCACCAACAACCATGCCACGTTCAAAGGCACTCAAATCACCTTTCTTCCCCATACTGATGCTCGGTTTGAACTGCAGGAGATTGTCTTGACCATGTCTACATGCCTAAATGCACTGAGTTGCCGCCATGTTATTGGCTGATTAGAAATTAAGTGTTAACAAGAAGTTGGACAGGTGTACCTAATAAAGTGGCCAGTGAGTGTGTATAGGAGATGCCCAGGTTATACCAGCTGTACATATATAATTATATACAGGAGATGCCCAGGTTGTACCAGCTTTCTCCACATTATTATATACAAGGTGCTGGCTGCTTCTCTCTCTGAGGAATATAAAATAGTGATTTTTGTACCTTTATCTCCTTTAACCCCTTGTGGACCCATTTTTCCTGGGATTCCTGGTGTCCCGCTCTCCCCTAGGATTAGAAGAAACAATGTCAGATTTTATCTAATTTTCTGCTGAATCCTGGAAGGTTTAAAGAGGTTTCCAGCTTTAAAATGTTTGTTTAACGTGTTAAATATTAATAAACTAGATGGTGGCCCGATTCTAAAGGCCCCGTCTCACATAGCGAGATCGCTGCTGAGTCACAAGTTTTGTGACGCAACAGCGACCTCAGTAGCGATCTCGCTATGTGTGACACGTACCAGCGATCAGGCCCCTGCTGCGAGATCGCTGGTCGTGTCGGAATGGCCTGGACCTTTTTTTGGTCGTTGAGGCCCCGCTGACATCGCTGAATCGGTGTGTGTGACACCGATCCAGCGATGTCTTCACTGGTAACCAGGGTAAACATCGGGTTACTAAGCGCAGGGCCGCGCTTAGTAACCCGATGTTTACCCTGGTTACCAGCGTAAATGTAAAAAAAAACAAACAGTACATACTCGCCTTTCGGTGTCCGTCAGGTCCCTTGCCGTCTGCTTCCTGCTCTCACTGACTCCCGGCCGTACAGTGAGAAGTGAGAGCACAGCAGTGACGTCACCGCTGCGCTCTGCTCTCACTGTACGGCGGCTCAGTCAGAGCAGGAAGCAGACGGCAAAGGGACCTGACGGACACCGAAAGGCGAGTATGTACTGTTTGTTTTTTTTTGGTAACCAGGGTAAACATCGGGTTACTAAGCGCGGCCCTGCGCTTAGTAACCCGATGTTTACCCTGGTTACCCGGGTGCTGCAGGGGGACTTCGGCATCGTTGAAGACAGTTTCAACGATGCCGAAGTCGTTCCCCTGATCGTTGGTCGCTGGAGAGAGCTGTCTGTGTGACAGCTCCCCAGCGACCACACAGCGACTTACCAACGATCACGGCCAGGTCGTATCGCTGGTCGTGATCGTTGGTAAATCGCTTAGTGAGACGGAGCCTTAACGCTTCGGGTATTCTAGAATATGTATGTAGTTTATTTATGAAGATAAACCTGAAACCTTCACAGGATTCAACATGAAGTCAGATAAATGGGTTTCAGCGAAATAACAATGTTCATTAATTGCGTTGAAAATTAGATAATAATGAAATTTCTTCACTTTTTCGTGTCTGAAATATTCTCCGACCTTCAGCTACATGTGCTGATCTCGCCTCCTCATAGCTCCGCTTGCAGATTGTCTCCAGCACAGTACAGTGTGGACGTGTGACAGGAGCTGTGCATGGGGGGGGGGGGCTGGCTTAGCTATTGAGATGTGCAGCCAGCCCCCTTCACACACTGCCCAGTCAAGTGTTGATACAGGAAATGTCATTCTCTGCCAGACACAAACCAGAAGGCAATCGGGATGAGAATTTGTAGCTGAGGTTGGGAACACTTTGAGATGGATATTACTGTATATTAGTAAATTGAATAAAATCATACTTAAAGGGTTTTTTCCACCAACAAAAGTTGATTTTAATCAATAGATCTCGGAATAAAAATAATTTCCACAATTGGATGTGTTTAAATAAAATGTTCCTGTGCTGAGATAATCTTATAAATGTTTCCCTGCTGTGTACTGTGTAATGGCCGTGTCTGACTTTGCAGGAACATGGTGTGATCATATCACAGCTCCTGGGCAGGGGAGGAAGTAAACAAGAGTATACAGACAGGACAGCACGGGATCACAGCTGATTGTTTCTTTGAAGTAAAAAATTGTGTAAAAAGGCAGGGAAATGTTTTACCTCCCAAGGAGAATCATATGATCCCGGCAGTCCTGTCTGTATACTCTCCTGCGTCCTCCCCTGCCCAGGAGCTGTGGTATGATCAGACCACGTTCCTGCAGGGTCAGACACGGCCATTACACAGTACACAGCAGGGGCACATTTATAAGATCTTAGCATAGGAACATTTTATTTAAACACATCCAATTGTGGAGTTTATTTTTATTGCATCTATCGATTAAAATTTACTTTTGCTCATGAGAAAACCATTAATGCACAGTCAATGGAATTTTTTACTGACTGAAATGCACCTTTAAAAATGAAGTCATGAGATATTGCATTTTACCTTTAGGTCCTGGGGGTCCATGAGGACCGGGGGTTCCTGGACATCCTCTTAAAATGGTCAACTTGTCTGATCCTCCAACCCCGATCACCTTCACATCTATGGATTGAAAGAAGAAAGCAACAGAATGGTCCTTCAATACCAAGAAGAGGTATATCTAATATTATCCTATTTGTTAGGCCGGGATCACACACAGCGAGATACGGCCGAGTCTCGCAGGTTAAAACCAAGCTCTGGCGCCGGCACTCCAGAGCGGAGCGTGCGAGACTCGGCCATATCTCGCTGTAGTGTGACTCCAGCTTTGTCAGCTGAGCTATCTAATCCTATCCTGTGTGATACTGTCTGCTGAGCCATGTATCTAATCCTATCCTGTGTGATACTGTCTGCTGAGCCGTGTATCTAATCCCATCCTGTATGATACTGTCTGCTGAGCTGTGTATCTAATCCTATTCTATGTGAAACTGTCTGCTAAGCCTTATATGTAATCTTATCCTGTGTGAGCCGTGTATCTAACCTCATCTGCTGTGATTTAGAGTCAGAGAACTACACATAATTACTGAATAGAGATTTGCCATTCATTACCCAGAAAAGCCGGCCAGAAAATGAAGCCTGCAATACCACCTCTAGACACCAGAGGGCACGCTACATCTGACCACATACAATGTATCAGGTGCTGCCTGCAGTGAATCATATTTGGAATTGTTTGTAATAATCTGAACTATCAGGATCGCAGGGTTCAGTGGTCATTGGTGGTCGGGCCGAGATTTGTGGCTAGATTTCTCATTTGAATCTGTCCCACTGTATTATATCGGCACATGACATGATCTACGTAACTACACGTCTGATGTACTAAGTATGACATGTCAAGCATACCGAGATGAGGAGACTTAAAGCCGCAGTGCTCCACTTGGAAATATGCAAATTGTCTCTTCAGAGAGAAAGAGGACTAGAACTCTAGTGTCACCTATTGGAAGTAGCAATCCTAAAAGTCAATGTCGACCCTTTAACGAGCCTTGTCACATGACTTGGGATAAAAGCCAAAACCAGAATCTCAATTTGCAGACACTGTGTTTCGGGGTACTGCCCCTCGTAACAAGGCTCGTTAAAGGGTCGACATTGACTTCTAGGATTGCTACTTCCTATAGGTGGCACTAGAGTTCTAGTCCTCTTCCTCTGAAGAGACAATCTAAGTATGACAATAATTACCTGGACAGGAGTCTTCACTGGAGCTTGTAGTTATCAGCCAGAGCAGGACGTACGCGGTGGTCGGCACACACCCTCTCATTGCTGATTTCCTCTACCAGTAAATACTCTAACATGAAAGGTTCCCCCTTATAAAGGACAAATTCTGAGCATTTTGCATGTTCTCGATCAGCAAATTTGTACCTTCCGCTTTTTCGCAATATTCGGTTCCTCATACCTGGAAGAAGTAATTTCTGCCATATGAGGAAAATAATATATATATACTGTATATATATATATATATATATATATATATATATATATATATATATATATATATGCATATCATCAATAAATAATAAAATGTGTGTGTGTCTGAATTAAAGAAATGACAATTGTAAGGGATTCTGGACATTCTGGCAAGGAACAATGCATTGAAAAGTTACATTGTGGACCAACCAGAGTTCTTATAGGTTTGTTGCAAATTTCAGCTTTCAGCAGAATCTTCATTGCTCAGACATTGTGGGAAAATGCATGAGAAATATAGTAGATCAAAAAAGGGCCAATGGGTGCGATCTCCGTTACCGCATCAATCTGAAGACCACTGATCAAGTTTATCTTTTCTTTTGCTGGTTGTGTACAGTTTTGTGATTCATTTTGAAGATGAATATTCTTTATATAAGAAAGAACTGTTTGATTTGTTAGTCCGTATCATTACCAACACCACATTGATGATACAGGAAGAGAACTGGAACAAAACAGGCCAGAGAAGTCATATAGTACAACAGTGCTATCTGCCATTTTTACAAATTGGTCCCTATACAGTAAAAGCCTGCAGCTCTTGTTAAGCAGTTAAACAACCCTTTCCAGCAGCCAGGGTTCAGTCCACTAGCCCCAACCTCAACATCAACCTGCAATGTCTTTCTCTGCATTTGCAAAAATATCCACACTCATGGCCACAGTTGGGTTGTACTTTAAGTCCGTTAGTTATTGTTCTTGAAGATCCCTCAGAAAATGGAACTTCACATGAATATTGCTTGGTTTTTGGGCTCTTACTATTTGTGCATTTGCAGACATCTATGGTGGTAATGCATTGATTTCATTTCTTCCTATGCTGTCTTTATCCAATTATTGGCTTCCTGTTCTGAAAGATGAAACCTGTCTTCCCAACATGTGGGTTTATCGTCACTGACTATTCTTTTATAAGACAGATGTACTTTTGATTTTTCTTGTTGAAGCCTTTGGTTCTGTATCTGGGTTCAGTTATATCTGCTCACTTCTATTGTTTCACCTTGTGCTGACTTCAGCCACTTGTTCATAGGTTGTCTGATGACCATTAGTTCTCTCTTTGGGAAGCAGGGCGCTTGTAGCCTTGGATTTAATGCAGCATTCTCACCTTGCAGTATTTGGACTCCTCAACATTATAAGATCTTTTGTTGGGCTCTGTTTTTGGCAGTTTTTTTTTATGTTTTCTGGATGCGTTTGACCCAATCGTCTATCCCCTGTGTGGTTACAGTCATTGTGTGTGGACTGGGAACATACAACAGGCTTTTTACTGGCATGGCTAAATTCTATCAATTTCTACTGAGCCACACGAGGGCTCAATGTCCAGTACAGTGCAGTTCTGTATGTATTCTGCTTCCATGAACGAGGCTTTTTCACACTGCTTGACTTAAACAACAAGCAAACAATCTATTGTCATGTGACTTGTCGCTGCAGGGTGGATGCACCATCCTTATAATGTCTGATTATTTGATACTTGAAAGTCGCCATTCCAATCTGCTCACGATCAGAGATTGTAGTTTTCACCTTGTTACTTTTACCCCTTCTGGAAATTGTTTTACTACTTCCCATATTGTACAACCTTTCTTTAAATATCCCTAATTGTCATTGTCAGGAATATGATGTATTTGATTGTTTATGATCACGCACACTGAGCTCTGCTACGTCCATTAAAGCGGAGTACAGAAACACGCTGCGGCCTTTCCGACCCCCCTTCCTCCCAGCTCTTGCTCCCTGCTGACAATACAGCTGTAATGTGAAACTCCAGTGCGGGACTCTGTCCCCCCTCCCTCTCGAATGCAGGAGTGAGCATAAAACCAGTCCTTTTGTCTGAAACCATGTGTTCCTTTGTGTATCAGAGAGTTATTCAAGATGGAATAATTCTACCCCAAGTAGTGACATAGGTGTGAAAGTTATATATTTGGGATGTGCAACAATAGGGCTACACACAAGTGCGCTTACTAAGCGCAGCACCTAGCAGAAATTGAGAAATGGATTACTGCTTAACCGGGGTTCATACCCACTTCATGTTTATACTTAAATAAACCTCCATGTCGTGCTGAGCATAATGATAACTTTGTCTTTCTCATACGAGGTTCATATGCCGAGATATGAGTAATAGAAGATTTGACATAACTTCCCGAAAGGGAGGGCATTCCAGGGTGCAGCCCATTCAGTGAGGTCATCAAGCAGAGCATATACATTTAGGAGCTGAGTTAGGAGGGGTAGCTTTTGGGATATATGCTCCCCTTCCCCCACACTGCATGGTCTGCTATGAAATGACTTAAGAACTGTAAGTGTTTTTCTTTCTTTAATCCCTGTTTATTTTGTAATTGTCTGTACATACAATACTTGTCTCCTTTTATAATATCTTTTTATACTTTTGTAAACACTGCCTACCTTTTGGAGTAAAATATATAAAATTACTAGCTTCGTTTCTCCTTGCTCTATAACATACTGTCATGTCTCAAGTAAATTACGATACTAATTGGGTTGGCTCCTGACCCGTTATTCATTAAGGAATAGGAGCTGGTGGCAGCAGACCGTACTGAGCTTGTTGCGTAAAGCTGGCAGCGACGGAATGGGGTTTATACGTGTATTGCTCAGCTGTGAATAATTATATCACCCTCACTGCAGTGTGTGCCCCACAGCCAGTACATAGCATGCAGCCTTTCTGGTGACTAATTATCCTAGGTGCAGTTCCCTGACTGACCTGCAGGTTAAAGGGGCGCCAGAGAACTGCAAGTTCCAAACCGGAACTGGGAAGTGGGATATAAATAAATCCCCTTCAGAAAAGAACCGGAGTCAGTCAAACAACCCCGGTTCATGACATATTGGTATCAGCAGTCGGGATGATAAAAATATCCTCCCTGTGATTCGTGACAGTCATAACTGAAACATGTTCCAATTTCTCTTTGTGTGACCTTGTATCTGTCTGTTAAAGAGCTTCTGCATGGTCACAATTTGTGATGTCTAACACTAATTCCTTTCTTCTCTCCTATTCAGCCACTAGCCGGGTCTTTACAAATTCTAGTGTCAGGTTTGTCTGCGGCCTTGAATCAGAGCACTGCACTGTATGTGTCAGAAAACGGCATAGCAATATTTCTACATGGCGGTCTTCTATATCCTCACCCACAGATGTCAGCTGTCTGATCATCATTACCAGCATTGCACTTATTGCTCATGCACATTACTTTCCTTGCAATTCCTCAGATTGTACAGTTTCCTTAGTAGATGTGATTTGCTGTTTGGACAGGATCTCAAGTAGCAGTATCTCACATGCCATCAGCAACGTTCTCATGTCTTATGGGGATTAGTAAGTCATCCTCACTCAGCTACTAAGCTTATAATTGCTTTCACCTGTCTGATTTTATGGTCGCTTTCCTATTCCCTTAAGTGTTGTCTCTCTATAATAATGACCTCGCCCAAGTCATCTCTGGTCACTACCACTTCTGCTCTATACTTCCATAGCTCACCTCCACCTTCGGCTGCAAAGTCAACATAAATCACACCCCAACACAGTTCCAATAATAAACATTGCTGGCCACCAGTCAGAAGGCCAAACACTGTCAGAAAGGTTATGGATTAACTAGAGCAAACAAGGTCTGAATGTATTACAGTTTCAAGAATTTTTACACCTTTTTTAAGCATGATACGTTCTCTGTGCCAAGTGATAAACCACCATAGGCTCCGGTTCACGTATACCCCAGTAAAGAGCATTCAATAAAAGTTTAAAATTATGTTAGGGTCGTTTGTACAAAGTAGCTGTGTGATGTCAGATACAGTATATTAATATTATATTTTCATTTTCATACATGATAAAATATAACTGCCCATAAGTCAACACCAGGGGGAGCTCCCTGCATACTAATATATACAGCAGGTCGCATTCTGGCTGTCAGGGAATGTTGATGAAGTTGCAGTTTTGCAATCCTTGGGAGGTGACAGGTTGCAAAACTGAATGACATTAGAAAATAAATTCTAATAAAAACTGCTGGTCTGAGGGGGAACACTTCTTCTAATGAAAAGGGCCAAACTGGTGTAAGGAGAGTTATGGGCCATGCAGTGCTCCTCTGGGAAATTAAGCAAACAGTACAAATAGTACAACTATAGGACCAACTACTGAAAGAGGGGCAAACACACAGAAACACATACTGTATCTGTATATGCAGTGTCTGGTTTTGCTTTTTATCCCAAGTCATGTGGCATGGCTCATTAAAAGGTCGATATTGACTTTTAGGATTGCTACATCCAATAGGTGTTAAAGTCATCTTCCTCTTTCTCTCTAAAGAGGCTACTTGCAAATTAAAACTGCTGACATTTATAATTTGAAATTGCCCAATTTCTGTTTTTTTTTTCCTTTCAAAACTTTTCCATTTCTGCTTTTGATAGAACAAAACTGATATACTATCCCTTATATATATGGATATAAGTACTATAATACTGCCCCGTATGTACAAGAATATAACTACTGTAATACTGCCCCTATGCCCTATGTACAATAATATAACTACTATAATACTGCACCCTATGTACAATAATATATCTACTATAAAACTTCTCCTTTGTGCAAGAATATAACTACTATAATACAGCACCCTATTTACAATAATATATCTACTATAAAACTGCTGCCTATGTGCAAGAATATAACTACTATAATACTGCCCCCATGTGCAAGAATATAACTACTATAATACTGCCCCCATGTACAAGAATATAGCTACTATAATGCTGCCCCCATGTGCAAGAATATAACTACTATAATACTGCCCCCATGTACAAGAATATAACTACTATAATACTGCCCCCTATGTACAAGAATATAACTACTATAATACTGCCCCTATGTACAAGAATATAACTACTATAATACTGCTCCTATGTACAATAATATAACTACTATAATACTGCCCCTATGTACAAGAATATAACTACTATAATTCTGCCCCATGTACAAGAATATAACTACTATAATACTGCCCCTATGTACAAGAATATAACTACTATAATACTGCCCCTATGTACAAGAATATAACTACTATAATACTGCCCCTATGTACAAGAATATAACTACTATAATTCTGCCCCATGTACAAGAATATAACTACTATAATACTGCCCCTATGTACAAGAATATAACTACTAAAATACTGCCCCCTGTGTACAAGAATATAGCTACTATAATACTGCTCCTATGTACAATAATATAACTACTATAATACTGCCCCTATGCCCTATGTACAAGAATATAACTACTATAATACTGCCCCTATGTACAAGAATATAACTACTATATTACTGCACCCTATGTACAATAATATATCTACTATAAAACTGCTCCTACAGGGTCACTATACTGAATACTGCCTGAAAGTGAAGGTTGGCACCCTTAGTTTTTGTGGTATGGCGCCCCCACTCCTCGACAGCTCACCCTGATGTCCCTAGTACTCCCTAAATTAGAGAAAATGTCCCAATACATCCCGTTACCAGTGTGAAACTAACAGAAAATTTAGTGAAAAAATTAAATCACAAAAAAAATAAAAAATAAAAAATGAAAAGAATGATTCTATGTCTATATTATTGACAATCTCAAAGATGTAATAGACATAAAAATGTAGGCTATATTAATGAATAAATTCAAAGCCTATTGTAATATGTATGTTAGAATGGGTAATAACATCAGACATCCTTTTCAAATAAATAACCCTAAATGAGCAAAATATGTATAACGATATTCATAAGTCAAAACAATGCGGGTACTAGACATACAGTGCCTTGCGAAAGTATTCGGCCCCCTGGAACTTTTCAACCTTTTCCCACATATCATGCTTCAAACATAAAGATACTAAATGTACATTTTTGGTGAAGAATCAACAACAAGTGGAACACAATTGTGAAGTTGAATGAAATGTATTGGTTATTTTAAATTTTTGTGGAAATTCTGAGGCATGCAATATTATTCAGCCCCTTTAACTTAATACTTTGTTGCGCCACCTTTTGCTGCGATTACAGCTGCAAGTCGCTTGGGGTATGTCTCTATCAGTTTTGTACATCGAGAGACTGAAATTCTTGCCTATTCTTCCTCGGCAAACAGCTTGAGCTCAGTGAGGTTTGATGGAGATCGTTCGTGAACAGCAGTTTTCAGTTGTTTCCACAGATTCTTGATTGGATTGAGGTCTGGACTTTGATTTGGCCATTCCAACACCTGGATACGTTTATTTGTGAACCATTCCATTGTAGATTTTGCTTTATGTTTGGGATCATTGTCTTGTTGGAAGACAAATCTCCGTCCCAGTGTCGGGTCTTTTGCAGACTCCAACAAGTTTTCTTCAAGAATGGTCCTGTATTTGGCTTCATCCATCTACCCATCAATTTTAACCATCTTCCCTGTCCCTGCTGAAGAAAAGCAGGCCCAAACCATGATGCTGCCACCATCATGTTTGACAGTGGGGATGGTGTGTTCAGGGTGATGAGCTGTGTTGCCTTTACACCAAACATATCATTTGGCATTGTAGCCAAAAAGTTCGATTTTGGTTTCATCTGACCAGAGCACCTTCTTCCACATGTTTGGTGTGTCTCCCAGGTGGCTTGTTGCAAACTTTAAACAATACTTTTTATGGATATCTTTGAGAAATGGCTTTCTTCTTGCCACTCTTCCATAAAGACCAGATTTGTGCAGTGTACGACTGATTGTTGTCCTATGGACAGACTGTCCCACCTCAGCTGTAGAGCTCTGCAGTTCATCCAGAGTGATTATGGGCCTCTTGGCTGCATCTCTGATCAGTCTTCTCCTTGTTTGAGATGAAAGTTTAGAAGGACGGCCGGGTCTTGGAAGATTTGCAGTGGTATGATTCTCCTTCCATTTCAATATGATCACTTGCACAGTGCTCCTTGGGATGTTTAAAGTTTTGGAAATCATTTTGTATCCAAATCCGGCTTTAACCTTCTCCACAACAGTATCACGGAGCTGCCTGTTGTGTTCCTTGGTCTTCATGATGCTCTATGTGCTTCAAACAGAACCCTGAGACTGAAACAGGAACGAAGTAAACGCCAAAGCACTCACCAATCTGGCAGTTCAACGACTCTTTATTGCTTCATACAAAATCTTCACGGCACGGGGGAAAGAGGAACAGAGTGCAGGAGTGCAACGGACGAGACGACATCCGTTTCGTGCTCAGGAGCAGCGCTTCAACGGGTCTATGTCAGAAAGGAAATGACGCCGGAATACATAGGTGAGTGGAATTAACCCCCACCTGCGTCGATTTTCCACCTGACACCAAAAGTGCACAGTACTATTTAAAAACATTTAAAACCATATCTTAAAGCACATAGATGTATAAATATATAGGAAAATGTAGACCTATTCCCAAAATAACCGCTTCTCGCATCAATTGTGAAAACTCACAAAGAAGCTACATGCGGCGTCATTTTTGAACGCTGTTTTTCTTCTTAATATCACGCTCAAGCGTCTCAAAAAATCTGTAGGGGAAAGGAGAACATGCAAAAACTCAGATTAATGTATAGATCTAATACGCAGTAATGTAAAATGATGAAAAAACACAATAGCTGATACATCATGATGACGCAAATGCCTCAAAGAAAAATGGACATGTCTATTCTATCATTCATCCCAGCTGGGCCAGTGGCCTGCGTCCACATAATCCATCTGGCTTCTGTACGTAATAGTAATTTATGGAGATCACCTCCCTGTGCTGGAAGAGATACTCTTTCCACACCTGCAAAGGTTAATACTTCGGAATTTCCTCCATGGCTCTCTCTAACATGTTGGATCAGTCTGGGGACGCCTTTACCTGACAAGACTGAATTTAGATGTTCTCTAAATAGTATGTATAATTTATGAATAGTTTTACCAATGTAAAATCTCTTGCAAGGACAGAACAGAACATATACCACATAATCTGTCTTGCAAGAGATGAATTGTTGTACAACATGTGTGATAGGGCCAATATTAATAGTCTGGCCTACAATATGAGAACGGCAATATCGGCAATGGCCGCATCGAAAATTGCCTTTAGGGACAGAGCGTTCTAACCAAGTAGTATGATCATTAGTTAACCGATTGTGCACCAAAGTGTCTCTCAAACGAGTACCTCGTCTCGTAGAGATTAATGGGCCTCCTGTAGTTTTGCCCACTAGTTCCCTATCTCTCTCAAGAACATGCCAGTGTTTATGGATAACGGATCTGATCTCCCGATCTAAAGGACTATATTGGAAACAAAAAGTGAATCGTTGCTCAGAACCAATGGATGCCTTAGTCCGTGGATATTGTGTGATGGTCTCGGCGCGACTCACTGCTGATTCCAATACGTCCTCAGGATACCCTCTATCCCGAAATCTGGTGAGAAGCTCCTTAGATTGTTTCATATAGCCCTCCTGAGTGTTATTAGTACGTCGAGTTCTAACTAACTGACTATATGGTAGTGACCTCTTAGTGTGATAAGGATGGAAACTATTATAATGCAGAAGGGAATTAACCGCAGTGGGTTTCCTAAAAACAGAGGTCTTTAGGCCGTTAGCTGACGCCTCTACTGAAACGTCCAAAAACTCAAGACTCGACCCCCCAAAATTGTAGGTAAATGACAAGCCCATGGTGTTACAACTATTGAGATAGGTGACAAAAGACTCAAATTCAGTTTCAGTGCCATCCCATACTACAAAAAGGTCATCCACAAATCTCACAAAGAATTGAATGTGTTTCATGAACCTGTTTTTGCCTGAATAAAAATAATCTTCTTCAAAGACAGCCATATACAGGTTTGCGAACGTACATGCGACCGGGGTCCCCATGGCAGTCCCAGTGGTCTGTCTGTACCAATCATCCGCAAAGGTAAAGGCATTGTGTGTCAGTATGAAATCTAGGCTTCCACATACAAAATCAATATATCCAGGGCTTTTATCAGTGGTGCGCAAAATGCGTTTGATGGTGTCTATGCCAAGCCTCTGAGGGATGTTGGTGTACAGACTGACCACATCAATGGATGCCAGGGAGAACCCCGGCCACCATTCAAAACTCTGTATCTGATTTAGAAAAGAATTTGTGTCTTTGATGTAAGATGGAACGTCAGCCAGGAGGGGACGTAGGAGCCAATCGATGTATTGAGATAAGGGCTCCTGTCATGG
Source organism: Ranitomeya variabilis (assembly GCF_051348905.1). Classification (NCBI taxonomy): domain Eukaryota; kingdom Metazoa; phylum Chordata; class Amphibia; order Anura; family Dendrobatidae; genus Ranitomeya; species Ranitomeya variabilis. The sequence goes on along the minus strand of NC_135233.1, from coordinate 252,014,941 downwards.
TTCTCAATGGCAAGAGACCGTAGTAAAGCATACAAAAGGACTAGCTCTTGGAAGATGGGAACTCGAGCTGACTGTGAGCTAAACCTACCGCACAACTAACAGTGGCCGGGTAGCGTGGCTACGTTTTATCCCTAGACGCCCAGCGCCAGCCGGAGAACTGACTGACCCTAGCAGAGGAAAATACAGACCTGGCTTACCTCTAGAGAAATTTTCCCCAAAAGGCAGACAGTAGCCCCCACATATAATGTCAGTGATTTTAGAGGAAATTGACATACGAAGTATGAAGATAGGTTTAGCAAATTGAGGTCCGCTTACTAGATAGTAGGAAGACAGAAAAGGGAACTACACAGTCAGCTGAAAACCCTTTCAAAACACCATCCTGAAATTACTTTAAGACTCTAATATCAACTCATGACACCAGAGTGGCAATTTCAGCTCACAAGAGCTTCCAGCCTCAGAAATATTCAAACACAGAGAACTGGAACAAAAATGCAAAACAAACTTAGGACTACAAGTCCAACTTAGCTGATAGTAGTCTAGGAGCAGGAACATGCAACAGAAAGGCTTCTGGTAACATTGTTGGCCGGCATAGAAATGACTGAGGAGCAAGGCTAAATAGACAACTCCCACATCCTGATGGAAACAGGTGAACAGAGGCGATGAAGCACACAAGTTCAGTACCACCAGTGACCACCGGGGGAGCCCAGAAACCAAATTCACAACAGTACCCCCCCCTCAAGGAGGGGGCACCGAACCCTCACCAGAACCACCAGGGCGATCAGGATGAGCCCTATGAAAGGCACGGACCAAATCGGAGGCATGAACATCAGAGGCTGTCACCCAAGAATTATCCTCCTGACCGTAGCCCTTCCACTTGACCAGATACTGAAGTCTCCGTCTGGAAACACGGGAGTCCAAGATCTTCTCGACAACGTACTCCAACTCACCCTCAACCAACACCGGAGCAGGAGGCTCAACGGAAGGCACAACCGGTACCTCATACCTGCGCAACAATGACCGATGGAAGACATTATGAATAGAAAAAGATGCAGGGAGGTCCAAACGAAAGGACACAGGGTTAAGAATCTCCAATATCTTGTACGGGCCGATGAACCGAGGCTTAAACTTAGGAGAAGAAACCTTCATAGGGACAAAACGAGAAGACAACCACACCAAGTCCCCAACACAAAGACGAGGACCAACACGACGACGGCGGTTGGCAAAAAGCTGAGTCTTCTCCTGGGACAACTTCAAATTGTCCACCACATGCCCCCAAATCTGATGCAACCTCTCCACCACAGCATCCACTCCAGGACAATCCGAAGACTCCACCTGACCGGAAGAGAAACGAGGATGAAACCCCGAATTACAGAAGAAAGGAGAAACCAAGGTGGCAGAACTAGCCCGATTATTGAGGGCAAACTCCGCCAAGGGCAAAAAGGCAACCCAATCATCCTGATCCGCAGACACAAAACACCTCAAATAAGTCTCCAAGGTCTGATTAGTTCGCTCGGTCTGGCCATTAGTCTGAGGATGGAAAGCAGACGAAAAAGACAAATCAATGCCCATCCTAGCACAGAACGCTCGCCAAAATCTAGACACGAATTGGGTTCCCCTGTCAGACACGATATTCTCCGGAATACCATGCAAGCGAACCACATTTTGAAAAAACAGAGGAACCAGCTCGGATGAGGAAGGCAATTTAGGCAAGGGGACCAAATGGACCATCTTAGAGAAACGGTCACACACCACCCAGATGACAGACATCTTCTGAGAAACAGGGAGATCAGAAATAAAATCCATGGAGATGTGAGTCCAAGGCCTCTTCGGAATAGGCAAAGATAACAACAATCCACTAGCCCGAGAACAACAAGGCTTGGCCCGAGCACAAACATCACAAGACTGCACAAAACCTCGCACATCTCGCGACAGGGAAGGCCACCAGAAGGACCTAGCCACCAAATCCCTGGTACCAAAGATTCCAGGATGACCAGCTAACGCAGAAGAATGGACCTCCGAGATGACTCTACTGGTCCAATCATCAGGAACAAACATTCTACCAGGCGGGCAACGATCAGGTCTATCCGCCTGAAACTCCTGCAAGACCCGTCGCAAGTCTGGGGAAACAGCAGATAATATCACTCCATCCTTAAGGATACCTGTAGGTTCAGAATTACCAGGGGAATCAGGCTCAAAACTCCTAGAAAGGGCATCCACCTTCACATTTTTAGAACCCGGTAGGTAAGAAACCACAAAATTAAACCGAGAGAAAAATAACGACCAGCGCGCCTGTCTAGGATTCAGGCGCCTGGCAGACTCAAGATAAATCAAATTCTTGTGGTCGGTCAATACCACCACCTGATGTCTAGCCCCCTCAAGCCAATGACGCCACTCCTCAAAAGCCCACTTCATAGCCAAGAGCTCCCGATTACCAATATCATAATTTCGCTCAGCGGGCGAAAATTTACGAGAAAAGAACGCGCAAGGTCTCATCACGGAGCAGTCGGAACTTTTCTGCGACAAAACCGCCCCAGCTCCGATTTCTGAAGCGTCGACCTCAACCTGAAAAGGAAGAGTAACATCAGGCTGACGCAATACAGGGGCGGAAGAAAAGCGGCGCTTAAGCTCCCGAAAGGCCTCCACAGCAGCAGGGGACCAATCAGCAACATCAGCACCCTTCTTAGTCAAATCAGTCAACGGTTTAGCAACATCAGAAAAACCAGTTATAAATCGACGATAAAAATTAGCAAAGCCCAAAAACTTCTGAAGGCTCTTAAGAGAAGAGGGTTGCGTCCAATCACAAATAGCCTGAACCTTGACAGGGTCCATCTCAATGGAAGAGGGGGAAAAAATGTACCCCAAAAACGAAATCTTTTGAACCCCAAAAACGCACTTAGAACCCTTTACACACAAGGAATTAGAGCGCAAAACCTGAAAAACCCTCCTGACCTGTTGGACATGAGAGTCCCAGTCGTCCGAAAAAATCAAAATATCATCCAGATACACAATCATAAATTTATCCAAATATTCACGGAAAATGTCATGCATAAAAGACTGAAAGACTGAAGGGGCATTTGAAAGACCAAAAGGCATTACTAAATACTCAAAATGGCCCTCAGGCGTATTAAATGCGGTTTTCCACTCATCCCCCTGCTTAATTCGCACTAAATTATACGCCCCACGAAGATCAATCTTAGAGAACCACTTGGCCCCCTTTATTCGAGCAAACAAATCAGTAAGCAGTGGCAAAGGATACTGATATTTAACCGTGATTTTATTCAAAAGCCGATAATCAATACACGGCCTCAAAGAGCCATCTTTTTTAGATACAAAGAAAAAACCGGCTCCTAAGGGAGATGACGAAGGACGAATATGTCCCTTTTCCAAGGACTCCTTAATATATTCCCGCATAGCAGCATGTTCCGGCACAGATAGATTAAATAAACGACCCTTTGGAAACTTACTGCCCGGAATCAGATCTATTGTACAATCGCAATCTCTGTGCGGAGGTAGTGAACCAAGTTTAGGCTCCTCAAAAACGTCACGATAATCAGATAAAAATTCCGGAATCTCAGAGGGAATAGATGACGAAATGGAAACTGTCATGATCTCAATGGCAAGAGATCATAGCATCAGCATATATAGGAACTAGCTCTTGGAAGATGGAAACTGAGCTGACCATGAACTAAACCTAACGCACAACTAGCAGTGGCCGGGTAGCATGCCTACGTTGATTCTAGATGCCCAGCACCAGCCGGAGGACTAAATAAAACTAGCAGAGGAAAATATTAGTCCTAGCTCACCTCTAGAGAAATACCCCGAAAGGAGACAGAGGCCCCCCACATGTATTGGCGGTGAATCAAGATGAAATAACAAACGTAGTATGAAAATAGGTTTAGCAAATTTGAGGTCCACTTACTACATAGCAGAAGACAGAAAGGACACTTTCATGGTCAGCTAAAAACCCTATCAAAACACCATCCAGGAATTACTTTAAAACTCTGGCATTAACTCATAACACCAGAGTGGCAATTCCTGTTCACAAGAGCTTTCCAGACACAGTAACGAAACTACAGCTGTGAACTGGAACAAAAATGCAAAAACAAACATGGACAAGAGTCCAACTTATCTAGTAGTTGTCTAGGAGCAGGAACAAGCACAGAGAGGCTTCTGATAACATTGTTGACCGGCAAGCAACTAACAGAGCAGCAAGATTATATAGCGACTCCCACATCTTGATGGGAACAGGTGAACAGAGAAGATGAAGACACCAGTTCAATTCCACCAGTAGCCACCGGGGGAGCCCAGAATCCAAATTCACAACAGTACCCCCCCTCAAGGAGGGGGCACCGAACCCTCACCAGAACCACCAGGGCGATCAGGATGGGCCCTATGAAAGGCACGAACCAGATCAGAGGCATGAACATCAGATGCATTCACCCAAGAATTATCCTCCTGGCCGTATCCCTTCCACTTGACCAGATACTGGAGTCTCCGTCTGGAAACACGAGAATCTAAGATTTTCTCCACAACGTACTCCAACTCACCCTCAACCAACACCGGAGCAGGAGGCTCAACGGAAGGCACAACCGGTACCTCATACCTGCGCAATAATGACCGATGAAAAACGTTATGAATAGAAAAGGATGCAGGGAGGTCCAAACGGAAGGAAACAGGGTTAAGAATCTCCAATATCTTATACGGGCCGATGAACCGAGGCTTAAACTTAGGAGAAGAGACCCTCATAGGGACAAAACGAGAAGACAACCACACCAAGTCCCCAACACGAAGACGAGGACCAACACGACGACGGCGGTTAGCAAAAAGCTGAGTCTTCTCCTGGGACAACCTCAAATTGTCCACCACCTGCCCCCAGATCTGATGCAATCTCTCCACCACAGCATCCACTCCAGGACAATCCGAAGATTCCACCTGACCAGAGGAAAATCGAGGATGAAACCCCGAATTACAGAAAAACGGGGACACCAAAGTGGCAGAGCTGGCCCGATTATTGAGAGCGAACTCCGCCAATGGCAAAAAAGCAACCCAATCATCCTGGTCAGCAGACACAAAACACCTCAGATATGTCTCCAGGGTCTGATTAATCCGCTCAGTCTGGCCATTCGTCTGAGGATGGAAAGCGGACGAAAAAGATAAATCTATGCCCATCCTAGCACAGAATGCCCGCCAAAATCTAGACACGAATTGGGTCCCTCTGTCAGAAACGATATTCTCAGGAATACCATGCAAACGAACAACATTTTGAAAAAACAGAGGAACCAACTCGGAAGAAGAAGGCAACTTGGGCAGAGGAACCAAATGGACCATCTTAGAGAAACGGTCACACACCACCCAGATGACAGACATCTTCTGAGAAACAGGCAGATCTGAAATAAAATCCATCGAGATGTGCGTCCAAGGCCTCTTAGGAATAGGCAAGGGCAACAACAATCCACTAGCCCGAGAACAACAAGGCTTGGCCCGAGCACAAACGTCACAAGACTGCACAAAGCCTCGCACATCTCGTGACAGGGAAGGCCACCAGAAGGACCTTGCCACCAAATCCCTGGTACCAAAAATGCCAGGATGACCTGCCAACGCAGAAGAATGAACCTCAGAGATGACTCTACTGGTCCAATCATCAGGAACAAACAGTTTATCAGGTGGGCAACGATCAGGTCTATCCGCCTGAAACTCCTGCAAGGCCCGCCGCAGGTCTGGAGAAACGGCTGACAATACCACTCCATCCTTAAGGATACCTGTGGGCTCAGAGTTACCAGGCGAGTCAGGCTCAAAACTCCTAGAAAGGGCATCCGCCTTAACATTCTTAGAACCCGGTAGGTATGACACCACAAAATTAAACCGAGAGAAAAATAATGACCAGCGCGCCTGTCTAGGATTCAGGCGCCTGGCGGTCTCAAGATAAACCAAATTTTTGTGGTCAGTCAATACCACCACCTGATGTCTAGCCCCCTCAAGCCAATGGCGCCACTCCTCAAAAGCCCACTTCATGGCCAAAAGCTCCCGATTCCCAACATCATAATTCCGCTCAGCGGGCGAAAATTTACGGGAAAAGAAGGCACAAGGCCTCATCACGGAGCAGTCAGAACTTTTCTGCGACAACACTGCCCCAGCTCCGATCTCAGAAGCGTCGACCTCAACCTGAAAAGGTAGAGCAACATCAGGCTGACGCAACACAGGGGCAGAGGAAAAACGGCGCTTAAGCTCCCGAAAGGCCTCCACAGCATCAGTAGACCAATCAGCAACATCAGCACCCTTCTTAGTCAAATCGGTCAATGGCTTAGCAATATCCGAAAAACCAGCAATAAATCGACGATAAAAGTTAGCAAAGCCCAAAAATTTCTGAAGACTCTTAAGAGAAGAGGGCTGCGTCCAATCACAAATAGCTTGAACCTTGACAGGATCCATTTCAATGGAAGAGGGGGAAAAAATATATCCCAAAAAGGAAATCCTCTGTACCCCAAAAACACACTTAGAACCCTTCACACACAAGGAATTAGACCGCAAAACCTGAAAAACCCTCCTGACTTGCTGGACATGAGAGTCCCAGTCATCCGAAAAAATCAGAATATCATCCAGATACACAATCATAAATTTATCCAAATAATCGCGAAAAATATCATGCATAAAGGACTGGAAAACTGACGGAGCATTTGAAAGACCAAAAGGCATCACTAAATACTCAAAGTGGCCCTCGGGCGTATTAAATGCGGTTTTCCACTCATCCCCCTGCCTGATTCGCACCAAATTATACGCCCCACGAAGGTCAATCTTAGAGAACCACTTGGCCCCCTTTATGCGAGCAAACAAATCAGTCAGCAACGGCAATGGGTATTGATATTTAACAGTGATTTTATTCAAAAGCCGATAATCAATACATGGTCTCAAAGAGCCGTCTTTTTTTGACACAAAGAAAAAACCGGCTCCTAAGGGAGATGACGATGGACGAATATGTCCCTTTTCCAAGGACTCCTTTATATATTCACGCATAGCAGCATGTTCAGGCACAGACAGATTAAATAAACGACCCTTTGGGTATTTACTACCCGGGATTAAATCTATGGCACAATCGCACTCTCGGTGCGGAGGTAACGAACTAAGCTTGGATTCTTCAAAGACGTCACGATAGTCAGACAGGAACTCAGGAATTTCAGAGGGAATAGATGATGAAATGGAACCCACAGGTACATCCCCATGAGCCCCCTTACATCCCCAGCTCAACACAGACATAGCTTTCCAGTCGAGGACTGGGTTGTGAGATTGCAGCCAAGGCAATCCTAGCACCAAATCATCATGTAGATTATACAGCACCAGAAAGCGAATAATCTCCTGGTGATCCGGATTAATACGCATAGTTACTTGTGTCCAGTATTGTGGTTTATTATTAGCCAATGGGGTGGAGTCAATCCCCTTCAGAGGAATAGGAGTCTCCAAAGGCTCTAAATCATACCCACAGCGTTTGGCAAAGGACCAATCCATAAGACTCAAAGCGGCGCCAGAGTCGACATAGGCGTCCGTGGTAATAGATGACAAAGAGCAAATCAGGGTCACAGATAGAATAAACTTAGACGGTAAGGTGCAAATGGAAACAGATTTACCAAGCTTTTTAGTGCGCTTAGAGCATGCTGATATAACATGAGTAGAATCACCACAATAGAAACACAACCCATTTTTCCGTCTAAAATTCTGCCGCTCGCTTCGGGACAGAATTCTATCACACTGCATACTCTCTGGCGATTTCTCAGTGGACACCGCCAGATGGTGCACTGGTTTGCGCTCCCGCAAACGCCTATCGATCTGAATAGCCATTGTCATGGACTCATTCAGACCCGCAGGCACAGGGAACCCCACCATAACATCCTTAATGGCATCAGAGAGACCCTCTCTGAAAGTCGCCGCCAGGGCGCACTCATTCCACTGAGTAAGCACAGACCATTTACGGAATCTTTGGCAGTAAATTTCCGCTTCATCTTGCCCCTGAGATAGGGACATCAAAGTTTTTTCTGCCTGAAGCTCCAAATGAGGTTCGTCATAAAGCAACCCCAAGGCCAGAAAAAACGCATCCACATTGAGCAACGCAGGATCCCCTGGTATCAATGAAAAAGCCCAGTCTTGAGGGTCGCCCCGGAGCAAGGAAATCACAATCCTGACCTGCTGTGCAGGGTCTCCGGCAGAGCGAAATTTCAGGGACAAAAATAATTTGCAATTATTTCGAAAATTCTGAAACCCAGATCTATTCCCCGAGAAAAATTCCGGCAAAGGAATTCTCGGCTCAGATACAGGTGCATGACAAACAAAATCTTGCAAATTTTGTACCCTCGTGGCGAGATTATTCAAACCTGCAGTTACACTCTGAAGATCCATTGCAAACAGGTGAACACAGAGCCATTCAAAGGAGAGAAAAAAAAAAAAAAAAAAAAAAAATTTCAGCAGACTACTTATTTCTCTCCTTTCTCAGCCAAGGATTTTAACCCTTTAGTGGGCCGGTCAAACTGTCATGATCTCAATGGCAAGAGATCATAGCATCAGCATATATAGGAACTAGCTCTTGGAAGATGGAAACTGAGCTGACCATGAACTAAACCTAACGCACAACTAGCAGTGGCCGGGTAGCATGCCTACGTTGATTCTAGATGCCCAGCACCAGCCGGAGGACTAAATAAAACTAGCAGAGGAAAATATTAGTCCTAGCTCACCTCTAGAGAAATACCCCGAAAGGAGACAGAGGCCCCCCACATGTATTGGCGGTGAATCAAGATGAAATAACAAACGTAGTATGAAAATAGGTTTAGCAAATTTGAGGTCCACTTACTACATAGCAGAAGACAGAAAGGACACTTTCATGGTCAGCTAAAAACCCTATCAAAACACCATCCAGGAATTACTTTAAAACTCTGGCATTAACTCATAACACCAGAGTGGCAATTCCTGTTCACAAGAGCTTTCCAGACACAGTAACGAAACTACAGCTGTGAACTGGAACAAAAATGCAAAAACAAACATGGACAAGAGTCCAACTTATCTAGTAGTTGTCTAGGAGCAGGAACAAGCACAGAGAGGCTTCTGATAACATTGTTGACCGGCAAGCAACTAACAGAGCAGCAAGATTATATAGCGACTCCCACATCTTGATGGGAACAGGTGAACAGAGAAGATGAAGACACCAGTTCAATTCCACCAGTAGCCACCGGGGGAGCCCAGAATCCAAATTCACAACAGGAAACCAAAGGTACGTCCCCATGAGTCCCCTGACATCCCCAGCTTAACACAGACATTGCTTTCCAGTCGAGGACTGGGTTATGAGATTGCAGCCATGGCAATCCAAGCACCAACACATCATGTAGATTATACAACACAAGGAAGCGAATAATCTCCTGGTGATCCGGATTAATACGCATAGTTACTTGTGTCCAGTATTGTGGTTTATTACTAGCCAATGGCGTGGAGTCAATACCCTTCAGAGGTATAGGAACTTCCAGAGGCTCTAAATTAAACCCACAGCGTTTGGCAAAGGACCAATCCATAAGACTCAAAGCGGCGCCAGAGTCGACATAGGCGTCCGCGGTAATAGACGATAAAGAGCAAATCAGGGTCACAGATAGAATAAACTTGGACTGTAAAGTACCAATTGAAACAGACTTATCAACCTTCTTAGTACGTTTAGAGCATGCTGATATAACATGAGTTGAATCGCCACAATAGAAGCATAACCCATTTTTTCGCCTAAAATTCTGTCGTTCGCTTCTGGACAGAATTCTATCACATTGCATAATCTCTGGCGCCTTCTCAGTAGACACCGCCAAATGGTGCACAGGTTTGCGCTCCCGCAAACGCCGATCAATCTGAATAGCCATTGTCATGGACTCATTCAGACCTGCAGGCACAGGGAACCCCACCATAACATCTTTAATGGCATCAGAGAGACCCTCTCTGAAATTCGCCGCCAGGGCGCACTCATTCCACTGAGTAAGCACAGACCACTTACGAAATTTTTGGCAGTATATTTCAGCCTCATCTTGCCCTTGAGACAGGGCCATCAAGGCTTTTTCAGCCTGAATCTTTAAATGAGGTTCCTCATAAAGCAACCCCAAAGCCAGGAAAAACGCATCCACATTGAGCAACGCAGGATCCCCTGGTGCCAAAGCAAATGCCCAATCCTGAGGGTCGCCCCGGAGCAAGGAAATTACAATCCTGACCTGCTGTGCAGGATCTCCAGCGGAGCGAGATCTCAGAGACAAAAATAATTTACAATTATGTTTGAAATTCTGGAAGCGAGATCTATCCCCGGAGAAAAATTCAGGCAAAGGTACTCCAGGTTCAGATATAGGAGCATGAATTACAAAATCCTGTAAACTTTGAACCTTCATAGCGAGATTATTCAAACCTGTAGCTAAACTCTGAGGATCCATTTTCATCAGGTGAAATCAGAACCATTCAAGGATTAGAAGGAGAGAGAGACGAAGGCTGCAGTAAGCAGAGATGCTAGTGAATCAACTAATGAGCAAACTCAGGAAAAAAAAAAAAAAAAAATTCTCTGCAGACTTCTTTTCTCTCCTTTCTTCTGCCAATTATTTTAACCCTTGGCCGGCCAAACTGTCATGGTTCTCAATGGCAAGAGACCGTAGTAAAGCATACAAAAGGACTTGCTCTTGGAAGATGGGAACTCGAGCTGACTGTGAGCTAAACCTACCGCACAACTAACAGTGGCCGGGTAGCGTGCCTACGTTTTATCCCTAGACGCCCAGCGCCAGCCGGAGAACTGACTGACCCTAGCAGAGGAAAATACAGACCTGGCTTACCTCTAGAGAAATTTTCCCCAAAAGGCAGACAGTAGCCCCCACATATAATGTCAGTGATTTTAGAGGAAATTGACATACGAAGTATGAAGATAGGTTTAGCAAATTGAGGTCCGCTTACTAGATAGTAGGAAGACAGAAAAGGGAACTACACAGTCAGCTGAAAACCCTTTCAAAACACCATCCTGAAATTACTTTAAGACTCTAATATCAACTCATGACACCAGAGTGGCAATTTCAGCTCACAAGAGCTTCCAGCCTCAGAAATATTCAAACACAGAGAACTGGAACAAAAATGCAAAACAAACTTAGGACTACAAGTCCAACTTAGCTGATAGTAGTCTAGGAGCAGGAACATGCAACAGAAAGGCTTCTGGTAACATTGTTGGCCGGCATAGAAATGACTGAGGAGCAAGGCTAAATAGACAACTCCCACATCCTGATGGAAACAGGTAAACAGAGGCGATGAAGCACACAAGTTCAGTACCACCAGTGACCACCGGGGGAGCCCAGAAACCAAATTCACAACAGGCTCCGTTAAAGACCCAATACCTGCCACAATAGGTCTCCCGGGGGGAGCCGTGAGAGATTTGTGGATTTTTGGAAGGTAGTACCAGTGGGGTCTAATCGGAAAATTGGGGAGCAATTTTTCGGCCTTCCTTTGTGGGATGACTCCGCTTTCCACTGCCTTCCTGAGAAAAGTGCACAACTCTCCCTTAAATCTAAAGGTGGGGTCACTCTGTAATTTAATATAAGTCGATTTATCAGATAATTGGCGTTCAGCTTCAGCTACATACACTTCCCTGGGCAACAAGACGATTTTACCGCCTTTGTCGGCGGGGCGAATAATGACATCAGTCCAGCCTGTCATCTCTTTTAACGCCTTAGCCTCCTCCTGTGTTAAATTGGGGGGAGCTTGTTTATACATTAAGGCTTCCATGTCTTTTAAGACTAAGGTTTCGAATTAATCAATCATATTGCCCGGGGAGGTGGGGGGCATGTATGAGGAAGGAATACCACCTAAAAACGGAGCATTGTCATGGTGTGTAGGAGTGCTCTCATCCACTATCGGATTATTAAGGCTAAGTAGGCATCTGGCGTCCTCATAGAGGTCAGCCAGCACATCTTCCTGAGCATTAGCCATAAAACCTAAAGGTCCTGAGACTATCACAGTGCAGGTGCATTTATACGGATACTTAATTACACACAGGTGGATTATATTTATCATCATTAGGCATTTAGGACAACATTGGATCATTCAGAGATCCACAATGAACTTCTAGAGATAGTTTGCTGCACTGAAAGTAAAGGGGCCAAATAATATTGCATGCCCCACTTTTCAGTAGTTGAATTTCCACAAAAATTTAAAATAACCAATAAATTTCATTCAACTTAACAATTGTGTTCCACTTGTTGATTCTTCACCAAAAATTTACATTTGGTATCTTTGTGTTTGAAGCATGATATGTGGGAAAAGGTTGAAAAGTTCCAGGGGGCCGAATACTTTCGCAAGGCACTGTAGTCCTATTATGGATAATGCCTGATTTAGGCTTATATGGAATGGGCATCCCAGTTTTTGGATATACGAACTATAGTAGGACAATGTGATGAATATATGATTATTGCATCCTGCTTACCCACATCTAGTACCTTCATTGTTTCAACTTATGAATATTGTTATATACATTTTGCTCACATTTTTTATATTTTAAAAATTCCAAAAAGGAAAATGGGCTGATGTAAAAGTTTTGGCACCCTTGGGGATTTGTGTGCTCATATAACTTTTACCAAGGTTTCAGACTTTAGTTAGCCTGTTAGGGTTATGATTTGTTCACTATTATCATTTGGAAGGGCCAGGTGATGCAAATTTCCCAGCTTTCTAAAAATCCAGCTTCCTCTAACCTTGTGCCAAAAAAAGAAACCATGGGTTCTTCTAAGCAGCTGCCCAGCACTCTGAAAATGAAAATGGTAGAGGTCCACAAAGCAGGAAGAGGCTATAAGAAGATAGCAGAGTCTTTTCAAATTGATCTTTCCTGTGTTCGAAATGTAATTAAGAAATGGCAGTTAACAGGAACAGTTGCGATCAAGATAAAGTCTGGAAGACAAATCAAAATTTCAGTGAGAACTGCTCGTAGAATTGCTAGAAAGGCAAATCAGAACCCACACTTGACTGCAAAAGACCTTCAGAAAGATTTTGCAGACTCTGAAGTTGTGGTACATTATTATACTGTCCAGAGACACCTGCACAAATATGGCTTCCATGGAAGGTTCATCAGAAGAAAACCTCTCCTGCGTCCTCACCATAAAATTCAGTTTCACAAGTAGGCAAAAGAACATCTAAACAAGCCTGATGCATTTTGTAATCAAGTCCTGAGGACCAACGAGGTTAAAATAGAAGTCTTTGGCCACAATGATCAAAGGTATGTGTGGAGAAAAAAAGGGCACAGAATTTCAGGAAAAGAACATCTCACCAACCATTAAGCATGGAGGTTGATCAATCATGCTTTGGGGTTGTGCTGCAGCCAATGGCACGGGAATATTTCATGGGTAGAGGAAAGAATGGACTCAATGAAATTTCAACAAATTCTTGATCCAAACATAACACCATCTGTAGAAAAACTGAAGTTGAAAAAGGGATGGCTTTTACAAATGAATAATGATCCTAAACACACATCAAAGTCCACAATAGACAACTTCAAATGGAGCAAGCTGAAGGTTTTACAATGGCCCTCGCAGTCCTCTGATCTGAACATCATTGAAAATCTGTGGCTAGACCTCAAAATAGAAGTGTATGCAAGACGATCCAGGAATCTCAGAGAACTGGAAGAATTTTCCAAGGAAAAATGGATGAAAATCCCTCAAAAGAGAATTGAAAAACTCTTGTCTGGCTACCTGTAATAATTATAGGGGATAACTCAGGAGACTCTTTGCGTGGAACAAGACAACTACAGGACACAGTTTTATAAGTGGTAAAGTCTATATTATCACACGGTGATTCAAACAGGTGAGAGAGAAACTCAAGTCCACAACACTTGGTGTAAATATTAAACGCAGCTTAGCAGTCTATAGGAAACTTCAGAGGAAAATGCAATCAAGCAGAAAGTCTATGAAGCACAGTTATTCTTGAGGATACTTGACACGAATAAATCCTTGTCTTAGTCCAAACACAGATAGATACGCTTATTAGGCAGTTCAAATCATATCTTAGCTCAACCAGGGAGGCCTGGTTAATAGTCTCAGGTTTTTGCAGAGCAGAAACAGCTTACATGTCCAGCAAATGAGATGGAAGTAAACACGAGCAGCAGATGAAGGAGGATTACTGGAAACTGGTGTATGCAGCAGGAACTCAGAGCAGAGTAGCAGGATCACCACACAGGTTCACAGGAGCAGGTATATAGCCAGGGAGTAATCAGAGGTCAGGAGCTGGATGCAAGGCAGAATACTCTAGCACAGACTGAAGGCTGGGGTGGAGTTTTATAGCAGGAAGACACAGTGCACATGAGACCAAAGATGCCATCTTGGAAAAGGGCAGTAATGCACAAAAGGTAAAAAATGTTCAGAGTCCTGACATTACTCCCTCCATAGAAGCGGCCTCAGGACGATCCTGGACCTGGTTTCTCAGGGAATCTCTGATAAAAACGAGAAATCTTCTGTTGGGCATTGATGTTTTCCACAGGTTCCCAAGAGTCTTCCTCAGGGGGATATCCCTGCCATCTTATCAGATATTGGAGCCGATTCCTGCGAATCCTGGAATCAATAATTTCCTCCACCACAAATTGTTCTTGCCCATCAATCACCACAGGCTGCGGAGGTGGCACAACACGTCCCTGGAAGGTATTAGGAGATACAGGCTTTAGTAAAGATACATGAAAAACTGGGTGTACATTCATAGTCCTAGGCAGCTTCAGCCGGCAGACCACAGAGCTCACAATACCGTTGATCTTGAAAGGGCCAATGAATTTCTGTCCAAGTTTTTGTGAAGGAACGTTTAACTTCAGATTCTTAGTTGCTAACCACACGGAATCTCCTTCCTTGAACATAGGTGCAGGTTTACGGAATCTATCAGCTGATCTCTTATAACGTTCTTGAGCTGTGGTCAGGGATTCCTTCAGAACCTCCAGATTTTGTCTCATCGCAGTCAGCCTTTCCTCCACTGCCGGTACCGGAGAATTAATTGGAGACCTAGGTAAAATACCCGGATGATAACCCAGATTGGCAAAGAAAGGTGTAAATTTAGTGGAGGCGCTCTGAGAATTATTATATGAAAATTCGGCTAACGGCAGCACCTCCAACCAATCATCCTGGAGATGGCTGACATAGCATCTTAGATATTGTTCCAGCATCTGGTTGGTACGCTCAGTCTGACCATTTGTCTGGGGATGGTAAGCGGAAGAGAGACAGACATTAATATTGAGTGCAGAGCAAAACCCCTTCCAGAATCTTGAAGTGAACTGTGCTCCACGGTCAGAGATGATCTCATCCGGAACCCCATGCAACCGAAAGACATTCTGTATAACCAAGTTCACTGTATCTTTAGCTGAGGGGAGGCCGGTGCATGGAACAAAATTAGCAGCTTTAGTCAGGCGATCAACTACCACCATGATTGTATTCATGCCCCCCGATGTAGGCAGCTCCACAATAAAGTCCATTGATATAGACCCCCAAGGGCGGGACGGAACAGGTAGTGGTTGTAGAAGACCCGTAGGTGCCACATGAGGAGTTTTGTAACGGGCACATACCTCGCAAGAGAGAACATAGTCCTTGGTATCCTTCAGGCAAGTTGGCCACCAGATGAATCGGCTCAGGAACTCTTGTGTCTTCTGTACCCGCCTGTGACCAGCCAACTTGGAGTCATGTACCAACTTGATGATCTGCAGACGGACGACCTCAGGGACGTAGATACGTCGATCTCTGAACCACATGCCACCCTTAAAGACAAGATTAATATCCACAGGTGGGTTGGCCAGAAATACATCACCATCATAGGCCTCCCTGCACTCCTTCCACAAGTCCTGATTGTGGATAACTCCGATGAAATTGGCATCAGATAGAATGGTCTTGGACAGGGCTCCAGGTACGAAATCCGCAGCATGGATTCAGGATAAAGCATCAGCCTTCCCATTACGAGAACCTGGATGGTACGAGATAACAAAGTTAAATTGATTTAAAAATAAGTTCCAACGAGCCTGACGAGGAGAAAGACATCTAGCGGATCTAAGGAACTCTAAATTGCGATGGTCAGTTAGCACTATGATCTGTTGTGCAGCTCCTTGCAGATGATGCCTCCATTCTTTGAAAGCCGCAATAATAGCCAGCAATTCCTTGTCTCCCACGTCGTAATTCTTCTCTGCTGAGGTTTGTCTACGGGAAAAGAAAGCACAAGGATGTAGCAGACCCTTCTCTCCAGTTCTTTGGGAGAGAATAGCCCCCAAAGCATTATCAGAAGCGTCCACCTCCACAATGAATGAAAGTGTTGGATCTGGGTGTATCAACAGGGGTGCTGATGTGAAACAGATCTTAAGCCGATCAAAAGCTTCTTGAGCCTGTGATGACCACTTAAAGGGCTTTTCCTTCTTTGTCAAGGAAGTAATGGGACGGACAATATCAGAAAAATTTCGAATCTTACCAGATTCCATATTCAGCCCCTGGGGAGAGATGATATAACCTAAGAACTGTATCTCAGAACGATGGAACTCGCATTTCACCGGTTTAATATACAGATGGTTCTTTTTCAGACGTCTTAAAACAGTTTTGACATGTTCTTCATGTTCCTGTAGAGAGTCAGAAAAGATTAGAATATCGTCCAAATAGATCACCACAAACTGGTCCAACAAATCTCTGAAAATGTAATTAGCAAGGTGTTGAAACGTTGCAGGGGCATTACAAAGCCCGAAGGGCATCACGAGATATTCAAAGTGTCCATACCGGCATCAGAATGCTGTCTTCCACTCATCCCCTGGACGAATACGCACCAAATTATAAGCCCCACGAAGATCCAGTTTAGAGAACACCTTAGCATGGCGGACTCTTTCCAGTAATTCGGGAATCAGAGGCAAAGGGTAACGGTTTCGTACGGTTACCTTATTGAGTTCCCGATAGTCAACACATGGTCTCAGGGTCTCATCCTTCTTTTTTACAAAAAATGTAGGTGCCCCTGCTGGTGAGGAAGAAGGACATATGAAGCCTTTGGCCAGATTTTCATCAATATACTCCTTTAAGGCTTGAAGCTCAGGTGCCGCCAAAGGGTATACGTTACCTAAAGGAATAGCTGCCCCAGGAAGCAGGTCAATGGGACAGTCATAATGCCTGTGTGGAGGAAGCTGATCTGCATTCTTCTTGTCACAGATGTCAGAGAACTCTTTGTATGCTGGAGGTAAAGAAAATACCTGTACATGTGGTTCCGTAGCCGTGGACTCAGGGACAGCTCCTGTTAACGCTGAGTTGCTCCTTGTTGGAAAGATAATCTCCTTGGTCTTTCAGTTGATAATTGGGTTCTGAGAACGCAACCAAGGAATGCCTAAAATCACAGGAAAATGAGGAGAAGAAATTAGCAAGAAAGAAAGTTGCTCCTGATGATTAGGCTCCAACAAAATTTCAAGGGGTACGGTCTCCTGATCCACAGGCCCAGAGATTAAAGGTGACCCATCCACTGTTTCCATGGTAATCAGAGAGGCTCTTTGCTGAATTTCAATACCATGTTCCTTGGCAAATGCGATATCCATGAAATTGCCACCTGCACCTGAGTCAATCATAGCTGCACTGGAAATCCACTGTCCTGAACACAGGATCTTAACCCCTTCATGACCCAGCCTATTTTGGCCTTAATGACCTTGCCGTTTTTTGCAATTCTGACCAGTGTCCCTTTATGAGGTAATAACTCGGGAACGCTTCAACGGATCCTAGCGATTCTGAGATTGTTTTTTCGTGACATATTGGGCTTCATGTTAGTGGTAAATTTAGGTCGATAATTTCTGCGTTTATTTGTGAAAAAAATGGAAATTTGGCGAAAATTTTGAAAATTTTGCAATTTTCACATTTTGAATTTTTATTCTGTTAAACCAGAGAGTTATGTGACACAAAATAGTTAATAAATAACATTTCCCACATGTCTACTTTACATCAGCACAATTTTGGAAACAACATTTTTTTTTGCTAGGAAGTTATAAGGGTTAAAATTTGACCAGTGATTTCTCATTTTTACAACAAAATTTACAAAACCATTTTTTTTAGGGACCACCTCACATTTGAAGTCAATTTGAGGGTTCTATATGGCTGAAAATACCCAAAAGTGACACCATTCTAAAAACTGCACCCCTCAAGGTGCTCAAAACCACATTCAAGAAGTTTATTAACCCTTCAGGTGTTTCACAGCAGCAGAAGCAACATGGAAGGAAAAAATGAACATTTAACTTTTTAGTCACAAAAATGATCTTTTAGCAACAATTTTTTTATTTTCCCAAGGGTAAAAGGAGAAACTGGACCACGAAAGGTGTTGTCCAATTTGTTCTGAGTACGCTGATACCTCATATGTGGGGGTAAACCACTGTTTGGGCGCACGGCAGAACTCGGAAGGGAAGGAGCGCCATTTGACTTTTTTAATGAAAAATTGGCTCCAATCTTTAGCGGACACCATGTCGCGTTTGGAGAGCCCCCGTGTGCCTAAACATTGGAGCTCCCCCACAAGTGACCCCATTTTGGAAACTAGACCCCCCAAGGAACTTATCTAGATGCATAGTAAGCACTTTAAACCCCCAGGTGCTTCACAAATTGATCCGTAAAAATGAAAAAGTACATTTTTTTCAGAAAAAAATTATTTTAGCCTCAATTTTTTAATTTTCACATGGGCAACAGGATAAAATGGATCCTAAAATGTGTTGAGCAATTTCTCCTGAGTACACTGATACCTCACATGTGGGGGTAAACCACTGTTTGGGCACATGGTAAGTCTCGGAAGGGAAGGAGCGCCATTTGACTTTTTGAATGAAAAATTATCTCCATCGTTAGCGGACACCATGTCGCGTTTGGAGAGCCCCTGTGTGCCTAAACATTGGAGCTTCCCCACAAGTGACCCCATTTTGGAAAGGAGACCCCCCAAGGAACTTATCTAGATGCATAGTGAGCACTTTAAACCCTCAGGTGCTTCACAAATTGATCCGTAAAAATGAAAAAGTACTTTTTTTTCACAAAAAAATTCTTTTAGCCTCAATTTTTTAATTTTCACATATCTAGATGCATAGTGAGCACTTTAAACCAACAAGTGCTTCACAGAAGTTTATAACGCAGAGCCGTGAAAATAAAAAATAATTTTTCTTTCCTCAAAAATGATTTTTAGCCCAGAATTTTTTATTTTCCCAAGGGTAACAGGAGAAATTGGACCCCAAATGTTGTTGACCAGTTTGTCCTGAGTACGATGATACCCCATATGTGGGGGTAAACCACTGTTTGGGTGCACGGCAGGGCTTGGAAGGGAAGGCACGCCATTTGGCTTTTTGAATGGAAAATTAGCTCCAATCATTAGCGGACACCATGTCGCGTTTGGAGAGCCCCTGTGTGCCTAAACATTGGAGCTTCCCCATAAGTGACCCCATTTTGGAAACTAGACCTCCCAAGGAACTAATCTAGATGTGTGGTGAGCACTTTGAACCCCCAAGTGCTTCACAGAAGTTTATAACGCAGAGCCGTGAAAATAAAAAATAAATTTTCTTTCCTCAAAAATGATTTTTAGCCCAGAATTTTTTATTTTCCCAAGGGTAACAGGAGAAATTGGACCCCAAATGTTGTTGACCAGTTTGTCCTGAGTACGATGATACCCCATATGTGGGGGTAAACCACTGTTTGGGTGCACGGCAGGGCTTGGAAGGGAAGGCACGCCATTTGGCTTTTTGAATGGAAAATTAGCTCCAATCATTAGCGGACACCATGTCGCGTTTGGAGAGCCCCTGTGTGCCTAAACATTGGAGCTTCCCCATAAGTGACCCCATTTTGGAAACTAGACCTCCCAAGGAACTAATCTAGATGTGTGGTGAGCACTTTGAACCCCCAAGTGCTTCACAGAAGTTTATAACGCAGAGCCATGAAAATAAAAATAATTTTTCTTTTCTCCAAAAATTTTTTTTAGCCCTGAATTTTTTATTTTCCCAAGGGTAACAGGGGAAATTTGACCCCAATAGTTGTTGTCCAGTTTCTCCTGAGTACGCTGATACCCCATATGTGGGGGTAAACCACTGTTTGGGCACATGCCGGGGCTTGGAAGTGAAGTAGTGATGTTTTGAAATGCAGACTTTGATGGAATGCTCTGCGGGCGTCACGTTGCGTTTGCAGAGCCCCTGATGTGCCTAAACAGTAGAAACCCCCCACAAGTGACCCCATTTTGGAAACTAAACCCCCAAGGGAACTTATCTAGATGTGTGGTGAGCACTTTGAACCCCTAAGTGCTTCACAGAAGTTTATAACGCAGAGCCGTGAAAATAATAAATACGTTTTCTTTCCTCAAAAAAATTTTTTTTAGCCCTGATTTTTTTATTTTCCCAAGGGTAACAGGAGAAATTTGACCCCAAGAGTTGTTGTCCAGTTTCTCCTGAGTATGCTAATACCCCATATGTGGGGGTAAACCACTGTTTGGGCACATGCCGGGGCTTGGAAGTGAAGTAGTGATGTTTTGAAATGCAGACTTTGATGGAATGCTCTGCGGGCGTCACGTTGCGTTTGCAGAGCCCCTGATGTGCCTAAACAGTAGAAACCCCCCACAAGTGACCCCATTTTGGAAACTAAACCCCCAAGGGAACTTATCTAGATGTGTGGTGAGCACTTTGAACCCCTAAGTGCTTCACAGAAGTTTATAACGCAGAGCCGTGAAAATAATAAATACATTTTCTTTCCTCAAAAAAAGTTTTTTAGCCCTGATTTTTTTATTTTCCCAAGGGTAACAGGAGAAATTTGACCCCAAGAGTTGTTGATCAGTTTCTCCTGAGTACGCTGGTACCCCATATGTGGGGGTAAACCACTGTTTGGGCACACGTCGGGGCTCGGAAGGGAGAGAGCACCATTTTACTTTTTCAACGCAAGATTGGCTGGAATCAATGGTGGTGCCGTGTCGCGTTTGGAGACCCCCTGATGTGCCTAAAAAGTGGAAACCCCTCAATTCTAACTCCAACACTAACCCCAACACACCCCTAACTCTAATCCCAACCCTAACCACAACCCTAACCCCAACACACCCCTAACCCTAGTCTTACCCCTAATTCCAACCCTAACCCTAAGGCTATGTGCTCACATTGCGGATTTGTGTGGATTTTTCCGCAGTTTTTGAAAAATCTGCAGGTAAAACGCACTGCGCTTTACCTGCGGATTTACCGCGGATTTCCAGTGTTTTTTGTGTGGATTTCACTTGCGGATTCCTATTATGGAGCAGGTGTAAAACGCTGCGGAATTGCACAAAGAATTGACATGCTGCGGAAAATACAACGCAGCATTTCCGCGCTGTATTTTCTGCACCATGGGCACAGCGGATTTGGTTTTCCATAGGTTTAAGTGGTACTGTAAACGTGATGGAAAACTGATACGAATCCGCAGCGACCAATCCGCTGCGGATCCGCAGCCAAATCCGCACCGTGTGCACATAGCCTAATTCTAACCCTAATTCCAACCCTAACCCTAATTGCAACCCTAATTCTAACCCTAATTCTAACCCTAGCCCTAAGTGCAACCCTAGCCCTAAGTGCAACCCTAGCCCTAAGTGCAACCCTAGCCCTAAGTGCATCCCTAGCCCTAAGTGCAACCCTAGCCCTAAGTGCATCCCTAGCCCTAAGTGCATCCCTAGCCCTAAGTGCATCCCTAGCCCTAAGTGCAACCCTAGCCCTAAGTGCAACCCTAGCCCTAAGTGCAACCCTAAGTGCAACCCTAGCCCTAAGTGCAACCCTAGCCCTAAGTGCAACCCTAGCCCTAAGTGCAACCCTAGCCCTAAGTGCAACCCTAAGTGCAACCCTAGCCCTAAGTGCAACCCTAGCCCTAAGTGCAACCCTAGCCCTAAGTGCAACCCTAAGTGCAACCCTAAGTGCAACCCTAGCCCTAAGTGCAACCCTAAGTGCAACCCTAAGTGCAACCCTACCCCTAACCCTACCCCTAACCCTACCCCTAACCGTACCCCTAACCGTACCCCTAACCCTAATGGAAAAACAAAAATAATTATATTTTCTGTATTTTATTATTGTCCCTACCTATGGGGGTGATAAAGGGGGGGATTTATTTACTATTTTTTTTTATTTTGATCGCTGTGATAGAACTTATCACAGCGACCAAAATGTGCAGGAACGAATCTGCCGGCTGGCAGATTCAGCGGGCGCACTGCGCATGCGCCCGCCATTTTCCAAGATGGCGGCGCCCATGAAGAAGACGGCCGGACACCGGGAGGGACATCGGAGCTAGGTAAGTATGGGGGGGTGGGACCGGAACACGGGGGGGGGGGATCGGAGGACCTGGGGAGCCGACAGGAGGACCGGGGGAGCCGACAGGAGGGAGGAGGGGAGCGGAACGGAGATCGGGGCAAAAAGGACGACTGGGGAGGCGATCGGTGGGGTGGAGTGGGGCAGATCGGGGTCTCCAGCCATGGCAGATGCTATTGCAGCATCGGCCATGGCTGGATTGTAATATTTCACCATTTTCATAGGTGAAATATTACAAATCGCTCTGATTGGCTTTTGAAAGTGAAACTGCCAATCAGAGCGATCGTAGCCACGGGGGGGGTGAAGCCACCCCCCCTGGGCTGAAGTACCACTCCCACTGTCTCTGCAGATCGGGTAAAATGGGAGTTAACCCTTTCACCCGATCTGCAGGGACGCGATCATTCTGTGACACAGCATATGCGTCACAGGTCGGATTGGCACCGACTTTCATGACGCATACGCTGTGTCACAGGTTGGGAAGGGGTTAATAGGGAGAGAACAGTGAGAGTTCTTCTCTTTCAGCTCCTTGGGGAGTGAAGTCATAGAAAGTGAATGGAATACAGCGTTTAAAGGCAGGCTACATTCAGAGATGTCAGATTCATCATCACAGTTGTCATACTCCCCTACTGCTGCTAGCACCTTGTTAGGCCGTCTAGGACACTTAGGACAATTGATCAAGAAGTGGTCAGACTGGCCGCAGTAGAAACATAGACTTTCCCGAAGGCGATGGTCCCGGCACTCATTGATCTCGTTCCTCTGACCGGAATCAATTTGCATGGGGCACCTCCTCCACCTCCCGAGAGGTTTTACATGCAGGCTCTTTGGAAGGAAGGGAAAAGTTAGAAATACGGTTATATGCAGCAAATTTCTCCTGCCTACGCTCAGTAAGGCGAATGTCTATGCGCACACAATGCTGTATAAATGTCTCTAGCTTTTACGATACGATACGATACACTTTATTGATCCCGTGGGAAATTATGGTCTTGTGGTGACTCAGAGCGGGCTAGTTCATCTTTTACAATACTAGACAGACCCCTTTTAAAAATAGGCAGTTGTGCATAACTGTCCCAATTGGTATCTACCGCTAATCTCCTGAATTCAGTGGCATACTCAATAACAGAACGTTTAGCCTGGCGTAAAGACAACAAAGCAGATTCAGCGGTTGCACAGCAATTAGGGTCATCAAACATTAATGCCATAGCGGCCAAGAAATCATCCAAGTTATTTAACCGTGGGTCACGAGACTCAATCATCGGATTCGCCCAGGCGAGCGCTCGTGAGGTCAGCATTATTACACACAATACTTTGGATCTATCAGTAGGAAAACGGTCAGCATGCACATCAAAATATAGCATACATTGATTCACAGAGCCACGAAATTTGTCGCGATCACCATTAAATCTGAATGGGGACAACTTAGGTGGGCTAGCTGGTGGCTGTTGCCCAGAGGGTAAAGTCACTTGTGCAGCTATTTGCGTGCTTATGTCCTGAAAAGCCCACCCATACTGGGACTCTATGCCAGCAAGTTTGTTTTCCTGGGCTGCCATGCGGTTGCTGAAGTCCTGCAAAGTTTGTCCAAACACTTGTTGATTGTGTTCTAAGCTTCCAAACTTTTTTTGCAGACCTTCCACATCTTTCTGCAGTGATCTAATTATGGAAAACACCTGCTCTAATCTGCTCTCTGCAGTCATTGTTCCAGCGTCTCATTTTTTTTTATGGCTAGAGTATCCTGTAATAATTATAGGGGATAACTCAGGAGACTCTTTGCGTGGAACAAGACAACTACAGGACACAGTTTTATAAGTGGTAAAGTCTATATTATCACACGGTGATTCAAACAGGTGAGAGGGAAACTCAAGTCCACAACACTTGGTGTAAATATTAAATGCAGCTTACCAGTCTATAGGAAACTTCAGAGGAAAATGCAATCAAGCAGAAGGTCTATGAAGCACAGTTATTCTTGAGGATACTTGACACGAATAAATCCTTGTCTTAGTCCAAACACAGATAGATACGCTTATAAGGCAGTTCAAATCATATCTTAGCTCAACCAGGGAGGCCTGGTTAATAGTCTCAGGTTTTTGCAGAGCAGAAACAGCTTACATGTCCAGCAAATGAGATGGAAGTAAACACGAGCAGCAGATGAAGGAGGATTACTGGAAACTGGTGTATGCAGCAGGAACTCAGAGCAGACTAGCAGGATCACCACACAGGTTCACAGGAGCAGGTATATAGCCAGGGAGTAATCAGAGGTCAGGAGCTGGATGCAAGGCAGAATACTCTAGCACAGACTGAAGGCTGGGGTGGAGTTTTATAGAAAACCAGCTAGAATATTGAAAGGATATATTAAATTGAATAACCAGAAAAAACGTACTATCCTTTAAAACGATATTTTATTACTATTAACTTATCTAAAATTCCAATAAATAAAACTCAATTGTATGCAATCAACATCAGCCAACTGGGTTGGGTAAGCTAGAAAAATAGGGAGAAATTAGCAAATATGCCTGACACAGTCCCTGTAGGTGGCCCTAAAGTGTCTTAAACCTACCTACCAGCGGAGGTTGGCACCCTAGAATTCGATATGGCGCCCCCGCTCACCGTCGACTGTCCCTTCTCACCCTAGTAGGGTCCTACTTGCTACCCACACCCAGGTACCCACAGACATACACACACAAATTGACCAATAGGTCACACTAACCAAAAAACGTGAAAAAGTGAAAAAAGAAAAAAGTGAACGAAAAATTCTAAAAACACTGCAGACATTGCTGCATAATTACACTAAATAGCATGTACCCCACAGTTACCTCAAAAAAGTTTTTTGAGAAAAAAAGAAAAAAAATTTTTTGGATAGTGCAGAGTTATGGGGTACAGCGGGGCACAGTTGGAGTGTGCTTAGTTAAATATTCAGAGGTCATGAGTAGTGAAGCCTCTAATAGATGTAACAGTAGGTCACTGTCTTAGTTAGTGGTTGATGACCTGAAAATCATAGACAGACCAATAAGACTAATGTACAGAGTGGATCCCTAGGCAAGATAGCACCCCTCCGAAAAGGTTAGCAGATATATGAGTACACTCAATGGATGTAAGTATTTTGTTGGGTGATATAGATATTACACCCTAAATTGTCCAAAAAATAAAACAAAATATTCAACAAAAACAAAAACAAAAAAAAACCAAAAAAAAAATAGACCCAAATGAAAAAATTATCTGCCTTATAGGGTATCACATATAGTATTTCTCATTTAGTTTAAGGGCTAATGCACACCAGAATACAGAGATGACTGAGAACCATCCCTCATTACTCGCTCTATATTAGATGATCTGATAAGCTCATATTGCTATAAGTAGCATATTTGTCTGCACTCTAGATGCCATACGAGTTCCGCATCTTATAACATAGAAAAAATCAGCAAAACATTAAACAAAATCAAAAGAAAGAAAGAAACACAACACAAATTGGTATCACATATAGTGTCTCTCAATTGCGTTAGATTAGTGCATCTATAAGCCCAAAATATCTGAGGCCAATCCCTTATAGGATATCGCATATAGTATTTCTCATTTAGTTTAAGGGCTAATGCACATCAGAGTACAGAAACAGCTTAGAACCATCTCTCATTACCCTCTCTATAATAGATAGTCTGATACACTTTTATTGCTGTCAGTAACACATTAGTCTGCACTCTAGATGCCATACGAGTTCCGCATCTTATACCATAGAAACACAAAACAAATTGGTATCACACAAAGTGTCTCTCAGTTGCGTTGGATTAGTGCATCTATAAGCCCAAAATATCTGAGGCCAATCCCTTATAGGATATCGCATATAGTATTTCTCATTTGGTTTAGGGGCTAATGCACATCAGAATACAGAAACAGCTGAGAACCATCTCTCATTACTCTCTCTATAATAGATAGTCTGATACACTTTTATTGCTGTCAGTGACACATTAGTCTGCACTCTAGATGCCATATGAGTTCCGCATCTTATACCATAGAAAAACTTAGCAAAATATTAAACAAAGTCAGAAAAAAGAAAGAAACACAAAACAAATAGGTATCACATAAAGTGTCTCTCAATAACGTTAGATTAGTGCATCTACAAGCCCAAAATGTCTGAGACCAATCCCTTATAGGATATCGCATATAGTATTTCTCATTTGGTTTAGGGGCTAATGCACATCAGAGTACAGAAACAACTGAGAACCATCTCTCATTACCCTCTCTATAATGGATAATCTGATACACTTTTATTGCTGTCAGTGACACATTAGTCTGCACTCTAGATGCCATACGAGTTCCGCATCTTATAGCAAAGAAAAAATTAACAAAATATTCAACAAAATCAGAAAAAAGGAAAAAACACAAAACAAATTGGTGTCACATAAATTGTCTCTCAATAACATTAGATTAGTGCATCTACAAGCCCAAAATGTCTGAGGCCAATCCCTCATTGCTATCCTATAAGCAAGTACTGTACTTGGTCTGTCTTGACAAAGAAACATAAAGAAAAAAACTTATCTGAGTAGGTGACATATTCAGTCCCATCTCGCCATCCCTACGCGTTTCACCCCTTCCCAGTTTAGGGGCTCATCAGGGGATAAATTCGGATATAGCAACAATGGCTTCAGAGGTCTAGCAACAATGGCTACAGGAGTGGGTTTCAGCCAGGCTTTTTTCTGATTTTGTTGAATATTTTGTTAATTTTTTCTTTGCTATAAGATGCGGAACTCGTATGGCATCTAGAGTGCAGACTAATGTGTCACTGACAGCAATAAAAGTGTATCAGATTATCCATTATAGAGAGGGTAATGAGAGATGGTTCTCAGTTGTTTCTGTACTCTGATGTGCATTAGCCCCTAAACCAAATGAGAAATACTATATGCGATATCCTATAAGGGATTGGTCTCAGACATTTTGGGCTTGTAGATGCACTAATCTAACGTTATTGAGAGACACTTTATGTGATACCTATTTGTTTTGTGTTTCTTTCTTTTTTCTGACTTTGTTTAATATTTTGCTAAGTTTTTCTATGGTATAAGATGCGGAACTCGTATGGCATCTAGAGTGCAGACTAATGTGTCACTGACAGCAATAAAAGTGTATCAGACTATCTATTATAGAGAGAGTAATGAGAGATGGTTCTCAGCTGTTTCTGTATTCTGATGTGCATTAGCCCCTAAACCAAATGAGAAATACTATATGCGATATCCTATAAGGGATTGGCCTCAGATATTTTGGGCTTATAGATGCACTAATCCAACGCAACTGAGAGACACTTTGTGTGATACCAATTTGTTTTGTGTTTCTATGGTATAAGATGCGGAACTCGTATGGCATCTAGAGTGCAGACTAATGTGTTACTGACAGCAATAAAAGTGTATCAGACTATCTATTATAGAGAGGGTAATGAGAGATGGTTCTAAGCTGTTTCTGTACTCTGATGTGCATTAGCCCTTAAACTAAATGAGAAATACTATATGCGATATCCTATAAGGGATTGGCCTCAGATATTTTGGGCTTATAGATGCACTAATCTAACGCAATTGAGAGACACTATATGTGATACCAATTTGTGTTGTGTTTCTTTCTTTCTTTTGATTTTGTTTAATGTTTTGCTGATTTTTTCTATGTTATAAGATGCGGAACTCGTATGGCATCTAGAGTGCAGACAAATATGCTACTTATAGCAATATGAGCTTATCAGATCATCTAATATAGAGCGAGTAATGAGGGATGGTTCTCAGTCATCTCTGTATTCTGGTGTGCATTAGCCCTTAAACTAAATGAGAAATACTATATGTGATACCCTATAAGGCAGATAATTTTTGAATTTGGGTCTATTTTTTTTTTTTTTGTTTTTGTTTTTGTTGAATATTTTGTTTTATTTTTTGGACAATTTAGGGTGTAATATCTATATCACCCAACAAAATACTTACATCCATTGAGTGTACTCATATATCTGCTAACCTTTTCGGAGGGGTGCTATCTTGCCTAGGGATCCACTCTGTACATTAGTCTTATTGGTCTGTCTATGATTTTCAGGTCATCAACCACTAACTAAGACAGTGACCTACTGTTACATCTATTAGAGGCTTCACTACTCATGACCTCTGAATATTTAACTAAGCACACTCCAACTGTGCCCCGCTGTACCCCATAACTCTGCACTATCCAAAAAAATTTTTTTCTTTTTTTCTCAAAAAACTTTTTTGAGGTAACTGTGGGGTACATGCTATTTAGTGTAATTATGCAGCAATGTCTGCAGTGTTTTTAGAATTTTTCGTTCACTTTTTTCTTTTTTCACTTTTTCACGTTTTTTGGTTAGTGTGACCTATTGGTCAATTTGTGTGTGTATGTCTGTGGGTACCTGGGTGTGGGTAGCAAGTAGGACCCTACTAGGGTGAGAAGGGACAGTCGACGGTGAGCGGGGGCGCCATATCGAATTCTAGGGTGCCAACCTCCGCTGGTAGGTAGGTTTAAGACACTTTAGGGCCACCTACAGGGACTGTGTCAGGCATATTTGCTGATTTCTCCCTATTTTTCTAGCTTACCCAACCCAGTTGGCTGATGTTGATTGCATACAATTGAGTTTTATTTATTGGAATTTTAGATAAGTTAATAGTAATAAAATATCGTTTTAAAGGATAGTACGTTTTTTCTGGTTATTCAGTGGAGTTTTATAGCAGGAAGACATAGTGCACATGAGACCAAAGACGCCATCTTGGAAAAGGGCAGTAATGCACAAAAGGTAAAAAATGTTCAGAGTCCTGACACTACCAATAGCGTTTTCAGCTGTGATACTTGCAAAAGGGAGTGCTACTAGGTAGTCACCATTCAGTGCGCCTAAAATACAAAGTTAGGCTGTGTGCACACGTTGCAGATTTTTTGCGTTGTTTTCGCGTTTTACGCTATAAAAACTCGAAAAAAATGCATACATTATGCATCCCATCATTTAGAATGCATTCCACAATTTTTGTGCGCATGATGCGTTTTTTTCGGCGAAAAAAATGCATCGCGGTAAAAAACGCAGCATGTTCATTAATTTTGCGGATTTTTTGTGGATTTACCACTATATTATTGCATTGGGAACCTCCGGAAAATCCGCAAAAAAACCGCACCAAAAATGCGGTAAAAACGCGCAAAAAACGCATGCGGATTTCTTGCAGAAAATGTCCTGTTTTGCTCAGGAAATTTCTGCAAGAAATCCTGAACATGTGCACATAGCCTAAATGTGTTATATTTAACTTTAGGCTTTTTAGAGATAATCTTCAACTTGCTTAACTGTTCACAATAACAGCAATTTTGACCAGGGGTGCCCAAACTTTTACATGCCACTGTAATTGAAAAGTTTTGTTATCAGAAGCAGATCAAGTAAATCTTGTGATGTGAACATGAGTTTACAAACAAAAACTGCGCATGTCCACATATGAAATTCCCCTTTGTTAGTAGCCAAGTAGCTGTTTTCTGTGGAGAGACAGTGAAAGTGCTTGGCAGGGAGTGGGTGCCTTACATGAAACACAATGTACCCCAGCATCTACTTTTTTTAAAAATTTTAAAAGCAAGGACTATATAATACAGGAATGTCTCTTTTTCTCTTTTTAGTAGCTCTAGAAATGGCATTAAATTTAACTGAATGTTGTATAGGAAAAATGAAGGAAGGTAATGTATTGATGATATTTCATTATCTTTAGATACAACTTGATTTCTATTCTTTTGTTTTGCTGCGATATTGGCACAAGACAAAATCCATTATGGGTATCCTCCGTTTTTCAAGTTAAAGCAAACTCTATTGACTTCAAATCTGTAATTATTATTATTACTTATTTATATAGCACCATTGATTTCATGGTGCTGTACATGAGGAGGGGTTACATACAAATTTCAGATATCACTTACAGTAAGCAAACTAACAATTACAGACTGATACAGAGGGGCGAGGACGCTGCCCTTGCGGGCTTACATTCTGCATGATGGTGGGGATGGAGACAATAGGTTGAGGGTTGTAGGAGCTCCGGTGTTGGTGAGGCGGTAGCTTCAGTAGTGGTGAGGTGGCAGCCGGGTCAGTGCAGGCTGTAGGCTTTCCTGAAGAGGTGGGTTTTCAGGTTCCGTCTGAAGGATCCGAATGCGATTGATAGTCGGACGTGTTGGGGCAAAGAATTCCAGAGGATGGGGGATATTCGGGAGAAGTCTTGGAGGCGGTTGGGTGAGGAGCGAATAAGTGTGGAGGAGAGAAGGAGGTCTTGGGAGGACCGGAGATTACGTGAGGGAGATACCAGGAGAATAGTTCAGAGATATATGTAGGAGACAGGTTATGGATGGCTTTGTAGGTCAGTATTAGTAATTTGAACTGGATACGCTGAGGGAATGGGAGCCAGTTAAGAGATTTGCAGAGGGGGGAAGCGGAGGAGTAGCGAGGAGAGAGATTAATTATTCGGGCAGCAGAGTTAAGGATGGACTGGAGAGGTGCAAGAGTGTTAGCAGGGAGGGAGGCCACAGAAAAGGATGTTGCAGTAGTCAAGGCGGGAGATGATGAGGGCATGCACAAGCATTTTAGTAGATTGATGGTTGAGGAAAGGACGGATTCTGGAGATATTTTTGAGCTGGAGGCGACAGGAGGTGGAAAGAGCTTGGATGTGCGGTTTGAAGGACAGGGCAGAGTCAAGGGTTACTCCGAGGCAGTGGACTTCCGGGTGTTATGCTGCTGCCACAACAAGCCAAAGGGCTAACATGGCGGGTGCTGTGTCCCCCAATGATTTGCTTGGAGAAAAGGATTTTACGGTGAGGACACAAAAATCACTGTCTCTCCTTCGCCTCATTGGCGGACACAGGACCATGGGACGTCCTAAAGCAGTCCCTGGGTGGGAAAACGCCACAACAGGTGAAACCTCGCACACCCAATGTTTAAAGAATTGTGATGACATGAAGCCTACAGATGCAAAACTGCTGATTGCAGAATCTGTCTCTTGAGGGCCGCATCTGAAGAAGCTTGAACATGAATGTTGTAATGTTTAGCGAACATGTGAAGACTGGACCAAGTCGCAGCCTTACACACTTGCTGTGCGGATGCCTGTTGCCGAATGGCCCAGGAGACCCCACTGACCAAGTGCAGTGTGCCTTAGTCCCCGCGGGGATAGGCTGGCCTTTGACACGGTAACCTTCGTGGATCGCTGAATGATGGATCCTTAAAAAGCCAACCCTCGATCCAACAGCTATGTCCAGCTATCGCTCCCATTTGCTTCCAAACTCCTGGAGCAGCATGTCCACACTGAACTTTCCTCCCACTTCTCATCTAACTTGCTCTTTGACAATCTACAATCTAGTTTCCGCCCCCATCACTCAACTGTGACAGCCCTGACCAAAATCACTAACGACCTACTTACAGCCAAAGCTAACGGACAATACTCTGTACTCCTCCTTCTAGACCTGTCCTCTGCTTTTGACACAATTGGCATCAAAGACCTCGCCCTATCCTGGATCTCCTCTTACCTTTCCAACCGCACATTAAGCATCTCTCACTCCCACTCTACCCCCTCATCCCACCCTTTCTCTGTTGGAGTCCCCCAAGGCTCTGTTCTAGGACCCCTACTCTTTTCAATCTATACACTCGGCCTGGGACAACTCATAAAGTCTCATGGATTCCAGTACCACCTTTATGCTGATGACACTCAGATCTACCTTTCTGGCCCAGACACAGCATCTCTACTGTCCAGAATCCAGAAGTGTCTATCAGCCATATCCTCCTTCTTCTCCTCTCGCTTCCTCAAACTCAATGTGGACAAATCTGAACTCATCATCTTTCCTCCATCTCATAGATCTTCCTTACCTGACCTACCTATCGCAATTAATGACATCACGCTTTCCCCCATACCGTAATCATTAATATCACAACATTTGCCTTTGCCTCTCAGGAGTTCTCCTGCTGGAATACCCATGATGACACGGGGAAAGTGGAAGGCTTTGTTACATGCGGATTCCTTACTGCAAACTGGAGAGCGCGCCCTCTGAGCTGCAGGACACACTGTCAATATGACATCCAGGAATGTAATGGTCAAAAGTATGAATAGATAGAGGGTGGGCCAGGAGTACATCGTGTGTTCACGTGAGGCAACCACTTTGGGCCAAGGGCTTTCACCATGCCTTTTGTCAGATGCTCCACAGAACACAACTACTTGGCATCAAGCAAAGGAGAAGTTCCAATGTGCATGTGAGCAATTTTATGCTGTAAACACATGTTCACATTATGCGATTTTACATCTTCCAATAACAAAACTTTTATATCAAAACATTCCATGAATTGTAATACTGTTTTTGTTGTGTATCTGATCACTTGCACAGCCTGCGAACTACAATATGCTGGATAACCTACTGGTAACTTAAAACACGAATTTGCTAACATTTTGTCTGAAGCAGCCAGCACAATGAAAAGACCCCATGTCAGCACATTGCATCACCAAACATGCAGAAAACACATCTCTATTACAAGTCTCATCGCTTTTCCACCACCCTCTCCACATCTACACAAACTGCATAGTATACATAACCAAAATCCAATAGTGGACTCACCACCTCAAAAGACAATACTAATCAACAAGCACCATACCCATTGCAGGTGAAAAAGAGGCATAGGCAAATATAAAAAAAACATATATACTTTATTACACAATAATAAAAAACAAGACAAGGATATTCATAAAAAACTGATGGCAGGCAGAGCAGGACAATATGACAACATACCGTACTCATGAACTATTAAAGCCGTAAGAAATGCACCATAATACAATAATATAAAATAGTTAATAAATCTGCATAATGACTTGTATTTATAGTCTATATATGCAGAATAAACTAATGAAAAAGTACATATATATATTAATGCACTATGCTTAAATTAATCCAGGAAATAATCTCTATATATAACTCCCCAGGGAAACATTATCAATACTTTATGGGAGCCTAAACTACCAAAATTGTTTCTCCTTTGTAAGCAGCATATCAGTATAAGAAAGTGTCTAGTGCAACAGAAAAAAAGGTGCTATATCATATCACTAGCTTAAATGGCAGGTACAACCCACTAACATTAGCTACATCATAAACGGCTATAGTCCCATATCACTTACATAAATATGCTTCCTGTCCTGCGTGCTCCTCAGTCACCCCGACAGCGCCTTTTCGCCTTTGTGGCTTCCTCAAAATGTAAGTGATATGGGACTATAGCCGTTTATGATGTAGCTAATGTTAGTGGGTTGTACCTGCCATTTAAGCTAGTGATATGATATAGCACCTTTTTTTCTGTTGCACTAGACACTTTCTTATACTGATATGCTGCTTACAAAGGAGAAACAATTTTGGTAGTTTAGGCTCCCATAAAGTATTGATAATGTTTCCCTGGGGAGTTATATATAGAGATTATTTCCTGGATTAATTTAAGCATAGTGCATCAATATATATATGTACTTTTTCATTAGTTTATTCTGCATATATAGACTATAAATACAAGTCATTATGCAGATTTATTAACTATTTTATATTATTGTATTATGGTGCGTTTCTTACGGCTTTAATAGTTCATGAGTACGGTATGTTGTCATATTGTCCTGCTCTGCCTGCCATCAGTTTTTTATGAATATCCTTGTCTTGTTTTTTATTATTGTGTAATAAAGTATATACAGTGGGGCAAAAAAGTATTTAGTCAGTCAGCAATAGTGCAAGTTCCACCACTTAAAAAGATGAGAGGCGTCTGTAATTTACATCATAGGTAGACCTCAACTATGGGAGACAAACTGAGAAAAAAAAATCCAGAAAATCACATTGTCTGTTTTTTTTATCATTTTATTTGCATATTATGGTGGAAAATAAGTATTTGGTCAGAAACAAACAATCAAGATTTCTGGCTCTCACAGACCTGTAACTTCTTCTTTAAGAGTCTCCTCTTTCCCCCACTCATTACCTGTAGTAATGGCACCTGTTTAAACTTGTTATCAGTGTAAAAAGACACCTGTGCACACCCTCAAACAGTCTGACTCCAAACTCCACTATGGTGAAGACCAAAGAGCTGTCAAAGGACACCAGAAACAAAATTGTAGCCCTGCACCAGGCTGGGAAGACTGAATCTGCAATAGCCAACCAGCTTGGAGTGAAGAAATCAACAGTGGGAGCAATAATTAGAAAATGGAAGACATTCAAGACCACTGATAATCTCCCTCGATCTGGGGCTCCACGCAAAGTCCCACCCCGTGGGTCAGAATGATCACAAGAACGGTGAACAAAAATCCCAGAACCACGCGGGGGGACCTAGTGAATGAACTGCAGAGAGCTGGGACCAATGTAACAAGGCCTACCATAAGTAACACACTACGCCACCATGGACTCAGATCCTGCAGTGCCAGACGTGTCCCACTGCTTAAGCCAGTACATGTCCGGGCCCATCTGAAGTTTGCTAGAGAGCATTTGGATGATCCAGAGGAGTTTTGGGAGAATGTCCTATGGTCTGATGAAACCAAACTGGAACTGTTTGGTAGAAACACAACTTGTCGTGTTTGGAGGAAAAAGAATACTGAGTTGCATCCATCAAACACCATACCTACTGTGGTGGTGGAAACATCATGCTTTGGGGCTGTTTCTCTGCAAAGGGGCCAGGACGACTGATCCGGGTACATGAAAGAATGAATGGGGCCATGTATCGTGAGATTTTGAGTGCAAACCTCCTTCCATCAGCAATGGCATTGAAGATGAAACGTGGCTGGGTCTTTCAACATGACAATGATCCAAAGCACACCGCCAGGGTAACGAAGGAGTGGCTTCGTAAGAAGCATTTCAAGGTCCTGGAGTGGCCTAGCCAGTCTCGAGATCTCAACCGTATAGAAAACCTTTGGAGGGAGTTGAAAGTCCGTGTTGCCAAGCGAAAAGCCAAAAACATCACTGCTCTAGAGGAGATCTGCATGGAGGAATGGGCCAACATACCAACAACAGTGTGTGGCAACCTTGTGAAGACTTACAGAAAACGTTTGACCTCTGTCATTGCCAACAAAGGATATATTACAAAGTATTGAGATGAAATTTTGTTTCTGACCAAATACTTATTTTCCACCATAATATGCAAATAAAATGATAAAAAAACAGACAATGTGATTTTCTGGATTTTTTTTTCTCAGTTTGTCTCCCATAGTTGAGGTCTACCTATGATGTCAATTACAGACGCCTCTCATCTTTTTAAGTGGTGGAACTTGCACTATTGCTGACTGACTAAATACTTTTTTGCCCCACTGTATGGTTTTTTATATTTGCCTATGCCTCTTTTTCACCTGCAATGGGTATGGTGTTTGTTGATTAGTATTACAAACTGCATAGTGCTTCCTCCGGTGGCCTACACGGTAGTAGTATCCTCTCTTTTGTGACCGACAAAGTTCCTTTATCCAGAAAAATAAAATAGATCACAATAGTAATGCCCCCTCTGTGCCCAAACATGTCAGTAATTTCCCCCTTTATGGCTCCCAAACAGTAGTAATCCCTGCATTTATGCACGTACAGTAGGAATGTCCCTCTTTTCAGCCCCAGTACAGATTACTCCTATCACTCTACCGATATCCCACCACTCTACAGCTGCACCTCTCCTAAGAGGGTCTTCTAATGCTCCTCTTTGTCAAGCCCTTAATTGGGAACTGCTACATGACTCCACCCTTAAGGTACCTTCACACGAAGCGACGCTGCAGCGATAGCGACAACGATGCCGATCGCTGCAGCGTCGCTGTTTGATCGCTGGAGAGCTGTCACACAGACCGCTCTCCAGCGACCAACGATGCCGAGGTCCCCGGGTAACCAGGGTAAACATCGGGTTGCTAAGCGCAGGGCCGCGCTTAGTAACCCGATGTTTACCCTGGTTACCAGCGTAAAAGTAAAAAAAACAAACAGCACATACTTACATGCGTCCCCCAGCATCTGCTTCCTGACACTGACTGAGCTCCGGCCCTAACAGCACAGCGGTGACGTCACCGCTGTGCTTTCACTTTCACTTTAGGGCCGGCGCTCAGTAAGTGTCAGGAAGCAGACGCTGGGGGACGCATGTAAGTATGTGCTGTTTGTTTTTTTTACTTTTACGCTGGTAACCAGGGTAAACATCGGGTTACTAAGCGCGGCCCTGCGCTTAGTAACCCGATGTTTGCCCTGGTTACCAGTGTAAAACATCGCTGGTATCGTTGCTTTTGCTTTCAAACACAACGATACACGGCGATCGGACGACCAAATAAAGTTCTGGACTTTATTCAGCGACCAGCGACATCACAGCAGGATCCTGATCGCTGCTGCGTGTCAAACGAAACGATATCGCTAGCCAGGACGCTGCAACGTCACGGATCGCTAGCGATGTCGTTTCGTGTGAAGGTACCTTAACTCTTTGTTCCACACTTTACAGAGGGCTGCTGCCTGCCATGTGGCTTAGCCACACACTGACTCACTTCATGCTTGTCAGCCCTTTTTATAGTCTATGGAGGATTTAGTGCTAGTATAGCATTAATGCATTAAATACATACACAAAGAACCAATGGGGGAAAAACAACGAACACCTAAAAGAGTGCACTCTGCTTACTATACCAAGTGAATGAGAAGCTTTGATTGTCTAGACTGGATGTAACTGTAGCAAGCACTCAGCTGTGAGCAAGACTTGTTCATAGAAGCCAATGGACCAGCGTAGTTCATGTGTTCAGAAAAGTATCCCAGAGGTATAATAAAAAAGAAAACATAATAATAAGTAAATGACCCATGAGACTTCTTGATGACAGGTTGTGAGGATTTTTATGATCTCATCAGTGTCAGGTCCTCATTAATAAACAAGTCTCTAAACAATTAGAATGTAAACATCCTGATACAATTGGTTTCCTCTAGAATTTGAGCTCAGATGTGCTCCCCTGACGCACAATCGTTGTACATCTGTCCCAATAGGGGATTGTTTCTCTAAAACTGACTATTTGTGTGAGTTCTCCCAGAGGTAAACAAGAAATACAGAACTTCATGGTAACAAATTGTTTTGTACAGACAGTGGTGGTATACTTACAGGACCCCAAAGCAAAAACACAGAATGATCAATCCTAAAGATTCAATTATTTTACAGTCATATATAAATAATAACATTCTTGCTACCTGAAGCTACCACAAAGGGGAGCTCACTGAATTTGAAGCTATATAGCCACAACTAGTAGGAGCTCAGTGCATATGAATGTATACAGGCACCACTAGAAGAAGCTCAGTGCATATGAATTTATATGAGCCACCATTAGAGGGAGCTCAGTGCATATAAGTCTATACAGCCACCACTAGAAGGAGCTCAGTGCATATGAATTTATATGAGCCACCACAAGGGGGAGCTAAGTGCATATAAGTCTATACAGCCACCACTGAAAGGCGCTTATTGCATATAAATTTATATGAGCCACCACTATGGGGAGCTTAGTGAATATGAATCTACTAGATGGTGGCCGATTCTAACGCATCGGGTATTCTAGAATATGTATGTATGTATGTATATAGCAGCCACATAGTATATAGCACAGGCCACGTAGTATATAGGAGCCATGTAGTATATAGCAGACAAATACTACGTGGCCTGTGCTATATACTATGTGGCTGCTATATGCATAAATACATACATATTGTAGAATACCCGATGCGTTAATACAGGCCACGCAGTATATAACACAGCCCAAACAGTATATAACAGAGGTGTCAAACTGCATTCCTCGAGGGCCGCCAACAGGTCATGTTTTCAGGATTTCCTTGTGTTGCACAGGTGATAATTTAATCACCTGCACAGAATGATTCCAGCACCTTGTGTAATGCTAAGGAAATCCTGAAAACATGACCTGTTGGCGGCCCTCGAGGAATGCAGTTTGACACCTCTGGTATATAACACAGCCCACGTACTATATAACACAGCCCACGCAGTATATAGCAGCCACGCAGTATATAACACAGGCCACGCAGTATATAACACAGGGCACGTAGTATATAGCACAGCCCACGCAGTATATCACACAGCCCATGTAGTATATAGCAGCCACGCGGTAGATAACACAGCCCACACAGTATTTAGCAGTGTGGGCACATATTCCTGTTAAAAAAATATAATTAAAATAAAAAATAGTTATATACTCACCCGCCGGGATACAGCGAAGCTCTGGCGATAAGCGCGCGAGACCACTAAGTCGTCTGGGTAATTTCGCAATGCATCTCTGGGAATGGAAGATGGCGGCAGGCGCAAGCGCATCGTCATACGACTGAAGGTGAGAATAGCAGGTTTTTTGTTTTTTTATTATTTTTAACATTAGATCTTTTTACTATTGATGCTGCATACGCAGCATCAATAGTAAAAAGTTGGGGACACACAGGGTTAATAGCAGCGGTAACGGAGTGCGTTACCCGCGGCATAACGCGGTCCGTTACCGCTGGCATTAACCCTGTGTGAGCGGTGACTGCAGGGAGTATGGAGCGGGCACTGACGGCAGGAGAATGTGGAGCGGGTGCCGTGCACTGACTGCCGGGGAGTAGGGAGGGACTAATCGGACTGTGCCCGTCGCTGATTGGTCGTGGGCGTTTTGCCGGGAACAATCAGCGACTTGGATTTCCGTGACAGACAGAGGCCGTGACCAATGAATATCCGTGACAGACAGACAGACAGACAGAAAGACGGAAGTGACCCTTAGACAATTATATATATAGATACAGCCACAACTAGGGGGAGCTCCTTACATATAAATCCATGCATCCACCACTAGGGGGAGCTCAGTACATATACATCTATTTAGGCTCCACAAGAAGGAGCTAACTGAATATGAATCTATATAATCTGCTGTATATAACCTCCACTAGGAGCAGCACAGTGAATATGAATTTATACAGCCACCACTAGGAGGAGCTCAGTATAAATTGAAGTATACAGCTATTAACTTTGAAGGGAAAGTTAAAATCTCAATATATTCAGCTCCCCAGGTGATGGCTATAGGGAAATGCAATTTTTTATCTGAGCATACAGAAGATCGAGAGACCTGGAAGGTAAACGAAAGCTTGGTATCTCTTTAAAGGAAAAAATATAAAAGCAACCGAGTGATGAAGAAAACAGAAAAATAGTGATTCAACAGACATAAAATATTCTACAGACAAATGAAATGACAACTATTAATTTCCCCTCTCTTACATCAAAAGGAGGTGACCAAAGAAAGGTCTCTCAATGCAATTTTAGCTAGGGCTTCAGCACGTGAGAGTGATAGAATACATTTGTGTAGGTCCCAAACCCAGATAAGGCATGTTTACAACTGTAGACGGGCATGCTAATCATAGTGGGCATCGTGGGCACCTTAACAGATGATAATGCAGTCACTGAATAAAGAACACTAAAAAAGACCAAAGATCTACAGTATATTACTGCCATACAGTAACCATAATAACAGTGCTGCAAACCTATAAGGGATAACAGTATATATAAGAAACTGGCTGGAAGACGTTGTCATGATGGTCTGGGTCAGATGGAAAAGAAGGGAAAAGTTAAAGACTCCAATCAGAAAGGATGTCACTAGGAGTAGATATCTCTCTCTCTTTGTATATATAATAAAGAGAGTGATATCAACTCCTGGGTAATGTCCTATCTGATCGGAGTCTTTCACTTTTACTTTCTTTCCTATCTGACCCAGACCACCATGATGACTACTTCCAGTCATGACTCGCCTGCAAAGTTTGCAACGCAAATATTTTACTTCTCACCTTTCCAGCTCCTGCCATCTATTCTCAACCGACAAAAACACAAAAGTTAAACATTATAAGGTGTTCCTAAAAAGTAATAATGTCCAGTAAAAATGTATTTCCTCCTTCCCTTATGGCCGGCTCTGTCTGGTTATATAGTATTTCGGTGCACACCCCTGATGACACCATCCAAAACCTTTTAAGGCTCATAATACTATGCTGTGCCTATGTATTCAGGTAATAGAGCATGCTGCTACCACCACATCATTTCCAGTGGTTTATCTGTAAAGTGGCCACGAGCGGTAGTCATGACCAAGCTGCAGTCTGGTTACGCCCTGCGCTTTACAGGAACATAGTGTCCCAGTGTGCTATCAGATGTGGGGTGCTTCACATTTACTTCTAGGCCGCATGCCTCCATTGCCTCCAGGCCGTCATCCTCAGGAGCCGTTGCACATAATTCAGGGACATCAAATTCATTGTAACAAGCAAACGTTTACTGGTCAGATCAAGTTCATCAAGTGGTAACACGTGGGATAGAGCTCAGCACGTCGTATTCCTTACTTTCTTAGGCTACGTTCACATTAGCGGCGGGCGCCGCAGCGGCGGGCGCCGCAGCGGCGCCGCATGCGTCATGCACCCCTATATTTAACATGGGGGCGCATGGACATGCGTCGCACTTGCGTTTTGCGCCGCATGCGTCGCTGCGGCGCCCGCGTCCGGGCGCAGAGGACGCAGCAAGTTGCATTTTTGCTGCGTCCAAAATCAATTAAAAAAAGGACGCATGCGGCGCAAAACGCAGCGTTGTGCATGCGTTTTGCTGCGTCTTTGTTTGCGTTGTGCGCTGCGGCGCCGACGCTGCGGCGCACAACGCAAATGTGATCGTAGCCTTAGCTGGTTTGGCTTTTATCCTAAGTCATGTGACAAGGATATGAATTCTAGGACTGCTACTTCCTATTGGTGGCACTAGAGTTCTAGTCCTCTTCCTCTCTGAAGAGACAATTTGCTTACTTTCTTAGCACAACACATCTTCAGCCCTACCATTCATTCCTCCTTGAGCGTTCCTTCGCCGCTGGCTCTGTTAGCTAAAGGGATCTGTAAAAACCTAAAGAAAGAAAAACCCATTAAAAATAACTTTTAATGTTAAAGGGTTTATCCAGGACTTTATAAAAAAAATGTACCTAAGAACTAACAGGCAGGGAATCCGTCTGTCAATCAGAATGAGGTCGGCTGTCTCTCCCTGTCAACAGAGCAAAGCGGAGAAGAAGCCTCTGCAATGTGAACGTGACGTCAGCAGAGGCTTCTGAATCCCCGGCAGGAGTGTCTGTGACCGATCGCTGCTGGGTAAGAATGGCGCCGGATACAACAGACAGGTAAGTTGCAATTACCTGCCTGTTAGTGCTTAGGTATGTTTTTGTTTTTTTATAAAGTCCCGGATATACCCCTTAATCCATTTCTGACATTAGACGTACTATCCCATCGAGTTGGGGTGGGCCCGTATGCCCACCGACGGGATAGTACGTCATAGCGATCGGCCGCGCTCACGGGGGGAGCGCGGCCGATCGCGGCCGGGTGTCAGCTGACTATCGCAGCTGACATCCGGCACTATGTGCCAGGAGCGGTCACGGACCGCCCCTGGCATACTAACCCCTGACACACTGCGATCAAACATCATCGCAGTGTTCCGGGGGCATAGGGAAGCATCGCACAGGGAGGGGGCTCCTTGCGTGCTTCCCTGAGACCCTCGGAGCAACGCGATGTGATCGCTTTGCTCCGAGGGTCACCTATCTTTTTCTCCCTGCAGGCCCCGGATCCAAAATGGTCGCGGGGCTGCATCCGGGT
This sequence comes from Ranitomeya variabilis, assembly GCF_051348905.1. Taxonomy (NCBI): domain Eukaryota; kingdom Metazoa; phylum Chordata; class Amphibia; order Anura; family Dendrobatidae; genus Ranitomeya; species Ranitomeya variabilis. The sequence goes on along the minus strand of NC_135233.1, from coordinate 251,973,114 downwards.
CCTGCAAGGAGGTGGCTTACCAGCGCCTGCTCAAACCAAGTGATCTAACCCTATAACATGATGCCTCCCCCCCGGGGCAATGTTATGAAGTAAAAAAAAAAATATTCACATGTGTAAAAAAAAAAATTCCTAAATAAAGAAAAAAAAAAATTGTTCCCATAAATACATTCCTTTATCTAAGTAAAGAAAAAAAACAGTAAATGTACACATATTTAGTATCACCGCATCCGTAATGACCCGACCTATAAAACTGTCCCACTAGTTCAGTGAACACCGTAAAAAAAAATTAAGAAAAACAAGGCAAAAAACAACCCTTTATTATCATACCGCCGAACAAAAAGTGGAATAGCACGCGATCAAAAAGACAGATATAAATACCCATGGTACCGGTGAAAATGTCATCTTGTCCCGCAAAACAAGAACCACCATACAGCATCATCAGTGAAAAAATAAAAAAGTTATAGTCCTCAGAATAAAGCGATGCAAAAATAATTATTTTTTCTATAAAAGTTTTTATCGTATAAAAGCGCCAAAACATAAAAAAATAAGCTAAATGAGGTATCGCTGTAATCGTGCTGACCCGAAGAATAAAACTGCTTTATCCATTTTACCAAACGCGGAACGGTATAAACGCCCCCCTCCCCCAAAAGAAATTCATGAATAGCTGGTTTTTGGTCATACTGCCTCACAAAAATCGGAATGAAAAGCGATCAAAAGATTTCACGTGCCTAGAAATGATACCAATAAAAACATCAACTCGTCCCGCAAAAAACAAGACCTCACATGACTCTGTGGACCAAAATATGGAAAAATTATAGCTCTCAAAATGTGGTAACACAAAAAAATATTTTTTGCAATAAAAAGCGTCTTTTAGTGTGTGACAGCTGGCAATCATAAAAATCCGCTAAAAAACCCGCTATAAAAGTAAATCAAACCCCACTTCATCACCCCCTTAGTTAGGGAAAAAAAATGTATTTATTTCCATTTTCCCATTAGGGTTAGGGCTAGGGTTAGGGCTAAAGTTAGGGTTAGGGCTAGGGTTAGGGCTAGGGCTAGGGTTAGGGCTAGGGTTAGGGCTAGGGTTGGGGTTAGGGCTAGGGCTAGGGTTGTGGCTAGGGTTAGGGTTAGGGTTGGGGCTAGGGTTAGGGTTGGGGTTAGGGTTGGGGCTAGGGTTAGGGTTTGGATTACATTTACGGTTGGGATTAGGGTTAGGGGTGTGTCAGGGTTAGGGGTGTGGTTAGGGTTATGGTTGGGATTAGGGTTAGGGGTGTGTTGGAGTTAGGGATGTGGTTAGGGTTGGGGTTAGGAGTGTGGTTGGGATTAGGGGTGTGTTTGGGTTAGGGTTTCAGTTAGAATTGGGGGTTTCCACTGTTTAGGCACATCAGGGCTCTCCAAACGCGACATGGCGTCCGATCTCAATTCCAGCCAATTCTGCGTTGAAAAAGTAAAACAGTGCTCCTTCCCTTCCAAGCTCTCCCGTGCGCCCAAACAGGGGTTTACCCCAACATATGGGGTATCAGCGTACTCAGGACAAATTGGACAACAACATTTGGGGACCAATTTCTCCTGTTACCCTTGGGGAAATACAAAACTGGGTGTTAAAGATAATTTTTGTGGAAAAAAAAAGAATTTTTATTTTCACGGCTCTGCGTTATAAACTGTAGTGAACTTGGGGGTTCAAAGCTCTCACAACACATCTAGATAAGATCCTTAGGGGGTCTACTTTCCAAAATGGTGTCACTTGTGGGGGGTTTCAATGTTTAGGCACATCAGGGGCTCTGCAAAAGCAACATGGCGTCCCATCTCAATTCCAGCCAATTTTGCATTGAAAAGTCAAATGGCGCTCCTTCCCTTCCGAGCTCTGCCATGCGCCCAAACAGTGGTTTACCCCCACATATGGGGTCTCCTGGTACTCAGGACAAATTGTACAACAACTTTTGGGGTCCATTTTCTCCTGTTACCCTTGGTAAAATGAAACATATTGGAGCTGAAGTAAATTTTTTGTGAAAGAAAATTAAATGTTCATTTTTTTTTAAACATTCCAAAAATTCCTGTGAAAGACCTGAAGGGTTAATAAACTTCTTGAATGTGGTTTTGAGCACCTGGAGGGGTGCAGTTTTTAGAATGGTGCCACACTTTGGAATTTTCTATCATATAGACCCCTCAAAATGACTTCAAATGTGACGTGGTCCCTAAAAAAAAATGGTGTTGTAAAAATGAGAAATTGCTGGTCAACTTTTAACCCTTATAACTCCCTAACAAAAAAAATGTTGTTTCCAAAATTGTGCTGATGTAAAGTAGACATGTGGGAAATGTTACTTATTAAGTATTTTGTGTGACATAGCTCTGTGATTTAAGGGCATAAAAAGTTGGAAAATTGCGAAATTTTCTAAATTTTCGCCAAATTTCCGTTTTTTTTTCACAAATAAATGCAGGTAATATCAAATAAATTTTACCACTATCATGAAGTACAGTATGTCTCGAGAAAACAATGTCAGAATCAGCGGGATCCGTTGAAGCGTTCCAGAGTTATAACCTCATAAAGGGACAGTGGTCAGAATTGTAAAAATTGGCCTGGTCATTAACGTGCAAACCACCCTTGGGGGTTAAGGGGTTAATCACAGTATAGCAACCCCTTTCCGACATCGGGCGTAATAGTACGCCGATGTCGGACTCCCTCTGTAACTACTGTAGTTAACAGCCGTGGGTGGATCATGATTCCACCCGTGGCTGTTGTGGGCACATGTCAGCTGTATAAATCAGCTGACATGTGCCCGGAAAGGTGCAGGCTCAGAGCCCGCACCTTTCCGGGCACATGTCAGCTGATTTATACAGCTGAAATGTGCCCTCAACAGCCGTGAGTGGAATTGTGATCCACTCGTGGCTGTTAACTAGTTAAATGCCGCTGTCAATTTCTGACAGTGTCATTTAATTCGCGCTTACCAGAAGCGCGTCACTAATCCCACCCATCGGTGACCCCGTCACATGATCGTGGGTCACCGATGGGTAGAGATGAGAGAATTTGATCAGGTCAGGGCTTATTCAGCAAGCTATAGCACTTACCGAATAAGCTGCAGAGGGAACCCCGCTTCCTGGATCGCGCCGGCTGATTAGCTGTTCAGCTCTGCAACTGCATGTGTCACGGCTGTGTGACAGTCACGACACATGCATGGAGAGCCCAACAAACATGCTCTCCATGCATGTGTTTTGACTGTCACACCTTGCTACACTCATCAGTAGAGCTTTAGACTAGAACAATGTGGGAAGGGAAGAGCTATGGCAAATAAATCATAATAATAAAAATATTGGAGAAAGAGAAACCGATCACAAACTAAGATGTTTCTTTACAAATGCACAACACATGGGCAACAAACAAGGAAAATTGGAGCTACTAATGCAGGTAAATAAATATGATGTCATTGGCATCACTGAAACTTGGCGGGATGATACACATGATGAGAATACAAGGCTAGAAGGATACAACTTATTTGCAAGAAACATATGGGGAGGAGGTGTCGCATTGTACGTTAGAAAAGGGTATTTTATCTCTACAGAGATTGAAGCTTCAGAGACTGGGTGGAAACTGTTTGGGTGAGAATACAAGGAGAGAACTACGGAAAGGACACCATTGTAGACGTTTACCAGAGGCCACCTGGGCAAGATGAAGATATGGATGAACTCTTTATGCATCAGATGGACAAGTTCTCAAAAAAATATGACGTACTGATAATGGGATATTTCAGCTATCCAGACATTTGTTGGGAATCTCTTCCAGGAAAAAGTAACAGGTCCAGCAAGTTCTTACCCTCTATTGCTGACAACTTTATCTTCCAAAAGTTAGGAGAGAAAACAAGGGGAACTGCTACCTTGGATCTAATCCTAATAAACAGGGAGGAAATGGTTTAGGAGGTAAGGGTGGCTGGGACCCTAGGAGGCAGCGATCATGCTATCATAGAATTTTGGATGACTAAAGGAGGAAGTACTGTAAAGAATCAGACTTCAAGGTTAGATTTCAGAAAGGAAGATTTTAAGGGACTCGGAAAGAGAATAGGAGGGATCCAATGGCTGGATGTCCTTAAGGACAAAAATGTCCAGGATGGGAAATTTTGGAAAATGAGATTCTCAAAATAGAATCATTAACAATCCCTAAAAGAGGGAAGAACAGGAAGTGTTTAAGGAAGCCAGGATGGAGGAACACAGAGCTTAAACAAATGTTACAAAGGAAGAAGGAAATGTTTATCAAATGGAAAGAGGGAGGTATATATAAAGAAGAATATAATATCTGCAGAACCTGCAGGTCACGCATCAGACTATCTAAAGATGATAATGAATTAAGGCTTGCAAGAGACGTCAAAAGCAATAAGAAAGGATTTTGACGGTATGACGAAAGTGAAAGAAAAGTCAAAGATGCTATAGGATTTTTACAGAATGAAAATGGGGAAGTGGTCAAAAATGATGTTGAGAAGACCGAACTTAAATTAATATTTTGCATCTGTCTTCTCTCAGAAAGTAATTGTAAAATCAACTGATCTTCACTGTACTATTGAAGGAATAGAATAATTCACACTATCTATAAACAGAGAGATAGTGTACGAATACTTAGCTAACATAAATTAATTCAAGTCTCCAGGTCCACATAAATTCCATCTTAGGGTACTGAAGGAGATAGCAGATGAAATTATTGATCCACTCTCCATAATCTTTGAAAATTCTTGGAGAATAGAAGTCCCAGAAGATTGGACAAGAGCAAATGTTGTCCCTATGTTCAAAAAGGGGAAGAAGACGGACCCAGGGAACTATAGGCCTGTGAGCCTTACTTCTATATCAGGAAAGATCTTTAATAATGTGCTCAAACAGCATGTATGTAAGTACTTGGATAAGAATACAATAATTAACCAGAGCCAGCATAGGTTTGTAGCAAACAAGTCATGTCAGACTAGTGTAATTTTCTTCTGACAGAATCCCTGACTGGGTGAATCAGGGAAATGCTGTAGATATAGTGTATCTTGACTTCAGCAAAACATTTGACAAAGTATCTCACACAATCCTTATTGCAAAAATGACCAAGTATTGAATGGACAAGACAAGTATTAGGTGGATTCTTAACTGACTTAATGATCAGACCCAAAGAGTGGTCATAAATGGCTGCACATCCGGTTGGAAGAATGTCTCAAGTGGGGTACCACAAGGCTCTGTCCTGGGCCCTGCATTGTTCAACAAGTTTTTCAATTATTTAGATGAAGGAATTGAGGTTAAACTGATTAATTTGCTGATGACACAAAGCTAGGAGGGATAGCTAATGCTAGAGAAGAGAGAGAGAGGATTCAAAAAGATCTAAATATACTGGAACTGTGGGCAGCAACTAACAATGGTTCTTAACAGGAAGAAATGCAAAGTACTACATCTGGGCAAGGTAAATTAAAAAATCATATACAGAATAGAAGGAATAGGGCTAAGCAACAGCATATGTGAAAAAGACTTGGGTGTACTAATAGATCACAGACAGTGCTGAGTACTTACAGGGGGGTTTCCGTGTAAATCTCTGAAATACGTGATTCAGACAGAACCCCCAGCGGAAAATTCCCTATAATGAGGCAGTTGGAGGTGCTGTGGACGCCGTCTGACCTGTAATCCGGCGGCGTCTGTCTTTTTAGGATTGCATAAAAGTGCCGACAACCACAGTATTGTGCGCTTCTGAAAAGAAGGATATCGCTGACCAGACGGAGTCCAGAGTAACTCTGCTGCCTCATTATAATGAATGGATCAATCAGGGATTTCATCTGTCACGTCACTCAGAGATTTAGATGTAAACTCTGATGTAAATGCTCAGCGTAGAGCGCTGGATAAATGTGATCATAAATGTTATGTAAAATGTTCCCAATCAAAGCTTCAACTCAATACACCAAAAAGCAAGCCCTCACTCAGGTCTGTCATCTGTTAATGGAAACATAGAGGCTTCCACATTACTCGTAGCACAAAGGCTCTGGAAAAGCAAAATAGCTCCTTGACCCCCAAAAGAAATTCAGTAAATTCTATGCTCTCAAATCCAAATGCCCCCCTCCCTTCTGAGCCCCAGTGCGCCTAAACCACATTTGGTGCCCACATGTTTGGCATTTCTGTCGTGATGAGAGCCTGCCTAATTTACAGGTGCATGTCTCCAAAAGCATGAGCTGGGCATAATGTACTGGTCACTACAACGCACTGGTCACTACAATGGCAGTTTGCAATTTTCACTCAGCAACATCCACTGCTGCTTGTTTCTGGAAAACATCCATGGAGTCAAAATCGTCACTACATCTTCCCATCCTGGTTGCAGCCGCCAAACATTTGATTTCTTCACATTGGAGGCAAGTAACTCCCCCAACGCTGAAAGATTGGATTTCAAAGGTTCAGGACCTATTTCGCTTGGAGGAACTTTCTAGTTGGGAAACTCGCTCCCACGAGAAATTCCAAGACTCCTGGCTTCCCTGGATTAAATTTTCATCCCACTCGGATGGTCCTAGCCGCCCCTCCACCTGAATTCCATCTCTACCTATGATACGCTAAGGTTTATGATGCGATGCCGTGGCCGTGCCCACCATTTTCGGTTGCCTTGCCACTTTGTCTCACCTATCTTCTAAATGAGCCTTTTTTTCCTACCTCACCTCCAGTAACGAATAATTTGCTTAAAGTTAAATCCTACCGTCACACCCTGTGGCCTTTATCCATTTCACAAGCTTATTATCTCGTTTTTAGGCTACTTTCTTTAGGCCTGAACCAGTTTGTTTATGTTTTATGCTCACTTGCCTTTTTTCAATTATATTTGAATTGTTTTCCTGTATCCTCTAGTGCATCTCAGGCTCTCCTGAATCATTGTATACTTGGGATCTACTAGTGAGCATTTATGTTCTGATGTTTGTCTTTGTAATGTGAAAACGTAAATAAAGAATTAAAAAAAAAAAAATCGTCACTACATCTGTAGATAAATTCCCAAAGAAGTATTATTTCCAAAATTGGTTCACTTGAGGGGGGATTCTGCTATTCTAGCACTTAGGGACTCTGTATATGGAGTCCGCAAACTATTCCAGGAAAATCTGCGCTCCAGGAGGCAAATAGCGCTCCGTCCCTCCCGAGTCTCTCCTCCGTATGGCTAAGCAGTACTGTACAGCCACATATGGGGTATTTCGACATTCAGCAGAAATTGTGGACAAATTTTGGTGCCATTTTTACCGTTTTCCCAACATGAAAATGTAAAATTTGGGGCTAACACAATTTTGGTGGTAAAAATGTAAATTATTTTTTCTTCAGTGCCCAATGGTAAAAAATTCTGTGACACACTTGTGGTGTCAATGTGAGTCCCTGCCAGGGACGTGGGGTACCCGGTACCAGGTCCGGTGTTCACAGGAGGATGTCATGGTGGCGACCCGGTCCGTGGCCCTGGGCGCCCATGTAAAAGGGAAATTGAATAAAGTTTATGTTCGTGACGCCACCTGTGGTATGCAGTCAGTGGGGACCGACGCTGCTTTAAGGGGTCCTCTGGGGTGATGTTATGGCAGCTAGATGGTATAACTACCCACAGGTGAAGTATATCCCCAGGGCTCCCGGTGTGTAGATGGAAGATGGTGAATGGCGCAGTAAAGAACAATGACACAGGTTTGCAATCTCTTTACCTGGTTTACTGAAGACTTCAGGCAGCCACAGTCCAGGGTACCAGATCACAGGATAGGCAGAGTCCGGCCGGCTTGGAGGCAAGTTGGGAGTCCCCTTATTCAGGTGGAGTTAAAAGCCTTCCTCTAACGCAGTGGTGTTGTAGTCCCTTACTGCCTATGACTTCTGATAAGGTCCTCACAGTTCTCTCGGTCCCCCATATAGGATAGGACACAAACCCATATGACAGGTGACTCGAGCCTTTTTACAGGGTCTCTATCACAACCCGGGCTCTATGTGTCACTGTGCCTCCTGGGTACTGAGGCGGACAGGTAACTTGCAGTTCAGCTGTCCTTCCGGTCTCTGCTGTAAGTCTTAGAGTCCCTCACAACTTCGGTGTTCCAGCTACCTGTTATCTGCGCTTCAGAGGGGGATCGCTCATTTGCAGCTGTCCTCCCCTGGTGTCACTCTCCTGTGCTTCGCTCTCCTACACACTCACTGCAATCTGTTCTGCTTTCGGTATTATCTCTGTCCAGCAGCTGCAGCACTTTCTCGTGGCTGCACAGCTCCTCATATGTTCTTCCTGCCTCAGTCTGCTCCAGTCTGCTCTCTGGCACTATCTGACTAACGTTCCCTCCAAACCACAATATATATAGGGGAGTCACCTAGGAATAGGATCAAAAGCTCCCCCTTGTGGCCTGCAGTGTGAACATGTTGCATGTTTGTGTTTACCTGGTGAAAGTTATCCTTCCTTGCCTCCAATCGTAACATCACTCTTCCCATGAGGAAAGCAATGTCACTGTGACGACCAGGACCCTGGGGCATCACAAATGTAAGGAGGAGTTCAAAGTTAATGTTCTCTCCTGCGTGTCTGGGCCGGAACCATTGGGGCTGTCACCAGTGTTGCAGGGGGAAGAGATTGCTGACCGGAGCAGTACAAGGCACCTGATTGATGGGGGTGGGTTTGACTTAAATAGCAGTTTGAGTGGGAAGACAGGACACTTGGCGGGGACCGAGCTTGTGAGTAGTAAGACGGTTAACTCCCTAGTCAACACTCCCGGAACTTTCCAAAGTCTCATGGAGAGATGCCTGGGGGACTTGAACTTTGACTCAACACTCATCTATCTGGACAACATTATAGTCTTCGCGGCTTCATTTGAGGAACATCTGCAACATCTGGAACAGGTGTTGTCCTGCCTTCAGAAGCATGGACTAAAGGTGAAGCACCAGAAGTGCCATTTGTTCGGCACACAGATTTAATACGTGGGTCATATCGTTTCTGCCTAAGGGGAGGAGCCCTCCAGAGAGAAGGTTGCCGTGATTCAAGAATGGCCCACTCCAGAGACCGTGAAAGATGTGCGAGTGTTCCTGGGACTGAATGGTTATTACAGGCAGGTTTTGAAGAATTTCACTCTACGGGCAAAGCCCTTACAGTAACTGTTGAAAAAGGTACCCTCTGGTGCGAAGAACTGGAAACCCTGTTGGCAGGAGCCCCAAGAAGAAGCCTTTCAAGATCTCAAAAACGCACTCTCCTATCCTGGCCTACGCGGATTTCTCTCAACTGTCGGAAGTCTGCTGGGACTTGGGGCTGTGTTGTCACAGATGCAGGATGGAAGAGAGAGTGATCGCTTATGCAAATCGGTCCCTTCACGATTCCAAATGCAATCCGGACAATTACAGTTCTTTCAAGTTGGAGCTGTTAGCGTTGTTGTGGGCTATGATGGAGAGATTCGCAGAATATCTGTTCGGCTCTGAAGTGTTGGTGTGTACTTATAACAACCCACTTGCACACCTGGAGAATGCGAGATTGGGGGCCTTAGAACAGCGGTTGGTAGCCAGAATGGCGAAATTCTATTATGAAATCGCTTACAGAAAGGGGGCAGAAAATACCCACGCCGAATGCCCTGTCCCAGAGGAAGAGTATCAGACCCGAGCGGGACAGAAACAAATAGCTAGATGATGAAAAGGTCCCCAGATTCTGGAGGTCCACCAGGACAGTGGTGGCAGCGCAGGGACAGATACATACCTGTTGTGAACTATACTTTTTGGCTCCCTCTTGTGGTCACTAGTGATTTGGCACTTGGATTGTCTTTTACCAGGTTGGTGCTCACCTGCTTCGTTAGGCCTGGGGTGTTGCTATTTAAACTTCCTGGATTCTCAGTCCAGTGCCTGGCATCGTTGTAATCAGTTCACTTCTGTTTGCTCCTGTCTTCAGGTCCTGGTTCTTTGCAAGATAAGCTAAGTCCTGCTTTCGTACTCTTGATCATTTGCATTGTTCATATTTTTTGTCCAGCTAGTACAATATGTGATTCCTGTTTTTGCTGGAAGCTCTAGGGGGGCTGATATTCTCCCCCCATACCGTCAGTCGGTTTGGGGGTTCTTGGATATTCAGCGTGGATATTTTGCAGGGTTTTTTGCTGACCATATAAGTCTTCTTACTATATTCTGCTATTAGTCAGTGGGCCTCTCTTTGCTAAATCTAGTTCATTCTTACGTTTGTCTTTTCTTCTTACCTCACCGTTATTATTTGTTGGGGGCTTGTATTACTTTGGGGTCTTTTCTCTGGAGGCAAGAGAGGTCTTATTTTCCCTGATAGGGGTAGTTAGTTCTCCGGCTGGCGCGAGACGTCTAGGACCAACGTAGGCACGTTCCCCGGCTGCTGTTAGTGTTTGCGCTAGGATCAGGTATATGGTCAGTCTAGTTACCACTTCCCTATGAGCTGGTATTTATGTTTTGCAGACTTTGCTGTAATCTTTGAGGTCCCCTGCCATTGGGATCATAACACATACCCTCGTCCAAGACGACATACTGGGACAAACTTGAGATGAGTGGGTCCAGCTTCAACAGGAAGATGGCAAACTGGTTTTGTTAAGATGATGTGTGGCTTCTTAGAGACTATCATGCTCATTGGAAAGGGGGACCTTGTCCCCGGAGGCATTGTGGATCCTACGACAGAGGGAACAACTATGAATGAAGAACGGCTTACTATATTGCAAATTGCAACTGCGGACTGAGCCGAATGTGACCTGGCAAGTCCTCATTCCAACAACCAAATCCAAACTGAAGAAAAGGACAGCCCCACACCAGATAGTGAAAAGCAGCTCACATATTTTAAAGAAAAAAGGGGGAATACACTGGCGCTCGGAGAGTGGAAGATGAGAAAGAGGAACGGGGGGTAAGGAATAGCTGCTGGTGATAAAACAGGGTCTGTGCGTACCCTGTGAGCTTGAGAAAAAAAAGGAAATCGATAGTGTATCACCTGCGCTTGTATATAAAAGCTAAATCATCCCCCGAGAATAGTATTAGGCAAATAAAGGCTTTCAGTGGTTGTACATGAGTACTTACTAGATCCCAATGCAGTATCGTGGCTGCAAATCTTTCATGTACTGGGAGTCCAGTTTACCGCTGCAGGGTGGTGAGATCGCTGAGAGTCCGGTTCACCGCTGCACGATGGCAAGATCAAAGAAGCTAGACTCACTCCACGTGAGTCAGGTCTGGTAAGAGGACGCGGGAGTCAGGTGGAAGCTGCCAGCTTCTTGCCATCGTGCAGCGGTGAACCGGACTCTCAGCGATCTCACCACCCTGCAGCGGTAAACTGGACTCCCAGTACATGAAAGATTTGCAGCCACGATACTGCATTGGGATCTAGTAAGTACTCATGTACAACCACTGAAAGCCTTTATTTGCCTAATACTATTCTCGGGGGATGATTTAGCTTTTATATACAAGCGCAGGTGATACACTATCGATTTCCAGCTCACATATTTATTCTGCCTTCTGCGGCAACATTTCGGTCCGAAGACCTTTGTCAAGCCCGAAACGTTGCCGCAGAAGGCAGAATAAATATGTGAGCTGCTTTTCACTATCTGGTGTGGCGCTGTCCTTTTCTTCAGTTTGGATTTGGATGTTCTATCTGGGATGGACCCCCTGGTGAGGACGTGCGACCTGATGTCCATAGAGACTATATAATTATAGGGTGCGGCTTTACTGCTTTTTTTGTAACTCATTCCAACAACGTCACTATCTGAAATTGCTGTCGCTGCACACGAGCAAGTAGCCCACTTTGGTTCAGAGAAGAGCTTCCAATGGCTACAACGGTTCATCTTCTATCCTCAATTGAAGGCGAAAGTGGACGAGGCCTGTAGAAAGTTCTGAACATGTGAGCTGGCTAAGCTGCCGGAACAGAAGGCTCCCATTCAGTCCATTATAACCTCCGCTCCTCTGGAACTCTTGACAAAAGACTATCTAACCATCTGCCCGGCCCATCAGGGCTACCAACATTGCCTGGTAATGGTGAATAATTTTACAAAATTTGCCGTGGTGACTCCGACACCGGATCAGACTGCAGAGTCTGCTGCATATGCAATATGTAAGAACTTCATTCAACCCTATGGGTGTCCAAAGAGGATTCACTCCGATCAGGGAGCTTATTTCTTTGGAAAAGTAATGGATGAATTGCACCATCTGTACCGGATTGACAAATCCCGCAGCACACCGTACCACCCTCAGGGTATTGGTGCATGTGAATGAATCAGCCATACACTGATCCAGATGTTAAGGACTCTAGAGGAAGATCGGAAGGCCCGGTTGCCACAGTACATTTCTGAACTGGTGTGGGTGTATAATAATCGAATACACCGAACCACGGGATGTACACCTTACTCCCTTCTGTTCGGCCAAGACGGAAAAGGAATCACTGAGTTGGCGTTGGACCCGGAAGAGGGCTACCCACGGACAGGGTGTCTCCTCCTGGGTTCGAGAACATCGACACCACCTGCAGACACCAGTTGGTCCAGACCAGGTTACAGGAGCTAGAGCATGTGCAGCGCCCCAGAGTCCTGGTCATGCAGTATTGTCGCTCTCCCACCAGGGGGAGTGATGGTATGTCTGATTGTACGTATCACAGTCACACACTACACTTCATACTCCAGCCACCAGGGGGAGCAAAAGGTTCTATCTATTAGGCCACTCCTCTCACTCGGGTAAAACTGGGGGTTGGATAGGAAGTTAGAGGAGAAAGCTGCTGGGTGAGACCCAGGAAAGACCTGTCAGGCAGACAGGGAGAGGAGGAACATCGGAGCTGCAGACAGAGGTCCCTGTCAGGGGTGGGATCCTGGCAGAGAATTAGCAAGTGATAGAACGTTACGGAGCTGCGCCTGCACCTCATTGCGGCAGCATCCTAAGAAAGGACAAGAAGCGGAGTATATTGTGGAGAAGTGAGAAACGAGATCACAGCACAAGGAGATAACACCAGGAGGAGTCCTGCCTTGAGATCGGCAACATCCTTCTGAGGCGCGTAGCCGGTGGCCGGAACACCGAGGGAGTAATAGGCTCCACGCATTACTTCAGAGACCGGCAGGACAGTCGATTCCAAGTCGGCTGCCCGACCTTAATACCTATGAAGACACGGAGGCAAATTGTGGGAGAGGGGTGTCTTTAGGGTCCCTATAAAATAGCTCCAGGCCTACCCCGTCATACAGGTTGTCCTATCCATATCATCTGGGGGACAGAGAGAGAGAGAACATCAGGAAACATACACGACAGTTGTGAGGACTATCCCGTGGTGCTCAGCAGGGAGGTTGTTGTGAATTCCGTCTGGGCTCCCTCTGGTGGCCTTTAGCGATACTGCGGGTCTGGAGATGGGCTCAGCTGCCTCATTTCCTGCTTTGCTGGTTCCTATTTAATTCCACCTGCACCTTTGTTTGTTGCCTGCTGTCGTTGTATTCAGTACTGGTTCTGATCTCTCTGGACTTCCTTGTGACCTGTCTTCATCCGGAGAAGCTAAGTCTTGCTAGTTCATGTTTGCTCATTTTGCTCTTGAAAATGTGTTTCACTATATGATGAGTTCAGTCCAGCTTGCTTATATGTGATTTTTTGCTTGCTGGAAGTTCTGGGGTGCAGAGTGCGCCCCTCACATCGTGAGTCGGTGTGGGGGTTCTTGTATTTTCTGCGTGGATGTTTTTGATAGTTTTTGTACTGACCGCACAGATCCCTTGCTATCTTCAGTCTATTTAGCATTAGCGGGCCTCATTTGCTTAAACCTGTTTTACATTACTACGTTTGTATTATCCCCTTAACTCACCGTTATTATTTGTGGGGGCTGTCTAAACTTTGGGGTCATTTCTCTGAGGCAAGTGAGGCTTGGCTTTCTCTCTAGGGGTAGTTAGTTCCTCAGGCTGTGACGAGGCGTCTAGGTTTTTAGGTAACGCTCCACGGCTGCCTTTAGTGTGTATTGGATAGGTTCAGTGTTGCGGTCAGTATAGTTTCCACATCCCCAGAGCTCGTCCTAATATTCTGGTTTACCTATCAGGTCAGTTTGGTGATCCTACCACCGGATCATAACAGGAGGTACTACAACACACAGGCGCTAGTAGGAAGGCTACTGATTTCCACCTGCAAAGGGAACTCTGGATGTGCCTTCGGACCGGCCGGACTCAGGCAGCCCTGTTAGCAGTGCTCTGGATTGTGGACGCTGAAGTCGACAGTAAAAGGTAAAGAGACTGCAACCTTTGTGTCTTCGTTATTCACTGCGACCTACACCATCATCATCTACCTTACTGGGAAGCCCTGGGGACATACTTCACCTGTGGGAAGGTATACCATCTAGCTGCCATTCCATCACCCCAGCGGACCCCTAAGCAGCGTCGGTCATCCTGACCGAATACCACAGGTGGCGTCACGAACACTTGACAAACATTCATTTACACCTTTAATTGGACGCCCCTTAGCAGGGCCACGGACCGGGTCGGGCCACTGTGACATCCCTAGAACCGAGACAGAGAGACCCGGTACCGAGTACCCCACTGCCCTGCGCCTGGGGGCGATCCACATGCAGAGAGGACATCATCCGGAGCAACAGAGTTTCGAGCTGGAGATCGTGTCTAAGTACAGGAGAAATGCCCTCGAGACAAGCTGGAAACTCGTTGGGAGAAAGACCTGTCTCGGGTGAAGAGAAGAGTTAGTCCAGAAGGACCTGTCAACGAAGTTCAACCTGAAGGAAAAGAAGATGCCCCACTCGAATTCTTCATCGAAATATGCTCAGATACTGCTTGTCCAAGAACCATGTTCGAGCAGAAGAGGAGCCCGAGGCTCCTGAAATGGTCCATATGCCGGTAGAAGCAGAGGACGAAGAAGGGGGTAAAGGATTAAGCTCCGAGAGGTTAGAACCAGAGGATGCAAGCTCCCCCATGGCTCTTCCCCCCCACAGCCGGATTGGGCCCCACTACTTCTGAACTGAGATGCTTCGAGCGAACAACAGCTGGCAAACCCCCCAATCACTATGACCAAGAGAACTTCATCTGGCAACAATTCGCACAGAGAAAGAGAAGATGGCCATACACTTATCAAAGAGTCTCCCCCGTGGAATGGCGAGGAAAAAGCGGGGGGAGTGTAGGGAGGAGAGCCAAGTTATTGGTCTCTCCTGCGTGTCTGGGCCGGAACTGTTGGGGCTGTCACCAGTGTTTCAGGGGGAAGAGATTGCTGACCGGAGCAGTACAGGGCACTTAACTGATGGGGCGGGTATGACTTAAATAGCAGTTTGAACGGGAAGACAGGACATTTGGCGGGGACCGAGCCTGTGAGTAGTAAGACAGTTAACTCCCTAATCACAGACCCACGCCTTATAGCTGTGCCTATACCCACAGCTAGCCAGACTGCCGACGCGTCCTACCCTCAGACCACCGGTTAGTGACCAGGATAGAGTATGGACCTTCGCTCCGCTCACCACCGTGGAGGCACCACTTAGTCCCATCCTTGCGGTGCCTGCTGAAGACCGGTCCGTGCCTGTGGCTGTGTCTGCTGGACTGTGTGCTCCTACTGCGACCTTGCTCACTGAACTCTCTGCTTCTGTGCCGCCAACCATCACCTCTGCTCACCGTGTGCACAGATCAGGAGATCGCATGCCAAAGAACCTGGAGGATTCACTGTTTCAAGGAGAAAGTGCATCGCTCATCTGCTTCTCGGATCAGAGACATCTCGCACCGCCTGAGGAGCCGCCGAGGGATCTTCCAGCCTCCTTCCTCCAGCACACAGAGACTGATAAGTTAACCTGTTTCATTCTATTGTATTTGACTTTTCCCCGTTCTCCAATCACATCCTTTACCCCTTTGCTTGTATAATTACTGCTCCTATATATAAAGAACCTGTTAGCCCTTGCTCTGTCTCCTGTGTCACTGCATCCTACGCACCTGCTAGCATCCTACATCAATATAATCACTGCACCCCTAGATTAATTCATTGAGAGGTTTAGTTTGTAAAATGGGGTCACCTATGGGGGTTCTGCTGCTCTTGCACCTCAGAAGCTCTGCAAATGTGACATGGCACGCTCAAACCAGTGCAGCAAAATCTGCACTGTAATATGGCACTACTTCCCTTTTCAACTTTGCACTGTGCCTCAAAAGTAGTTTTTGACCACATATGGGGTATCTGTGAACTCAGGAGAAATTGCACAACAATTGGGGTCCGTTTTCTCCTGTTACCCTTGTAAAAATACAAAATTTGTAGCTAAAAAAGATTTTTGCGGAAAAAATTGTATTTTTTTTATTTTCACGGCTCTACGTTATAAACTACAAAATTTGTAGCTAAAAAAGATTTTTGCGGGAAAAATGTTATTTTTTTTATTTTCACAGCTCTACCTTATAAACTTCTGAGAAGCTCCTGGGGGTTCAAGGTGTTCAATACACATCTAGATAAGTTCACAAAGGGGTCTAGTCCCCAAAATGGTGTCACTTGTCAGGGTTTTCCACTGTTTAGGTACATCAGGGACTCTCCAAACGCGACATGGCATCCGCTAATTATGTGAGTAAATTTTACATTCAAAAAGTCAAATGGCGCTCTTTCCCTTCCAAGCCCTGTCGTGCACCCAAACAGTTGTTTTTTTATTTTCACGGCCCTACGTTATAAACTTCTGTGAAGCACTTGTGGGTTTAAGGTGCTCAACACACATCTATATTAGTTCCCTAAGGGATCTAGTTTCCAAAATTTTCTCACTTGTTGTTGGTTTCCACTGTTTAGGCACATTAGGGGCTCTCCAAGCATGACATGGCGTCAGCTAATTATGCCAGCAAATTTTACATTAAAAAAGTGAAATGGCGCTCCTTCCCTTCCAAGCTCTGCTGTGTGCCCAAACAGTAGATTTCCCCCACATATGGGGTATTGGCAAGCTCAGGATAAATTGCACAACAAATTCTATGGTTCATTTTCACCTGTTACCCTTACAAAAGTAAAAAAAATAGGTCTAAAGGAAAATTTTTGTGAAAGAAAAGTAAATGTTTATTTTTTCCTTCCACATTCCAAATATTCCTGTGAAGCACCTAAAGGGTTAATAAACTTCTTGGATGTGGTTTTGAATACCTTGATGGGTGGTGTTTTTAGAATGGTGTCACTTTTGGGTATTTTCTGTCATATAGGCCTTTCAAAGTCATTTAAAATGTGAGGTGGTCCCTAAAAAAAATGATTTTGCAAATTTTGTTGTAAAATTGAGAAATCGCTGGTCAACTTTTATCCCTTATAACTTCCTAACAAAAAAATTATTAAAAAATTGTGCTGATGTAAAGTAGACATGTGGGAAATGTTATTTATTAACTATTTTGTGTGATATGATGCTCTGATTTAAGGGCATAAAAATTAAAAGTTTGAAAATTCCAAAATTTGCAGCACGTGATGCGCCGACATTAATACACCTTACTCTGGATTGGCCCGAGCTTCGGCACAGACCGGATATAAACCGCAGTGGGTCCTCCCACCGCATCACTCCCTGACGAAGCAACGTGTGAAACGCGCGTTGGAGTGTGAGGCGGTGGGACTACCATACCCAACATGACCACTGGTTAGTATGCACTATGCACTTTTTGAAATTGTGTTTGTGGAGGAGTTTTTGAGGACAAACGCCATTTATGCAATTTTTAGCAACATAGCGTCATGTATTTTCCGCTTCCCCATTTATTGAATCTTACATTTTCCCAGTGATCAGTGTTGTGGAATTGAAATTCTATTATTGAGACTTGTTGTACCAATATTATATATATTGACCTGCCCCTCTTGTTGTTTAACTTCTTTTTTTTTGTGTATTTTTTTTTGGTGTTTAAATAAAAGATTTATTGAATTTTAATATACAATTTGAGGAATTATTTTTTCAAGTAGTTTCTTTTTTCTTGGATATTCCTCTCTTCTTCTTGTCCGACTACATGGACTTCTGACCACATTCCCTCTCATCTCCTCCAGTCTCTCTCTCCAGTCGTCACAACTCACCTAACTACAATCTTTAATCTCTCCCTCTCCTCGGTCATTTTCCCATCCTCCTTCAACCACTCTATCATTACTCCATTACTAAAGAAACCTGCCCTCGACCCATCCTGCACAAATAACTACAGACTAGTCTCCAATCTCCCCTTCATCTCTAAACTCTTGGAGTGCCTAGTCTACTCCCGTCTTACCCGTTACCTCTCTACTCATTCACTCCTAGACCCTTCACAGTCCAGTTTCTGCCCCCTACATTCAACAGAAACTGCACTCATCAAAGTGACCAATGACCTTCTGACAGCAAAATGTAATGGTGACCACTCTCTGCTCATTCTTCTCAACCTTTCTGCAGCTTTCGACACTGTTGACCACCATCTCCTACTCTCTAGGCTCCAGTCACTAGGCGTTAAGAACACTGCTCTCTTCTGGCTCTCTTCCTATCTTTCTGATCGCTCCTTTAGTGTTTTGTTTGCTGGCTCCACTTCATCTCCTCTTCCTCTCGCTGTCAGGGTACCTCAGGGCTCAGTCCTTGGCCCCCTTCTCTCTACACGGCCCCAATTGGACAGACCATCAGCAGATCTGGCTTTCAGTACCATCTTTACGCTGATGACACACAACTATACTGTACACGTCATCCCATGACCTTACCCCCGCTGTACTACAGAACGCCAGTGACTGTCTGTCTGCAATCTCCAACATCATGTCCGCCCTCTATCTGAAACTCAACCTCTCCAAAACTGAATTTCTTCTGCTCCCACCATCTACTAACATCCCTAAACCTGACATTTCCCTCTCCGTGGGTGGCAAAATAATAACACCCTGGCAGCAGGCGCGCTGTCTGGTGTTATGTTTAACTCCGATCTCTCCTTCACTTCCCATATACAATCTCTTGCCCGCTCTTGCCACTTACACCTAAAGAACATCTCTAGAACCCGCCCTTTTCTCACCATGGAAACAACAAAAAACCTCACTGTCGCCCGATCCACTCCCGCCTGGACTACTGCAATTCTCTAGTAAATGGCCTCCTCCTTACTCGACTTTCCCCTCTCCAGTCTATCCTTAATGCAGCAGCCAGGGTTGTCCATCTAGCTAATCTGTATTTAGACATGTTCGCTCTTTGCCAGTCATTACACTTGCTGCCCATTCATTATAGAATGCAATTCAAAGTACTTGTTCTTACCCACAAAGCTCTCCACAGTGCGGCACCCCCTTACATCTCCTCCCTCATTTCTGTCTATCGGCCTACAAACGACTTTGGACTAACCTCTGCACTAATCCGTACCTCCCACTCCCAACTCCAAGACTTCTCCCGTGCTGCGCCAATCCTCTGGAATGCTCTACCCCAAGATAATAGGACCACCCACAATTTGCATAGTTTTAGGCGCTCCCTCAAAACACAATTGTTCAGAGCGGCCTATCACGTTCCCTAATCAAAGTCATTTAAATGTTTGTGTGTGTGTAGCCCTTTCACTATCTCCATCTATCCCCCACTCCCTGAAGATGGCTGGACCATCATTGTAAATACATCATTGTAAATACACACCTGTACTTTGTCTCTCCTCCACCTCATTGTAGATTGTAAGCTCTTACGAGCAGCGTCGTCTTATTTTGCTTTAATTATTGTATTGTTAACATTGTTACTTATGACTGTTGTGTTTGAAACTGTTAAACTGTAAAGCGCTGCCGAATATGTTGGCGCTATATAAAGATTATTATTATTATTATTATTATTAACTCCTTAGAGACGGGGTCAAATTGTTTAAATCTGACCAGTGTCCCTTTATGTGGTAATAACTCTGGAATGCGTCAAGAAATCCCAATGATTTTGAGACTGTTTTTTAGTGACATGTTGTACTTTATGTTAATGTTAAATTTATGTCTATATGTTTTGTGTTTATTTATAAAAAATATCAGAAATTTGACAAAAATGTAAAAAAAAATTGCAATTTTCAAACTTTGAATGATTATCCCTTTAACCCCTTCCCGACCTGTGACGCCACGTAGGCGTCATGAAAGTCGGTGCCAATCCGACCTGTGACGCCTATGTGGCGTCATGGAGGGATCGCGTCCCTGCAGATCGGGTGAAAGGGTTAACTCCAATTTCACCCGATCTGCAGGGACAGGGGGAGTGGTACTTCAGCCCAGGGGGGGTGGCTTCACCCCCTCGTGGCTACGATAGCTCTGATGGGCTGTTGAAAGTGAAACAGCCAATCAGAGCGATTTGTAATATTTCACCTATGAAAATGGTGAAATATTACAATCCAGCATTGGCCGATGCTGCAATATCATTGGCCATGGCTGGAAACCCTGATCTGCCCCCCTCCACCTCCACCGATCGCCTCTCCAGTCCTCCGTCCTGTGCTCCCCTCCCCTCCGTCCACCTGTCCGCTCCCCCGTCCTCCTGTCTGCTCCAGCCGTGCTCCGATCCAACCCCCGTTCTCCGACCCCCCCCCGTGCTCCGATCCCCCCCTCATACTTACCGAGCCTCCCGGTGTCCGTCTGTCTGCTCCATGGGCGCCGCCATCTTCCAAAATGGCCTGCAGATTCATTCCTATCACAGTGATCAAAATAAAAAAAAATTGTAAATGAACTCCCCCCTTTATCACCCCCATAGGTAGGGACAATAATAAAAATAAAGAAAATATATTTACTTTTATTTTTACACTAGGGTTAGGGTTAGAACTAGGGTTAGAACTAGGGTTAGGGTTAGGGCTAGGGTTAGGGCTAGGGTTAGGGTTAGAATTAGGGTTAGAATTAGAATTAGGGTTAGGGTTAGAATGAGGCTATGTGCACACGGTGCGGATTTGGCAGCGGATCCGCGGCGGATTGGCCGCTGCAGATTCGTAGCAGTTTTCCATCAGGTTTACAGTACCATGTAAACCTATGGAAAACCAAATCCGCTGTGCCCATGGTGCGGAATATACCGCGCGGAAACGCTGCATTGTATTTTCCGCAGCATGTCAATTCTTTGTGCGGATTCCGCAGCGTTTTACACCTGTTCCTCAACAGGAATCCGCAGGTGAAATCCACACAAAAAACACTGGAAATCCGCGCACTGCATTTTACCTGCGGATTTTTCAAAAATGGTGCGGAAAAATCTCACACAAATCCGCAACGTGGGCACACAGCATTAGGGTTACGGTTGGAATTAGAGTTAGGGTTGGAATTAGGGCTAGGGTTGGAAATAGGGTTAAGATTAGGCTTGTGGTTAGGGTTATGGTTAGGGTTAGGGGTGTGTTGGGGTTAGGGTTGGGATTAGGGTTGTGGTTAGGGTTGGGATTATATTGTGAATTCTGCTCTTGGGTTCCCTCCGGTGGTTGTTGGTAGTAATGCAGTTGTCCCTGGGTTGCAATCCTGGGCAGGTGTCCTGTTGTGAATTCCGTTCTCGGGCTCCCTCCTGTGGTCGTGAATGGTACTTTGGTGAGTTCTGTCCTTGGACACACTCTGGTGGCTTTGAGTGGAACTGCTGATCTTTGAGGTTGGCTTTCTCAGCTGCCCTCGTTTATTGTTTCTGCTTGCTTCCCTATTTAACTCTGCCCAGGTCGTTAGTACATGCCAGCTGTCAATGTCTCAGTACTGGTTCAGATCTCTCTTGGATTTCTCAGATGACCTGTCTACTCCAGCCAGGGCCGGACTGGGACTAAAATTCAGCCCTGGCATTTGAAGTCACACAGGCCCACTTTTCGCATGGTGACTGTATAATATCTTTGTACACTTGTAGGCTACAAGAAGTGAGGGGAGTGTAACACGACTATATAACATATAATTACAGCTGTATCCAGCATTACAGCTCAGTCCCCATAGAATGTAATACAGCACAGCCCCCATAGACTATAATACAGCACAGCCCCCATAGAATGTAATACAGCACAGTCCCCATAGAATGTAATACAGCACAGCCCCCATAGAATGTAATGCAGCACAGCCCCCATAGAATGTAATGCAGCCAGCCCCATAGAATGTAATACAGAACAGCCCCATAGAATTTAATGCAGCACAGTCCCCATAGAATGTAATGCAGCACAGCCCCCATAGAATGTAATGCAGCCAGCCCCATAGAATTGAATGCAGCACAGCCCCATAGAATGTAATACAGCACAGCCCCATAGAATATAACGCAGCACAGGCCCATACAATATAATGCAGCACAGCCACCATACAATGTAATGCAGCCAGCCCCATAGAATATAATGCAGCACAGGCCCATAGAATGGAATGCAGCCAGCCCCATAGAATATAATGCAGCACAGGCCCATGGAATGGAATGCAGCCAGCCCCATAGAATATAATGCAGCACAGGCCCATGGAATGGAATGCAGCCAGCCCCATAGAATATAATGCAGCACAGGCCCATGGAATGGAATGCAGGCAGCCCCCATAGAATGTAATGCAGGCAGCCCCCATAGAATGTAATGCAGCACAGCCCCATAGAATGTAATGCAGCACAGCCCCATAGAATGTAATGCAGCACAGCCCCATAGAATGTAATGCAGCACAGCCCCATAGAATATAATGCAGCACAGGCCCATAGAATGGAATGCAGCCAGCCCCATAGAATATAATGCAGCAGAGGCCCATGGAATGGAATGCAGCCAGCCCCATAGAATATAATGCAGCACAGGCCCATGGAATGGAATGCAGCCAGCCCCATAGAATATAATGCCGCACAGGCCCATGGAATGAAATGCAGCCAGCCCCATAGAATATAATGCAGCACAGGCCCATGGAATGGAATGCAGCCAGCCCCCATAGAATTTAATGCAGGCAGCCACCATACACTATAATGCAGCACAGCCCCCATAGAATGTAATGCAGGCAGCCCCCATAGAATGTAATGCAGCACAGCCCCATAGAATGTAATGCAGCACAGCCCCATAGAATGTAATGCAGCACAGCCCCATAGAATGTAATGCAGCACAGCCCCATAGAATGTAATGCAGCACAGCCCCATAGAATGTAATGCAGCACAGCCCCATAGAATGTAATGCAGCACAGCCCCATAGAATATAATGCAGCACAGGCCCATAGAATGTAATGCAGCCAGCCCCCATAGAATGTAATGCAGGCAGGCAGCCCCCATAGAATGTAATGCAGGCAGGCAGCCCCCATAGAATGTAATGCAGGCAGGCAGCCCCCGTAGAATGTAATGCAGGCAGGCAGCCCCCATAGAATGTAATGCAGGCAGGCAGCCCCCATAGAATGTAATGCAGGCAGGCAGCCCCCATAGAATGTAATGCATGCAGGCAGCCCCCATAGAATGTAATGCAGGCAGGCAGCCCCCATAGAATGTAATGCAGGCAGGCAGCCCCCATAGAATGTAATGCAGGCAGGCAGCCCCCATAGAATGTAATGCAGGCAGGCAGCCCCCATAGAATGTAATGCAGGCAGGCAGCCCCCATAGAATGTAATGCAGGCAGGCAGCCCCCATAGAATGTAATGCAGGCAGGCAGCCCCCATAGTATGTAATGCAGGCAGGCAGTCATCACTCATTGATAAAAAAAACCAAACACTCTACTCACCTCTCTCCTCGTGCCCCGCGCTGCTCCTGGCTCCGGTCTCAGCAGCTGCAGTCTGCCCGCCCGGTCACACAGCAGGTGCGCGATGATATGACGTCATCGCGCACCCGCAGTGTCAGCGGCAGGCAGAGCGGGGAATGATGGGAGAGGGGGCGTCAGCGGACGCTCTCTCCTCCATCATTGCATTCAACTGTACCGGCGTCTATGACGCCGGTATAGTTGAATGCGGGGCCGGGAGTGTGCCGCGACAGCGTGGGGAGTGTGCCGACAGCGGCACACTCGAGCGGCCCACTACTGCCATCGGCCCTTCTGGCATTTGCCAGAACTGCCCGATGGCCAGTCCGGCCCTGACTCCAGCAGAAGCTAAGTCCTTGCTAGTCATTTGCTGTTCATCGGTTTTTGAATATATTTTTCAATACATGCTATGTTTCAGTCCAGCCTGCTATTATGATATTTCCTTGCTAGCTGGAAGCTCTGGGGGTGCAGAGCTGCACCTCCACACCGAGAGTCGGTGTGGAGGTCTTTTTGCACACTCTGCGTGGTTTTTGTAGTTTTTATACTGACCGCATAGTTCCCTTTCCTATCCTCTGTCTATTTAGAGAAGATTCGGCCTCCTTTGCTAAAATCTGTTTCATTCCTGTGTTTGTTACTTCCCTCTTAACTCACAGTCAATATTTGTGGGGGGCTACCTTTACTTTGGGGAATTTCTCTGAGGCAAGGTAGGCTGCTATTTCTATCTTTAGGGGTAGTTAGCTCTTAGGCTGTGAAGAGGCGTCTAGGGAGAGTTAGGTACGCTCCACGGCTATTTCTAGTGTGTGTGATAGGATTAGGGATTGCAGTCAGTAGAGTTACCACTTCCTCAGAGCTTGTCCCAGGTTTTCCATTTTAACCATCAGGTCATTTCGGGTGCTCCTAACCACCAGGTCCATAACAGTACAGCTGGCCCACAAAGTGTTAATGCATCTCAAAAGAGGGAAAAGAGAAGTTCTGAGTCAATTTTTTTTCTTTGCAGCTTGTTTTGTCTCTCTTTTCCCCTTAACCTCTGGGTGGTTCAGGACTCAGGTGTAGATATGGATATTCAAGGTTTGTCCTCTTGTGTGGATCAACTCACTGCTAGGGTACAGAGTTTTCAAGATTATGTAGTTCAGAATCCGATGTTAGAGCCTAGAATTCCAATTCCTGATTTGTTTTCTGGGGATAGATCTAAATTTTTGAATTTAAAAAATAATTGCAGACTGTTTCTTGCTCTGAAACCCCGCTCCTCTGGTGATCCCATTCAGCAAGTAAAGATTATTATTTCTTTGTTGCGTGGTGACCCGCAAGACTGGGCATTCTCCCTTGAGCCAGGAAATCCTGCATTGCTTAATGTGGATGCATTTTTTCTAGCGCTTGGATTGCTTTATGACGAACCTAATTCTGTGGATCAGGCAGAAAAGATCTTGCTGACTCTATGTCAGGGTCAGGATGAGGCAGAAGTATATTGCCAGAAGTTTAGAAAGTGGTCTGTGCTTACTCAATGGAATGAGTGTGCCCTGGCAGCAATTTTCAGAAAGGGTCTTTCTGAAGCCCTTAAGGATGTTATGGTGGGGTTCCCCACGCCTGCTGGTCTGAATGAGTCAATGTCTTTGGCCATTCAGATTGATCGGCGTTTGCGAGAGTACAAAGTTGTGCACCATTTGGCGGTGTCCTCTGAGCGGAGGCCTGAGCCTATACAATGTGATAGGACTTTGACCAGAGCTGAACGGCAAGAACACAGACGTGTCATGGTTCCCAATGGCAAGGGAACATCAGAGAACTTAAATAACAGACTAGCTCTTGGGTGATGGAATCTCGAGCTGACCGTGAGCTAAACCTATCACACAACTAACAGTGGCCGGGTGACGTACCTACGTTTTATCCCTAGACGCCCAGCGCCAGCCGGAGAACTAACTAACCCTAATAGAGGAAGAAACAGACCTGGCTTACCTCTAGGGAAATTCCCCCAAAAAGGAGACAGAAGCCCCCCACATATATTGACGGTGAGTTCAGAGGAAAAGATATACGCAGTATGAAGGTAGGTTCAGCAAAGCGAGGTCCGCTTACTAGATAGTAAGAAGATACAATAGGGAACTTCACGGTCAGCTGAAAACCCTATTAAAATACCATCCAGAAATTACTTTAAGACTCATGTGTCAACTCATGACACCGGAGTGGTAATTTCGGCCCACAAGAGCTTCCAGCTACAGAAACATAACATAACTGTGAACTGGAACAAAAATGCAAACAAACTTGGGACTAAGAGTCCAACTTAGCTGATAGTAGTCTAGAAGCAGGAACAT
This sequence comes from Ranitomeya variabilis, assembly GCF_051348905.1. NCBI lineage: Eukaryota > Metazoa > Chordata > Amphibia > Anura > Dendrobatidae > Ranitomeya > Ranitomeya variabilis. Next base: position 251,947,415 of record NC_135233.1, on the reverse strand, counting down.
GCAACAGAAAGGCTCTGGTTACATTGATGGCCGGCACTAGAATAACTGAGCAGCAAGGCTAAATAGGATACTCCCATATCCTGATGGAAACAGGTGAACAGAGAAAGTGAAGCACACAAGTCCAGTACCACCAGTGACCACCGGGGGAGCCCAAAAACCAAATTCACAACAGTACCCCCCCCTCAAGGAGGGGGCACCGAACCCTCACAAGAACCACCAGGGCGATCAGGATGAGCCCTATGAAAGGCACGGACCAAATCAGAGGCATGAACATCAGAGGCTGTCACCCAAGAATTATCCTCCTGACCGTAGCCCTTCCACTTGACCAGATACTGAAGTTTCCGTCTGGAAACACGGGAGTCCAAGATCTTCTCCACAACGTACTCCAATTCACCCTCAACCAACACCGAAGCGGGAGGCTCAACGGAAGGCACAACCGGTACCTCATACCTGCGCAATAATGACCGATGGAAGACATTATGGATAGAAAAAGATCCCGGGAGGTCCAATCGAAAGGACACAGGGTTAAGAATCTCCAAAATCTTATACGGGCCGATGAACCGAGGCTTAAACTTAGGAGAAGAAACCCTCATAGGGACAAAACGAGAAGACAACCACACCAAGTCCCCAACACGAAGACGAGGACCAACACGACGACGGCGGTTAGCAAAATGCCGAGTCTTCTCCTGGGACAACTCCAAATTGTCCACCACCTGTCCCCAAATCCGATGCAACCTATCCACCACAGTATCCACTCCAGGACAATCCGAAGACTCCACCTGACCAGAAGAAAAGCGAGGATGAAACCCCGAATTGCAAAAGAAAGGAGAAACCAAAGTGGCAGAACTAGCCCGATTATTGAGGGCAAACTCCGCCAACGGCAAAAAGGCAACCCAGTCATCCTGATCCGCAGACACAAAACACCTCAAATAAGTCTCCAAGGTCTGATTAGTTCGCTCAGTCTGGCCATTAGTCTGAGGATGGAACGCAGACGAAAAAGACAAATCAATGCCCATCCTAGCACAGAACGCCCGCCAAAATCTAGACACGAACTGGGTCCCCCTGTCAGAAACGATATTCTCCGGAATACCATGCAAGCGAACCACATTCTGAAAAAACAGAGGAACCAACTCGGAAGAGGACGGCAACTTAGGCAAGGGCACCAAATGAACCATCTTTGAAAAACGGTCACACACCACCCAGATGACAGACATTTTCTGAGAAACAGGGAGATCAGAAATAAAATCCATAGAGATGTGAGTCCAAGGCCTCTTTGGAATAGGCAAAGATAACAACAATCCGCTAGCCCGAGAACAACAAGGTTTGGCCCGAGCACAAACATCACAAGACTGCACAAAAACTCGTACATCTCGAGACAGAGAAGGCCACCAGAAGGACCTAGCCACCAAATCCCTGGTACCAAAGATCCCGGGATGACCTGCCAACGCAGAAGAATGAACCTCCGAGATGACTCTACTGGTCCAATCATCAGGAACAAACAGTCTACCAGGCGGGCAACGATCAGGTCTATCCGCCTGAAACTCCTGCAAAGCCCGTCGCAGGTCTGGGGAAACAGCAGACAATATCACCCCATCCTTAAGGATACCTGTAGGTTCAGAATCACCAGGGAAATCAGGCTCAAAACTCCTAGAAAGGGCATCCGCCTTCACATTTTTAGAACCTGGTAAGTATGAGACCACAAAATTAAACCGAGAGAAAAACAACGACCAGCGCGCCTGTCTAGGATTCAGGCGCCTGGCAGACTCAAGATAAATCAAATTCTTGTGATCGGTCAATACCACCACCTGATGTCTAGCCCCCTCAAGCCAATGACGCCACTCCTCAAAAGCCCACTTCATAGCCAAAAGCTCCCGATTACCAATATCATAATTTCGCTCGGCGGGCGAAAATTTTCGAGAAAAGAACGCACAAGGTCTCATCACGGAGCAATCGGAACTTTTCTGCGACAAGACCGCCCCAGCTCCGATCTCGGAAGCATCGACCTCAACCTGAAAAGGAAGAGTAACATCAGGCTGACGCAACACAGGGGCGGAAGAAAAGCGGCGCTTAAGCTCCCGAAAGGCCTCCACAGCAGCAGGGGACCAATCAGCAACATCAGCACCCTTTTTGGTCAAATCAGTCAAAGGTTTAGCAACATCAGAAAAACCAGTTATAAATCGACGATAAAAATTAGCAAAGCCCAAAAATTTCTGAAGGCTCTTAAGCGAAGAAGGTTGCGTCCAATCACAAATAGCCCGAACCTTGACAGGATCCATCTCAATGGAAGAGGGGGAAAAAATGTACCCCAAAAAAGAAATCTTTTGAACCCCAAAAATACACTTAGAACCCTTCACACACAAGGAATTAGCCCGCAAAACCTGAAAAACCCTCCTGACCTGTTGGACATGAGAATCCCAGTCATCCGAAAAAATCAAAATATCATCCAGATACACGATCATGAATTTATCCAAATATTCCCGGAAAATGTCATGCATAAAGGACTGAAAGACTGAAGGGGCATTTGAAAGACCAAAAGGCATTACTAAATACTCAAAATGGCCCCCGGGGTATTAAATGCGGTTTTCCACTCATCCCCCTGCTTAATTCGCACCAAATTATACGCCCCACGGAGATCAATCTTAGAGAACCACTTAGCCCCTTTTATTCGAGCAAACAAATCAGTCAGCAGTGGCAGAGGATACTGATATCTGACTGTAATTTTATTCAAGAGTCGATAATCGATACACGGCCTCAAAGAGCCATCTTTTTTAGATACAAAGAAAAAACCGGCTCCTAAGGGGGATGAAGAAGGACGAATATGTCCCTTTTCCAGGGACTCCTTAATATATTCTCGCATAGCAGCATGTTCAGGTACAGATAGATTAAATAAACGACCCTTTGGAAATTTACTGCCCGGAATCAGATCTATGGTACAATCGCAATCTCTGTGAGGAGGTAGTGAACCAAGCTTAGGCTCCTCAAAAACATCACGATAATCAGATAAAAATTCCGGAATCTCAGAGGGAATAGATGACGAAATGGAAACCAAAGGTATGTCCCCATGAGCCCCCTGACATCCCCAGCTTAACACAGACATTGCTTTCCAGTCAAGAACTGGGTTATGAGATTGTAACCATGGCAATCCGAGCACCAAAACATCATGTAGATTGTACAACACAAGGAAGCGAATCGTCTCCTGATGGTCTGGATTCATACGCATAGTCACTTGTGTCCAGTATTGTGGTTTATTACTAGCCAATGGTGTAGAGTCAATACCCTTCAGAGGTATAGGAACTTCCAGAGGCTCTAGATCAAACCCACAGCGCCTGGCAAAGGACCAATCCATGAGACTCAAAGCGGCGCCAGAGTCGACATAGGCATCCGCGGTAATTGACGATAATGAACAAATCAAGGTCACAGACAAAATAAACTTAGACTGTAAAGTGCCAATTGAAATAGACTTATCAACCTTTTTTGTACGTTTAGAGCATGCTGATATAACATGAGTTGAATCACCACAATAGAAGCACAACCCATTTTTTCGCCTAAAATTCTGCCGTTCGCTTCTGGACAGAATTCTATCACATTGCATATTTTCTGGAGCCTTCTCAGAAGACACCGCCAAATGGTGCACAGGTTTGCGCTCCCGCAAACGCCGATCAATCTGAATAGCCATTGTCATGGACTCATTCAGACCTGTAGGTGCAGGGAACCCCACCATAACATCTTTAATGGCATCAGAGAGACCCTCTCTGAAATTCGCCGCCAGGGCGCACTCATTCCACTGAGTAAGCACAGACCATTTACGAAATTTTTGGCAGTATATTTCAGCTTCATCTTGCCCTTGAGATAGGGCCATCAAGGTTTTTTCAGCCTGAATCTCTAAATTAGGTTCCTCATAAAGCAACCCCAAAGCCAGAAAAAATGCATCCACATTGAGCAACGCAGGATCCCCGGGTACCAACACAAATGCCCAATCCTGAGGGTCACCCCGCAGCAAGGAAATTACTATCCTAACCTGCTGTGCGGGATCTTCAGCGGAGCGAGATCTCAGGGAAAGAAATAATTCACAATTATATTTGAAATTCAGGAAACGAGATCTATTCCCGGAGAAAAATTCTGGTATAGGAACTCTAGGTTCAGACATAGGAGCATGAATAACAAAATCCTGTAAATCTTGAACCTTCGTTGCAAGATTATTCAAACCTGTAGCCAAACTCTGAGGATCCATTTTAATCAGGTGAGATCAGAGCCATTCAAGGATTAGAAGGAGAGAGAGAGAGGCAAAGGCTGCAATTAGAGCAGAAATGCAACTGAGTAAACTATAGAGCAAGCTCAGAAGGAAAAAAAAATAAAAAAAATCTGCAGACTTCTTTTTCTCTCCTTTCTTCTGCCAACGGTTTTAAACCTTGGCCGGCCATACTGTAATGGTTCCCAATGGCAAGGGAACATCAGAGAACTTAAATAACAGACTAGCTCTTGGGTGATGGAATCTCGAGCTGACCGTGAGCTAAACCTATCACACAACTAACAGTGGCCGGGTGACGTACCTACGTTTTATCCCTAGACGCCCAGCGCCAGCCGGAGAACTAACTAACCCTAATAGAGGAAGAAACAGACCTGGCTTACCTCTAGGGAAATTCCCCCAAAAAGGAGACAGAAGCCCCCCACATATATTGACGGTGAGTTCAGAGGAAAAGACATACGCAGTATGAAGGTAGGTTCAGCAAAGCGAGGTCCGCTTACTAGATAGTAAGAAGATACAATAGGGAACTTCACGGTCAGCTGAAAACCCTATTAAAATACCATCCAGAAATTACTTTAAGACTCATGTGTCAACTCATGACACCGGAGTGGTAATTTCGGCCCACAAGAGCTTCCAGCTACAGAAACATAACATAACTGTGAACTGGAACAAAAATGCAAACAAACTTAGGACTAAGAGTCCAACTTAGCTGATAGTAGTCTAGAAGCAGGAACATGCAACAGAAAGGCTCTGGTTACATTGATGGCCGGCACTAGAATAACTGAGCAGCAAGGCTAAATAGGATACTCCCATATCCTGATGGAAACAGGTGAACAGAGAAAGTGAAGCACACAAGTCCAGTACCACCAGTGACCACCGGGGGAGCCCAAAAACCAAATTCACAACACAGACGTCAGAATGGGCTGTGTTTTTACTGTGGTGACTCCTCTCATGCTATCTCTGATTGTCCTAAGCGCACTAAGAGGTTCGCTAGGTCTGTCACCATTAGTACTTTGCAGCCTAAATTTCTCTTATCTGTTACTCTGATTTGCTCACTGTCGTCCTACTCTGTTATGGCATTTGTGGATTCGGGCGCTGCCCTGAACTTGATGGACTTGGAGTTTGCCAGGCGCTGTGGTTTTTCCTTGGAGCCTTTGCAGAGTCCTATTCCCTTAAGGGGGATTGATGCTACGCCATTGGCCAAGAATAAACCTCAGTACTGGACTCAGCTGACCATGTACATGGCTCCCGCACATCAGGAAAATATTCGCTTTTTGGTGTTGCATAATTTGCATGATGTTGTCGTGTTGGGTTTGCCATGGTTACAGGTTCATAATCCAGTACTGGATTGGAAATCAATGTCTGTGTCTAGTTGGGTGTTGTGATCCGCTTTTTGGGCTCCCCTAGTGGTGGCTGGTGGTACTGGAGACTTGTGTGTTCTTTTCTGCCTCAGCTCACCTGCTTCCATCAGTTTTGGGAGTTCCCTATTTAGCCTTGCTATCCAGTCACTTCCTTGCCGGTCATCATTGTAACCTGAGTCTTTCAGTTGCATGTTCCTGCTACCAGTCTGCTGATCAGCTAAGTGGACTCTTGTCCTTTTTGTTTTGTATTTTTTGTCCAGTTTACAGTTTGTCATTTCCTGTTACTGGAAGCTCTTGTGGACTGAAATTGCCACTCCTGTGTCATGAGTTGACACAGGAGTCTTAAAGTAATTTCAGGATGGGTTTTTGAAAGGGTTTTTCAGCTGACCGTGAAGTCCTCTTTTGTATCCTTCCTCTATCTAGTAAGTGGACCTCGCTTTGCTAAATCTACCTTCATACTGTGTATGTCTTTTCCTCTGAACTCACCGTTAATATATGTGGGGGCTACTATCATCTTTGGGGAATTTCACTAGAGGTAAGCCAGGTCTGTTCCTTCCTCTTCCAGGCGTAGTTAGTTCTCCGGCTGGCGCATGGCATCTAGGCAGCCGTAGGAATGCTTCCTGGCTACTGTTAGTTGTGTGGTAGATTTAGGTCACGGTCAGCTTGAGTTTCCATCACCCGAGGGCTAGTCTGTTATTTTGTGTTTCTGATGTTCCCATGCCATTGGGGAATCATGACAGTATGACCGGCCTCTGTTAAAGTAATTGGCAGAAGAAAGGAGAGTAAAAGAAGTCTGTAGATTTTTTTTTTTTTTTTTTTTTCCTCACATGTTTGCTACTTAGTTGGCTCAGTTGTATTTCTGCTCTATTTACAGCCTTGCCTTTCTCTCCTTCTAATCCTTGAATGGCTCTGATCTCTCCTGTTTAAGGATGGACTCTCAGAGTTTGGCTGCAGGTTTAAATAATCTTGCTATGAAGGTTCAGAATTTACAAGATTATGTTATATGTACCCCTATTTCTGAACCTAAGATTCCTACACCAGAGGTATTTTCCGGAGATAGATCTCGGTTTCAGAATTTCAAATGTAATTGTAAATTATTCCTTTCTCTCAGACCTCACTCCTCTGGAGATCCTGTTCAGCAGGTTAAGATTGTGATTTCTTTGCTGCGAGGTGACCCTCAAAATTGGGCATTTTCATTGACACCAGGGGATCCTGCGTTGCTCAATGTGGATGCGTTTTTTCTGGCTTTAGGGTTGCTGTATGAGGAACCTAATTTGGAGATTCAAGCTGAAAAAGCTTTAATAGCCCTGTCTCAAGGGCAAGATGAAGCTGAGATATACTGCCAAAAATTTCGTAAATGGTCTGTGCTTACTCAGTGGAATGAGTGTGCCCTGGCGGCAGTTTTCAGAGAAGGCCTTTCTGATGCCGTTAAGGATGTCATGGTGGGGTTTCCTACGCCCACAGGTCTGAATGAGTCCATCACAATGGCGATTCAGATTGATCGGCGTTTGCGGGAGCGCAAACCCGTGCACCATTTGGCGGTATCTTCTGAAGGGACGCCAGAGAAAATGCAATGTGACAGAATTCTGTCAAGAAGCGAGCGGCAGAATTATAGGCGCAAAAATGGCTTGTGCTTCTACTGTGGTGATTCCGCGCATGTTATATCAGCATGCTCTAAACGTACTAGGAAGGTTGACAAGTCTGTTTCTATTGGCACTTTACAGTCTAAATTTCTTCTGTCTGTAACTCTGATTTGTTCATTATCAGTTATTACCGTGGATGCCTATGTGGACTCTGGCGCCGCTCTGAGTCTCATGGATTGGTCCTTCGCCAGGCGCTGTGGGTTTGATTTGGAGCCTCTGGAAGTTCCTATACCTCTGAAGGGTATTGATTCTACACCTCTGGCTTGTAATAGACCACAGTTCTGGACGCAAGTGACTATGCGTATGACTCCAGACCATCAGGAGATGATTCGCTTCCTCGTGTTGCATAATCTACATGATGTGTTAGTGCTTGGATTACCATGGTTGCAATCTCATAACCCAGTACTGGACTGGAAAACTATGTCTGTGTTAAGCTGGGGATGTCGGGGGGCTCATGGGGACATACCTTTGGTTTCTATCTCGTCATCTATTCCCTCTGAGGTTCCGGCATTTTTGTCGGATTTTGGGGATATTTTTGAAGAGCCTAAAATTGGTTCTCTCCCTCCCCACAGAGAGTGTGATTGCGCCATAGATCTGATTCCAGGCAGTAAATTTCCAAAGGGTCGTTTGTTTAACCTGTCTGTACCTGAGCATGCTGCCATGCGAGAGTATGTTAAGGAGTCCCTGGAAAAGGGACATATTCGTCCTTCTTCATCACCTTTAGGAGCTGGGTTTTTCTTTGTCTCTAAAAAGGATGGCTCGCTGAGGCCTTGTATTGATTATCGACTCCTGAATAAAATTACTGTCAAATATCAGTATCCGTTGCCGCTGCTTACTGATTTGTTTGCTCGCATAAGGGGGGCTAAGTGGTTCTCCAAGATTGATCTCCGTGGGGCGTATAATTTGGTGCGAATTAAGCAAGGGGATGAGTGGAAAACCGCATTTAATACGCCTGAGGGCCACTTTGAGTATTTAGTAATGCCTTTCGGCCTTTCTAATGCACCTTCAGTTTTTCAGTCCTTTATGCATGATATTTTCCGGGAATATTTGGATAAATTTATGATTGTGTACTTGGATGATATTTTGATTTTTTCTGATGACTGGGAGTCTCATGTTCAGCAGGTCAGGAGGGTTTTTCAGGTCTTGCGGGAGAATTCTCTGTGTGTAAAGGGTTCTAAGTGTGTTTTTGGGGTTCAAAAGATTTCCTTTTTAGGGTACATTTTTTCCCCTTCTTCTGTTGAGATGGACCCTGTCAAGGTTCGGGCTATTTGTGACTGGACGCAGCCTACTTCTCTAAAGGGTCTTCAGAAGTTCTTGGGCTTTGCTAATTTTTATCGTCGATTTATAACTGGTTTTTCTGGTGTTGCTAAGCCTCTTACGGATTTGACTAAGATGGGTGCTGATGTTGCCAATTGGTCCTCTGCCGCTGTGGAGGCCTTTCGGGAACTTAAGCGCCGCTTTTCGTCTGCCCCTGTGTTGCGCCAGCCTGATGTCTCTCTCCCCTTTCAGGTTGAGGTCGATGCTTCCGAGATCGGAGCGGGGGCGGTTTTGTCGCAGAAAAGTTCCGATTGCTCAGTGATGAGACCTTGTGCGTTCTTTTCTCGAAAATTTTCTGCCGCCGAAAGAAATTATGATGTCGGTAATCGGGAGCTTTTAGCCATGAAGTGGGCATTTGAGGAGTGGCGTCATTGGCTTGAGGGTGCTAGACATCAGGTGGTGGTTTTGACTGATCACAAGAATCTGATTTATCTTGAGTCTGCCAGGCGCCTGAATCCTAGACAGGCGCGCTGGTCGTTGTTTTTCTCTCGGTTTAATTTTGTGGTCTCATATCTACCAGGTTCTAAGAATGTGAAGGCAGATGCCCTTTCTAGGAGTTTTGAGCCTGATTCCCCTGGTGATTCCGAACCTACAGGTATCCTTAAGGATGGGGTGATATTATCCGCTATTTCCCCAGATCTGCGACGTGCTTTGCAAGAGTTTCAGGCGGATAGACCTGATCGCTGCCCACCTGGTAGATTGTTTGTTCCTGATGATTGGACCAGTAGAGTCATCTCGGAGGTTCATTCTTCTACGCTGGCGGGTCATCCTGGAATTTTTGGTACCAGGGATTTGGTGGCTAGATCCTTCTGGTGGCCATCTCTGTCTCGAGATGTGCGTGTTTTTGTGCAGTCTTGTGATGTGTGTGCTCGGGCCAAGCCTTGTTGTTCTAGGGCTAGCGGGTTGTTGTTGCCCTTGCCTATTCCGAAGAGGCCTTGGACGCACATCTCGATGGACTTTATTTCTGATCTTCCTGTCTCTCAGAGGATGTCTGTTATCTGGGTGGTGTGTGACCGTTTTTCTAAGATGGTTCATTTGGTGCCATTGCCGAAGTTGCCTTCCTCGTCTGAGTTGGTTCCTTTGTTTTTTCAGAATGTGGTTCGCTTGCATGGTATTCCTGAAAATATCGTTTCTGATAGAGGTACCCAGTTCGTTTCTAGATTTTGGCGGGCATTCTGTGCCAGGTTGGGCATTGATTTGTCTTTTTCGTCTGCCTTCCATCCTCAGACTAATGGCCAGACGGAGCGAACTAATCAGACTTTGGAGACGTATTTGAGGTGTTTTGTGTCTGCGGATCAGGATGATTGGGTTGCCTTTTTGCCGTTGGCGGAGTTTGCTCTTAATAATCGGGCTAGTTCGGCCACTTTGGTTTCCCCTTTCTTTTGCAATTCGGGGTTTCATCCCCGTTTTTCTTCTGGTCAGGCGGAGTCTTCGGATTGTCCTGGAGTAGATGCTGTGGTGGATCGGTTGTATCGGATTTGGGAACAAGTGGTGGACAATTTGAATTTGTCCCAGGAGAGGACTCAGCGGTTTGCTAACCGCCAGCGTCGGGTTGGTCCTCGCCTTCGTGTTGGGGACTTGGTGTGGTTGTCTTCCCGTTTTGTCCCAATGAGAGTTTCTTCTCCTAAATTTAAGCCTCGGTTCATCGGTCCCTATAGGATTTTGGAGATTATTAACCCTGTTTCCTTTCGTTTGGACCTCCCGGCATCTTTCGCTATCCATAATGTGTTCCATCGGTCGTTGTTGCGGAGATACGAGGTGCCGGTGGTTCCTTCTGCTGAGCCTCCTGCTCCTGTGCTGGTTGAGGGTGAATTGGAGTACGTTATAGAGAAGATCTTGGACTCCCGTGTTTCCAGGCGGAGACTCCAGTATCTGGTTAAATGGAAGGGCTATGGTCAGGAAGATAATTCTTGGGTAACTGCCTCTGATGTTCATGCCTCGGATTTGGTTCGTGCCTTTCATAGGGCTCATCCAGGTCGCCCTGGCGGTTCTTGTGAGGGTTCGGTGCCCCCTCCTTAAGGGGGGGGTACTGTTGTGATCCGCTTTTTGGGCTCCCCTGGTGGCTGGTGGTACTGGAGACTTGTGTGTTCTTTTCTGCCTCAGCTCACCTGCTTCCATCAGTTTTGGGAGTTCCCTATTTAGCCTTGCTATCCAGTCACTTCCTTGCCGGTCATCATTGTAACCTGAGTCTTTCAGTTGCATGTTCCTGCTACCAGTCTGCTGATCAGCTAAGTGGACTCTTGTCCTTTTTGTTTTGTATTTTTTGTCCAGTTTACAGTTTGTCATTTCCTGTTACTGGAAGCTCTTGTGGACTGAAATTGCCACTCCTGTGTCATGAGTTGACACAGGAGTCTTAAAGTAATTTCAGGATGGGTTTTTGAAAGGGTTTTTCAGCTGACCGTGAAGTCCTCTTTTGTATCCTTCCTCTATCTAGTAAGTGGACCTTGCTTTGCTAAATCTACCTTCATACTGTGTATGTCTTTTCCTCTGAACTCACCGTTAATATATGTGGGGGCTACTATCATCTTTGGGGAATTTCACTAGAGGTAAGCCAGGTCTGTTCCTTCATCTTCCAGGCGTAGTTAGTTCTCCGGCTGGCGCATGGCATCTAGGCAGCCGTAGGAATGCTTCCTGGCTACTGTTAGTTGTGTGGTAGATTTAGGTCACGGTCAGCTTGAGTTTCCATCACCCGAGGGCTAGTCTGTTATTTTGTGTTTCTGATGTTCCCATGCCATTGGGGAATCATGACAGTTGGGGTTGTCAAGGGATACATGGTGATGTTCCTTTGATGTCAATTTCTTCTTCCACTCCTTCTGAAGTCCCTGAGTTTTTGTCGGATTACCAGGATGTATTTGATGAGCCCAAATCCAGTGCCCTACCTACTCATAGGGACTGTGATTGCGCTATTAATTTGATTCCTGGTAGTAAGTTCCCTAAGGGCCGACTGTTCAATTTATCTGTGCCAGAACATGCCGCTATGCGGAGTTATGTAAAGGAGTCCTTGGAGAAAGGGCATATTCGCCCGTCTTCGTCGCCGTTGGGAGCAGGGTTCTTTTTTGTGGCCAAGAAGGATGGCTCTCTGAGACCCTGTATAGATTATCGCCTTCTCAATAAAATCATGGTCAAATTTCAGTACCCTTTGCCTCTGTTGTCTGATTTGTTTGCTCGGATTAAGGGGGCTAGTTGGTTTACCAAGATTGACCTTCGAGGGGCGTATAATCTTGTGCGTATTAAACAGGGCGATGAATGGAAAACAGCATTTAATACGCCCGAGGGCCATTTTGAGTACCTGGTGATGCCATTCGGTCTTTCTAATGCTCCATCTGTTTTTCAGTCCTTTATGCACGACATCTTCCGGAAGTATCTGGATAGGTTCATGATCATATATTTGGATGATATTTTGGTCTTTTCGGATGATTGGGAGTCTCATGTAAGGCAGGTCAGGATGGTGTTCCAGGTCCTTCGTGCTAATGCGTTGTTTGTGAAGGGCTCTAAATGCCTCTTTGGAGTTCAGAAGGTTTCCTTTTTTGGGCTTCATTTTTTCCCCTTCTACTATCGAGATGGATCCTGTTAAAGTTCAGGCCATTTATGATTGGACTCAACCTACATCTGTGAAGAGTCTTCAGAAGTTCCTGGGCTTTGCTAATTTTTACCGTCGCTTCATCGCTAATTTTTCTAGTGTGGTTAAGCCTTTGACTGATTTGACGAAGAAAGGCGCTGATGTGGTGAATTGGTCCCCTGCGGCCGTTGAGGCCTTTCAGGAGCTTAAACGTCGTTTTACTTCGGCCCCTGTGTTGCGTCAGCCAGATGTTTTGCTCCCTTTTCAGGTCGAGGTTGATGCTTCTGAGATTGGGGCAGGGGCTGTTTTGTCTCAGAGAAGTTCTGATGGCTCCTTGATGAAGCCGTGTGCTTTCTTTTCTAGAAAGTTTTCGCCTGCCGAGCGTAATTATGATGTCGGCAATCGGGAGTTGTTGGCTATGAAGTGGGCATTTGAGGAGTGGCGACATTGGCTTGAGGGAGCCAAACATCGCGTGGTGGTCCTGACTGATCACAAGAATCTGACTTACCTCGAGTCCGCCAAGCGGTTGAACCCTAGACAGGCTCGATGGTCGCTGTTTTTCTCCCGTTTCGATTTTGTGGTCTCATACCTTCCGGGATCTAAGAATGTGAAGGCTGATGCCCTTTCTAGGAGTTTTTTGCCTGATTCTCCGGGGGTCCCTGAGCCGGCTGGTATTCTTAAAGAGGGGGTGATTCTGTCTGCCATCTCCCCTGATTTGCGGCGGGTGCTGCAGGAGTTTCAGGCTGATAGACCTGACCGCTGCCCAGTGGAGAAACTGTTTGTCCCTGATAGATGGACTAGTAGGGTTATTTCTGAGGTTCATTGTTCAGTGTTGGCTGGTCATCCTGGGATTTTTGGTACCAGAGATTTGGTTGCCAGGTCCTTTTGGTGGCCTTCCTTGTCACGGGATGTGCGTTCTTTTGTGCAGTCCTGTGGGACTTGTGCTCGGGCTAAACCTTGCTGTTCTCGTGCCAGTGGGTTGCTTTTGCCTTTGCCTGTCCCGAAGAGGCCCTGGACACATATTTTCATGGATTTTATTTCTGATCTTCCTGTCTCTCAAAGGATGTCTGTCATCTGGGTGATTTGTGATCGGTTTTCTAAGATGTTCCATTTGGTACCCTTTCCTAAATTACCTTCCTCCTCTGATTTGGTTCCATTATTTTTTCAGCATGTGGTTCGTTTGCATGGCATTCCGGAGAACATTGTGTTGGACAGAGGTTCCCAATTTGTTTCTAGGTTTTGGCGGTCCTTTTGTGCTAAGATGGGCATTGATTTGTCTTTTTCTTCAGCGTTCCATCCTCAGACAAATGGCCAAACCGAACGAACCAATCAGACCTTGGAAACCTATCTGAGATGCTTTGTTTCTGCTGATCAGGATGATTGGGTGATCTTCTTGCCATAGGCCGAGTTCGCCCTGAATAATCGGGCTAGTTCGGCTACTTTGGTTTCGCCTTTTTTTTGTAATTCTGGTTTTCATCCTCGTTTTTTTTCAGGGCAGGTTGAGCCTTCTGACTGTCCTGGTGTGGATTCTGTGGTGGACAGGATGCAACAAATTTGGACTCATGTGGTGGACAATTTGACGTTGTCTCAGGAGAAGGCGCAACGTTTTGCTAACCGCCGTCGCTGTGTTGGTCCCCGACTTCATTGTTGGGGATTTGGTTTGGTTGTCTTCTCGTTATGTTCCTATGAAGGTTTCTTCTCCTAAGTTCAAGCCTCGTTTCATTGGTCCTTATAAGATTTCTGAAATTATCAATCCTGTGTCGTTTCGTTTGGCCCTTCCAACTTATTTTGCCATCCATAATGTGTTCCATAGGTCATTGTTGCGGAGATATGTGGCACCTATGGTTCCTTCCGTTGATCCTCCTACTCCGGTGTTGGTTGAGGGGGAGTTGGAGTATGTGGTGGAGAAGATTTTAGATTCTCGTATTTCGAGACGGAAGCTTCAGTACCTGGTTAAACGGAAGGGCTATGGTCAGGACGATAATTCCTGGGTTGTTGCCTCCGATGTCCATGCTGCCGATTTGGTTCGTGCTTTTCATTTGGCTCATCCTGGGTTCTGGTGAGGGTTCAGTGACCCCTCCTCAAGGGGGGGTACTGTTGTGAATTCCGTTCTCGGGCTCCCTCCTGTGATCGTGAATGGTACTTTGGTGAGTTCTGTCCTTGGACACACTCTGGTGGCTTTGAGTGGAACCGCTGATCTTTGAGGTTGGCTTTCTCAGCTGCCCTCGTTTATTGTTTCTGCTTGCTTCCCTATTTAACTCTGCCCAGGTCGTTAGTACATGCCAGCTGTCAATGTCTCAGTACTGGTTCAGATTTCTCTTGGATTTCTCAGATGACATGTCTACTCCAGCAGAAGCTAAATCCTTGCTAGTTATTTGCTGTTCATCGGTTTTTGAATATATTTTTCAGTACATGCTATGTTTCAGTCCAGCCTGCTATTATGATATTTCCTTGCTATCTGGAAGATCTGGGGGTGCAGAGCTGCACCTCCACACCGTGAGTCGGTGTGGAGGTCTTATGGCACACTGTGCGTGGTTTTTGTAGTTTTTATACTGACCGCATAGTTCCCTTTCCTATCCTCTGTCTATTTAGAGAAGATTCGGCCTCCTTTGCTAAAATCTGTTTCATTCCTGTGTTTGTTACTTCCCTCTTAACTCACAGTCAATATTTGTGGGGGGCTATCTTTACTTTGGGGAATTTCTCTGAGGCAAGGTAGGCTGCTATTTCTATCTTTAGGGGTAGTTAGCTCTTAGGCTGTGAAGAGGCGTCTAGGGAGAGTTAGGTACGCTCCACGGCTATTTCTAGTGTGTGTGATAGGATTAGGGATTGCGGTCAGTAGAGTTACCACTTCCTCAGAGCTTGTCCCAGGTTTTCCATTTTAACCATCAGGTCATTTCGGGTGCTCCTATCCACCAGGTCCATAACAGTGTCCCTGCTGATTGCAGCTCTGACTGGGATATTTAGGTGTGCAGGATTCATTAGCCCTTGCCAGTTGCCCATTGTTCTTGGAGGTTTTGCATCTCTGTCTGGTTCCTCCTGCCAAATCAGCAAAGATAAGTGTCTGGTTTTGTTTTTGTAGCACACATGCTGTGTGCTTTACAATTCAGTACTATTCAATGTTTTTTCTTGTCCAGCTTAGACTGTGTTTGGATATTTCAGTCAAGTTGGATTCTCAGGAGATTCTGATATACATTCCATGTCTTTAGTTAGATGGTGGAATTTTTGTATTATCTGCTGTGGATATTTTTAGGGTTTTAATACTGACCGCTTAGTATTCTGTCCTATCCTTTCCTATTTAGCTAGCGTGGCCTCTTTTGCTAAATCCTGATTTCTGCCTGCGTGTGTCTTTCCTCTAATACTCACAGTCAATATTTGTGGGGGGCTGCCTATCCTTTGGGGTTCTGCTCTGAGGCAAGATAGAATTCCCATTTCCATCTATAGGGGTATTTAGTCCTCTGGCTGTGTCGAGGTGTCTAGGATGTGTTAGGTACACCCCACGGCTACTTCTAGTTGCGGTGACAGTTTAGGGTTTGCGGTCAGTACAGGTTCCACCTACTCCTGAGAAAGTCTCATGCGGCTCCAAGGTCACCGGATCATAACAGTACAACTGGCCAACAATTAGTTAAATGCATCTCAGAAGAAGGGAAGAAAGAGACATTTTTTTTCTGTAGCCTGCTTTGTCTTTTCTTCCCTCTTTTCCTCTGGGTGGCTGAGGAGCCTTGTGCTAGCATGGATGTTCAGGGATTAGCTTCTCGTATAGACCAGCTTGCTGCTAGGGTACAGGGTATTTCTGATTATATTGTTCAGACTCCAGTTTTAGAGCCTAAGATTCCTACTCCTGATTTGTTTTTTGGGGACAGGTCCAAATTTTTGAGTTTTAAAAACAACTGTAAACTGTGTTTTGCTCTGAGACCTCGATCCTCTGGTGATTCCATTCAGCAGGTTAAAATTGTCATCTCCCTGCTGCGTGGTGATCCTCAGGATTGGGCATTTTCCCTGGAATCTGGGAATCCGGCCTTGCTTAATGTAGATGCCTTTTTTCAGGCTTTAGGATTATTATATGATGAATAGTGTTGAGCATTCCGATACCGCAAGTATCGGGTATCGGCCGATACTTGCGGTATCGGAATTCCGATACCGGGATTCCGATACTTGCCGCGCATCGGATACCGGAATCGGAAGTTCCCAGATTCAAAATGCACAAATTCAGCCAATGAGAATGATTTCAAGTGTGGGCACATCCTGTTCAGCATGGAGGGCATGAAACTACTGGCATGGCTGTGATTGGCTGCTGAAATGATGTCATGATGCAGTTTAAAAGTCGCTGGCGCCATTTTGCGATCACTCTGCTGTGAATTCAGTTAGTGACAGGACGCTGTTTGCTGACTGAGGGCCAGTTTAGAGATAGCGATTTGCTTCTTTGTGCTTTCCAAAGGCTAATTTAGCAACCGCTGTGTTCACCTACTATTCACCTTGCTTTTGCCTTGTAGCGCTGTTTTCACAGCGATCTGCAAGGTCTGTGTGTGTGTGTGTGTGAGTGCAGCCCACTCTCTAGTCTGAGTGCAGCCACATAGGCCATCCATAGCTGGTTGTATTCAGTTCAGGGAGGGTGGTTCATTGCCTCATACTGTTCTTTTTTTTTTTTCCAAGTAGTGTAGTCTGCTGCTAATTTTTAACAAAAAATCCTATTAGTGTCTTTCCACCCGTCTCCAGCTAATTTGTGGAAAAACACTACATAGGATAACGTAGAGGAGGGTTTTTGGGCCTTGCAGCGCCGTTTATGGCTGTCTGCACGGTCTCCGTGTGACTGCAGCTCGCCCTGTAGTCTGTGAGCAGCCATAGCCTGGTTGTCTCCAGCTCAGTGTTGTTCACTGCGTCATACCGCAAAATCAATTTTCATTTTGTTTTAAGTAGTGCAGGCTGCTGCACATTTTTTCAAAAAATTCCTATTAGTGTCTTTCCACCCGTCTCCAGCTAATTTGTGGAAAAACACTACATAGGATAACGTAGAGGAGGGTTTTTGGGCCTTGCAGCGCCGTTTACGGCTGTCTGCACGGTCTCCGTGTGACTGCAGCTCGCCCTGTAGTCTGTGAGCAGCCATAGCCTGGTTGTCTCCAGCTCAGGGTTCTTCACTGCGTCATACCGCAAAATCAATTTTCATTTTGTTTTAAGTAGTGCAGGCTGCTGCACATTTTTTCAAAAAATTCCTATTAGTGTCTTTCCACCCGTCTCCAGCTAACTTGTGGAAAAACACTACATAGGATAACGTAGAGGAGGGTTTTTGGGCCTTGCAGCGCCGTTTACGTCTGTCTGCACGGTCTCCGTGTGACTGCAGCTCTATCTGTTGTCAGTTCAGCCCCCAAAAAATAAATAAATAATAAAGTTCACCAAACACACCAGTGACACCACTTTACATTTGTGTAGGCCACATTAGCTCATATTAAAGTCTAGTCCACACTTTAGAAAATTAGTGTTTCTTATACCTGTTAGGAGGAGTTGTTCAGGAATAAGCACACAAATCCGTTAGTACTTTTCTGCTTATCTTTATCAGTCAACCAAGATGAAGAAGGCAGTGAGTAAGGCACGTGGGCGTGGGCGTGGGCGCGGAGCAGGGAGGGGACGTGGGGATTCTGTGCCTGCTGCGGGCACCGGTGACTCATCAGCACCCACTTTCACAAGGGAACAGTCATTCATGCGCAGCTTTGTCGCAGAGCGCCGTACACCGCTGCTGCGTGAAGAACAAATTGAAGCCGTTGTCGGATGGATGGCAGCTAATGCATCAACTTCAATTAGTGCCACATCCTCTCAGACACAGAGCACTGGAGAGCAGCCATCTGTCTCTTCACCACCTGCCAAATTGCCCAGGCAGACAGAGAGCCCAGGACAGGAGCCGTCTCTACTTCTGTTCTCTGAATCTCTTGGCTTGGAAACAGGGGGCCAGCCAAGCAGCATTGGAGAAATGGAAGAAGAGGCAGGGTGCAGTGATGCCCAACAGCTTTTTCTCTCTTCCTCTGAAGAGGCGGGTGGGCCAGTGGCTCCGGTCACCACATCGCAGGCCGCATCAGCTGATGATGACACTCAGGTGCCACTTACTGGTGCGTGCTCTGCTGCTGAGACTACCCAGGAGGAGCAGTTGGGGGCAGAGGGTAGTGTAGATGATGAGGTCCTTGACCCATCTTGGCGTGAGGGACAGGAAGGTGGTGGGAGCAGCTCTGAGGAAGAGATTCCCCGTACGGCCCAAAGAGGGAGAGGGAGGGGGAAGACTGCGGATCCTGCAGCCTCCGCTTTGGCACCCGTTAGGAGCATGTCTCTTCCAAAAGCCAAAAAGGGCGCTCCCAAGACTTGCAGTGCCTGGTCCTTTTTTGACACAGTTGCAGATGACATTTGCTATGTCAAATGCAAGGTGTGTCATCACAAAGTAAAAAGAGGTCGAAATGTCAGCAACCTCAATACCTCCAACATGTGGAAACATGTGCGCAACAGGCACGCGGCGGAGTTACAAAAACACACTGAAGAGCTAGGCCAACCAACAGCGGCAGCTACCACCTCTTCAGCTCGTGTTGCCTCTTCCTCCAGCTCACACGCAGCTGGTTCGGCTTCCTCCCAGGATCGCCGTGGAAGAACCTCTGGCCCTGTTGTCCAGAGACCCGCTGTAATTCCACCCGCAGCACCACTTTCCCAGTCATCCACACACTCCCAGCCCAGTCTACAGCCATCGGTAGTACAGGCATGGGAGAAAAGGCGGGCTTTCTCGTCAAACCACCCACGAGCACAGGCTCTGACTGCAGGCATTGCCAAACTTCTGTCACTGGAAATGCTGTCATTCAGGCTGGTGGAGACTGACAGCTTCCGTGACTTGATGTCATTGGCAGTCTCACAGTACAATGTGCCCAGCCGCTTTTACTTCAGCAGGCAAGCCGTCCCTGCCCTGCACAAGCATGTGGAAGGACACATAAAACACGCGCTACTGAACGCCGTCAGTAGCAAGGTCCACCTCACCACCGATGCGTGGACCAGTCAACATGGACAGGGGCGATACCTTTCCCTCACTGCCCATTGGGTTAATGTCGTTGAGCCGGGTACAGACCGCGCGAGTGGCGCAGGACGTGTCCTGCCCACTCCAAGGATTGCAGGAATCCATTCTGTACGCATTGACTCCTCCTCCTACACCAGTTCCTCAGAATCATCGCTGCAGGAGCCGTCACAGTCCACCTCCACATGGACCCGTGATGAACGTGTACCTGTTACGACCGACATGAGCACAGCCGTGGCCAAACGTCAACAGGCCGTCTTGAAATTAATTTATTTGGGGAATCGAAGCCACACAGCGCAGGAGCTCTGGAATGCCATCAAGCAGGAGAGCGATGTGTGGTTTGTGCCAGCGAATCTCCAGCCAGGCATGGTAGTGTGTGATAATGGCCGAAATCTGGTGGCAGCTCTGGGCCTCGGCAACCTCACTCACATCCCATGTCTGGCACATGTGCTCAATTTGGTCGTGCAGAGTTTTCTGAGGGACTATCCGGATCTTGATGCACTGCTGCGCAAGGTCCGCCTAGAGTGTGCTCACTTGCGGCGTTCCAGCACGGCAAAAGCGCGCATTGCGGCTCTGCAGCGCCGACACCGCCTGCCGGAACATCGCATCATATGTGACCTACCTACCAGGTGGAATTCCACGTTACATATGTTGGAGCGGTTGTGTGAGCAGCAGCAAGCTGTAATGGAGTACCAGCTGCTTCAGGCGCAAAGAAGTCGCAGTCAGCGCCGTACAGACTTCACAACCACAGAGTGGGCCACTATGAATGACGTCTGCCAGGTTTTGCGTCCCTTTGATTATTCCACGCGGATGGCGAGTGCAGATGATGCACTAGTCAGCATGACTGTCCCCCTTATCTGCCTGCTTGAAAAATCACTGCAAGCGCTAAGGGATGATGTTGTGGAAGAGGTGGAGGATGAGGATTCAGCATTTCCATCATCTTCTGGACAGTCAGCGCCACGTGGTTCCTCACAAACGCGTAGGCAGGGGACAGTTTGTGAGGAGGATGAGGAGGAGTCAATGGAGGAGGAAGACATCCGTCCAGAGGAGGGAGTTACAGAATTGTCCAGTACTCAGTGTGTACAGCGAGGGTGGGGTGATGACGAGCGGGCAGAGATCACGCCTCCAGCAGGGGACAGCGTTTCTTGGGCAGTTGGCAGTCTGCAGCACATGGTGGATTACATGCTGCAGTGCCTGAGAAACTACCGCCGCATCGCCCACATTCTCAACATGTCTGATTATTGGGTGTTCACCCTCCTCGATCCTCGCTACCGGGACAACGTAGAAAGCCTCATCACACCGTTGAACCGGGAGCGAAAAATGCGGGAGTTCCAAGACACACTGGTGAATTCCATCATCTTCTCCATTCCAACTGAGAGAAGTGCTGCTAGTGCATTCCAAAGCAGCTCAGTGCGTCCAGGCAGTGGTGGAGGCTCTGCACAAAGAGGGAGCAGAAGCAGTGCCTCTGCCCAAGGCAAGACCAGTATGGCCCAACTGTGGCACAGTTTTCTGTGCCCGCCACAAAAGTCTACACCATCACAGACGGCTCCAGTCAGCAGGAGGCAACGGTTCCGTCAGATGGTGACAGACTACATGTCTTGCCCTCTTGCTGTACTCCCAGACGGCTCTTCCCCTTTCAAGTTTTGGGTCTCAAAGCTGGATACATGGCCAGAGCTAAGCCAGTATGCATTGGAGGTGCTGTCTTGCCCTGCGGCCAGTGTATTATCGGAACGTGTCTTTAGTGCTGCAGGTGGTGTACTAACTGACCGTCGCATGCGACTATCCTCCGATAACGTTGACCGGCTTACTTTCCTGAAAATGAACAAGGCCTGGATCTCGCAGGAATTTGCCACTCCTCTTCCTGATTAAATAATTAGGTGACTGTCTACAGTATCCAGGTCTCCTGTTGTGTTCATCTTTCTACCACCTGAACTTAAATTCCTGGGCTCCAACACCGCCAGTTGAGGCTCAGAAGTGCCGTCTGCACAGTCAAAACATACGACCCAGTGTTATTGGGTTTCAGTAACGTCAGCTGATCCCCAGCTGTGTAGCCGGCAATGTGTCCTGCGAACGCCACGCTGACACAACAACTGAAATGTAAGGGAACCTGTCCCCCCCCCCCCAAGGCGTTTGTTACTGAAAGAGCCACCTTGTACAGCAGTAATGCTGCACAAGGAAAAGGTAGCTATTTTTGTTTAGCTCCTTGCACACGCAGAACTTAACACTTATAAAATGTGTCCACTGATACCGTAAAACCGTCCCGGAGGTGGGACTTTCCTTCGTAATATGACGCAGCACAGCCGTCATTCCTACCCCCTTGGCGCCGTGCCCCGACTCCTCACTGTTGTTTGATTCCGTCCCGGAGCCTGCGCTGTTATGTTATCCCTTGCCCAGGCACACTTAGCGCTGCCCGTCTTCTGACATCATTTGGTGTCAGGATGGCTGCGCCTGTGCGGCCGCGCTGGCCGAGAGCCCGCCTCGCAGTGTCTTCTGATTTCATCCCACTGGGGGCCTGAGATCCATGGACATGCGCAGTGCATATCTGAACCTCCACCTCTCACTCATCTCCCTACGGCTTCTTCAGACTGTGCGGTGTCAGCTGGTCCCTAATAGCATGCCACGGCCGTGACACCGCACAGTCTTAAGAAGCCGTAGGGAGGGGAGTGAGAGGCGAGGATATGCACTGCGCATGGCCACGGATCCCAGGCCCGCGGTGGGATTACATTAGACGACACTGCGAGGCGGGCTCTCGGCCAGCGCGGCCGCACAGGCGCAGCCATCCTGACACCAAATGATGTCAGAAGATGGGCAGCGCTAAGTGTGCCTGGCCAAGGGATAACATAACAGCGCAGGCTCCGGGACGGAATCAAACAACGCTGAGGAGCCGGGGAATGGCGCCAAGGAGGTAGGAATGACGGCTGTGCTGCGTCATATTACGAAGGAAAGTCCCCCCTTTGGGACGGTCACACGGTATCAGGGGACACATTTTATAAGTGTTTAGTTCTGTGTTTGCAAGGAGCATCATGAAAAGAGCCACCTTTTCCTTTTGCATCTTTTTTGCTGCACAAGCTGGCTCT
Source organism: Ranitomeya variabilis (assembly GCF_051348905.1). Classification (NCBI taxonomy): domain Eukaryota; kingdom Metazoa; phylum Chordata; class Amphibia; order Anura; family Dendrobatidae; genus Ranitomeya; species Ranitomeya variabilis. Next base: position 251,925,179 of record NC_135233.1, on the reverse strand, counting down.
TTCAGCTACAAACGCCTTGGGGGGGGGTTAAAGGTTCCCTTTCGACTTTCTCCAATCAGGCTTCGGCCTACATTGTGTTCCTCTGCTTCTCCTCCTGTCCCTGGGCTCCAACACCGCTAGTTGTTGCCTGGTAGTGCTGTACGCACAGTCAACAGTCGCTCCTCTGTTATTGGGGTTCAGTAACGTCAGCTGTTCCCCTGCTGTGTGTGTGGCAATCCCTCCTACCTCCTCCACCTCCTCCTCCTCCACCTGTCCCTGGGCTCCAACACCGCTAGTTGCCGTCCAGTAGTGCTGTACGCACAGTCAACAGTCCCTCCTCTGTTATTGGGGTTCAGTAACGTCAGCTGTTCCCCTGCTGTGTGTGTGGCAATCCCTCCTATCTCCTCCACCTCCACCTCCCCTTCCTGTCCCTGGGCTCCAACACCGCTAGTTGTTGCCTGGTAGTGCTGTACGCACAGTCCCAACAGTCCCTCCTCTGTTATTGGGGTTCAGTAACGTCAGCTGTTCCCCTGCTGTGTGTGTGGCAATCCCTCCTACCTCCTCCACCTCCTCCTCCTCCACCTGTCCCTGGGCTCCAACACCGCTAGTTGCCGTCCAGTAGTGCTGTACGCACAGTCAACAGTCGCTCCTCTGTTATTGGGGTTCAGTAACGTCAGCTGTTCCCCTGCTGTGTGTGTGGCAATCCCTCCTACCTCCTCCACCTCGTCCTCCTCCACCTGTCCCTGGGCTCCAACACCGCTAGTTGCCGTCCAGTAGTGCTGTACGCACAGTCCCAACAGTCCCTCCTCTGTTATTGGGGTTCAGTAACGTCAGCTGTTCCCCTGCTGTGTGTGTGGCAATCCCTCCTACCTCCTCCACCTCCTCCTCCTCCACCTGTCCCTGGGCTCCAACACCGCTAGTTGCCGTCCAGTAGTGCTGTACGCACAGTCAACAGTCCCTCCTCTGTTATTGGGGTTCAGTAACGTCAGCTGTTCCCCTGCTGTGTGTGTGGCAATCCCTCCTACCTCCTCCACCTCCTCCTCCTCCACCTGTCCCTGGGCTCCAACACCGCTAGTTGCCATCCAGTAGTGCTGTACGCACAGTCAACAGTCCCTCCTCTGTTATTGGGGTTCAGTAACGTCAGCTGTTCCCCTGCTGTGTGTGTGGCAATCCCTCCTACCTCCTCCACCTCCTCCTCCTCCACCTGTCCCTGGGCTCCAACACCGCTAGTTGCCGTCCAGTAGTGCTGTACGCACAGTCAACAGTCCCTCCTCTGTTATTGGGGTTCAGTAACGTCAGCTGTTCCCCTGCTGTGTGTGTGGCAATCCCTCCTACCTCCTCCACCTCCTCCTCCTCCACCACCTGTCCCTGGGCTCCAACACCGCTAGTTGCCGTCCAGTAGTGCTGTACGCACAGTCAACAGTCCCTCCTCTGTTATTGGGGTTCAGTAACGTCAGCTGTTCCCCTGCTGTGTGTGTGGCAATCCCTCCTACCTCCTCCACCTCCTCCTCCTCCACCTGTCCCTGGGCTCCAACACCGCTAGTTGCCGTCCAGTAGTGCTGTACGCACAGTCAACAGTCCCTCCTCTGTTATTGGGGTTCAGTAACGTCAGCTGTTCCCCTGCTGTGTGTGTGGCAATCCCTCCTACCTCCTCCACCTCCTCCTCCTCCACCTGTCCCTGGGCTCCAACACCGCTAGTTGCCGTCCAGTAGTGCTGTACGCACAGTCAACAGTCCCTCCTCTGTTATTGGGGTTCAGTAACGTCAGCTGTTCCCCTGCTGTGTGTGTGGCAATCCCTCCTACCTCCTCCACCTCCTCCTCCTCCACCTGTCCCTGGGCTCCAACACCGCTAGTTGCCGTCCAGTAGTGCTGTACGCACAGTCAACAGTCCCTCCTCTGTTATTGGGGTTCAGTAACGTCAGCTGTTCCCCTGCTGTGTGTGTGGCAATCCCTCCTACCTCCTCCACCTCCTCCTCCTCCACCTGTCCCTGGGCTCCAACACCGCTAGTTGCCGTCCAGTAGTGCTGTACGCACAGTCAACAGTCCCTCCTCTGTTATTGGGGTTCAGTAACGTCAGCTGTTCCCCTGCTGTGTGTGTGGCAATCCCTCCTACCTCCTCCACCTCCTCCACCTCCACCTGTCCCTGGGCTCCAACACCGCTAGTTGCTGTCCAGTAGTGCTGTACGCACAGTCAACAGTCCCTCCTCTGTTATTGGGGTTCAGTAACGTCAGCTGTTCCCCTGCTGTGTGTGTGGCAATCCCTCCTACCTCCTCCTCCTCCTCCTCCTCCACCTGTCCCTGGGCTCCAACACCGCTAGTTGCCGTCCAGTAGTGCTGTACGCACAGTCAACAGTCCCTCCTCTGTTATTGGGGTTCAGTAACGTCAGCTGTTCCCCTGCTGTGTGTGTGGCAATCCCTCCTACCTCCTCCACCTCCTCCTCCTCCACCTGTCCCTGGGCTCCAACACCGCTAGTTGCCGTCCAGTAGTGCTGTACGCACAGTCAACAGTCCCTCCTCTGTTATTGGGGTTCAGTAACGTCAGCTGTTCCCCTGCTGTGTGTGTGGCAATCCCTCCTACCTCCTCCACCTCCTCCTCCTCCACCTGTCCCTGGGCTCCAACACCGCTAGTTGCCGTCCAGTAGTGCTGTACGCACAGTCAACAGTCCCTCCTCTGTTATTGGGGTTCAGTAACGTCAGCTGTTCCCCTGCTGTGTGTGTGGCAATCCCTCCTACCTCCTCCACCTCCTCCTCCTCCACCTGTCCCTGGGCTCCAACACCGCTAGTTGCTGTCCAGTAGTGCTGTACGCACAGTCAACAGTCCCTCCTCTGTTATTGGGGTTCAGTAACGTCAGCTGTTCCCCTGCTGTGTGTGTGGCAATCCCTCCTACCTCCTCCTCCTCCTCCTCCTCCACCTGTCCCTGGGCTCCAACACCGCTAGTTGCCGTCCAGTAGTGCTGTACGCACAGTCAACAGTCCCTCCTCTGTTATTGGGGTTCAGTAACGTCAGCTGTTCCCCTGCTGTGTGTGTGGCAATCCCTCCTACCTCCTCCACCTCCTCCTCCTCCTCCACCTGTCCCTGGGCTCCAACACCGCTAGTTGCTGTCCAGTAGTGCTGTACGCACAGTCAACAGTCCCTCCTCTGTTATTGGGGTTCAGTAACGTCAGCTGTTCCCCTGCTGTGTGTGTGGCAATCCCTCCTACCTCCTCCTCCTCCTCCTCCTCCACCTGTCCCTGGGCTCCAACACCGCTAGTTGCCGTCCAGTAGTGCTGTACGCACAGTCAACAGTCCCTCCTCTGTTATTGGGGTTCAGTAACGTCAGCTGTTCCCCTGCTGTGTGTGTGGCAATCCCTCCTACCTCCTCCACCTCCTCCTCCTCCACCTGTCCCTGGGCTCCAACACCGCTAGTTGCTGTCCAGTAGTGCTGTACGCACAGTCAACAGTCCCTCCTCTGTTATTGGGGTTCAGTAACGTCAGCTGTTCCCCTGCTGTGTGTGTGGCAATCCCTCCTACCTCCTCCACCTCCTCCTCCTCCACCTGTCCCTGGGCTCCAACACCGCTAGTTGCCGTCCAGTAGTGCTGTACGCACAGTCAACACCAAATGATGTCAGAAGACGGGCAGCGCAAAATGTGTGCATGGCCAAGGGCTAACCTAACAGCGCAGGCTCCGGGACTGATTCAAACAACGCTGAGGAGGCGGCGCACGGCGCCAAGGGGGTAAGAATGACGGCTGTGCTGCGTCACATCACAAAGGAAAGTTCCACCAACCGGACGGTATCACGGTAGGAGGGGACACTTTTCATAAGTGTTAGGTTCAGCCTGTGCAAGGACCATAATTAAAAGAGCTAAGTTTACCTTTTCCAGCATTAGTGCTGTACACGATGGCTCTTTCAGCTACAAACGCCTGGGGGGGGGGGTTAAAGTTTCCCTTTCAACTTGCTCCAGTGCAGGCTTCGGCCTACACTCTGCTCCCTCTCCTCCTCCTGCTGACCCTGGGCTCTAACACCGCCAGTTGGGGCCCAGATGTGCTAGCTGCACAGAGCCAAACACCAGCCAATGTGTCAGTGGGGTTCAGCACCGCCAGCTGTTCCCCTGCTGTGTAGCCGGCAACGTGTCCTGCAACAGCCACGCAGACACAAGAACTGAAATTGAAGGAAACCTGTCCCCCCTCCCCCAGGCGTTTTTACGTTTTACAGCCACCTTGTACGACAGTAATGCTGCATGTGTGCAAGGTGGCTCAGAAACTTATTCTCCTTGCCCATGTTGAAGTGAACACGTCTAAAAATGAGTCCTCTGCGACCATTAAAACGTCCCTCAGGTGTGATTTTCCTTTGTATTGACACGCAACAAGCTCCTTGGTAGCGCTGCCCGTCTTCTGGCATCATTGTTTGTCTGCCTGCGCCTCTGCGGCCGCCTTGCCCCACACAACGCCACTCGGTGTCTTATTTATTGGGACTGCGAGGGTGTGATTGATGGGCATGAGCAGTGCATCAGTTCACCTATCCCTCATCTCCTTCCGCCTTCTTCAGACTGTGCGGCTTCATGGCCGTGGCATGCGATAAGGGATCAGCTGACGCCGCACAGTCTGAAGCGGGTGTAAGGACCCGAGTGTGAGAGGCGAACATATGTGCTGCGCCAGGCCATGAATCCCAGCCCCGCAGTGTTTTAACAATGTTAAGACACTGCGGGGCTGGGATTCATGGTCATCGTGAACCGCACCGGACGACATTAAATGATGTCAGAAGATGGGCAGCGCTAACAGCGCTAGGCCAGGGGATAACACGACAGCGCAGACTCCTGTACAGCAAATAACAACACTCAGGAGGCTGCACCCAGCACCAAGGTGGGATTCTTGACATCTGTGCTGCGTCTCATTACGAAGGGAACTCGGGCCTCCAACACAGTTTGACTGTATAAAGGGCTAAATGTTATACGTGTTTCATTCAGCGTGTGCAAGGAGCAAAATTAAAAGAGCAACCTTTGACTTGTGCAGCACTACTGCTGCATAAGCTGTGGCTCTTCTACTTTGTAACCCCTGAGGGGGGGTTAAAGGTTACCTTTGAAATTGGTTCAATTAGGCTTCGGCCTACACTCTGCTCCCCCTGCAGAGCCCGGGCTCCAACACCGCCAGTTGGGGCCCGGTACTGCTAGCTGCACAGAGCCAAACACCAGCCAATGTGTCAGTGGGGTTCAGCACCGCCAGCTGTTCCCCTGCTGTGCAGCCGGCAACGTGTCCTGCAACTGCCACGCAGGCACAACAGACCCAAAGCTGCCGCCAGTGCAGGCTTCGGCCTACACTCTGCTCCATCTCCTCCTCCTGCTGACCCCGGGCTCTAACACCGCCAGTTGGGGCCCGGTACTGCTAGCTGCACAGAGAAAAACACCAGCCAATGTGTCAGTGGGGTTCAGCACCGCCAGCTGTTCCCCTGCTGTGCAGCCGGCATCGTGTCCTGCAAAAGCCACGCAGACACAAGAACTGAAATTGAAGGGAACCTGTCCCCCCTCCCCCAGGCGTTTGCACGTTTTACAGCCACCTTGTACAGCGGTAATGCTGCATGTGTGCAAGGTGGCTCATAAACCTATTCTCCTCGCACATGTGGAACTGAAAACACGTCTAAAATGTGTCCTCTGTGTGACCATTTAACCGTCCCGGTGGTGTGACTTTCCTTTGTAATGACACGCTGCAACCCCCTTGGTAGCGCTGCCCGTCTTCTGGCATCATTGTTTGTCTGCCTGCGCCTCTGCGGCCGCCTTGCCCCACACAACGCCCCTCGGTGTCTTATTTATTGGGACTGCGAGGGTGTGATTGATGGGCATGAGCAGTGCATCAGTTCGCCTGTCCCTCATCTCCTTCCGCCTTCTTCAGACTGTGCGGCTTCATGGCCGTGGCATGCGATAAGGGATCAGCTGACGCCGCACAGTCTGAAGTGGGTGTAAGGACCCGAGTGTGAGAGGCGAACATATGTGCTGTGCCAGGCCATGAATCCCAGCCCCGCAGTGTTTTAACAATGTTAAGACACTGGGGGGCTGGGATTCATGGTCATCGTGAACCGCACCGGCCGACATGAAATGATGTCAGAAGATGGGCAGCGCTAACAGCGCTAGGCCAGGGGATAACACGACAGCGCAGACTCCTGTACAGCAAATAACAACGCTCAGGAGGCTGCACCCAGCACCAAGGTGGGATTCTTGACATCTGTGCTGCGTCTCATTACGAAGGGAACTCGGGCCTCCAACACAGTTTGACTGTATAAAGGGCTAAATGTTATACGTGTTTCATTCAGCATGTGCAAGGAGCAAAATTAAAAGAGCAACCTTTGACTTGTGCAGCACTACTGCTGCATAAGCTGTGGCTCTTCTACTTTGTAACCCCTGAGGGGGGGTTAAAGGTTACCTTTGAAATTGGTTCAATTAGGCTTCGGCCTACACTCTGCTCCCCCTGCAGAGCCCGGGCTCCAACACCGCCAGTTGGGGCCCGGTACTGCTAGCTGCACAGAGAAAAACACCAGCCAATGTGTCAGTGGGGTTCAGCACCGCCAGCTGTTCCCCTGCTGTGCAGCCGGCAACGTGTCCTGCAACTGCCACGTAGGCACAACAGACCCAAAGCTGCCGCCAGTGCAGGCTTCGGCCTACACTCTGCTCCATCTCCTCCTCCTGCTGACCCCGGGCTCTAACACCGCCAGTTGGGGCCCGGTACTGCTAGCTGCACAGAGAAAAACACCAGCCAATGTGTCAGTGGGGTTCAGCACCGCCAGCTGTTCCCCTGCTGTGCAGCCGGCATCGTGTCCTGCAAAAGCCACGCAGACACAAGAACTGAAATTGAAGGGAACCTGTCCCCCCTCCCCCAGGCGTTTGTACGTTTTACAGCCACCTTGTACAGCGGTAATGCTGCATGTGTGCAAGGTGGCTCATAAACGTATTCTCCTCGCACATGTGGAACTGAAAACACGTCTAAAATGTGTCCTCTGTGTGACCATTTAACCGTCCCGGTGGTGTGACTTTCCTTTGTAATGACACGCTGCAACCCCCTTGGTAGCGCTGCCCGTCTTCTGGCATCATTGTTTGGCTGCCTGCGCCTCTGCGGCCGCCCTGACCCACACAACGCCCCTCGGTGTCTTATTTATTGGGACTGCGAGGGTGTGATTGATGGGCATGAGCAGTGCATCAGTTCGCCTGTCCCTCATCTCCTTCCGCCTTCTTCAGACTGTGCGGCTTCATGGCCGTGGCATGCGATAAGGGATCAGCTGACGCCGCACAGTCTGAAGCGGGTGTAAGGACCCGAGTGTGAGAGGCGAACATATGTGCTGCGCCAGGCCATGAATCCCAGCCCCGCAGTGTTTTAACAATGTTAAGACACTGCGGGGCTGGGATTCATGGTCATCGCAAACCGCACCGGCCGACATGAAATGATGTCAGAAAATGGGCAGCGCTAACAGCGCTAGGCCAGGGGATAACACGACAGCGCAGACTCCTGTACAGCAAATAACAACGCTCAGGAGGCTGCACCCAGCACCAAGGTGGGATTCTTGACATCTGTGCTGCGTCTCATTACAAAGGGAACTCGCGCCTCCAACACAGTTTGACTGTATAAAGGGCTAAATGTTATACTTGTTTCATTCAGCGTGTGCAAGGAGCAAAATTAAAAGAGCAACCTTTGACTTGTGCAGCACTACTGCTGCATAAGCTGTGGCTCTTCTACTTTGTAACACCTGAGGGGGGGTTAAAGGTTACCTTTGAAATTGGTTCAATTAGGCTTCGGCCTACACTCTGCTCCCCCTGCAGAGCCCGGGCTCCAACACCGCCAGTTGGGGCCCGGTACTGCTAGCTGCACAGAGAAAAACACCAGCCAATGTGTCAGTGGGGTTCAGCACCGCCAGCTGTTCCCCTGCTGTGCAGCCGGCAACGTGTCCTGCAACTGCCACGCAGGCACAACAGACCCAAAGCTGCCGCCAGTGCAGGCTTCGGCCTACACTCTGCTCCATCTCCTCCTCCTGCTGACCCCGGGCTCTAACACCGCCAGTTGGGGCCCGGTACTGCTAGCTGCACAGAGAAAAACACCAGCCAATGTGTCAGTGGGGTTCAGCACCGCCAGCTGTTCCCCTGCTGTGCAGCCGGCATCGTGTCCTGCAAAAGCCACGCAGACACAAGAACTGAAATTGAAGGGAACCTGTCCCCCCTCCCCCAGGCGTTTGTACGTTTTACAGCCACCTTGTACAGCGGTAATGCTGCATGTGTGCAAGGTGGCTCATAAACGTATTCTCCTCGCACATGTGGAACTGAAAACACGTCTAAAATGTGTCCTCTGTGTGACCATTTAACCGTCCCGGTGGTGTGACTTTCCTTTGTAATGACACGCTGCAACCCCCTTGGTAGCGCTGCCCGTCTTCTGGCATCATTGTTTGGCTGCCTGCGCCTCTGCGGCCGCCCTGACCCACACAACGCCCCTCGGTGTCTTATTTATTGGGACTGCGAGGGTGTGATTGATGGGCATGAGCAGTGCATCAGTTCGCCTGTCCGTCATCTCCTTCCGCCTTCTTCAGACTGTGCGGCTTCATGGCCGTGGCATGCGATAAGGGATCAGCTGACGCCGCACAGTCTGAAGTGGGTGTAAGGACCCGAGTGTGAGAGGCGAACATATGTGCTGCGCCAGGCCATGAATCCCAGCCCCGCAGTGTTTTAACAATGTTAAGACACTGCGGGGCTGGGATTCATGGTCATCGCGAACCGCACCGGACGACATTAAATGATGTCAGAAGATGGGCAGCGCTAACAGCGCTAGGCCAGGGGATAACACGACAGCGCAGACTCCTGTACAGCAAATAACAACGCTCAGGAGGCTGCACCCAGCACCATGGTGGGATTCTTGACATCTGTGCTGCGTCTCATTACAAAGGGAACTCGCGCCTCCAACACAGTTTGACTGTATAAAGGGCTAAATGTTATACGTGTTTCATTCAGCGTGTGCAAGGAGCAAAATTAAAAGAGCAACCTTTGACTTGTGCAGCACTACTGCTGCATAAGCTGTGGCTCTTCTACTTTGTAACACCTGAGGGGGGGTTAAAGGTTACCTTTGAAATTGGTTCAATTAGGCTTCGGCCTACACTCTGCTCCCCCTGCAGAGCCCGGGCTCCAACACCGCCAGTTGGGGCCCGGTACTGCTAGCTGCACAGAGAAAAACACCAGCCAATGTGTCAGTGGGGTTCAGCACCGCCAGCTGTTCCCCTGCTGTGCAGCCGGCAACGTGTCCTGCAACTGCCACGCAGGCACAACAGACCCAAAGCTGCCGCCAGTGCAGGCTTCGGCCTACACTCTGCTCCATCTCCTCCTCCTGCTGACCCCAGGCTCTAACACCGCCAGTTGGGGCCCGGTACTGCTAGCTGCACAGAGAAAAACACCAGCCAATGTGTCAGTGGGGTTCAGCACCGCCAGCTGTTCCCCTGCTGTGCAGCCGGCATCGTGTCCTGCAAAAGCCACGCAGACACAAGAACTGAAATTGAAGGGAACCTGTCCCCCCTCCCCCAGGCGTTTGTACGTTTTACAGCCACCTTGTACAGCGGTAATGCTGCATGTGTGCAAGGTGGCTCATAAACGTATTCTCCTCGCACATGTGGAACTGAAAACACGTCTAAAATGTGTCCTCTGTGTGACCATTTAACCATCCCGGTGGTGTGACTTTCCTTTGTAATGACACGCTGCAACCCCCTTGGTAGCGCTGCCCGTCTTCTGGCATCATTGTTTGGCTGCCTGCGCCTCTGCGGCCGCCCTGACCCACACAACGCCCCTCGGTGTCTTATTTATTGGGACTGCGAGGGTGTGATTGATGGGCATGAGCAGTGCATCAGTTCGCCTGTCCCTCATCTCCTTCCGCCTTCTTCAGACTGTGCGGCTTCATGGCCGTGGCATGCGATAAGGGATCAGCTGACGCCGCACAGTCTGAAGCGGGTGTAAGGACCCGAGTGTGAGAGGCGAACATATGTGCTGCGCCAGGCCATGAATCCCAGCCCCGCAGTGTTTTAACAATGTTAAGACACTGCGGGGCTGGGATTCATGGTCATCGCAAACCGCACCGGCCGACATGAAATGATGTCAGAAGATGGGCAGCGCTAACAGCGCTAGGCCAGGGGATAACACGACAGCGCAGACTCCTGTACAGCAAATAACAACGCTCAGGAGGCTGCACCCAGCACCAAGGTGGGATTCTTGACATCTGTGCTGCGTCTCATTACAAAGGGAACTCGCGCCTCCAACACAGTTTGACTGTATAAAGGGCTAAATGTTATACGTGTTTCATTCAGCGTGTGCAAGGAGCAAAATTAAAAGAGCAACCTTTGACTTGTGCAGCACTACTGCTGCATAAGCTGTGGCTCTTCTACTTTGTAACACCTGAGGGGGGGTTAAAGGTTACCTTTGAAATTGGTTCAATTAGGCTTCGGCCTACACTCTGCTCCCCCTGCAGAGCCCGGGCTCCAACACCGCCAGTTGGGGCCCGGTACTGCTAGCTGCACAGAGAAAAACACCAGCCAATGTGTCAGTGGGGTTCAGCACCGCCAGCTGTTCCCCTGCTGTGCAGCCGGCAACGTGTCCTGCAACTGCCACGCAGGCACAACAGACCCAAAGCTGCCGCCAGTGCAGGCTTCGGCCTACACTCTGCTCCATCTCCTCCTCCTGCTGACCCCGGGCTCTAACACCGCCAGTTGGGGCCCGGTACTGCTAGCTGCACAGAGAAAAACACCAGCCAATGTGTCAGTGGGGTTCAGCACCGCCAGCTGTTCCCCTGCTGTGCAGCCGGCATCGTGTCCTGCAAAAGCCACGCAGACACAAGAACTGAAATTGAAGGGAACCTGTCCCCCCTCCCCCAGGCGTTTGTACGTTTTTTTCAGCCACCTTGTACAGCGGTAATGCTGCATGTGTGCAAGGTGGCTCATAAACGTATTCTCCTCGCACATGTGGAACTGAAAACACGTCTAAAATGTGTCCTCTGTGTGACCATTTAACCATCCCGGTGGTGTGACTTTCCTTTGTAATGACACGCTGCAACCCCCTTGGTAGCGCTGCCCGTCTTCTGGCATCATTGTTTGGCTGCCTGCGCCTCTGCGGCCGCCCTGACCCACACAACGCCCCTCGGTGTCTTATTTATTGGGACTGCGAGGGTGTGATTGATGGGCATGAGCAGTGCATCAGTTCGCCTGTCCCTCATCTCCTTCCGCCTTCTTCAGACTGTGCGGCTTCATGGCCGTGGCATGCGATAAGGGATCAGCTGACGCCACACAGTCTGAAGCGGGTGTAAGGACCCGAGTGTGAGAGGCGAACATATGTGCTGCGCCAGGCCATGAATCCCAGCCCCGCAGTGTTTTAACAATGTTAAGACACTGCGGGGCTGGGATTCATGGTCATCGCAAACCGCACCGGCCGACATGAAATGATGTCAGAAGATGGGCAGCGCTAACAGCGCTAGGCCAGGGGATAACACGACAGCGCAGACTCCTGTACAGCAAATAACAACGCTCAGGAGGCTGCACCCAGCACCAAGGTGGGATTCTTGACATCTGTGCTGCGTCTCATTACAAAGGGAACTCGCGCCTCCAACACAGTTTGACTGTATAAAGGGCTAAATGTTATACGTGTTTCATTCAGCGTGTGCAAGGAGCAAAATTAAAAGAGCAACCTTTGACTTGTGCAGCACTACTGCTGCATAAGCTGTGGCTCTTCTACTTTGTAACCCCTGAGGGGGGGTTAAAGGTTACCTTTGAAATTGGTTCAATTAGGCTTCGGCCTACACTCTGCTCCCCCTGCAGAGCCCGGGCTCCAACACCGCCAGTTGGGGCCCGGTACTGCTAGCTGCACAGAGAAAAACACCAGCCAATGTGTCAGTGGGGTTCAGCACCGCCAGCTGTTCCCCTGCTGTGCAGCCGGCAACGTGTCCTGCAACTGCCACGCAGGCACAACAGACCCAAAGCTGCCGCCAGTGCAGGCTTCGGCCTACACTCTGCTCCATCTCCTCCTCCTGCTGACCCTGGGCTCTAACACCGCCAGTTGGGGCCCGGTACTGCTAGCTGCACAGAGAAAAACACCAGCCAATGTGTCAGTGGGGTTCAGCACCGCCAGCTGTTCCCCTGCTGTGCAGCCGGCATCGTGTCCTGCAAAAGCCACGCAGACACTTGCTCTTGTACCTTCTGCTCCCCATCCTGGTTCCAGTACCGTCAGCTGGTTCCGGGCAGAGCCTTTGGCTTAGGTGCCTCCCTCTGGGTATCCGAGTTCCACCAACGTCAGGTGGTCCTTGGTAGTGCTTTCAGGCACGGGTACCTCCTGCTTAGTAACCGGGTTCCAGTAATGTCAGCTGGTCCTCGGTAGTTCCATTGGCTCTTGGACCTTCGGCTACCCATACGGGTTCCAGCACCGTCAGCTGGTTCTCGGCAGTGTATTTTGCTCTTGTACCTTCTGCTCCCCATCCTGGTTCCAGTACCGTCAGCTGGTTCCGGGCAGAGCCTTTGGCTTAGGTGCCTCCCTCTGGGTATCCGAGTTCCACCAACGTCAGGTGGTCCTTGGTAGTGCTTTCAGGCACGGGTACCTCCTGCTTAGTAACCGGGTTCCAGTAACGTCAGCTGGTCCTCGGTAGTTCCATTGGCTCTTGGACCTTCGGGTAGCCATCCGAGTTCCAGTTCCATCAGCTGTTTCTCGGCATTTTCTCAGCCTTCTTGTACCTTCTGCTACATTTCCAAGTTCAAGAGACTAAACACGATGACCCGGAAGACCACCCCTAAGATGACGACGACACCAGAGACGACAACCACCGTGATGACGACGACCCTGGAGACGATGACCCTGAAGACCACCCCGATGACGACGACCCCGGAGACGACGACCCTGAAGACCACCCCGATGACGACGACCCCGGAGACGACGACCCTGGAGACGACGACGACCTGGAAGACCGAGAAGCAGAAGAACAAGAGGCTGCAGAACAAAGAGCAGAAGAACATTAAGCATAAGACTAAATCAGAGCAAAAAATATTATCTAAATTATAAGCAGAAGAAGACTAAGCAGTGTATGGGGGTGAGTCCGTTCCTCCTCGTGGTGCCCCTGGATAAAGCCTGATGCTGCAGGCCAAACTGAACGCGGACAAATGTAACTGTTTTGTGACAGGCAGAACGGAAGGTGTAATCTTCAAACTTTTATAGATAACAACTACGGGAATGCCTGTCACAAATAAGAATATGATGAAGAAGTAGAATATGATGAAGATAATAGTAAAATAAAAAGAATATGAACAATGTAACCAAAAAAATTATAGGTAGAAGATGAAGAAGAAGATGAATAAGGTGAAGAAGTTGATGTCAAAGAAGCTGATGATAAAGATAATGAAGAAGAAAGTGTGTGAGAAGTAAAAAAGAAGGTGAAGGGCGTGGAAGTAGTGAAACATCAATATCTGACAAAATAAAAAAAAAATTAACATAGTCAAAATCTTTCTAACGCCGAACGTCATAAAAAACAAAACAAAATCCTGCTATTCTATTACATTGGGCTAAACCTCTGTGCCTTTAATGTCTCCGCCACCTCCCCCAATACATCCTACATTATTCTTAGTTGTTTTCCTTCATGTAGAATGAACCTACAAGTTTATAAAGGGTTTATTTTAATTCCGATATTTTCGTCCCATTGACTTGCATTGGGATCGGGTATCGGTATCGGATTAGATCCGATACTTTGACGGTATCGGCCGATACTTTCCGATACCGATACTTTCCGATATCGGAAGGTATCGCTCAACACTAATGATGAACCAAATTCTGTGGATCAAGCGGAGACGACCTTGTTGGTCCTGTCTCAGGGTCAAGAAGCGGCAGAATTGTATTGTCAGAAATTTAGAAAATGGTCTGTGTTGACTAAATGGAATGATGATGCTTTGGCAGCAATTTTCAGAAAGGGTCTTTCTGAATCCGTTAAAGATGTTATGGTGGGGTTTCCCACGCCTTTCGGTCTGAGTGATTCTATGTCTCTGGCCATTCAGATTGATCGGTGCTTGTGGGAGCGCAGAACTGTGCGCGCTGTGGCGTTGTCCTCAGAGCAGATGCCTGAGTCAATGCAGTGTGATAGGATTCTGTCTAGAACGGAACAACAGGGATTCAGACGTCAGAATAGGTTGTGTTTTTATTGTGGCGATGCTTCTCATGTCATTTCAGTCTGCCCTAAGCGTACAAAGAGGATCGCTAGTTCATTTACCATCAGTACTGTACAACCTAAATTTTTATTATCTGTGTCCTTGATCTGCTCATTGTCATCATTTTCTGTCATGGCGTTTGTGGATTCAGGCGCCGCCTTGAACTTAATGGACTTTGAGTTTGCGTTGTGGTTTTCCCTTGCAGTCTTTGCAGAACCCTATTCCGTTAAGGGGCATTGATGCTACACCTTTGGCTAAAAATAAGCCCCAGTTCTGGACACAGGTGACCATGTGCATGGCGCCAACCCATCAGGAAGATTGTCGATTTCTAGTGTTGCATAATTTACATGATGCTATCGTGCTGGGTTTTCCGTGGTTGCAGGCACATAATCCTGTCTTTGATTGGAAGTCTATGTCTGTGACTTGTTGGGGATGTCAGCGGGTTCATTATGACGTTCCTTTGATGTCAATCTCCTCTTCTTCCACTTCTGAAATTACAGAGTTTTTGTCTGATTTTCAGGATGCATTCGATGAGCCCAAGTCCAGTTCCCTTCCACCGCATAGGGACTGTGATTGTGCGATTGACTTGATTCGAGGCTGTAAGTTTCCTAAGGGCCGACTTTTCAACCTGTCTGTGCCTGAACATACTGCCATGCGGAGTTATGTTAAGGAGTCTTTGGAGAAAGGACATATTCGGCCATCTTCTTCACCGTTGGGAGCGGGATTTTTTTTTGTTGCTAAGAAGGATGGCTCCTTGAGACCCTGTATTGATTATCGCCTCTTGAATAAGATCACGGTCAAGTTTCAATACCCTTTACCTCTGCTTTCCGATTTGTTTGCTAGGATTAAGGGGGCTAGTTAGTTTACTAAGATTGACCTTCGGGGGGCATATAATCTTGTTCGTATTAAGCAGGGTGATGAATGGAAAACTGCGTTTAATACGCCCGAAGGCCATTTTGAATACCTTGTGATGCCATTCGGGCTCTCTAATGCTCCATCTGTTTTTCAGTCCTTCATGCACGATATCTTCCGGACTTATCTTGATAAATTCATGATTGTATATTTGGATAACATTTTAATTTTTTCCGATGATTGGGAGTCTCATGTGAAACAGGTCAGGATGGTATTTCAGATCCTTCGTGATAATGCTTTGTTTGTGAAGGGGTCTAAGTGTCTCTTTGGAGTGCAGAAGGTTTCTTTTTTGGGCTTCATTTTTTCTCCCTCATCTATAGAGATGGATGCGGTTAAGGTTCAGGCCATTCATGATTGGATTCAACCCACATCTGTGGAGAGCCTTCAGAAATTTTTGGGCTTTGCTAATTTTTATCGCCGTTTCATTGCTAACTTCTCCAGTGTGGTTAAACCCTTGACCGATTTGACGAATAAAGGCGCTGATGTGACGAATTGGTCCTCTGCGGCTGTCTCTGCCTTTCAGGAGCTTAAACGCCGATTTACTTCTGCCCCGGTGTTGCGTCAACCGGATGTTTCTCTTCCATTTCAGGTTGAGGTTGACGCTTCTGAGATTGGGGCAGGGGCCGTTTTGTCTCAGAGGGATCCTGTTGGTTCCTTGATGAACCCGTGTGCCTTCTTTTCCCGTAAGTTTTCACCCGCTGAACGCAATTATGATGTCGGCAATCGGGAGTTGTTGGCTATGAAGTGGGCGTTTGAGGAGTGGCGACATTGGCTTGAGGGAGCTAAGCACCGTATTGTGGTCTTGACCGATCATAAAAATCTGATTTACCTCGAGTCTGCCAGGCGGCTGAATCCTAGACAGGCTCGATGTCTGTTTTTTTTTCCCGTTTTGATTTCGTGGTCTCGTATCTTCCGGGTTCTAAGAATATTAAGGCTGATGCCCTCTCTAGGAGTTTTTTGCCTGATTCTCCTGAGGTCCTTGAACCGGTCGGCATTCTGAAAGAAGGGGTGGTCCTTTCTGCCATTTCCCCTGATTTACGACGGGTTCTTCAGGAATTTCAGGCTGACAAACCTGACCGCTGTCCAGTGGGGAAACTGTTTGTTCCTGATAGATGGACTAGTAGAGTGATTTCTGAGGTTCATTGTTCTGTGTTGGCTGGCCATTCTGGTATTTTTGGTACCAGAGATTTGGTTGGTAGGTCCTTTTGGTGGCCTTCTTTGTCACGTGATGTGCATTCTTTTGTGCAGTCCTGTGGGACTTGTGCACGGGCCAAGCCTTGTTGTTCCCGTACTAGTGGGTTGCTTTTGCCTTTGCCGGTCCCTGAGAGGCCCTGGACGCATATTTCTATGGATTTTATTTCTGATCTTCCGGTTTCCCAGAAGATGTCTGTCATCTGGGTTGTTTGTGACCGGTTCTCTAAGATGGTCCATTTGGTGCCTTTGCCTAAATTGCCTTCCTCTTCTGATTTGGTTCCGTTGTTTTTTCAGCATGTGGTTCATTTGCATGGTATTCCGGAGAATATTGTGTCCGACAGAGGTTCTCAGTTTGTTTCTCGGTTTTGGCGGGCCTTTTGTGCTAAGCTGGGCATTGATTTGTCTTTTTCTTCCGCATTTCATCCTCAGACAAATGGCCAGACCGAGCGAACTAATCAGACTTTAGAAACTTATCTGAGATGCTTTGTGTCTGCTGATCAGGATGATTGGGTGGCTTTCTTGCCATTGGCCGAGTTTGCCCTTAATAATCGGGCTAGTTCGGCTACCTTGGTTTCACCCTTCTTTTGTAATTTTGGTTTTCATCCTTGTTTTTCTTCGGGGCAGGTTGAGCCTTCTGACTGTCCTGGTGTGGATTCTGTGGTTGACAGATTGCAGCAGATTTGGGCTCATGTGATGGACAATTTGGTATTGTCTCAGGAGGAGGCTCAACGTTTTGCTAACCGTCGTCGTGTTGGTTCCCGGCTTTGGGTTGGGGATCTGGTCTGGTTGTCTTCCCGTCATGTTCCTATGAAGGTTTTTTCCCCTAAGTTTAAGCCTCGCTTTATTGGTCCTTATAGGATTTCTGAGATTATTAATCCGGTGTCTTTTCGATTGGCCCTTCCGGCTTCTTTTGCTATCCATAATGTCTTCCATAGATCTTTATTGCGGAAATATGTGGTGCCCGTTGTTCCCTCTGTTGATCCTCCGGCCCCTGTGTTGGTTGATGGGGAGTTGGAGTATGTGGTTGAGAAGATTTTGGATTCTCGCTTTTCGAGGCGGAGGCTTCAGTACCTTGTCAAATGGAAGGGTTATGGCCAGGAGGATAATTCTTGGGTTTTTGCCTCTGATGTCCATGCTGCTGATTTGGTCCGTGCCTTTCATCTGGCTCGTCCTGATCGGCCTGGGGGCTCTGGTGAGGGTTCGGTGACCCCTCCTCAAGGGGGGGGTACTGTTGTGAATTCTGCTCTTGGGTTCCCTCCGGTGGTTGTTGGTAGTAATGCAGTTGTCCCTGGGTTGCAATCCTGGGCAGGTGTCCCTGCTGATTGCAGCTCTGACTGGGATATTTAGGTGTGCAGGATTCATTAGCCCTTGCCAGTTGTCCATTGTTCTTGGAGGTTTTGCATCTCTGTCTGGTTCCTCCTGCCCTGCTGCCAAATCAGCAAAGATAAGTGTCTGGTTTTGTTTTTGTAGCACACATGCTGTGTGCTTTACAATTCAGTACTATTCAATGTTTTTTCTTGTCCAGCTTAGACTGTGTTTGGATATTTCAGTCAAGTTGGATTCTCAGGACATGCAGATATACATTCCATGTCTTTAGTTAGATGGTGGAATTTTTGTATTATCTGCTGTGGATATTTTTAGGGTTTTAATACTGACCGCTTAGTATTCTGTCCTATCCTTTCCTATTTAGCTAGCGTGGCCTCTTTTGCTAAATCCTGATTTCTGCCTGCGTGTGTCTTTCCTCTAATACTCACAGTCAATATTTGTGGGGGGCTGCCTATCCTTTGGGGTTCTGCTCTGAGGCAAGATAGAATTCCCATTTCCATCTATAGGGGTATTTAGTCCTCCGGCTGTGTCGAGGTGTCTAGGATGTGTTAGGTACACCCCACGGCTACTTCTAGTTGCGGTGACAGTTTGGGGTTTGCGGTCAGTACAGGTTCCACCTACTCCTGAGAAAGTCTCATGCGGCTCCAAGGTCACCGGATCATAACAGGATTAGGGTTAGGGTTGGGATTAGGGTTAGGGGTGTGTCGGGGTTAGGGTTGTGGTTAGGGGTCTGTTGGGGTTAGGGTTGTGATTAGGGTTATGACTAGAGTTGGGATTAGGGTTAGGGGTGTGTTGGGGTTAGTGTTGGAGTTAGAATTCAGGGGTTTCCACTGTTTAGACACATCAGGGGTCTCCAAATGAAACATGGCGCCACCATTGATTCCAGCCAATCTTGCATTCAAAAAGTCAAATGGTGCTCCCTCCCTTCCAAGCCATGACGTGTGCCCAAACAGTGGTTTACCCCCACATATGGGGTACCAGCATACTCAGGACAAACTGGGCACCAACTATTGGGGTCCAGTTTCTCCTGTTACCCTTGCGAAAATAAAAAATTGCTTGCTAAAATATAATTTTGGAGGAAAGAAAAATGATTTTTTATTTTCACGGCTCTGCGTTATAAACTTCTGTGAAGCACTTGGGGGTTCAAAATGCTCACCGCACATCTAGATAAGTTCCTTTGGGGGTCTAGTTTCCAAAATGGGGTCACTTGTGGGGGGTTTCTACTGTTTAGGCACATCAGGGGCTCTGCAAACGTAACATGATGCCTGCAGACCATTCCATCAAAGTCTGCATTCCAAAACGTCACTACTTCCCTTCTGAGCCCCGACGTGTGCCCAAACAGTGCCCCACATATGGGGAATCAGCGTACTCAGGACAAACTGGACAACAACGTTTGTGGTCCAATTTCTCCTGTTACTCTTGTGAAAATAAAAAATTGAGGGCTAAAAAATAATTTTTGAGTAAAGAAAAATGATTTTTTATTTTCACGGCTCTGCGTTATAAACTTCTGTGAAGCACTTGGGGATTTAAAGTGGTCACCGCACATCTAGATTAGTTCCACGGGAGGTCTAGTTTCCAAAATGGGGTCACATGTGGGGGAGCTCCAATGTTTAGGCACACAGGGGTTCTCCAAACACGACATGGTGTCCCCTAATGATTGGAGCTAATTTTTCATTCAAAAAGTCAAATGGCGCTCCTTCCCTTCCAAGCCCTGCCGTGTGCCCAAGCAGTGGTTTACCCCCACATGTGAAGTATCAGTGTACTCAGGAGAAGTTGCCCAACACATTTTAGGATCCATTTTATCCTGCTGCCCATGTGAAAATGAAAAAATTGAGGCTAAAAGAAATTTGTTGTGAAAAAAAGTACTTTTTCATTTTTACGGATCAATTTGTGAATCACCTGGGGGTTCAAAGTGCTCACTATGCATCTAGATAAGCTCCTTGGGGGGTATAGTTTCTAAAATGGGGTCACTTGTGGGGGAGCTCTAATGTTTAGGCGCACAGGGGCTCTCCAAACGTGACATGGTGTCCGCTAAAGATTGGAGCCAATTTTTCATTGAAAAAGTCAAATGGCGCTCCTTCCCTTTCGAGCCCTGTCGTGCGCCCAAACAGTGGTTCCCCCCCCATATGGGGTATCGGCGTACTCAGGGCATACTGTACAATAATTTTTGGGTTCCAGTTTCTCTTTTTACCCTTGGGAAAATAAAAAAAATTGTTGCTAAAAGATCATTTTTGTGACTAAAAAGTTAAATGTTCATTTTTTTCTTCCTTGTTGCTTCTGCTGCTGTGAAGCACCTGAAGGGTTAATAAACTTTTTGAATGTGGTTTTGAGCACCTTGAGGGGTGCAGTTTTTAGAATGGTGTCACTTTTGGGTATTTTCAGCCATATAGACCCTTCAAACTGACTTCAAATGTGAGGTGGTCCCTAAAAAAAATGGTTTTGTAAATTTCGTTGTAAAAATGAGAAATCGCTGGTCAAATTTTAACCCTTATAACTTCCCAGCAAAAAAAATTTTGTTTCCAAAATTGTGCTGATGTAAAATAGACATGTGGGTAATGTTATTTATTAACTATTTTGTGTCACATAACTCTCTCGTTTAACAGAATAAAAATTCAAAATTTGAAAATTGTGAAATTTTCACATTTTTCGCCAAATTTCCATTTTTTTCACAAATAAATGCAAAAATTATCGACCTAAATTTACCACTAACATGAAGCCCAATATGTCACGAAAAAACAATCTCAGAACCGCTAGGATCCGTTGAAGCATTCCTGAGTTATTACCTCATAAAGGGACACTGGTCAGAATTGCAAAAAACGGCCAGGTCATTAAGGTCAAAATAGGCTGGGTCATGAAGGGGTTAATCCAGATAGTCATACCACACACAAACACTCATAAATAATATATCACACATGTCGGTTTACATCAGCACCATTTGTATAATGATATTTTATTTGGTTAGCCTTTTAGGATGTTTACAAATGTAGCAGTAACTGCTTCATTTTTTCAAGGAAATTTACAAAACTTATTTTTTTGACGGACCTAATCAGGTTTGAAGTGACATTTGGAGTCCTAGATATTGTAAAACCTCCAAAAGTGATACCCTTTTAAAAACAGCACCCCTCCCCCTCTGACATATTGAAAACTGCTGTCAGGTAGTTTATTAACCCTTCAGGTGATGTTAAGGAATGAATGCAAAGTGGCATGACAGGAATGAAAAAGTATATTTTTACCACCTAAATGTCGGTAACTTCTGAACAGGCCACTATAGCCCGGAGACTCTAAGGCCGCTATTTGGCCATGAACTGCCACTTCAAACATCGGTACCACAGAATCATGATCTCAGGGTGCTGATGGGGTTAAAGAGGGAGCCCCCACACTCTGTTAATCATTGCTATGATGTAGTCACTATTGACAGCAGCATGTAAGGGGTTAAACAGATTTGGACAGATTTGGACGGTGATCTTGGCTGATGTAGCAAGTTGTCAGCTATAGTGCACAGCCGACAGCTGCTGGATTGTCAGACGTATTGGCAGTCATTAAGGGGTTTTAAATGTCTTGTAAAATATAAAGTGTGAATTATTTGTTTAAGGCAATAAGATTTTACAACCAAAGAAACCAGCTGCCCAACGCAAAAGTCGGTTGTCCTTTATGCACAGAGCAAACAAACAAAAGCAAATACATAAAAAGATGAACAATGAACAAATCGCACTTCAAAATATTGGTACAAACTTAAATAGTATTAAAGGGAATCTGTCACCACATTTGACCTATTTAATCTATTACTATGGGCATACAGGCTATAGCATGCTGAAAAAGTCCTACCTGTGTGTCTTATATCAGATGTGTTGTTACTGAGACGTTATTATTATTTATTATTATAGCACCATTTATTCCATGGCGCTTTACATGTGAGGAGGGGTATACATAATAAAAAAACAGGTACAATAATCTTAATCAATACAAGTCACGACTGGTACAGGAGGAGAGAGGACCCTGCCCGCGAGGGCTCGTAATCTATAAGGGGTGGGTGAGGATACAGTAGGTGAGGGCAGAGCTGGTCGTGCAGCGGTTTGGTGGATCGGTGGTTATCATCTTTCATCACTTTATATAAAACTAGCTGAAGAGCCCGGCTTTGCCTGGGCATAGTAAATATCTGTGGTTAGTTATAGCTCCTCACTTCTCTTATTTTCTTATCACGCCTCTCATTTTCCCCCTCACATCTTTCATTTTCCCCTCACATCTCTCATTTTCTCCCTCACACCTCTCATTTTCTCCCTCACACCTCTCATTTTCCCCTTCACTCCGCTTATTTTCCCCCTCACTCCTCTCATTCCCCCCTCACTCCTCTCATTCCCCACTAACACTTATCATTTTGACCTCACATCTGTCATTTTCCGATCACTCCACTATTTTCCCTCAGTCCTCTTATTTTGCACTCAGACATTTTCATTTTCACCTCACACCTCTCATTTTCACCTCACACCTCTCATTTTCCCCTCAGTATATACATGTTTGTCATCTCCCTTATATATAGTATACACCTGTATGTCATCTCCTGTATATAGTATATACCTGTATGTCATCTCCCCTGTATATAGTATATACCTGCATGTCATCTCCCCTGTAAATAGTATATACCTGCTGTATGTCATCTCCTCCTGTATATTGTATATACCTATGTGTCATCTCCTCCTGTATATAGTATATACCTGTATGTCATCTCTTCTGTATATAGTATATACCTGTGTGTCATCTCCTCCTATATATAGTAAATACCTGTATGTCATCTCCCCTGTATATAGTATATACCTGCTTTATGTCAATATACCTATGAGTCATCTCCTCTTTTATATAGTATATACCTGCTGTATGTCATCTGCTCCTGTATATAGTATATACCTGTATGTCATCTCCTCCTATATATAGTATATACCTGTATGTCATCTTCTCCTGTATATAGTATATACCTGTAAGTCATCTCCTCCTGTATATAGTATATACCTGTGAGTCATCTTCTCCTGTATATAGTATATACCTGTGTGTCATCTCCCCTGTATATAGTATGTACCTGTATGTCATCTCCTGTATATAGTATATATGTGTGTGTCATCTCCCCTGTATATAGTATATACCGGTGTGTCATCTCCTCCTGTATATAGTATATATCTGTATGTCATCTCCTCCTGTATTAGACCTCGTTCACACATTATTTGGTCAGCATTTTTACCTCAGTATTTGTAAGCTAAATTGGCAGCCTGATAAATCCCCAGCCAACAGGAAGCCCTCCCCCCTGGCAGTATATATTAGCTCACACATACACATAATAGACAGGTCATGTGACTGACAGCTGCCGTATTTCCTATATGGTACATTTGTGGCTCTTGTAGTTTGTCTGCTTATTAATCAGATTTTTATTTTTGAAGGATAATACCAGACCTGTGTGTGTTTTAGGGCGAGTTTCATGTGTCACTTTGCGTGTGTTGAGTTGCGTGTGGCGACATGCATGTAGAGACTTTTGTGAGATGAGTTTTGTGTGGCGACATGTGTGTAGCAACTTTTTGTGTGTCGAGTTGCATGTGACAGGTTAGTGTAGCAAGTTGTGTGCAGCAAGTTTTGCGCATGGCGAGTTTTGCGCGTGGCAAGTTTTATGTGTGGTGCGTTTTGAGTATGTGCAAGTTTTGTGTGAGGCAACTTTTGCATGTGTAGCAACTTTTGTGCATGTGGCAATTTTTCCGCGTGTGCAAGTTTTGCGTGTGGCGAGTTTTCCATGAGGTGAGTTTTGCACGTGTGGCTAGTTTTGCGTGAGCCTAGTTTTGCATGTGGCGAGTTTTGCATGTGGCGAATTTTGCGTGTGGCGAGTTTTGAGCGGTGACTTTTGTGTTTCGACTTTTATGTGGCGAGGTTGGTGTATGTGTGGTGAAATGTGTGCTGAGGGTGGTATAAGTGTTCAAGCACGTGGTAGTGTGTGGCTCATTTTGTGTGTGTGTTCATATCCCCGTGTGTGGTGAGTATCCCATATCGGGGCCCCACCTTAGCAACTGTACGGTATATACTCTTTGGTGCCATCGCTCTCATTCTTTAAGTCCCCTTTGTTCACATCTGGCAGCTGTCAATTTGCCTCCAACACTTTTCCTTTCACTTTTTCCCCATTATGTAGATAGGGGCAAAATTGTTTGGTGAATTGGAAAGCGCGGGGTTAAAATTTCGGCTCACAACATAGCCTATGACGCTCTCGGGGTCCAGACATGTGACTGTGCAAAATTTTGTGGCTGTAGCTGCGACAGTGCAGATGCCAATCCTGGACATACACACTCACACACATTCAGCTTTATATATTACATGACCTCTTCCTGACTCTGGTGAAAACTCTGCTTCCCGGAGATAACTCTGCCTCCAGAGATTATTTTAAAGGGAACCTATCACCCCGTTTTTTAAAGATTAGATAAAAATAGTGTGAAATAGGGGCAGAGCTGGGCTTTACATTAGTGCCTTTTTGGTGCCTTTGCACCCCCGTTAGGCTGCCGAAATACCTTTGTGAAGTGGCCGTTTTGTCCTGTCACTCAAGTTGGTCAGGTCGGATGGGCGTGGTCACAGCGCTGTTTCTCCCCCAGATCAGGCTCATTATTACGTTGGTGGCGTAGTGGTGTGCGCATGTCCAAGGTCCCGAATCCTGCACAGGGGAGTGAAAATAGCAGCGATGTCCGTTATTTCATTGGTGGTCGGTGGGTGCGGCCATCTTGCTTTGGCCGCGCGTGCGCAGAAGCGGCGCTCTGCTGGCCGCGGCTTCAGGAAAATGGCCGCGGGCATCCGCGCGTGCGCAGATGGCTATCGCGGCGGCCATTTTCGTGAAGCCGAGATGCGAACTCTGCTTCACGAAAATGGCCGCCGCGATAGCCATCTGCGCACGCGCGGATGCCCGCGGCCATTTTCCTGAAGCCGCGGCCAGCAGAGCGCCGCTTCTGCGCACGCGCGGCCAAAGCAAGATGGCCACGCCCACCGACCACCAATGAAATAACGGACATCGCTGCTATTTTCACTCCCCTGTGCAGGATTCGGGACCTTGGACATGCGCACACCACTACGCCACCAACGTAATGATGAGCCTGATCTGGGGGAAAAACGGCGCTGTGACCACGCCCATCCGACCTGACCAACTTGAGTGACAGGACAAAACGGCCACTTCACAAAGGTATTTCGGCAGCCTAACGGGGGTGTAAAGGCACCGAAAAGGCACTAATGTAAAGCCCAGCTCTGCCCCTATTTCACACTATTTTTATCTAATTTTTAAAAAACGGGGTGATAGGTTCCCTTTAAATATAAAGGGGAGTTACCAGTGAGATATGTA
Organism: Ranitomeya variabilis; assembly: GCF_051348905.1. Lineage (NCBI taxonomy): Eukaryota > Metazoa > Chordata > Amphibia > Anura > Dendrobatidae > Ranitomeya > Ranitomeya variabilis. The sequence goes on along the minus strand of NC_135233.1, from coordinate 251,900,263 downwards.
ATGGTTGCCAGTGTGATGTGTAAAGGTTACTAACGTGATGTTTAATGGTTACCAGTGTGATGTGTAATGGTTACCAGTGTTACCAGCGAGATGTATAATGATTACCAGTGAGATGTGTAATGGTTACCAGTGTGATGTGTAATGGTAACCAGTGTGATGTGTAATGGTTACCAGTGTTACCAGTGTGATGTGTAATGGATGGTTACCAGTGAGATGTGCAATGGTTACCAGTGTGATGTGTATTGTTTACAAGTGTGATGTGTAATGGTTACCAGTGTTACCAGTGTGATGCGTAATGGTTACCAGTGTTACCAGTGTGATGTGTAATGGTTACCAGTGTTACCAGTGTGATGTGTAATGGTTACCAGTGAGATGTGTAATGGTTACCAGTGTTACCAGTGTGATATCTAATGGTTACCAGTGTTACCAGTGTGATGTGTAATGGTTACCAGTGTGATGTTTAATGGTTACCAGTGTGATATGTAATGGTTGCCAGTGTTACCAGCGAGATGTGTAATGGTTACCAGTGAGATGTGTAATTGTTACCAGTGTGATGTGTAATGGTTACCAGTGTTACCAGTGTGATGTGTAATGGTTACCAGTGTGATGTGTAATGGTTACCAGTGTTACCAGTGTGATGTGTAATGGTTACCAGTGTGATGTTTAATGGTTACCAGTGTGATGTGTAATGGTTACCGGTGCTACCAGCGAGATGTATAATGGTTACCAGTGAGATGTGTAATGGTTACCAGTGTGATGTGTAATGGTTACCAGTGTGATGTGTAATGGTTACCAGTGTTACCAGTGTGATGTGTAATGGTTACCAGTGTGATGTTTAATGGTTACCAGTGTGATGTGTAATGGTTACCAGTGTTACCAGCGAGATGTATAATGGGTGCCAGTGAGATATGTAATGGTTACCAGTGTGATGTGTAGTGGTTACCAGTCTGATATGTAATGGTTACCAGTGAGATGTGTAATGGTTACCAGTGAGCTGTGTAATGGTTACCAGTGTTACTGGTGAGATGTGTAATGGTTACCAGTGTGATGTGTAATGGTTACCAGTGTTACCAGTGAGATGTGTAATGGTTACCAATGTGATGTGTAAAGGCTACCAGTTTGATGTGTAATGGTTACCAGTGAGCTGTGTAATGGTTACCAGTGTTACTGGTGAGATGTGTAATGGTTACCAGTGTGATGTGTAATGGTTACCAGTGAGATGTGTAATGGTTACCAATGTGATGTGTAAAGGTTACCAGTGTGATGTGTAATGGTTACCAGTGTTACCAGTGAGATGTGAAATGGTTTCCAGTGTGATATGTAATGGTTTCCAGTGTGATATGTAATGGTTACCAGTGAGATGTGTAATGGTTACCAGTGAGCTGTGTAATGGTTACCAGTGTTACTGGTGAGATGTGTAATGGTTACCAGTGTGTGTGTAATGGTTACCAGTGTTACTGGTGAGATGTGTAATAGTTACTAGTGTGATGTGTAATGGTTACCAGTAGTGTTGAGCGATACTTTCCGATATCGGAAAGTATCGGTATCGGAAAGTATCGGCCGATACCGTCACAGTATCGGAATCCAATCCGATACCGATACCCGATCCCAATGCAAGTCAATGGGACGAAAATATCGGAATTAAAATAAACCCTTTCTTTCCTTGTAGGTTAATTCTACATGAAGGAAAACAACTAAGAATAATGTAGGATGTATTGGGGGAGGTGGCGGAGACATTAAAGGCACAGGGGTTTATCCCAATCAAATAGAATAGCGGTATTTTTAATTTTTTTATGACGTTCGGCGTTAGAAAGAATTTGACTATGTTAATTTTTTATTTATTTTGTCAGATATTGATGTTTCACTACTTCCACGCCCTTCACCCTATTTTTTACTTCTCCCACACTTTCTTCTTCATTATCCTCATCATCAGCTTCTGTGACATCAACTTCTTCACCTTATTCATCTTCTTCTTTTCTACGTATATATATATATTTTTTTTTACATTGTTCATATTCTTTTTATTTAACTATTATCTTTTTTATATTCAACTTCTTCATCATATTCTTATTTGTGACAGGCATTCCCGTAGTTGTTATCTATAAAAGTTTGAAGATTACACCTTCCGTTCTGCCTGTCACAAAACAGTTACATTTGTCCGCGTTCAGTTTGGCCTGCAGCATCAGGCTTTATCCAGGGGCACCACGAGGAGGAACGGACTCACCCCCATACACTGCTTAGTCTTCTTCTGCTTATAATTTAGATAATATCTTTTGCTCTGATATTTAGTCTTATGCTTAATGTTCTTCTGCTCTTTGTTCTGCAGCCTCTTGTTCTTCTGCTTCTCGGTCTTCCAGGTTGTCGTCGTCATCTCCAGGGTCGTCATCTCCAGGGTCGTCGTCATCGGGGTCGTCGTCATCGGGGTCGTCGTCATCGGGGTCGTCTTCAGGGTCATCGTCTCCAGGGTCGTCGTCATCTCGGTGGTTGTCGTCTCTGGTGTCGTCATCATCTTAGGGGTGGTCTTCCGGGTCATCGTCTTTCGGGTCTTGAACTTGGAAATGTAGCAGAAGGTACAAGAAGGCTGAGAAAATGCCGAGAAACAGCTGATGGAACTGGAACTCGGATGGCTACCCGAAGGTCCAAGAGCCAATGGAACTACCGAGGACCAGCTGACGTTACTGGAACCCGGTTACTAAGCAGGAGGTACCCGTGCCTGAAAGCACTACCAAGGACCACCTGACGTTGGTGGAACTCGGATACCCAGAGGGAGGCACCTAAGCCAAAGGCTCTGCCCGGAACCAGCTGACGGTACTGGAACCAGGATGGGGAGCAGAAGGTACAAGAGCAAAAGACACTGCCGAGAACCAGCTGACGGTACTGGAACCCGGATGGGTAGCCGAAGGTCCAAGAGCCAATGGAACTACCGAGGACCAGCTGACGTTACTGGAACCCGGTTACTAAGCAGGAGGTACCCGTGCCTGAAAGCACTACCAAGGACCACCTGACGTTGGTGGAACTCGGATACCCAGAGGGAGGCACCTAAGCCAAAGGCTCTGCCCGGAACCAGCTGACGGTACTGGAACCAGGATGGGGAGCAGAAGGTACAAGAGCAAAAGACACTGCCGAGAACCAGCTGACGGTACTGGAACCCGGATGGGGACCTATTCAAGCTTGTCTTCCTAGGGCCCCAACTGGCGGTGTGTTAGAGCCCAGGGACAGCAGGAGGAGGAGCAGGGGGAGGGGAGTGTAGGCCGAAGCCTGCACAGGCGGCAGCTTTGGGTGTGTTGTGTCTGCGTGGCTTTTGCAGGACACGTTGCCGGCTACACAGCAGGGGAACAGCTGGCGGTGCTGGACCCCACTGACACATTGGCGAGGTGTTTGGCTCTGTGCAGCCAGCACTTCCGGACAGCAACTAGCGTTGTTGGAGCCCGGGCTCTGCAGGTGGAGCAGAGTGTAGGCCGAAGCCTAATTGAACCGATTTCAAAAGTCACCTTTAACCCCCCCTCAGGGGTTACAAAGTAGAAGAGCCACAGCTTATGCAGCAGCAGTGCTGCGCAAGTCAAAGGTTGCTCTTGTAATTTTTCTCCTTGCACACGCTGAATGGAACACGTATAACATTTAGCCATTTATACAGTCAAACTGTGTAATGGAGGCGAGAGTTCCCCTTGTAATGAGACGCAGCACAGGTGTCAAGAATCCCACCTTGGTGCTGGGTGCAGCCTCCCGAGCATTGTTATTTGCTGTACAGGAGTCTGCGCTGTCGTGTTATCCCCTGGCCTAGCGCCGTTAGCGCTGCCCATCTTCTGGCATCATGTAATGTCGGCCGGTGCGGTTCGCGATGCCCATGAATCCCAGCCCCGCAGTGTCTTAACATTGTTAAAACACTGCGGGGCTGGGATTCAGGGCCTGGCGCAGCACATATGTTCGCCTCTCACACTCGGGTCCTTACACCCGCTTCAGACTGTGCGGCGTCATCTGATCCCTTATCGCATGCCACGGCCATGAAGCCGCACAGTCCGAAGAAGGCGGAAGGAGAGGAGGGACAGGCGAACTGATGCACTGATCCTGCCCATCAATCACACCCTCGCAGTCCCAATAAATAAGACACCGAGGGGCGTTGTGTGGGTCAGGGCGGCCGCAGAGGCGCAGCCAGCCAAACAATGATGCCAGAAGACGGGCAGCGCTACCAAGGGGGTTGCAGCGTGTCATTACAAAGGAAAGTCACACCACCGGGACGGTTAAATGGTCACACAGAGGACACATTTCAGACGTGTTTTCAGTTCCACATGTGCGAGGAGAATACGTTTCTGAGCCACCTTGCACACATGCAGCATTACCGCTGTACAAGGTGGCTGGATAACGTAAAAACGCCTGGGGGAGGGGGGACAGGTTCCCTTCAATTTCAGTTCTTGTGTCTGCGTGGCTTTTGCAGGACACGTTGCCGGCTGCACAGCAGGGGAACAGCTGGCGGTGCTGGACCCCACTGACACATTGGCTGGTGTTTTTCTCTGTGCAGCTAGCACATCTGGGCCCCAACTGGCGGTGTGTTAGAGCCCAGGGACAGCAGGAGGAGGAGCAGGAGGAGGAGGAGCAGGGGGAGGGGAGTGTAGGCCGAAGCCTGCACAGGCAGCAGCTTTGGGTGTGTTGTGTCTGCGTGGCTTTTGCAGGACACGTTGCCGGCTACACAGCAGGGGAACAGCTGGCGGTGCTGGACCCCACTGACACATTGGCGAGGTGTTTGGCTCTGTGCAGCCAGCACTTCCGGACAGCAACTAGCGTTGTTGGAGCCCGGGCTCTGCAGGTGGAGCAGAGTGTAGGCCGAAGCCTAATTGAACCGATTTCAAAAGTCACCTTTAACCCCCCCTCAGGGGTTACAAAGTAGAAGAGCCACAGCTTATGCAGCAGCAGTGCTGCGCAAGTCAAAGGTTGCTCTTGTAATTTTTCTCCTTGCACACGCTGAATGGAACACGTATAACATTTAGCCCTTTATACAGTCAAACTGTGTAATGGAGGCGAGAGTTCCCCTTGTAATGAGACGCAGCACAGGTGTCAAGAATCCCACCTTGGTGCTGGGTGCAGCCTCCCGAGCGTTGTTATTTGCTGTACAGGAGTCTGCGCTGTCGTGTTATCCCCTGGCCTAGCGCCGTTAGCGCTGCCCATCTTCTGGCATCATGTAATGTCGGCCGGTGCGGTTCGCGATGCCCATGAATCCCAGCCCCGCAGTGTCTTAACATTGTTAAAACACTGCGGGGCTGGGATTCAGGGCCTGGCGCAGCACATATGTTCGCCTCTCACACTCGGGTCCTTACACCCGCTTCAGACTGTGCGGCGTCATCTGATCCCTTATCGCATGCCACGGCCATGAAGCCGCACAGTCCGAAGAAGGCGGAAGGAGAGGAGGGACAGGCGAACTGATGCACTGATCCTGCCCATCAATCACACCCTCGCAGTCCCAATAAATAAGACACCGAGGGGCGTTGTGTGGGTCAGGGCGGCCGCAGAGGCGCAGCCAGCCAAACAATGATGCCAGAAGACGGGCAGCGCTACCAAGGGGGTTGCAGCGTGTCATTACAAAGGAAAGTCACACCACCGGGACGGTTAAATGGTCACACAGAGGACACATTTCAGACGTGTTTTCAGTTCCACATGTGCGAGGAGAATACGTTTCTGAGCCACCTTGCACACATGCAGCATTACCGCTGTACAAGGTGGCTGGATAACGTAAAAACGCCTGGGGGAGGGGGGACAGGTTCCCTTCAATTTCAGTTCTTGTGTCTGCGTGGCTTTTGCAGGACACGTTGCCGGCTGCACAGCAGGGGAACAGCTGGCGGTGCTGGACCCCACTGACACATTGGCTGGTGTTTTTCTCTGTGCAGCTAGCACATCTGGGCCCCAACTGGCGGTGTGTTAGAGCCCAGGGACAGCAGGAGGAGGAGCAGGAGGAGGAGGAGCAGGGGGAGGGGAGTGTAGGCCGAAGCCTGCACAGGCGGCAGCTTTGGGTGTGTTGTGTCTGCGTGGCTTTTGCAGGACACGTTGCCGGCTACACAGCAGGGGAACAGCTGGCGGTGCTGGACCCCACTGACACATTGGCGAGGTGTTTGGCTCTGTGCAGCCAGCACTTCCGGACAGCAACTAGCGTTGTTGGAGCCCGGGCTCTGCAGGTGGAGCAGAGTGTAGGCCGAAGCCTAATTGAACCGATTTCAAAAGTCACCTTTAACCCCCCCTCAGGGGTTACAAAGTAGAAGAGCCACAGCTTATGCAGCAGCAGTGCTGCGCAAGTCAAAGGTTGCTCTTGTAATTTTTCTCCTTGCACACGCTGAATGGAACACGTATAACATTTAGCCCTTTATACAGTCAAACTGTGTAATGGAGGCGAGAGTTCCCCTTGTAATGAGACGCAGCACAGGTGTCAAGAATCCCACCTTGGTGCTGGGTGCAGCCTCCCGAGCGTTGTTATTTGCTGTACAGGAGTCTGCGCTGTCGTGTTATCCCCTGGCCTAGCGCCGTTAGCGCTGCCCATCTTCTGGCATCATGTAATGTCGGCCGGTGCGGTTCGCGATGCCCATGAATCCCAGCCCCGCAGTGTCTTAACATTGTTAAAACACTGCGGGGCTGGGATTCAGGGCCTGGCGCAGCACATATGTTCGCCTCTCACACTCGGGTCCTTACACCCGCTTCAGACTGTGCGGCGTCATCTGATCCCTTATCGCATGCCACGGCCATGAAGCCGCACAGTCCGAAGAAGGCGGAAGGAGAGGAGGGACAGGCGAACTGATGCACTGATCCTGCCCATCAATCACACCCTCGCAGTCCCAATAAATAAGACACCGAGGGGCGTTGTGTGGGTCAGGGCGGCCGCAGAGGCGCAGCCAGCCAAACAATGATGCCAGAAGACGGGCAGCGCTACCAAGGGGGTTGCAGCGTGTCATTACAAAGGAAAGTCACACCACCGGGACGGTTAAATGGTCACACAGAGGACACATTTCAGACGTGTTTTCAGTTCCACATGTGCGAGGAGAATACGTTTCTGAGCCACCTTGCACACATGCAGCATTACCGCTGTACAAGGTGGCTGGATAACGTAAAAACGCCTGGGGGAGGGGGGACAGGTTCCCTTCAATTTCAGTTCTTGTGTCTGCGTGGCTTTTGCAGGACACGTTGCCGGCTGCACAGCAGGGGAACAGCTGGCGGTGCTGGACCCCACTGACACATTGGCTGGTGTTTTTCTCTGTGCAGCTAGCACATCTGGGCCCCAACTGGCGGTGTGTTAGAGCCCAGGGACAGCAGGAGGAGGAGCAGGAGGAGGAGGAGCAGGGGGAGGGGAGTGTAGGCCGAAGCCTGCACAGGCGGCAGCTTTGGGTGTGTTGTGTCTGCGTGGCTTTTGCAGGACACGTTGCCGGCTACACAGCAGGGGAACAGCTGGCGGTGCTGGACCCCACTGACACATTGGCGAGGTGTTTGGCTCTGTGCAGCCAGCACTTCCGGACAGCAACTAGCGTTGTTGGAGCCCGGGCTCTGCAGGTGGAGCAGAGTGTAGGCCGAAGCCTAATTGAACCGATTTCAAAAGTCACCTTTAACCCCCCCTCAGGGGTTACAAAGTAGAAGAGCCACAGCTTATGCAGCAGCAGTGCTGCGCAAGTCAAAGGTTGCTCTTGTAATTTTTCTCCTTGCACACGCTGAATGGAACACGTATAACATTTAGCCCTTTATACAGTCAAACTGTGTAATGGAGGCGAGAGTTCCCCTTGTAATGAGACGCAGCACAGGTGTCAAGAATCCCACCTTGGTGCTGGGTGCAGCCTCCCGAGCGTTGTTATTTGCTGTACAGGAGTCTGCGCTGTCGTGTTATCCCCTGGCCTAGCGCCGTTAGCGCTGCCCATCTTCTGGCATCATGTAATGTCGGCCGGTGCGGTTCGCGATGCCCATGAATCCCAGCCCCGCAGTGTCTTAACATTGTTAAAACACTGCGGGGCTGGGATTCAGGGCCTGGCGCAGCACATATGTTCGCCTCTCACACTCGGGTCCTTACACCCGCTTCAGACTGTGCGGCGTCATCTGATCCCTTATCGCATGCCACGGCCATGAAGCCGCACAGTCCGAAGAAGGCGGAAGGAGAGGAGGGACAGGCGAACTGATGCACTGATCCTGCCCATCAATCACACCCTCGCAGTCCCAATAAATAAGACACCGAGGGGCGTTGTGTGGGTCAGGGCGGCCGCAGAGGCGCAGCCAGCCAAACAATGATGCCAGAAGATGGGCAGCGCTACCAAGGGGGTTGCAGCGTGTCATTACAAAGGAAAGTCACACCACCGGGACGGTTAAATGGTCACACAGAGGACACATTTCAGACGTGTTTTCAGTTCCACATGTGCGAGGAGAATACGTTTCTGAGCCACCTTGCACACATGCAGCATTACCGCTGTACAAGGTGGCTGGATAACGTAAAAACGCCTGGGGGAGGGGGGACAGGTTCCCTTCAATTTCAGTTCTTGTGTCTGCGTGGCGGTCGCAGGACACGTTGCCGGCTACACAGCAGGGGAACAGCTGGCGGTGCTGAACCCCACTGACACATTGGCTGGTGTTTTTCTCTGTGCAGCTAGCACATCTGGGCAAAAACTGGCGGTGTTAGAGCCCAGGGTCAGCAGGAGGAGCAGGGGGAGCGGAGTGTAGGCCGAAGCCTGCACTCGAGCAAGTTGAAAGGAAACCTTTAACCCCCCCCCCCCCCCCAGGCGTTTGTAGCTGAAAGAGCCATTGTGTACAGCACTAATGCTGGAAAAGGTAAACTTAGCTCTTTTAATTATGGTCCTTGTACATGCGGAACCTAACATTTATGAAATGTGTCCCCACACAGCGTTAAACCGTCCGGTAGGTGGAACTTTCCTTTGTCGTGTGACGCAGCACAGCCATCATTTTTACCCCCTTGGCGCCGTGCGCCCCCTCCTCAGCGTTGTTTGAATCTGTCACGGAGCCTGCGCTGTTAGGTTAGCCCTTGGCCATGCACACATGTTGCGCTGCCCGTCTTCTGACCTCATTTGGTGTCAGGCTGGCTGCGCCTGTGCGGGTGCGCTGGCCGAGATCCCGCCTCGCAGTGTCGTCTAATGTAATCCCACCGCGGGCCTGTGATCCGTGCCCGTGCGCAGTGCATATCCTCTCCTCTCACTCCCCTCCCTACGGCTTTTTCAGACTGTGCGGTGTCACGGCCGTGGCATGCTATTAGGGACCAGCTGACATCGCACAGTCTGAAGAAGCCGTAGGGAGGGGAGTGAGAGGAGAGGATATGCACTGCGCACGGGCACGGATCACAGGCCCGCGGTGGGATTACATTAGACGACACTGCGAGGCGGGATCTCGGCCAGCGCACCCGCACAGGCGCAGCCAGCCTGACACCAAATGAGGTCAGAAGACGGGCAGCGCAACATGTGTGCATGGCCAAGGGCTAACCTAACAGCGCAGGCTCCGGGACAGATTCAAACAACGCTGAGGAGGGGGCGCACGGCGCCAAGGGGGTAAAAATGATGGCTGTGCTGCGTCACACGACAAAGGAAAGTTCCACCTACCGGACGGTTTAACGCTGTGTGGGGACACATTTCATAAGTGTTTGGTTCAGCATGTGCAAGGAGCATCACGAAAAGAGGCACTTTTTCCCTTTGCATCATTACTGCTGCACAAGGTGGCTCCTTCAGTAACAAACGCCTGGGGGGGGGGGGGTCAGGTTCCCTTACATTTAACTTGTTGTGCCTGCGTGGCGGTCGCAGTACACGTTGCCGTATACACAGCAGGGGAACAGCTGGCGGTGCTGAACCCCACTAACACATTGGCGAGGTGTTTGGCTCTGTGCGTACAGCACTTCTGGACGGCAACTAGCGGTGTTGGAGCCCAGGGACAGGTGGAGGAGGAGGAGGTTGGAGGAGGTTGGAGGAGGTAGGAGGGATTGCCACACACACAGCAGGGGAACAGCTGACGTTACTGAACCCCAATAACAGAGGAGCGACTGTTGACTGTGCGTACAGCACTTCTGGACGGCAACTGGCGGTGTTGGAGCCCAGGGACAGGTGGAGGAGGAGGAGGTTGGAGGAGGTTGGAGGAGGTAGGAGGAATTGCCACACACACAGCAGGGGAACAGCTGACGTTACTGAACCCCAATAACAGAGGAGCGACTGTTGACTGTGCGTACAGCACTTCTGGACGGCAACTGGCGGTGTTGGAGCCCAGGGACAGGTGGAGGAGGAGGAGGTTGGAGGAGGTAGGAGGGATTGCCACACACACAGCAGGGGAACAGCTGACGTTACTGAACCCCAATAACAGAGGAGGGACTGTTGACTGTGCGTACAGCACTTCTGGACGGCAACTAGCGGTGTTGGAGCCCAGGGACAGGTGGAGGAGGAGGAGGTTGGAGGAGGTTGGAGGAGGTAGGAGGGATTGCCACACACACAGCAGGGGAACAGCTGACGTTACTGAACCCCAATAACAGAGGAGCGACTGTTGACTGTGCGTACAGCACTTCTGGACGGCAACTGGCGGTGTTGGAGCCCAGGGACAGGTGGAGGAGGAGGAGGTTGGAGGAGGTTGGAGGAGGTAGGAGGGATTGCCACACACACAGCAGGGGAACAGCTGACGTTACTGAACCCCAATAACAGAGGAGCGACTGTTGACTGTGCGTACAGCACTTCTGGACGGCAACTGGCGGTGTTGGAGCCCAGGGACAGGTGGAGGAGGAGGAGGTTGGAGGAGGTAGGAGGGATTGCCACACACACAGCAGGGGAACAGCTGACGTTACTGAACCCCAATAACAGAGGAGGGACTGTTGACTGTGCGTACAGCACTTCTGGACGGCAACTAGCGGTGTTGGAGCCCAGGGACAGGTGGAGGAGGAGGAGGTTGGAGGAGGTTGGAGGAGGTAGGAGGGATTGCCACACACACAGCAGGGGAACAGCTGACGTTACTGAACCCCAATAACAGAGGAGGGACTGTTGACTGTGCGTACAGCACTTCTGGACGGCAACTGGCGGTGTTGGAGCCCAGGGACAGGTGGAGGAGGAGGTTGGAGGAGGTTGGAGGAGGTAGGAGGGATTGCCACACACACAGCAGGGGAACAGCTGACGTTACTGAACCCCAATAACAGAGGAGGGACTGTTGACTGTGCGTACAGCACTTCTGGACGGCAACTGGCGGTGTTGGAGCCCAGGGACAGGTGGAGGAGGAGGAGGTTGGAGGAGGTAGGAGGGATTGCCACACACACAGCAGGGGAACAGCTGACGTTACTGAACCCCAATAACAGAGGAGGGACTGTTGACTGTGCGTACAGCACTTCTGGACGGCAACTAGCGGTGTTGGAGCCCAGGGACAGGTGGAGGAGGAGGAGGTTGGAGGAGGTTGGAGGAGGTAGGAGGGATTGCCACACACACAGCAGGGGAACAGCTGACGTTACTGAACCCCAATAACAGAGGAGCGACTGTTGACTGTGCGTACAGCACTTCTGGACGGCAACTGGCGGTGTTGGAGCCCAGGGACAGGTGGAGGAGGAGGAGGTTGGAGGAGGTTGGAGGAGGTAGGAGGGATTGCCACACACACAGCAGGGGAACAGCTGACGTTACTGAACCCCAATAACAGAGGAGCGACTGTTGACTGTGCGTACAGCACTTCTGGACGGCAACTGGCGGTGTTGGAGCCCAGGGACAGGTGGAGGAGGAGGAGGTTGGAGGAGGTAGGAGGGATTGCCACACACACAGCAGGGGAACAGCTGACGTTACTGAACCCCAATAACAGAGGAGCGACTGTTGACTGTGCGTACAGCACTTCTGGACGGCAACTGGCGGTGTTGGAGCCCAGGGACAGGTGGAGGAGGAGGAGGTTGGAGGAGGTTGGAGGAGGTAGGAGGGATTGCCACACACACAGCAGGGGAACAGCTGACGTTACTGAACCCCAATAACAGAGGAGGGACTGTTGACTGTGCGTACAGCACTTCTGGACGGCAACTGGCGGTGTTGGAGCCCAGGGACAGGTGGAGGAGGAGGAGGTTGGAGGAGGTTGGAGGAGGTAGGAGGGATTGCCACACACACAGCAGGGGAACAGCTGACGTTACTGAACCCCAATAACAGAGGAGCGACTGTTGACTGTGCGTACAGCACTTCTGGACGGCAACTGGCGGTGTTGGAGCCCAGGGACAGGTGGAGGAGGAGGAGGTTGGAGGAGGTTGGAGGAGGTAGGAGGGATTGCCACACACACAGCAGGGGAACAGCTGACGTTACTGAACCCCAATAACAGAGGAGGGACTGTTGACTGTGCGTACAGCACTTCTGGACGGCAACTGGCGGTGTTGGAGCCCAGGGACAGGTGGAGGAGGAGGAGGTTGGAGGAGGTTGGAGGAGGTAGGAGGGATTGCCACACACACAGCAGGGGAACAGCTGACGTTACTGAACCCCAATAACAGAGGAGCGACTGTTGACTGTGCGTACAGCACTTCTGGACGGCAACTGGCGGTGTTGGAGCCCAGGGACAGGTGGAGGAGGAGGAGGTTGGAGGAGGTTGGAGGAGGTAGGAGGGATTGCCACACACACAGCAGGGGAACAGCTGACGTTACTGAACCCCAATAACAGAGGAGGGACTGTTGACTGTGCGTACAGCACTTCTGGACGGCAACTGGCGGTGTTGGAGCCCAGGGACAGGTGGAGGAGGAGGAGGTTGGAGGAGGTTGGAGGAGGTAGGAGGGATTGCCACACACACAGCAGGGGAACAGCTGACGTTACTGAACCCCAATAACAGAGGAGCGACTGTTGACTGTGCGTACAGCACTTCTGGACGGCAACTGGCGGTGTTGGAGCCCAGGGACAGGTGGAGGAGGAGGAGGTTGGAGGAGGTTGGAGGAGGTAGGAGGGATTGCCACACACACAGCAGGGGAACAGCTGACGTTACTGAACCCCAATAACAGAGGAGGGACTGTTGACTGTGCGTACAGCACTTCTGGATGGCAACTGGCGGTGTTGGAGCCCAGGGACAGGTGGAGGAGGAGGAGGTTGGAGGAGGTTGGAGGAGGTAGGAGGGATTGCCACACACACAGCAGGGGAACAGCTGACGTTACTGAACCCCAATAACAGAGGAGGGACTGTTGACTGTGCGTACAGCACTTCTGGACGGCAACTGGCGGTGTTGGAGCCCAGGGACAGGTGGAGGAGGAGGAGGTTGGAGGAGGTTGGAGGAGGTAGGAGGGATTGCCACACACACAGCAGGGGAACAGCTGACGTTACTGAACCCCAATAACAGAGGAGCGACTGTTGACTGTGCGTACAGCACTTCTGGACGGCAACTGGCGGTGTTGGAGCCCAGGGACAGGTGGAGGAGGAGGAGGTTGGAGGAGGTTGGAGGAGGTAGGAGGGATTGCCACACACACAGCAGGGGAACAGCTGACGTTACTGAACCCCAATAACAGAGGAGGGACTGTTGACTGTGCGTACAGCACTTCTGGACGGCAACTGGCGGTGTTGGAGCCCAGGGACAGGTGGAGGAGGAGGAGGTTGGAGGAGGTTGGAGGAGGTAGGAGGGATTGCCACACACACAGCAGGGGAACAGCTGACGTTACTGAACCCCAATAACAGAGGAGGGACTGTTGACTGTGCGTACAGCACTTCTGGACGGCAACTGGCGGTGTTGGAGCCCAGGGACAGGTGGAGGAGGAGGAGGTTGGAGGAGGTTGGAGGAGGTAGGAGGGATTGCCACACACACAGCAGGGGAACAGCTGACGTTACTGAACCCCAATAACAGAGGAGCGACTGTTGACTGTGCGTACAGCACTTCTGGACGGCAACTAGCGGTGTTGGAGCCCAGGGGCAGGTGGAAAAGCAGAGGAACACAATGTAGGCCGAAGCCTGAGAAAGTCGAAAGGGAACCTTTAACCCCCCCCCCAAGGCGTTTGTAGCTGAAAGAGCCAGCTTGTGCAGCACAAAAGATGCAAAAGGAAAAGGTGGCTCTTTTCATCATGCTCCTTGCAAACGCAGAACTAAACACTTTTAAAATGTGTCCCCTGAAGCCGTGAAACCGTCCCGGAGGTGGGACTTTCCTTCGTAATATGACGCAGCACAGCCATCATTACTACCCCCCCGCCGCCGTGCCCCGGCTCCTCAGCGTTGTTTGATTCCGTCCCGGAGCCTGCGCTGTTATGTTATCCCGTGGCCAGGCACACTTAGCGCTGCCCATCTTCTGACATCATTTGGTGTCAGGCTGGCTGCGCCTGTGCGGCCGCGCTGGCCGAGAGCCCGCCTCGCAGTGTCTTCTGATGTAATCCCACTGGGGGCCTGGGATCCATGGCCATGCGCAGTGCATATCCTCGCCTCTCACTCCCCTCCCTACGGCTTCTTTTTCAGACTGTGCGGTGTCACGGCCGTGGCATGCTATTAGGGACCAGCTGACACCGAACAGTCTGAAGAAGCCATAGGGAGATGAGTGAGAGGTGGAGGTTCAGATATGCACTGCGCATGTCCATAGATCCCAGGCCCCCAGTGGGATTAAATCAGAAGACACTGCGAGGCGGGCTCTCGGCCAGCGTGGCCGCACAGGCGCAGCCAGCCTGACACCAAATGATGCCAGAAGACGGGCAGCGCTAAGTGTGCCTGGCCACGGGATAACATAACAGCGCAGGCTCCGGGACGGAATCAAACAACGCTGAGGAGCCGGGGCGCGGCGCCGGGGGGGTAGGAATGACGGCTGTGCTGCGTCATATTACGAAGGAAAGTCCCACCTCCGGGACGGTTTTACGGTATCAGTGGACACATTTTATAAGTGTTAAGTTTTGCGTGTGCAAGGAGCAAAACCAAAATAGCTACCTTTTCCCTTGTGCAGCATTACTGCTGCACAAGGTGGCTCTTTCAGTAACAAACGCCTTGGGGGGGGGGGACAGATTCCCTTACATTTCAGTTGTTGTGTCAGCGTGGCGGTCGCATGACACATTGCCGGCTACACAGCTGGGGATCAGCTGACGTTACTGAAACCCAATAACACTGGGTCGTATGTTTTGACTGTGCAGACGGCACATCTGAGCCTCAACTGGCGGTGTTGGAGCCCAGGAATTTAAGTTCAGGTGGTAGAAAGATGAACACAACAGGAGACCTGGATAACGTATACAGTGACCTAATTATTTAATCAGGAGGAGGAGTGGCAAATTCCTGCGAGATCCAGGCCTTGTTCATTTTCAGGAAAGTAAGCCGGTCAACGTTATCGGAGGATAGTCGCATGCGACGGTCAGTTAGTACACCACCTGCAGCACTAAAGACACGTTCCGATAATACACTGGCCGCAGGGCAAGACAGCACCTCCAATGCATACTGGCTTAGCTCTGGCCATGTATCCAGCTTTGAGACCCAAAACTTGAAAGGGGAAGAGCCGTCTGGGAGTACAGCAAGAGGGCAAGACATGTAGTCTGTCACCATCTGACGGAACCGTTGCCTCCTGCTGACTGGAGCCGTCTGTGATGGTGTAGACTTTTGTGGCGGGCACAGAAAACTGTGCCACAGTTCGGCCATACTGGTCTTGCCTTGGGCAGAGGCACTGCTTCTGCTCCCTCTTTGTGCAGAGCCTCCACCACTGCCTGGACGCACTGAGCTGCTTTGGAATGCACTAGCAGCACTTCTCTCAGTTGGAATGGAGAAGATGATGGAACTGACCAGTGTGTCTTGGTACTCCCGCATTTTTCGCTCCCGGTTCAACGGTGTGATGAGGCTTTCTACGTTGTCCCGGTAGCGAGGATCGAGGAGGGTGAACACCCAATAATCAGACATGTTGAGAATGTGGTCGATGCGGCGGTCGTTTCTCAGGCACTGCAGCATGTAATCCACCATGTGCTGCAGACTGCCAACTGCCCAAGAAACGCTGTCCCCAGCTGGAGGCGTGATCTCTGCCCGCTCGTCATCACCCCACCCTCGCTGTACACACTGAGTACTGGACAATTCGGGAACTCCCTCCTCTGGACGGATGTCTTCCTCCTCCATTGACTCCTCCTCATCCTCCTCACAAACTGTCCCCTGCCTACGCGTTTGTGAGGAACCACGTGGCGCTGACTGTCCAGAAGATGATGGAAGTGGTGAATCCTCATCCTCCACCTCTTCCACAACATCATCCCTTAGCGCTTGCAGTGATTTTTCAAGCAGGCAGATAAGGGGGACAGTCATGCTGACTAGTGCATCATCTGCACTCGCCATCCGCGTGGAATAATCAAAGGGACGCAAAACCTGGCAGACATCCTTCATAGTGGCCCACTCTGTGGTTGTGAAGTCTGTACGGCGCTGACTGCGACTTTTTTGCGCCTGATACAGCTGGTACTCCATTACAGCTTGCTGCTGCTCACACAACCGCTCCAACATATGTAACGTGGAATTCCACCTGGTAGGTAGGTCACATATGATGCGATGTTCCGGCAGGCGGTGTCGGCGCTGCAGAGCCGCAATGCGCGCTTTTGCCGTGCTGGAACGCCGCAAGTGAGCACACTCTAGGCGGACCTTGTGCAGCAGTGCATCAAGATCCGGATAGTCCCTCAAAAAACTCTGCACGACCAAATTGAGCACATGTGCCAGACATGGGATGTGAGTGAGGTTGCCGAGGCCCAGGGCTGCCACCAGATTTCGGCCATTATCACACACTACCATGCCTGGCTGGAGATTCGCTGGCTCAAACCACACATCGCTCTCCTGCTTGATGGCATTCCAGAGCTCCTGCGCTGTGTGGCTACGATTCCCCAAAAAAATTAATTTCAACACGGCCTGTTGACGTTTGGCCACGGCTGTGCTCATGTCGGTCGTAACAGGTACACGTTCATCACGGGTCCATGTGGAGGTGGACTGTGACGGCTCCTGCAGCGATGATTCTGAGGAACTGGTGTAAGAGGAGGAGTCAATGCGTACAGAATGGATTCCTGCAATCCTTGGAGTGGGCAGGACACGTCCTGCGCCACTCGCACGGTCTGTACCCGGCTCAACGACATTAACCCAATGGGCAGTGAGGGAAAGGTATCGCCCCTGTCCATGTTGACTGGTCCACGCATCGGTGGTGAGGTGGACCTTGCTACTGACGGCGTTCAGTAGCGCGTGTTTTATGTGTCCCTCCACATGCTTGTGCAGGGCAGGGACGGCTTGCCTGCTGAAGTAAAAGCGGCTGGGCACACTGTACTGTGGGACTGCCAATGACATCAAGTCACGGAAGCTGTCAGTCTCCACCAGCCTGAATGACAGCATTTCCAGTGACAGAAGTTTGGCAATGCCTGCAGTCAGAGCCTGTGCTCGTGGGTGGTTTGACGAGAAAGGCCGCCTTTTCTCCCATGCCTGTACTACCGATGGCTGTAGACTGGGCTGGGAGTGTGTGGTTGACTGGGAAAGTGGTGCTGCGGGTGGAATGACAGCGGGTCTCTGGACAACAGGGCCAGAGGTTCTTCCACGGCGATCCTGGGAGGAAGCCGAACCAGCTGCGTGTGAGCTAGAGGAAGAGGCAACACGAGCTGAAGAGGTGGTAGCTGCCGCTGTTGGTTGGCCTAGCTCTTCAGTGTGTTTGTCTAACTCCGCCGGGTGCCTGTTGCGCACATGTTTCCACATGTTGGATGTATTGAGGTTGGCGACTTTTTGACCTCTTTTGATTTTTTGATGACACACCTTGCATCTGACATAGCAAATGTCATCTGCAACTGTGTCAAAAAAGGACCAGGCACTGCAAGTCTTGGGAGCCCCCCTTTTGACTTTTGGAAGAGACATGCTCCTTACGGGTGCCAAAGCGGAGGCTGCAGGATCCGCAGTCTTCCCCCTCCCTCTCCCTCTTTGGGCCGTACGGGGAATCTCTTCCTCAGAGCTGCTCCCACCACCTTCCTGTCCCTGACGCCAAGATGGGTCAAGGACCTCATCATCTACACTACCCTCTGCCCCCAACTGCTCCTCCTGGGTAGTCTCAGCAGCAGAGCACGCACCAGTAAGTGGCACCTGAGTGTCATCATCAGCTGATGCGGCCTGCGAGGTGGTGACCGGAGCCACTGGCCCACCCGCCTCTTCAGAGGAAGACAGAAAAAGCTGTTGGGCATCACTGCACCCTGCCTCTTCTTCCATTTCTCCAATGCTGCTTGGCTGGCCCCCTGTTTCCAAGCCAAGAGATGATTCAGAGAACAGAAGTAGAGACTGCTCCTGTCCTGGGATCTCTGTCTGCCTGGGCAATTTTGCAGGTGGTGAAGAGACAGATGGCTGCTCTCCAGTGCTCTGTGTCTGAGAGGATGTGGCACTAATGGAAGTTGATGCATTAGCTGCCATCCATCCCACAACGGCTTCAATTTGGTCTTCACGCAGCAGCGGTGTACGGCGCTCGGCGACAAAGCTGCGCATGAACGACTGTTCCCTTGTGAAAGTGGGTGCTGATGACTCACCGGTGCCCGCAGCAGGCACAGAATCCCCACGTCCCCTCCCTGCTCCGCGCCCACGCCCACGTGCCTTACTCACTGCCTTCTTCATCTTGGTTGACTGATAAAGATAAGCAGAAAAGTACTAACGGCTTTGTGTGCTTATTCCTGAGCAACTCCTCCTAACAGGTATAAGACACACTAATTTTCTAAAGTGTGGACTAGACTTGAATATGAGCTAATGTGGCCTACACAAATGTAAAGTGGTGTAACTGGTGTGTTTGGTGAACTTTATTATTTATTTATTTTTTGGGGGCTGAACTGACAACGGATAGAGCTGCAATCACACGGAGACCGTGCAGACAGCCGTAAACGGCGCTGCAAGGCCCAAAAACCCTCCTCTACTTTATCCTATGTAGTGTTTTTCCACAAATTAGCTGGAGACGGGTGGAAAGACACTAATAGGATTTTTTAAAATAAATTAGCAGCAGACTACACTACTTTGAAAAAAAAGAAAATTGATTTGGCGGTATGACGCAGTGAAAAACCCTGAGCTGCAGACAACCAGGCTACGGCTGCTCACAGACTACAGGGCGAGCTGCAGTCACACGGAGACCGTGCAGACAGCCGTAAACGGCGCTGCAAGGCCCAAAAACCCTCCTCTACTTTATCCTATGTAGTGTTTTTCCACAAATTAGCTGGAGACGGGTGGAAAGACACTAATAGGATTTTTTAAAATAAATTAGCAGCAGACTACACTACTTTGAAAAAAAAGAAAATTGATTTGGCGGTATGACGCAGTGAAAAACCCTGAGCTGCAGACAACCAGGCTACGGCTGCTCACAGACTACAGGGCGAGCTGCAGTCACACGGAGACCGTGCAGACAGCCGTAAACGGCGCTGCAAGGCCCAAAAACCCTCCTCTACTTTATCCTATGTAGTGTTTTTCCACAAATTAGCTGGAGACGGGTGGAAAGACACTAATAGGATTTTTTAAAATAAATTAGCAGCAGACTACACTACTTTGAAAAAAAAGAAAATTGATTTGGCGGTATGACGCAGTGAAAAACCCTGAGCTGGAGACAACCAGGCTATAGCTGCTCACAGATTACAGGGCGAGCTGCAGTCACACGGAGACCGTGCAGACAGCCGTAAACGGCGCTGCAAGGCCCAAAAACCCTCCTCTACTTTATCCTATGTAGTGTTTTTCCACAAATTAGCTGGAGACGGGTGGAAAGACACTAATAGGAATTTTTGGAAAAAATGTGCAGCAGCCTGCACTACTTCAAAAAAAAAAAAAAAAAAGGACAGTATGAGGCAATGAACCACCCTCCCTGAACTGAATACAACCAGCTATGGATGGCCTATGTGGCTGCACTCAGACTAGAGAGTGGGCTGCACTCACACACACACACACAGAGAGACCTTGCAGATCGCTGTGAAAACAGCGCTACAAGGCAAAAGGAAGGTGAATAGTAGGTGAACACAGCGGTTGCTAAATTAGCCTTTGGAAAGCACAAAGAAGCAAATCGCTATCTCTAAACTGTCCCTCAGTCAGCAAACAGCGTCCTGTCACTAACTGAATTCACAGCAGAGTGATCGCAAAATGGCGCCAGCGACTTTTAAACTGCATCATGACATCATTTCAGCAGCCAATCACAGCCTTGCCAGTAGTTTCATGCCCTCCATGCTAAACAGGATGTGCCCACACTTGGAATCTTTCTCATTGGCTGAATTTCTGAATTTTGAATCATTGAACTTCCGATTCCGGTATCCGATACGCGCCAAGTATCGGAATCCCGGTATCGGAATTCCGATACCGCTAGTATCGGCCGATACCCGATACTTGCGGTATCGGAATGCTCAACACTAGTTACCAGTGTTACCAGTGAGATGTGTAATGGTTACTAGTGTGATGTGTAATGGTTACCAGTGTTACCAGTGAAATGTGTAGTGGTTATCAGTGTTATCTGTAATAGTTACCAGTGTGATGCTTAATGGTTAACAGTGTTACCAGTGAGATGTGTAATGGTTATTAGTGTGATGTGTAATGGTTACCAGTGTGATGTGTAATGGTTACCAGTGTTACTGGTGAGATGTGTAATGGTTACCTGTGTTACCAGTGAGATGTGTAATGGTTACTAGTGTGATGTTTAATGGTTACCAGTGTTGCCAGTAAGATGTGTAATGGTTACCAGTTTGATGTGTAATGGTTACCAGTGCTACCAATAAAATGTGTAGTGGTTATCAGTGTAATCTGTAATAGTTACCAGTGTGATGTGTAATGGTTACCAGTGTTACCAGTGAGTTGTGTAATGGTTACCAGTCTGATGTTGTGAAATATTAATTATTGGTTATTGTTTTATTCTTATTCTCATTCTGTACTGAGCATATTGCCTCATGGAAGGTTTAGCTGACATTCCGTGTATTATTTCTGTATATTTAGCTCAGGGTAGATGGTAACACCATATATAGAGAACACGTGTTCTGTGGGACGTATGTAACATATGACCCACAGAAAGGGGGACATTTCGCTCACACTTTACATACACTTTATGCTGACGCCAGATGGACACCAGGTTTTTATGACTCTGAACATCTTCAGCCATGCTATTGACACAGACAAACCATACAGGATCCAAGGAATGATGGGGATGGACAATCTCTTTGTAACTATTTCACCTATTTTATATTTTGCTGGCAATGATGCTTTTTGGTGGGCAATCCAATAAGCCACTACATTTTTTAATAAGAAACATCGTGACATTTTCTTTAGAGTATCGCATCTGGTAAAGAGTCCTAAATAAATAAATATATGAAATAAGTATATTTAACAATGGCGAGCTATCTATTCTTGATTTTTTTGTGCTATTTTGTGAGGATTTCATTCTACTTGCACACGGGGAAGAGAGGAGAGCTTTGCTAAACGTTTGTTGTACAAGTCTCAGAAAATCCACTACAATACTTCAAGTCACAAGAATTAGATAGAATCTACAAGCGAGGACCAAGAGGTGCCAGATGGATTGTCAAGTACCAGACATACTACAAGTGCCAGACGTGCTGAAGATAGACGTGCTGATGACTAGAGCCCAATGTAGTCTAACAAAGGAACTAAAAGCTGAGATATTTCAAGGTAAGAAAAATTGATGTAATTACTTCTTTTTAAAAGCAAAGTAGACTGAGATTTATGCCTTCAGAAGACTCTAATTTAGAAGTTTTATGGCTCAGCTTATATGCAGAATGTGAAATGGAAAATTTAAAGTTAGATTCAAAGCTGGGGTCCTTTCATAGAAAAAGGGAAATTGAAAAATATTTTACAGTTGTTTGACGTATTTCACAAGTTTGTGTCAGAGAAATCCAAAAATGACTGTGTATAAATAGTGTCAAATGAAACTAGTGATGTTCACGAGATTGACTGTAATGTGGAAATTGAACAAGATGTGAGACATGTGTCTGTAATGGCCAATCAAGGTGACCTTGTGTCGGATGATGTAAAATAAGACAGAGGAAATGTGGGAGGAGACTTCAGAACTGACGTAGATGACGTACGAGGAACAGATGTACAAGGGCCACTAAAAATAGAAGACGTCTCAGAGGCCCAACTACAAATTAAATTTAGGAAAAATGTGTTAAAATTATGCAAAATCATTCCTGCATATGATAACAAAATCCATGTATGTAGAAATTCAGAGATATTTGAGAGTTTTGCTGATAAGTTTGATTTAACTAATGAGGAGAAAAATCAGTTGTTTAACCCCTTAGTGACAGAACCAATTTGGTACTTAATGACCGAGCCAATTTTTACAATTCTGACCAGTGTCACTTTAAGAGGTTATAACTCTGGAACGCTTTATCGGATCCCGCTGATTCTGAGACTGTTTTTTTGCGACATATTGTACTTCAAGTTAGTGGTAACATTTCTTCGATATTACTTGCGATTATTTATGAAAAAAATGGAAATATGGCGAAAATTTTTAAAATTTTGCAATTTTCAAACTTTGTATTTTTATGCCCTTAAATCAGAGAGATATGTCACAAAAAATAGTTCATAAATAACATTGCCCACATGTCTACTTTACATCAGCACAATTTTGGTGTTGAGGGAGGATCTAAAGTGACCCTTCATGGTTGACCTTAGTGATTTTCAAATTAATTAACAGGGTGTTGCCGGCAACTGAGAATGACCAGACGGAGACGTAGCTCTGTTTGGGAGAATCAAAGGAGATTCCTAGCCCCCGTTTATTGTGTTGTACTTTTATCATGTTAGCAAATTCTACTTCAACCAATAGTATAAAAACACACTTTCAGCACTTAACCTATAAAAATGCAGGAAAAACTTAACCTATGAGAATACAGAAAAAATGGAAACTACATATATGGTCGTGTCTTTTTGGCACAAACAACATATTAACAGGTGCCTCAAAGCCTCAAAGTCTTATCTAGTGATACACCCCCGAGTCCCTTCCCTGGCTCGAGTTAGAATACTCAAGGTCTTTACACCAACTATAAACCATAGCCTAATTAAGTAACAAAATGTTATCTTCGTGAGAAACAGGACAGAGGTACAAGCAAAAAAAATGAAGCCTTTAGTTTTGATCTTAGTTTAACCCTTCACAATCCCCCCTAGATAAATTTTGTTAATTAATGTCCAGCATCAGAGGTACTATCCCAAGCTATAAGCTCGAGGGGTACTGGTCTTCACATGACTGGTGCCATGTTACCAGCCATGGCTGTTGCGGCGTACCCGTCCCCCCTGTATGCTAGAATTTACGAATAACGATTGTTGATGACAATGGTGGGGATCTTTTGAAAATAGCCATGCGCTTGGCTTCAACATCTTCATCAGGTAACTTTGTGAAATCGGTGTAGAGAAGAGCAGGGGTGGCAACACTTTTGGTTTCATCATTAGTTGTCTTAGTGCAGAATTTCCTAATACACACAGAAATACACCAAAGAACAAGTTTTAGTATTACATACATAACAAGGATAAAGGCAGCGATGTGTAACAAACTTTGCAAGATTCCAGCTATCCAGCCCCCAAATCCCTTAAACCAATTGGCTGGATTAAGAAAGGAGAAGGTGTCTGTCCACCAACTGTCCTTATTACGGTCATTGTCTTTATCATATTGATCTCTGAGTCTTTGAATATCCTCTAACTTTAACTTTAACTTCATAGTGCTATTGGGATCTATATAATGACAGCATGCGGGTCCAATAACCTGACACATACCACCCTGTGCTGCTGTTAAGTAATCCAGTACTACAGTATGTTGATTAGTGACTATGATAAGTTGGTTTTGAACAGCAACAGTAGTATTAAGTATATCCAATATATCCCAAATTTGATCATCTAGATAGTCTGTGGCCCTAACCAATTTATCCCACATTTGTGTAATCATAGGGTAAATGAAAATAGAACTGACAATTTTATTGGCTATACCCATCTGTACTACATGTGGTCTCCCCGAAGGGCGGGGTGAGTTATCTGCAGCTCTTTTATATAATGTGTGTTTGGGTATAGCCTGTGTATCCAACTGTTTACTAGAGAGGACAAAGGTGGCCGGGGTCAATCGACCTAGAGTACAAGTGCCCTTTACCCCTACTGGCAACCATTTATAAGCATTGTCTCCACACACCCAGAACATATCAACAGGTAAATCCCATAAAGCTGAATGTTGTAGTACCAATCTATGCGCTAAGTCTACGAAGGCTGAGACATTCTGGAGCATGCACCAAGGTGGAGACTGTCCTAGAGGACTACAATAACCTACATTAGGATTCCCACAAGTGGGGGTTCCTGGAACATATTCAGAGGACTCATTACAAGGTATATTGCCAGGAATGCTAGCACAGATATCTTTAGAACCTTGTAAAAACAGACTAGAAAATTTCCATGACGTATTATGTATCATTCTTTCTAACATTATTGGTTTGAAAGCATCAGTAGAGTATGAGGTCACATCAAAACTAATTTGTAAACCATATGTTGGAACTTGCCCTAGATTGGTTAGACTAGTCTTATTCTTAGGTACCCAAGCCCCTCCTTCATAGGCCAGATATTGAAGGTGTGTATCGCTTCCTGAAAGGTTACCTTGCCACCAGGGGTACCCCACCCATCCCACAATAGGTATACCGACAGTAGTATTCCATAATTTAGCATTATCTGTGGCATTGTTAGCGAATGTGTCAGAACAGTTAGTCCAGGCAAACAACTCCTCAGGTGGGACGGGAATAGCCAAAAAAGGGATACTTGTGGCTGACACTGGTGAATGTGTGCAAATCCAGCAATCTGCCAGAGACTGGGAATTATCCAACAAATCTCTCAGTAATCTTTCATGATGTTGTACAAACTTATTATTCAAGGAAGTTGGGGAATTTAGGCTGTCCCATGCGGTTACCAATAATAATATGGAAAATGCGAAAAACCAAAACATTATGTTCTCTTATTTGCTACTAGTCTGTTTGACCAGCTTGCAGTGCGATGCGTGGATCCACGTCGGCCTTCCTTCCAGTTTCACTGACGTAGGGGTGATGAGGAGGACTTGGTAGGGACCGTCATACAAGGGTTCTAGTCCGTGTTTTCTGACATGCCTTTTCACGACCACAAAATCACCAGGCTTCAAGTTGTGACAAGTGTCCGTTTCTGCTGAATCTGGAAGGGAAGAAGAAACTAGAGCATGGGTGTTAGCAAGATTTCTACTAAGCTGAATAACATATTGAACAGTACGGTCAGTTTCCTCTGACAACTGCTGAGGCTGGAAATTTGCAACTGGGGGCCTAGCACCAAACAATATCTCATATGGGGACAGGCCATGTTTTGCAATAGGGGTAGTGCGAATGTGGTAGAGTACAATGGGTAGGAGCTCTGGCCATGGAGCCGTAGTCTCCTGCATCATTTTGGTCAATTGTCCCTTCAGTGTGCCGTTCAACCTCTCAACCTTCCCACTGGATTGTGGATGGTACGGAGTATGGAGGGCTACAGTGGATCCAAGCATTGTCAGAACCTCCTGATACACATGAGAAGAAAAAGCCGGACCTTGGTCACTTTCGACAACTTCTGGAACACCGTATCTGCATATAACTTCCATCACCAGTTTCTTCGCTGTGGTCTTTGCAGTCATGTTGGTAACTGGGAATGCTTCTGGCCAACTGGAGAACATGTCGACAACTACCAGACAATATTCATACCTTCCAGACTTAGGCAACGTGATGTGGTCCACCTGGAGCCTTTGGAAAGGATAATCGGGCTTAGCAAGGTGTTTCGGGGGTACACGCTGAAGTTGACCGGGATTGCTCTGACAGATATTACATGCACGGTTGAGTGCTGTCAGGACTGTAGAAATACCTGGAGCCCAGTAGAATTTTTGTACCAGGGCAAGGGCCTGGTTTTTTCCTCGATGTTTGGGCCCATGTGCCCACGTGGCAATAGCAGGGTACATCCGCTTTGGGAGACACACAAGTTGGTCCTTTTTCCAGAGACCATTGTCCATACATGCTCCATCAGCCTTCCACTGCTTCACTTCTTCCTTTGGAGACATTCTCTGCATCGTCAGTAAGCGGTCTCGTGGGGTCCGGCAGAAAACCTCAGTCTGTCGTGGATCATCAGGTTCCTGTAAAGTCAGTGTTTCTTGTAACTGTTTACGCTGAGAGCGTGTGGTCACCATACTAGGTATGGTCAGTTCAACAGGCAGAAGAGCAGCGGCTTTTGCTTGCATATCCGCAAAAGCGTTACCAACACTCTGTGGACTGTTCCTAGGACCGTGTGCCTTGACCTTGATAATGGCCACCTGGGTAGGTAATTTGATTGAGTCCATGAGGGTTTTAACAGCTTCAGCATTCTTGACTGGTGTTCCGGCAGTAGTAATAAACCCTCGATTGGCCCATAGAGCCCCAAAATCGTGAGCAATACCAAATGCATACTGTGAGTCCGTGTATATATTAGCTCGCCTGTCTTTGGCCAGAACACATGCAGTAGACAGAGCCTGAAGTTCTGCTTCTTGTGCTGACTGTGAGGGAGGGAGTGCAGCTGCGTGCACCACAGTGTCTTCCGTAGTAACAGCGTATCCGGTGTGGAATCTGCCAAACTCATCAGCATATCTTGAACCATCCGTGTATAACACCAGATCAGGATTTGGAAGTGGATTTTCACTGACATTTAGCGGAGTAGCTGTTTCTTCAGTCAGAAGTTGGGAACAGTCATGTTGGAGGTAATCCTCATCACTGCCATCCTTCTTGGGGACCGGCAGTAAAGTAGCAGGGTTGATTGTAGTACAGCGATGCAATTTGACGTAGTCAGGCAAAAGGAGTGAACACTGCAGCCGTAAATGTCGTTGTACGGTCAAATGTCTTGGCTGTTGGAGTGTCAGTATTGCTGCGATATCATGCGGGGCAAAAATGTGCGTCTCATGTCCAAGAATTATGTCTGCAGTTTTGTCAAGCAACGAGTGAGTGGCGTGAACTGCTCTCATGCAACTTGGTGATGCTCGGGCCACAGGGTCGAGGCGGGCCGAATAATAGCCCACTGGTCGTTGCCTATTGCCATGCGACTGTGTAAGTACCCCTGCTGCGTGTCCTTCATTCTCAGACACATACAAATGAAATGGTCGAGTATAGTCCGGGATGCCCAAGGCAGGGGCGGATGCAATAAGTCGCTTTAATTCAGAGAAGGCACGATAAAGGCTTTCCATACAAACTGGTGATCTTTCCTTATAGTTCATTATACCGTCTTTTAAGGCATTGTAGAGAGGTTGCATTATGCGGGATGCATCCGGTATCCACTGACGACAATAAGTACATAGTCCAAGAAAACGCTGGAGTTCAGTCTCATCTTTTGGGAAAGGAAGGGAGCTGACGGCTATTTTTCTTTCTTCTGTGAGGTGTCTTGCACCCTGAAGGAGACAGTGACCCAAAAATATCACTTTACCAAGGCAAAACTGAAGTTTCGAGGCCGAAACCCGACAGTTCAGATCTGCCAGATACTTGAGGAGGCTAACAGTGGCAACAATGGCTTCCTGCTCTGTTTGTGCACACAACAAAAGATCATCCACATACTGAAGCAGCGTGACATAGGGATGTTCTAACTGCCAGGGTAAAAGACACTCGCCCATATTTTTTGCAAACTGATTGGGACTGTTTTGGGCTCCTTGTGGCATAACTGTCCATGTCAATTGTCGTCCCTGATAAGTGAATGCAAACAGAAACTGGCAATCTAGGTGTAATGGAATGCTGAAGAAGGCATTGGCAAGGTCAATAACTGTGAACCAAGCAGCATCCTGAGGTATCTGGGACAAGAGAGTATGTGGATTAGGCACCACCGGAGTTTCTAGAACAGTAACTGCATTAACTGCCCGTAGATCTTGTACCAGCCGGTACGCAGGGGGTTGGCTGGGTGGTGTCTTTTTCTTAACGGGAAACAAGGGCGTGTTACATGGGGAAACACAGGGTACCAGGGCACCATTATCGAGTAACGTTTGTATTTGCCCCTTGAGGCCCTGCTCCTGATCATGTTTCAAAGGGTACTGATGGACTTTGGGAAAAGGGGCACCAGGTTTGAGAAACACTTTTACTGGTTCTACAGGCATTTTCCCTATATCATCTGGCCCTTTTGACCAAAGTTTGGGTGGTATCTCTGAGAGATATGGAGCGAGTCGCTGGTCCTCGGGCATGATTGGGGGTGGATCTGGGCCTATCAGGGCCATCATCACTGTGGGAAGGGCATGTAGGATACAGATCTCCTCATGGTGTTCATCTGCATAAGGGTTATATAATGTGAGGACCATCAGACCATCATCTTGGAATTGTATTCTGGAGCGGAACTGTGATAATAAATCTGCCCCCAGTAAATTTACAGGACATGTGGGAGAGATTACGAACTGAGCAGTAACTTCAGGGAAAGGCCCCACAGGAATGGGTTTTGTAAGAGTATGTTTATTGGGTTTGCCATCTACTCCAATTAAAACAAGCTCTTGGTCTGAGAATTGAATAGGGATATCTGTAGGTACATCTGATGACTTGATTATAGAGTTGGCCGCCCCAGTGTCTACCATGAACTTAACAAGGGTGTCCCCGACAGGAAGCGTGACAGATGAGCATGCCCCAGGTTTGGTGGAGGACATTGTGATGGCAGACCCTGGTTGGCCACCCCTTCAGTATGGGCGATTATCAGGATTTTGAGGCTGTCTGTAATTGGGGTATCCTCTGGGGTTCCCTGTATTCAGGTTGTGACTGGAAGGGGGAACTTGAGGGTAGCATCTGTCAGCAGGGGTGTGACAATCTCTCTGAAAGTGACCGGGTCGGCCACAGCGCCAACACTGCAAGCGAGAACTGGTGCGGCGGGGCTGGGGAGCGATACTTCCAGAAGGTGGGAGGGCTGGAACTGGAATTTGCTGCTGGGCAGGCCACTGATAAGGAGCCAGCTGCATGCTTGTACCTGGGGTGGGGGCTGGAATTGGAGCAGAGACTGCTGCAGCTACAGTTTTAACCCTTGATTTTCCTGTTGATGCAGAACGTGCTAAATTTTTCTGAAAACTTTTAATTACTTTTAATGCATCGTCCGGAGTGGAATTCTCGACGTCAGGTCTAACCGACATTATTGCCTCTTTCAATTCAGATTTAAGGCCAGACATCAAAGCTGCCACAAAAAGATGTGAATGGGCTTTATTATACAATGAGAATCCCAAATCTTTAAACACTACCATAAGACGCCCATAGAACTTCTCGGCACTCTCCCCCTTGTCCTGTGTGACATCTGTGAGGGAGGTAGCTTGGTCCGCTAGTCTATCTTGTGCCCAAACCTTTAAAGCATTACAGAAATCAACACCACTCTCATAGGTTCCCCCATCCAGGTTCACATTATACATTATGCCACCCTCAATAATTGGAAAATACCCCTCTCCAGCCTTCACCTGGAGTAAGTGTAACAGATCTCTCCGGGGAGTGGAATAAATCTCTCGATTTGCTGCTATTTGTCTATAGAAGGCCATGGGGGATGTTTCTGGATCGGGTAACTGGTTACAAAGGGTGTCTATCTGCGATGGAGAAAAGGGGGTATACTTTGGCCTGTCAGGAGTAGTTTCCACATCATCCTCTCCAAACTCTGATATTACTGACTCGGAGGCGGGAGGAGGTGGCGGTAGTACAGGTACAAGAGGCATCTGCTGCGGAAGCGGGGCAGGAGGCTCTGTTACAGTTAGAGATTGTATTGCCTGATGGGCCGTTAGGCGGCTGTCAAGGACAAATCGGACTTCCTCCAATTTTATGGGGTTTTCCTTTATACACCGCTCTATTGCTGATACTATGATCATGGCAGCATCCTTCCTGGAATATTGAAAGATACCGGCAGAGATTAATGGTATGGCCATTGTACGTTGAGGCATCGTACCGGGGGGTACAGAGGAGGCATACAAGATTGCATTCTGGACAGCCTCGGTAAGTAATTGTTGGGATCTTGGGATATTGGTAGGATCATATCGTGGTCCCACTGCATGTATTACATATTGGCACGGCAGCTGTCCTGCTCTGGTTGCTGCGACCTGTCCTGTTTCTACCTGGCCATACGTTTGTATATATGAATTTGATTCTTCCTGTATCATGGGTCCGCCCTTCTGTGAAATTGTTGCGGCCAGTCCCCCAGCATGGTGGAGTTGATTATTTGCGGCATTTACTATGGCCCCAACGTGCTGCTTCGTAAGATCCCCTGTCCCTATCCTAAAGAGCACATCATGACGGTGGGGTCCAGGAATAACATTGGAATACATTTCCTGGAAATCTTCTGTCTCCTCTGTGTATCCCGTCTCTGAGCGGGTGAATAAAGTAGGAGGGGGTGGAAACTCATAACCGCTAGCAATACTAGGCATAGCAGGGACTGGTGCTGGCGGTGGCTGATAATAAGTGCCGTCAGCGTTTAGCAAGGGAAAGGTGGGGGCTACAACTCCGGGTCTTCTTGCTTCACAATTGTAACAGACCTGTCTCCACTGAGAATTAGTAACTCTGCATACATCACAAATCCACCCTGCAGGATCATAGGGTGGAGGCACACTAAGTTTTGGCAACCCAGTATCTTTGGGGTTAAGGGGCACAGAGCTTACAGTCGGGAGAAGAGGCTTGATTTCCTGGGGAGGGACCTTATCATCAAGCAGGGAGACCCCCTGTTCCAGATCATCATTTTTAATTGTTTGTCTTTCTGACACATTATTCTCAAACGCTTTCTCAATACCTTCCTGCACCACAAAACATCCAGACTTTATCATAGGAGTAGACAGCTTTCCTTTTTCAACGTAGCAATAACAGAGACAATCAGAACTCACTTCCTCTTCTACCTCCACATACCCTTCGTCACATAATTCATGTGCCAGACTACGGAATTCCACAGCATCTTTAAACAAACCATTATCAATCAACCTTCCCTTGTTCTTTCTGATACCTTCGTCCCATAACGTAGGCTGTAGCCTCCCGCCCTTAGTAAAAACCCATAATTGAGAATATTTTTCCTGCATTCCTGACAGATTTCTTTCCCCGTCTTTGAATCATAAGACTAACAGTATCAGATCCATCACGCAAATTCAAAGTCTTCTTTTTGTTCCACGGAAACATGATTCACCTTTTGAGCTAAATATCCTGATTTTACTTGTGCACAATACCGAACAAGGCCTTATGGTTGTTCCACGGGTCTCTCTGTCCCCCACTGGGACAACCCCAAAACGCGGTACTCAGTGAAAGGAGGAGGGCGTCTTAGACTCCCCTCCGGACACCTCCTGGATATATACTGTATACTTCTATATATTCCTGAGTTACGTATCCTACCCAATCTTCGATCACCTCACCGCGCCTGATTCTAACAGTGATCAGGAATTCAGGATATTTTGACTAAAAAGAGAATTACAATCACTGGTCAATCCGGGGTGTCCGTCCCTTATGAGGTACGGTTCGAGCACTGGGCCCCCAACGGAACTACACCTCTATATGATTCCACCCAAGAATCACCCCACCATAGGGGACAACCTCAGATCCTCTTTGCAGCAACAAACACAGGAAAACCACACCAGACGGTCAGTCTGAACAGTATAACTGCCAACTTACCGTGGTTGTTGTGGGGGATGATCAGTCCCAATTTTCCAGTGCCTGTGTCCGGTCCGAGGGTCCTTTGTCTTGTTGTCCTCCGGGGAAGAGGAGTCCCTAATTGGGAGCCCCACGTTGGGCGCCAAGCTGTTGAGGGAGGATCTAAAGTGACCCTTCACGGTTGACCTTAGTGATTTTCAAATTAATTAACAGGGTGTTGACGGCAACTGAGAATGACCAGACAGAGACGTAGCTCTGTTTGGGAGAATCAAAGGAGATTCCTAGCCCCCGTTTATTGTGTTGTACTTTTATCATGTTAGCAAATTCTACTTCAACCAATAGTATAAAAACACACTTTCAGCACTTAACCTATAAAAATGCAGGAAAAACTTAACCTATGAGAATACAGAAAAAATGGAAACTACATATATGGTCGTGTCTTTTTGGCACAAACAACATATTAACAGGTGCCTCAAAGCCTCAAAGTCTTATCTAGTGATACACCCCCGAGTCCCTTCCCTGGCTCGAGTTAGAATACTCAAGGTCTTTACACCAACTATAAACCATAGCCTAATTAAGTAACAAAATGTTATCTTCGTGAGAAACAGGACAGAGGTACAAGCAAAAAAAATGAAGCCTTTACATTGGAAACAATTTTTTTTTTTGTTAGGGAGTTATAAGGGTTAAAAGTTGACCAGCAGTTTCTCATTTTTACAACACCATGTTTTTTTTAGGGACCACATCACCTTTGAAGTCATTTTGAGGGGTCTATATTATAGAAAATAACCAAGTGTGACACCATTCTAAAAACTGCACCCCTCAAGCTGCTCAAAACCACATTCAAGAAGTTTATTAACCCTTTACGTACTTCACAGGAACTGAAACAATGTGGGAGAAAAAAATGAACATTTAACTTTTTTTTGCAAACATTTTACTTCAGAACCATTTTTTTTAATTTTCACAAGTGTAAAAACAGAAATTTAACCACAAATTTTGTTGTGCAATTTTTCCTGAGTACGCCGATACCCCATATGTGGAGGTAAACCACTGTTTGGGCGCACCGCAGAGCTTGGAAGTGAAGGAGCACCGTTTGACTGTTTCAATGCAGAATTGGCTGGAATTGAGATCGGACGCCATGTCGCGTTTGGAGAGCCCCTAATGTGCCTAAACAGTGGAAACCCCCCACAAGTGATACCATTTTGGAAACTAGACCCCTTAAGGAACTTATCTAGATGTGTGGTGAGCACTTTGAACCCCCAAGTGCTTCACAGAAGTTTATAACGTAGAGCCGTGAAAATAAAAAATCGCATTTGTTTTCACAAAAATGATTTTTTCGCCCACAAATTTTTATTTTCACAAAAGTATCAGGAGAAATTAGACCACAAAAGTTGTTTTGCAATTTCTCCTGAGTACGTCGATACCCCATATGTGGAGGTAAACCACTGTTTGGGCGCACCGCAGAGCTTGGAAGTGAAGGAGCACCGTTTGACTTTTTCAATGCAGAATTGGCTGGAATTGAGATCGGATGCCATGTCGCGTTTGGAGAGCCCCTGATGTGCCTAAACAGTGAAACCCCCCCACAATTGATACCATTTTGGAAACTAGACCCCTTAAGGAACTTATCTAGATGTGTGGTGAGCACTTTGAACCCCCAAGTGCTTCACATAAGTTTATAACGTAGAGCCGTGAAAATAAAAAATCGCATTTGTTTTCACAAAAATGATTTTTTCGCCCACAAATTCTTATTTTCACAAGGGTAACAGGAGAAATTAGACCACAAAAGTTGTTGTGCAATTTCTCCTGAGTACGTCGATACCCCATATGTGGAGGTAAACCACTGTTTGGGCGCACCGCAGAGCTTGGAAGTGAAGGAGCACCGTTTGACTTTTTCAATGCAGAATTGGCTGGAATTGAGATCGGATGCCATGTCGCGTTTGGAGAGCCCCTGATGTGCCTAAACAGTGGAACCCCCCCACAAGTGATACCATTTTGGAAACTAGACCCCCTTAAGGAACTTATCTAGATGTGTGGTGAGCACTTTGAACCCCCAAGTGCTTCACAGAAGTTTATAACGTAGAGCCGTGAAAATAAAAAATCGCATTTGTTTTCACAAAAATGATTTTTTCGCCCACAAATTCTTATTTTCACAAGGGTAACAGGAGAAATTATACCACAAAAGTTGTTGTGCAATTTCTCCTGAGTACGTCGATACCCCATATGTGGAGGTAAACCACTTTTTTTTGGACGCACCGCAGAGCTTGGAAGTGAAGGAGCACCGTTTTACTTTTTCAATGCAGAATTGGCTGGAATTGAGATCGGACGCCATGTCGCGTTTGGAGAGCCCCTGATGTGCCTAAACAGTGGAACCCCCCCACAAGTGATACCATTTTGGAAACTAGACCCCTTAAGGAACTTATCTAGATGTGTGGTGAGCACTTTGAACCCCCAAGTGCTTCACAGAAGTTTATAACGTAGAGCCGTGAAAATAAAAAATCGCATTTTTTCTACAAAAATGATCTTTTTGCCCCCAAATTTTTATTTTCACAAGGGTATCAGGAGAAATTAGACCAAAAAAGATGTTGTGCAATTTCTCCTGAGTACGTCGATACCCCATATGTGGGGGTAAACCACTGTTTGGGCGCACCGCAGAGCTTGGAAGAGAAGGAGTGTCGTTTTACTTTTTCAATGTAGAATTGGCTGGAATTGAGATCGGACGCCATGTCACGTTTGGAGAGCCGCTGATGTGCCTAAACAGTGGAGACCCCCCACAAATGACACCATTTTGGAAACTAGACCCCTTAAGGAACTTATCTAGATGTGTGATGAGCACTTTGAACCCCCAAGTGCTTCACAGAAGTTTATAACGTAGAGCCGTGAAAATAAAAAATCGCATTTTTTCTACAAAAATGATCTTTTTGCCCCCAAATTTTTATTTTCACAAGGGTATCAGGAGAAATTAGACCAAAAAAGATGTTGTGCAATTTCTCCTGAGTACGTCGATACCCCATATGTGGGGGTAAACCACTGTTTGGGCGCACCGCAGAGCTTGGAAGAGAAGGAGTGTCGTTTTACTTTTTCAATGTAGAATTGGCTGGAATTGAGATCGGACGCCATGTCACGTTTGGAGAGCCGCTGATGTGCCTAAACAGTGGAGACCCCCCACAAATGACACCATTTTGGAAACTAGACCCCTTAAGGAACTTATCTAGATGTGTGGTGAGCACTTTAAACCCCCAGGTGCTTCACAGAAGTTTATAACGTAGAGCCGTGAAAATAAAAAAAATCAAATTTTTTCTACAAAAATGATTTTTTGCCTCCAAATTTTTATTTTACCAAGGGTAACAGGAGAAAATGGACCTCAGAAGTTGTTGTACAATTTGTCTTGAGTACGCCAACACCCCATATGTGGGGGTAAACCACTGTTTGGGTGCATGGCTGAGCTCGGAAGCAAAGGAGCGCCATTTGACTTTTCAATGCAAAATTGACTGGAATTGAGATCGGACGCCATGTCGCGTTTGGAGAGCCCCTGATGTGCCTAAACAGTAGAAACCCCCCAAAAGTGACCCCATTTTGGAAACTAGACCCCCAATGGAATTTATCTAGATGTGTAGTGAGAACTTTGAATGCCCAAGTGCATCACAGAAGTTTATAATGCAGAGTCGTAAAAATAAAAAATATATTTTTTTTAACAATAAAGATTTTTTAGCCCCCAAGTTTGTCCAGTAGAAACCCCCAACAAGTGACCCCATTTTGGAAAATAGACCCCCCAAGGAACTTATCTAGATATGTGGTGAGAACTTTGAATGCCCAAGTGCTTCACAGAAGTTTATAATGCAGAGTAGTGAAAATAAAAAATATTTTTTTTCCCACAAAAAAGATTTTTTTAGCCCCCAAATTTTTATTTTCACAAGGGTAACAAGAGAAATTGGACCCCAAAAGTCGTTGTCCAATTTGTCCTGAGTATGCTGTTACCCAATATGTGGGGGTAAACCACTGTTTGGGCGCACGGCAGAGCTCGGAAGGGAAGGAGCGCCATTTTGAAATGCAGGCTTTGATAGAATGGTCTGCGGGCGTTATGTTGCATTTGCAGAGCCACTGATGTACCTAAACAGTAGAAACCCCCCACAAGTGACCCCATTTTGAAAACTAGACCCCCCAAGGAACTTATCTAGATATGTGGTGAGAACTTTGAATGCCCAAGTGCTTCTCAGAAGTTTATAATGCAGAGTAGTGAAAATAGAAAATATTTGTTTTTTCCACAAAAAAGATTTTTTAGCCCCCAAGTTTTTATTTTCACAAGGGTAACAAGAGAAATTGGATGCCAATATTTGTTCTCCAATTTGTCCTGAGTATGCTGGTACCCCATATGTGGGGGTAAACCACTGTTTTGGCACACGGCAGAGCTCGGAAGAGAAGGAGCGCCATTTTGGAATTCAGACTTTGATAGAATTGTCTGTGGGTGTTATGTTGTGTTTGCAGAGCCCCTGATGTACCTAAACAGTAGAAACCCCCCACAAGTGACCACATTTTGGAAACTAGACCCCCTAAGGAACTTATCTAGATATGTGGTGAGAACTTTGAATGCTCAAGTGCTTCACAGAACTTTATAATGCAGAGTAGCGAAAATAAAAAAATATTTTTTTTTCCCACAAAAAAGATTTTTAGCCACCAAGTTTTTATTTTCACAAGGGTAACAGGAGAAATTGGACCCCAAAAGTTGTTGTCCAATTTATCCCGAGTACGCTGATGCCCCATATGTGGGGGTAAACCACTGTTTGGGCGCACGGCAAAGCTCAGAAGGGAGGGAGCACCATTTGACTTTTTTAGCGCAAAATTGTCTGTCGTGTTTGGAGACCCCCTGATGTACCTAAACAGTGGAAACACCCAAATTATAACTCCAACCCTAACTCCAACACACCCCTAACCCTAATCTCAACCCGATCCATAATCCTAATCACAACCCTAACGATAATCACAACCCTAACCCCAAAACAGCCCTAATCTCAACCCTAACCATAACCCTAATCAAAACCCTAAATCCAACACACCCCTAACCCTAATCCCAACCCTAATCCCAACCCTAACCCTAATCCCAACCCTAATCCCAAACGTAACCCTAATCCCAAACGTAACCTAATCCCAACCCTAATCCAAACCCTAACCCTAATCCCAACTCTAACCCTAACTTTAGCCCCAACCCTAACCATAACTTTAGCCCCGTCGTCACAAAAAAGTTCAATGTAACCTTTTTTTTGTACGTCGCGTCCGCCATTTCCGTGCATGCGTGGCCGTAACTCTGCCCCCTCCTCCCCAGGACATAGACTGGGCAGCGGATGCGTTGAAAAACGCTGCCCACGTTGTGCACAATTTTCACAACGTGTGTCGGTACGTCGGGCCGAAACATTGCGACCGCCCCGTACCGACGCAAGTGTGAAAGAAGCCTAAGGCTACTTTCACACTAGCATCGTACTCGGCCCATCGCAGTGTGTTGGACCGACGTACCGACGCTAGCGTTGTAAGCGCCGCACAACGGGTGCAGCGGATGCTGTTTTTTCAACGCATCCGCTGCCCCATTGTGAGGTGCGGGGAGGCGGGGGCGGAGTTCCGGCCGCGCATGCGCGGTCGGAAATGGCGGACACGTCGCACAAAAAAGTTACATGTAGCTTTTTTTGTGCCGACGGTCCGCCAAAGCACGACGCATCCGTCGCACGACGGATGCGACGTGTGGCAATCCGTCGCAATGCGTCGCTAATGCAAGCCAATGGAGAAAAAACGCATCCTGCAAGCACTTTTGCAGGATGCGTTTTTTCTCCAACGACGCATTGCGACGGAAGCCAAAAAATGCTAGTGTGAAAGTAGCCTAACCCTAACCCTAACCCTAAATTTAGCCCCAACCCTAACCCTAACCCTAGCCCTAACCCTAACCCTAGCCCTAACCCTAACCCTAAATTTAGCCCCAACCCCAACCCTAACCCTAACCCTAGCCCTAACCCTAGCCCTAACCCTCGCCCTAGCCCTAACCCAAACCCTAACCCTAACCTTAATTTTAGCCCCAACTCGTCTCTCCTGCCGGCCGGCAGATGGCAGCAGATGGCGGGCGCACTGCGCATGTGCCCGCCATGAGGAAAAAGCCGGCCGGCAGGAGGAGACAGAAGAGGACCCAGGGACACCGGGTGAGTATGATAGGGTCCCCGAATCCCCCTATTTCTCTGTCCTCTGATGTGCGATCACATCAGAGAACAGAGAATTACAGATCGCTTTTTTTTTTTTTGCGGTCGCCGGTAAACTGTTAATTACCGGCGATCGCAAAACAGGGGTCGGTGCAAACCGACCCCGATCATGTTCTTTGGGGTCTCGGCTACCCCCGGCAGCTGAGACCCCAAAGATCTTCCGGGTGCCGGGCGGCGGGCGCACTGCGCATGCGCCCGCCATTTTTTCCCGGAAAAAAGATGGCGGCGCCCATGGGGAGCCACGAGGAGCACCGGGGGAGATAGGTGAGTATTGGGGGGCTATCGGGGGCCCTATTTTTCTGTCCTCCGATGTGCGATCACATCGGAGGACAGAGAAATTAAATGGCAAATCGCGGTTTGTTTTTTTTTGTTGCGACCGCCGGTAAACGGTTAATTACCGGCGATCGCAACTCGGGGGTCGGTAAAATCCCCCCGAATCATGTTCTCTGGGGTCTCAGCTACCCTCGGCAACCGAGACCCCAGAGAAAATCCGACTCTGGGGGGCGCTATTCACTTTTTCCACAGCGCCGTTAATTGACGGCGCTGTGGTTTAAGTACTCTTAGCGGCCGCCGTTAAAAGGCGTATCGGCGGTCGTTAAGGGGTTAAAATGTGGCTTCTTGCAACTTTTTCTAGATGCTTAACGTTAAAAATCCAGTGTGATAACGAGTCACATGAAGGATTAAATGATAAGGGCAGATTTAAAAAATCTGATCTTCTGTGCATTGAATGAAAATTGTCCAGATATTGATATTCTTCAAAAATTAAGGATTGGTCGGAAAGAATCCTGTATCCTTATTTGAAAGGTTGTACAGAACTCTTATTAAAAATGTCAGAACACAATCAATGATAAAGTTTTGTAAACAAATTTGGATTCCTAAATTCTGTATCTCGTGTTATTGCGTCACAAAAAGATTCCTTATTTGAATGTGCGCAATCCCCTGATTTTGCTAAAAAACATTAGAATTGTGAAAGGAAAATAAATCATACTAATTTTTTAAAATCAGTTAGAGAAAAATCTTATCAGAAGCCAGTATCAAAATCTCCTAAACTGAGTTATTCTTCTAATGAAATCTATTAAGTACGTAGAAAATTACATATTTGTTATAAGCCCTATCAAATGATCCAAAAGTCCGCAGAAAGAATGTCACAGAAAGAGTTAAAAATTAAAGGTTCTGAAGACTCAATTATCTGAGCTCTTCAAACAATCCGTTAGTTTAAAAATGGGAATGATAAATAGAACTTTTCAGGATATTATCGACAGAGAAATAAGATTTGGTTTAGGAGTTGGCTAAAAATTTAATTATATGTTGTGTAAAAGTGTTATACAGTGTACTATTTAGTTAGTTGAAATTATTTTGTAGAGCATAATTCTGTAGTTGCAAAGTTTATGTAGATATATATATATATATATATATATATATATATACACACACACACACACACACACACACACACACACACACACACACGGTCAAAATTGTTGGTACCCCTCGTTTAATGACAAAAAAACCCACAATGGTCACAGAAATAACTTGAATCTGACAAAAGTAACAATCAATAAAAGATCTATGAAAATGAACAACTGAATGTCAGATATTGCTTTTCAACCATGCTTCCATAGAATTTTAAAAAATAAAATAAAACTCTTGAAATAGACCTGGACAGAAATGATGGTACCCTTAACTTAATATTTTGTTGCACAACCTTTTGCGGCAATCACTGCAATCAAACTATTCCTGTAACTGTCAATGAGACTTCTGTACCTCTCGACAGATATTTTGGCCCACTCCTCAAGAGTAAACTGCTCAGTTGTCTCATGTATCAAGGTTGCCTTTTCCAGACGCCATGTTTCAGCTCTTTCCAAAGATGCTCAATAGGATTTAGGTCAAGGCTCATAGAAGGCCACTTCAGAACAGTCCAATGTTTTCCTCTTAGCCATTCTTGGGTGATTTTAGCTGTGTGTTTTGGGTAATTACCCTGTTGCAAGACCCATGACCTGCGACTGAGACCAAGCTTTCTGACACTGGGCAGCACATTTCTCTTTAGAATCCCTTGATAGTCTTGAGATATCATTGTACCCTGCACAGATTCTAGACACCCTGTGCCAGATGCAGCAAAGCAGCCCCAGAACATAACAGAGCCTCCTCCATGTTTCACAGTAGGGACGGTGTTCTTTTCTTGATATGCTTCATTTTTCCATCTGTGAACATAGAGCTGATGTGCCTTGCCAAAAAGTTCAATTTTTTCTCACCTGTCCATAAGACATTCTCTCAGAAGCTTTGTGGCTTGTCAAAATGTATTTTGGCAAATTCCAGTCTGGCATTTTTATGATTTTTTTCAACAATGGTGTCCTCCTTGGTCGTCTCCCATGAAGTCCACTTCGGCTTATACAACGACGGATAGTGCGATCTGACACTGATGTTCCTTGAGCTTGAAGTTCACCTTTAATCTGTTTAGAAGTTTTTCTGGGCTCTTTTGCTACCATTATCTGTCTCTTTGATTTGTCATCAAATTTCCTCCTGCGGCCACGTCCAGGGAGGTTGGCTACAGTCCCATGGATTTTAAACTTCTGAATAATATGTGCAACTGTAGTCACAGAAACATCAAGCTGCTTGGAGATGGTCTTATAACTTTTACCTTTAACATGTTTGTCTATAAGTTTCTTTCTAATCTCCTGAGACAACTCTTTCCTTCTCTTCCTCTGGTCCATGTTGAGTGTGATACACATAATGTCACCAAACAGCACAGTGAGTATCTGTAGCCTTATATACAGGCCACTCACTGATTTCAAGATTGTAGACACCTGTGATGCTAGTTAGTGGACACGCCTTGATTTAACATGTCCCTTTTTTAACATTATTTTCAGGGGTACCATCATTTCTGTCCAGGCCTATTTCATGAGTTTTATTTTTTTTTTTATTCTGCGGAAGCATGGTTGAAAAGCAATGACTAACTTTCAATTGTTTATTTTCATAGATTTTTTATTTATTATTACTTTTGTCAGATTCAAGTGATTTCTGTGACCATTGTGGGTTTTTCTGTCATTAAACGAGGGGTACCAAAATTTTGACCGTGTGTGTGTGTGTATGTATATATATATATATATATATATATATATATATATATATATATATATATATACTGTGTGTGTATGTGTATATATATATATATATATATATATATATATATATTTTTTTTCATACAGTATATTGTAAGGTGAGGACCTTCGGTAACCACTACCCCGGTTACAGAGGATGCAGACAGGGAAATACAGAGGACTCTTACCCACAGCTACAAAGGGTCGAGGGTCCGATGTCTAGCATGGGTATGAGCAGCCAGGAGCCAGGACCTGAGGAGAATGGAGGTACTGTGGAATACTTAGCACCAACAGGACCTGCGGTCACATGACCGCTCGTCAGAGAAAGGGGCAAAGCTATTGCAAAGCCCCACTGGGAGCCGACAGCAGCGCAGGAAAG
This sequence comes from Ranitomeya variabilis, assembly GCF_051348905.1. Taxonomy (NCBI): domain Eukaryota; kingdom Metazoa; phylum Chordata; class Amphibia; order Anura; family Dendrobatidae; genus Ranitomeya; species Ranitomeya variabilis. Next base: position 251,859,145 of record NC_135233.1, on the reverse strand, counting down.
CAGAGGTGAAAAGGAAGAAACAGTAGTCAGGTCAGCAAAGCAATATTGTCATACACAGAGAGAGCGGTGAGGTACAGCAGGGACAGCCGGAGGGAGGTCAGGACGTAGTCAAAGGTCATACACAAAGAGGGCAGCGAAGTACAGCAGGCACAACCAAAGGGATATCAAGATGTAGCCAAAAGGTCATACACAAAGAGGGCGGCGAGGTGCAGAAACAGCACACGGTAGACTTTAAGGGTATGTGCACACTGTTAGGGCTAGCGGAACGCACCAAATAATTAGACAGATGGTATAAGGTGCGTTCGCAGCCCGGGGTCCACCGTGCAGAGATAGAACCTGCTGCTGAGTAATGATGGACTATATGGTGGTACAATGAGGATACACACATGGGTTAACTTCACCCTGTTGCGTCACAGGGCCGCGGTACCGCACAAAGAGCGTAAACAAGGAATCACAAAACTCTATCCCAGGACACAGGATTAGAGTTCATGTAGACCTCTTGCGCTCGACACCACAATTGGGGTAACAGAATAACTGAGAAAGTAACTTAAATGCACAAGAGTGCATGCTGTGCCACTCTGGCGGACGCCACTAACCACCCAGACTTGGGTAAGGAAAGTGCTCTAATAGTGCACGGCACCACACTGGTGGTCACAGCAATTTAGACGCTGTTTTGTGTGTGTTATTGTGCTGATAGCTCAGCCGGGTGCTAGATAGCAGACATCCACCTTATGCGAGCAGTCATACACAAGGGAGGGGATGTTTAAAGAATGACTTGCACTCATCAACACACACACATTTTCAAATGTACACTAGCGCATGGCCGAGCGGCCATGTAAACCTTTATAGCGGCATTACAACAAGACCTTCCAGATGGACCAATAGGAGCCGCAACAGGACCTGAGCATGTGACCCCCGACCTCCAATGGGAGGTCGTCCCATGGGCATGCTCAGTATGTGAAAACCAGGACTTAGTTCCAGAAAGACCTGCTCGCTGCTGAACATTGCTGGCTACAAGGACAGAGCCTGGAAGGGCAGTAGTAACCAGTTGTCCAGTATCAGCCTGAGCTAGACGCTGGGACCGATGTCTCCGCTGAGCAGACTCCACTGCGGCTGGAGAAGAATGGGAGACTGCAGCGGAGATGGCTTGAGATTCCCCCTGTGCAGAGGTGGGAACTCGACACCTAACACACACGTTGCAGATTTTTCCAGACTGCAAAATCAGTCTGGAAAAATCTGCAGAGTAATCCACAGCGTGTGCACATACCCTATCAGGGACGGGACCAGATAAAAAAACAAGCAGACATACAAAGATAAGCACGAAGCACAGGTAGAACAGGGTCAGACACACTCAGCTCAGAGTATAAACGACAGAGAATGACCCCACGATGAGGCTATAAGAACCCTCCCAAGATCACAAAGAGAGGCCATCCACATTATCTCTTAAACCACCTAACCTGTAAACCCAGTGAAATATGATATATAATATACTGCATTTGTTTAAGTAGAGATTGTATAGCTGTGTTTTTATATGTATAGTGATATAATTAAATTCCAGTAATATTTTGAAATACATTAACGTCAATACATATACAGTACAGACCAAAAGTTTGGACACACCTTCTCATTTAAGATTTTTCTGTATTTTCATGACTATGAAAATTGCACATTCACACTGAAGGCATCAAAACTATGAATTAACACATGTGGAATTATATACTTAACAAAAAAGTGTGAAACAACTGAAATTATGTCTTATATTCTAGGTTCTTCAAAGTAGCCACCTTTTGCTTTGATGACTGCTTTGAACACTCTTGGCATTCTCTTGATGAGCTTCAAGAGGTAGTCACCGGGAATGGTCTTCCAACAATCTTGAAGGAGTTCCCAGAGATGCTTAGCACTTGTTGGCCCTTTTGTCTTCACTCTGCGGTCCAGCTCACCCCAAACCATCTCAATTGGGTTCAGGTCTGGTGACTGTGGAGGCCAGGTCATCTGGTGTAGCACCACATCACTCTCCTTATTGGTCAAATAGCCCTTACACAGCCTGGAGGTGTGTTTGGGGTAATTGTCCTGTTGAAAAATAAATAAATAAATGATGGTCCAACTAAGTGCAAACTGGATGGAATAGCATGCCGGTGCAAGATGCTGTGGTAGCCATGCTGATTCAGTATGCCTTCAGTTTTGAATAAATCCTCAACAGTGTCACCAGCAAAGCACCCCCACACCATCACACCTCCTCCTCCATGCTTCACGGTGGGAACCAGGCATGTAGAGTCCATCTGTTCACCTTTTGTGCGTTGCACAAAGACACGGTGGTTGGAACCAAAGATCACAAATTTGGACTCATCAGACCAAAGCACAGATTTCCACTGGTCTAATGTCCATTCCTTGTGTTCTTTAGCCCAAACAAGTCTCTTCTGCTTGTTGCCTGTCCTTAGCAGTGGTTTCCTAGCAGCTATTTTACCATGAAGGCCTGCTGCACAAAGTCTCCTCTTAACAGTTGTTGTAGAGATGTGTCTGCTGCTAGAACTCTGTGTGGCATTGACCTGGTCTCTAATCTGAACTGCTGTTAACCTGCGATTTCTGAGGCTGGTGACTCGGATAAACTTATCCTCAGAAGCAGAGGTGACTTCCTTTCCTGGAGAGGTCCTCATGTGAGCCAGTTTCTTTGTAGCGCTTGATGGTTTTTGCCACTGCACTTGGGGACACTTTCAAAGTTTGCCCAATTTTTCGGACTGACTGACCTTAATTTCTTAAAGTAATGATGGCCACTCGTTTTTCTTTAGTTAGCTGCTTTTTTCTTGCCATAATACAAATTCTAACAGTCTATTCAGTAGGACTATCAGCTGTGTATCCACCAGACTTCTGCACAACACAACTGATGGTCCCAATACCATTTATAAGGCAAGAAATCCCACTTATTAAACCTGACAGGGCACACCTGTGAAGTGAAAACCATTCCCGGTGACTACCTCTTGAAGCTCATCAAGAGAATGCCAAGAATGTGCAAAGCAGTCATCAAAGCAAAAGGTGGCTACTTTGAAGAACCTAGAATATAAGACATAATTTCAGTTGTTTCACACTTTTTTTGTAAAGTATATAATTCCACATGTGTTAATTCATAGTTTTGATGCCTTCAGTGTGAATGTACAATTTTCATAGTCATGAAAATACAGAAAAATCTTTAAATGAGGTGTGTCCAAACTTTAGGTCAGTACTGTATGTATAAGATATTTTAATTGTTTTGTTTCTGTATGAATTTGATATTTAACCTTATCTTTTTTTCCCATAGAATTCTCATTTCAAATCAGAATTTGATCAAAAATCACTTATATGGATTTATGTCTTTATTTACACTGGAAGTTGTAATAACTACATGATTTTATATATTTAATACTTAAAAGAAATAATATATAACTAACTGAATCTAAATTTAGCTTTTTGTGTGCTGTTAATATTTTTTAACATTTTTCAGAGTTATTTCTTTGCATGGTAATATATCTTTACTGCATGGCATGACATGACAGTCACAGCATGTGACATCTGAACTTTGGGCTAATAATAAGGATACCATATACCCTAAAGCGCTTGCAACCTCAGTGAAAAGAATTTCGGAGAGACCTAAACCTTTGCAAGTCAAAGAGTTTCTTTAGGCCTAACTTTCAGGGTTTGGATACAATTGCAACCTCTGCACCATATATAGCTACAACTCAGGCCCAATTATCTTATATTTTCCTGTATCTATAGACTGGTTTACAAAGTTTTATGTTATGTGTATTCAAAGAAATATTAATATATTAAACTTAATAGTTTACAATGCATATTGATACAATAATTTGGGTTAATATAAATATATTTATGTATTTATACCTTCGTATGTGGAATATGTGGTTTGAACTTCTATTTGTCAGAGTGAGTGATAGGTCACAGATGAGCGTATGTATGAGCAGCTGCTAAGAGAGCATATAATGTAAGAGTAATGTGGTATGTGTGATGTATAAAAGAGGCCTCATGGTATGCTAGGAAAAAAAAAACAAACAAACCTGTTTTTATGCGAAATAATGCAAATCAGTTTAATTATTATAATATTAAGATATATAATAAAGTTGTATCTATACAACATATATTTATTTAGTAATTATTATTTCTTGATTTAGTTAATTGTGGATAAGTGTAATCATACTTCAAAATGATTTATCAAGAAAATCTACATTTAGAATCATTTTTTCCAAATGACAATCTTATGGTATTCAATGCTATTTTTAATGGTTACATAGATGGGTACACATCTTCAGACACTGAACAGCTTCAGCCAAGCTATTGACATAGACAGACCATTATAACTTTGGGCTCAGAAGTGGTCTGAGGCCTACAGGCAGGCCCGAAGCCTTACAAAGGTGATTCCCGCCTGCCCTCTGCTTGTGACGTCCTCCGGACCCTTCTTCCTCCAGATGGGATATAGCGTCGGACGGGCCGGCTGAAGTCCTCCCTCTCCCTCTACATACTTCAGGACCCCCCAGACAAGTCCCGGGAGGGGAGAAAAACCTGCGGCGTGTGAGTGTGCCGCGGACTTACTGGCGGCGCTTCCCGTCCGCTTCCTGCAGCGGCGACCGCAGTACAGGGACCAGCCGCACTTACCTAAGCACTGATCGGCCTGGAGCTTCCCTCCCACCGAGGGCCGCTTTTCCCTCCTGCGGATTGTCCGGTGCCGCGGCGAACATCTGCGGGAGTCTCCTCCTCCTGATTGCAGCGCTGAACACCAGTGTGCGGCGCCATCTTCGGCGGGGGTCCTGGCCAGCCCGCCTTCCAGGAGTGACGCTTACGGCCCCTCTGCCCGGAGCGAAAGAACAGTGCTGTGAGGAGGTGCCATCTTGAGACCTGCCCTGCTGTTGGACGAGGCTGCTCCACGGAGGTAACGCCGCTGATCGCCGCTTTCACCCCCCGGCCTCAGCTCACTATTCACCTGTGCCTGGTCCCTGTTGCTCTGGATCTTGATCTGGTGCTTGCGGGGACTTTTTGCCTTTAACTGCATGTTACCTCCTGCTGCCCCATACCCAGCAACAACTGTTAATATCTGCTCATATAGGCAGGTGACACATAAGCAATGTAGGTCTGCTGTGATAACGGACATATATTTTTCAATCAGTGAGGGGTTTTTCACTTTAGCCTCTTAATACCTCCCAGACTGCCTCTTTTATCTGCTAAGCTACGCTAGTTAATAGACTTCAACAAAAACACTTGTGTCGGGACTTCTGGGAGGCGGAGCCTGAAGATGGCTGCATTGTAACAGAGCTCCCAGGCCGTAGGGGAATCTTCGGACCCCATCACCCGTGCTGAGGCATCGGACGGCCGGGATAAGGACCGGATAATGATCCGCACAGAAGGCTCCAGCTCTCCGGTTACCCCGGAGCCACAGTTAGCACCGCGCGCGGCTCAGATCCTGAGGGAGTCGGTGGGGGATGGGTGCTCCACGCGGTCTCTGGAGGAACGCGGAGGTACAATGTCTAATAGCCTGGCAGCAACATACCTGGCGGTCACGGGAGGAAGGTGAGTGATGACAGGGGGGACCGCAGCGGTCTCCGGCGGCGGCTGTGGAGGGGGGCGGTTGAGGCGGACCAGCGCCATCTTGGCTGAGAGACGCGAGCCCAGTCACAGTGAGCCCAGCCTGGGCAGACCTTTAGAGCTCCATCCCAGAGCCTGCATTAACGCAGGTCATCTACCGCAAGATAAGAGGTACAGGAGAATTAGAGGAGAGGAAGTATAAACCTCCGGTGAAATATTTTCTGAGGAACTTCTCACAAAATCTGGTGGTAAAACCTGTTAAACACTGAAGGTGGCAGCAGAAACTGATTTAAAATACACCAATAGTCCCAACTTACTCAATCACCGATGTAATTAATATAACATCCGACATTACCGACTTCTCTGCTTAATTTTACAGCATCTGAACTACCATGGATAAATTTGTGGGTAAGAATGCCAAGGCTGGCAGAAGTTCTACACGTAACCAGCCAAACACCTCTCCCACATCAAAAAACCCCGACACCAACGAGGAAAACCCACAGTCTATTGCAAATGCCATCATAGACCGTTTGATGCCTGAAATAGATAACAGGCTGGCAGCTTTTCAAACTTCCCTGGACATGATTGTTTCACAAGTTAATGCCCAGGGATCACGTATAGAAGAAGCTGAACAGAGAATCTCAGACTTGGAGGACTCTACCAAGGCCCTAAAAGAAAAATTAGACAATAAAGAGAAAGATATCTCAGGTCTACTGGATAAGGTGGATGACCTTGAAAATAGGTCTCGCCGTAACAACCTAAGGATCATAGGCCTTCCAGAATCAATCCACCCATCAGAGCTGGTTAAGATAACTTCAGAATGGTTGCCAAGATCACTGGGTATCTTACCAACATCAGGAGCAATAGCTATTGAAAGAGCCCACAGATTGGGACCCTTGAGGGGAGGAGAGGGAGACAGACCAAGACCGGTCATCTTCAGAGTCCTTGACTTCCAAGACAAAGTACGCATACTGTCAGCCTACAGGAAGAAACAATCCCTGCTCTATGAAAACAGCAAAATCCTCCTGTTTCAAGACTACTCGGCCGCTTTGGCAGCCAAGCGCAGGGCCTTCAACCCTTCCTGCAAAATTCTGGCAGACAAAAACATTCGTTTTGGATTGCAGTACCCTACAATTCTACGTTTCAATATGTCGGGGAAAAACTGGATCTTCGATGACCCAGTAAAGGCTCTGAATTTTCTTCAAGGGAACTCTCAGCCACAACCTGATCCTGGCAACACTTGATCTAAAGATGCTGATTCGGATTCATTGTCTTCGGTGATGTCGCCGTTTATGACTTTGCTTATTCACCCATTAAGAGTATGTTTGTTCTCTTTGCTTTGCTCATTTTGCCTTTGAGCATAGTTGTTGTTAAAGGTACAAAGTTTAAACTGTTAGGGGTTACGGGAGGGGGGAGGGTCTCTGCATGCACAAACATACTATTTTAGATTTGAGAGCTTTCACGCCCACTCGCTGGGATGGGTGGGGGGCTCACTTACAACTTTTGAATATTGATCAAATGTTTAAGCGAATGGGTGTGGGTTGATGACAGATCAGGTCATTTCTGAGGATACCACGATTCATTATCTACAATGGTGCTCGTGGAATGTCAACGGGTTAAACACACTGATCAAGAGGAAAAAGGTACTGAATTTTTTACACAAGAAAAATTTCCATATTATTTTTTTACAGGAAACACACTGGATAAAAAATAATCATCCGTCTCTTTATAGTAGGAAGTATACCTTATGCGCCGAAGCTTCATATGCAAAAAAGCAACGGGGTGTAGCTATACTGATTCACAAATGCCTTAATTATGAGATTCTTGATGTGTTGGAGGACCCACAGGGGAGATTTCTTCTGGTTAGAATTGTTATAGAGGGGATGAGCTTTAACCTGGTTAACATTTACGCCCCTAATGCCCCCGATCCACAATTTCAAGCTAAGGTATTAGAGAATATAGCGGGGTGGGACACATCTCGGACAGTCATGGGTGGGGATTTTAATGAGGTGAGTGATACCTCTATGGACAGATCTAAGATGTGGATTACACAACAAACACAGGGAAATTGTATGCAATCACTGTCGGACCAACTGGATTTGGTGGATATCTGGAGAATACAGCACCTGATAGAGAGAGATTACTCCCATTACTCTCAGGTGCATGACTCGCATGCCAGGATTGACTGCTGGCTGCTGCATTCATCACTTCTACCATTAATACTGCAGACAGATTTACAAAATCTTCACATATCAGATCACGCCCCTGTGACATTTAAATCAAGCTTAACTAACCCAATACATCGAGAGAGAAGATGGCGCTTCCCCTCATACCTCTATCAGTCGGACGATTTCAAAAAATATCTCCAAGTATCATGGGAGGTCTATAAGACTGACAATCGCAGTCATTGTGATGATGCGCATCTATTCTGGATGGCTTCTAAGGCCATGTTAAGGGGTCAGATTAGCTCCTATGTTAGTCATAAAAGAAAGAATTTAATGGAACGAACATTAGAAATACAAAAATCACTAACCCAAGGATATAAAGAATTCAAATCAAACAATACAACACTAACAAAAAAGAAATTTCTAGAGGCCAAAGAGGAAGCAGATGCTTTGGCACACGAGTTGGCCATGCACAATTTGGATTACCAAAAACATAAATATTTTAAATGGGGTAACAAACCAGGGAGGGTGCTGGCCTCCATTGCGCGACTGTATAGGACAGTCACGAGAATACACAAAATTCAGCAACGAAACGGTCCAATATTAACAAGGGATGAGGAGATAGTAAATGAATTTAGATCATTCTTTGGTGAGTTGTACAAATCAGAGCCAAAAGACGGTGGAGAGAATGGGAATTTCTTAAAAAGCAATTTAGCGCCGACACTCGCGGAAGACGAGAGGAGGGCCAATAACTCCCCTATTACCCCCACGGAGGTTCTACAGGTTATCAGCAAACTTAAAACATCCAAAGCCCCTGGCCCGGATGGGTTCAGCAATGAACATTATAAACTTTTGGGACCTCCTATAGCATCCCATCTTTGTGAGTTGTATAATAACATAGTCAAAAGTGGCTGTCTACCAGATCGGTTTAATGAAGCTGTTGTTATTGTTCTTCCAAAGCCGGGTAAGGACCACATGCTAGTTGAGGGATATAGACCAATATCATTACTCAATTCAGACTTCAACATTTTTACAAAAAATTCTGGCCGATAGACTCCAAAAAATAATCCCAAATCTGATTATGCCCCAACAAACTGGATTTGTACATGGAAAATCTATTACATATAACATTAGAACAGCACTGGGAGCTATATCTTACAGTAGAGTACATAAACATATGAAAACCATTGTGGTCAGCCTGGACACCGATAAGGCATTCGATAGGGTGGCCTGGGACTATTTGCATGAGCTGCTAACATTTAGAAATCTGGGTCCATGGTTTTGCAATGCTGTTAAAGCAATTTACCAGCGCCTGGTGTCTAGGCTGTCCGTAAACAATACCCTGTCAAGGCCTTTTGAGATTCAGCGAGGAACACATCAGGGTTGCCCGTTGTCTCCCCTGTTGTTTAATTTGGCACTTGACCCACTCCTAAGAATGCTGCAAACTGAGCCGGCGTTTGAAGGTGTAAAGATTGGAACCACCTCAATTAAAATCTCAGCTTTTGCTGACGATATTCTATTATTCATTGCCATTCCAGTCCGTGCAGTTCCGGCCATAATGGAGATACTAAAAGATTTTGGTAGATGCTCAGGCTTCAAAATCAATTACAAAAAATCTGAGGCCTTGGCACGCTTTAAGCCCCCGTCACACTAAGCGAGGTCGCTAGCGAGATCGCTGCTGAGTCACAAGTTTTGTGATGCAACAGCGACCTCAGTAGCGATCTCGCTATGTTTGACACGTAGCAGCGACCAGGCCCCTGCTGTGAGATCGCTGGTCGTGTTGGAATGGCCTGGACCTTTTTTTGATCGTTGAGGTCCCGCTGGGTAGCACACATCGCTGTGTTTGACACCTTACCAACGACCTCGTTGACTACAACGTCACACAGGACGTCCCTCATCGAGGTCTGAATCGTCATAATAGCTGCCATGTGACAGGGTTACAACGACCAACGACATCGTTGTACAGGTCGCTACAGGTCGCCGCATCGCTGCTGCGTCGTTGGGAAGATCTCACTGTTTGACATCTCACCAGCGACCACATAGCGACGCAGCAACGATCCCTGACAGGTCGTATCGTTGTCGGGATCGCTTTAGCGTCGCTAAGTGTGACGGGGCCTTTCGATCTGGGAGATTACGTGATCCTCTATTTCCATTTCAATGGAGCCAAGAGTCTATTAAATACTTGGGCATACAGCTTCCAGCAGATCTGTCCATTCTTTATAGAATCAATTATAGACCACTAATATCATCAATAATTAGTCTCCTAAACTCGTGGAAACATTTCACATTATCTTTCTCCGGCCAATGTCATTTAATCAAAATGATAGCATTCCCTAAATAGCTGTATGCTTTTCAGACTCTTCCTCTATCACTAACCCGGGCTGATTTCAGACTGCTAAATACAATGTTTCGGAAGTTCATCTGGGGTGATGGAGGCAGGACACGCATAGGACTATTAAAATTGCAGGCATCAAGGGCAGAGGGCGGAATTAACTTCCCCGACATAGGTAGGTATAACCTAGCAGCTAACTTTAGATATGCCATAGACTGGATAAGGGGGATTTCTCACTTCGCTAACATTAGTCTAGAACAGAGGTCCCCAACGTTTCTGACCTTGAGAGCCACATTCAGCCCTGAGAGAGGGTCGGGAGCCACATCCAGCCTTGAGAGAGGGTCGCGAGCCATATTCAGCTCCCGCCCCCTCACAATAGTGGCAACCAAAGCCCCCATTACAGGCATAATGGTTAACCAAAGCTTTTCCACAAAAATCACGCCAAAGCAGTATACTAAGATCCAGGGGTTCCCACAATACCCCCATTCAGTATTCTCCTATAAAGCACTTCCAAGTCTGTCACATCCAGCTTCAAACATCTCCTCTGACAGGTGGTATCATCTTGTCTCCAGCGTACCATACTTAAATAATCTCAAAACCTTTAAGACCCGTATATGTGCATCCAGATCTGCTCTTCTGTGCAGGGCTGCTTACAAAATTCACCATTTTCAGATTTGCTCTTCATACCTGTTTGCTAGAACTGGAGCTAATTCACCAAGCTGACAGTAGCGAGCCACAATTCATGGGACCGCGAGCCACATGTGGCTCCCGAGCTACAGGTTGGGGACCCCTGGTCTAGAACAACAAATATGTCCACATATTTCGCTGTCAGCTGTATTGCATTTGGGTGGAGAGGGGCTTCCAACAGAACTCCGGGAACACCCGATAATGTGGAAAACAATACAGACTTGGAGGCGATGAAGGCGGCTCTGCAAATTAAGTGCTGGGTATTCCCCGTTTCAACCATTTCTGGGCAATCCTGGGTTTCTGGGAGGTACCCCACCGTCATTCTATAGACATCTAGCAGATCAGGGATGTATACAAGCAATAGATCTGATGGACCTTAGATTTTCTGTGCTCTCTTTTGATATAGCATCACAACGTTTTCCGCTGTTTAACAACAGCCCCTTTTTGTTCCTTCAAGCACGCAGCTTAGCACAAAAGTGCCTGCCAAGTGGAGATGTGGGGGAGGAGAGGATTAATATGGAAGGCTTTATCAGAAATACAAGATCACAGCCGGTGTCCATAAGCAGCATTTATTCTCTACTACGTAAAAGGTGGTCATGGGAAGGGAAGGACACGGGTTTAGCAAAATGGTCAACAGACATCCCGGGTCTTGGGGTGGGGGACTTTCTCAATGCCACTACAGCACAAAGAAAGATTTTGTCACATAGAAGCTACACGGACATGGCTCTATTGATATTACACAGGGCCTATATTACCCCATACTTACAATCTAAGATGTCTCCTTCAAATTGTTATTTTTGCTCCAAATGTAAAACACGAAATACAGATATATATCATCACCTTTGGAGTTGTTCAAAGATTCAGGAGGTATGGGGCATCGTACACAACGAGCTACAGGGATTGTGTGGGATTAGTTTCGCGCTCGCACCACAGTGGGCCATTTTTAATATTTTAGAAGAAACCCAACGCAAATACCTAAACATATTAAGGCTACCCTCATGATATGGGCCTCGGCAACCAGAAAAAGCATATTACAACACTGGTTGAGTCTGATTGTCCCACCACAATCTCTTATACAAGCTAAGATAATGTTCCTCTTCAAAATGGAGTGGATGGATGCATTGACCAGCAAAGAAAGGTTGTCCGGTAAATTTCTAAGTACATGGTCTGTCTTTGTGCCGTCTCTTTCTCCAGGGGTTAGGGAAAAACTACGAACCCACTTTGAAAACACTCAATGGTATCTCTTGCAGCAAATAGGTGGTCACACACCAATTCCATAACATTACTAAAACATTCAGTGCACGCAGAGAAGGGTTGGGGAGGGATGGGGAGGACTAGGTTTATGGGGATTTGTTACTGTCATGTGATAATTCTTAATATATTGTTTCATTGCCATATTATCTTTAAACCAATAAAAATAATTTAAAAAAAAAAAGAAACATTGTGACATTTTCTTTAGAGTATCACATCTGGTAAAGAGTCCTGAATAAATAAATATACAAAATAAGTATATTTAGCAGATGTGTAATGGTTCCCAATGTTACCAGTGTGATGGCTGCTCTCTGCTCTCCTGATCTCACTGCAGAGTTCATTTGAAGGCTCCTTTCAGCTTTTATCTCACAGGCAGACAGGGCTGCAATATTGTTACAATACAGCAGAGCTAAGAGAGAAGCAAAACCTGTGTTTGCAAAAAGACAAATGTAATTTCTCCTGTTCTGTGTTAACTTGTCTCACACTGGTATCTCTCCTTCATATATAATAATCCCTGGACGCAGAGTCATCTTCCAGGCAGCGTACTTCCCAGAGCTTGGAAGAGGTCACTTATATAAAGTGATAAAAGATGATTTCACGGTAACAATGCATCACTCTCCTCAGCAGTCTATAACCTGTATTCTCATAGTAATAGTTTACATAGGTCAAATGTGGTGACAGATTCCCTTTAACATTAGGACCAACAAAAATCTGAGCACATTTATGACAAAAATGTAAGTGTGTGCACCTAAATACAAATTGTACTGACAAAAAGCAACTCAATAGTGAACTAATGTCAGTCACATAAAACAGAATATTTATTGTAATGAATTAAATATGTAAATACAAATAATAATATTAAACAGCAAATTAAAACAATCGAAGACCACATATGCATAAAAGTAATAAGACTAGTAGGTTATATTGTGCGCTTCCCAATACCTACAGTGGGTGAAATAAGTATTTGATCCCTTGCTGATTTTGTAAGTTTGCCCACTGACAAAGACATGAACAGTCTATAATTTTAAGGGTAGATTAATTTTTACAGAATATCAAAAATAAAATCCAGAAAAATCACATTGTATAAATTATATACATTTATTTGCATTTTGCACTGAGAAATAAGTATTTGATCCCCTACCAAGCATTAAGAGTTCTGGCTCCTACAGACCAGTTAGACGCTTCTAATCAATTCGATACCTGCATTAAAGACAGCTGTCTTACATAGTCACCTTTATAAAAGACTCCTGTCCACAGACTCAATTAATCAGTCACACTGTAACCTCTACAACATGGGCAAGACCAAAGAGCTTTATAAGGATGTCAGGGGCAAGATCATAGACCTGCACAAAGCACATGAAATGCAGCCGACCTGTATAAAATAGCTGTTAAATGACCACCAATTGACTTGCATGTAGCAGATTGAAGTAGTTTAACAGTCACGAGTGTAACCTGACGTACACCCCAATTTAAAATCAGAAAATTACAATTGTTTAAATAATTAAAAATAAAACTCTGAATGTAAAAGAATATGCACACACACAGTATATATATATCTATATAAACATATATATACATATATACATACCGTATATATATATATGTATATATATATATATATATATAATTATTACTCAGATAAAGGATAGGACCATATAACTATATAAATCTCCTCAATTAACAAAATGTTTACCAATGCATATTACATGACGAATAACTGCAGGGTAGGGAATATCTGTGACCCCTGTGGATAGAATTAATTGTTTTTCAAAATAATTTAATGAAATGTTTTGTTATTTTTGATGTTTTTACGTTAGTTAACTTATAATTACGGCTCAAGGGATCGTGAAGGAGCAAGATGACAGCTAATCACCACATATTTGTTTTTGTTGTGACACGTATATATAAAAGGACGCAACAAAGAACCAATGCCCATTCTTTTTTGAAGAAGGCCTGGATCCAAACTAAAGTAAGACTTTTTTTTGTCTCATTCTATTTGATTTATTGCCTTATGTAAAAATGTTAAGAGTATAGAAGGAAAATTAGTGGCACTCACCACTGGCACATTATTTTATACTTTATTATTCCAAGATCATATAGGAATACAAAGTGAAGACACACAGACTGGGCTACAGCTGTTTCACATCTAATTACCCTTCATCAGGCCCTGACAATTCACCAGTAATCTCATTTACAGACCTAAAGATGCCTTCGTAATGATTAACTATGCTTGTTTTTGTAAAAGTTTTTTTTTGTGACGATTCCTTCCCTCTTGCAGTACTTGCTGCAAATATAGATCCACAAAATGCAGGCAGTTTGCATCACTATTATGTTCCTCCTTCATAGGTGTAATAAGCCTAGGAAAACCGTTCCCAGATTTTATTGAACGAACATGTTCACTTAAGCGTTTATGGAGTGAACTAATGGTTTTTCCAACATAAATATGATTACAATCACAAATTATTGCATATACTACATATTTAGTTTGACATGTGATAAAATGATTGAAACTTACCTTATAGCAACCTAGTCTAACAAAATTAAAAATATACATTTGAAGTTACCACTGAGTGATGTTTCTTTAAGCCAATTTCTTTATTTTTCCTTCAGTTTTTGTGTGATTCTTCCGTTAACCAATGCATCTCTTATACTTTTACTAAGTCTGAGTGAGACAATTGGTTGCTTTGCAGGTAATGGAGCTAGTAAGGGATTACTGTCAACGATATACTAATTTTTTCTAATTATTGGTTTTATAATTTCACTCATAGGGTTATACTGGAATGATTAGACGAATCTCTTATAACTTTTCTTTTTCTAACTCTTAATATCAATTAATGCTCCTGTGAATAGGCTCAGTCAAAATTATCATTATCGATATTGCATAACCACAATCCTGAAACTGTTTAATTCCTCAGAGTGCTTTGAAAAAATATTTCTCACTATTGTTGATGCGACATAATTCGCAAAACTGACCATAGGGTAAAGATTTTTTTATGTGATACTGATAATAACTATCAAAATGCATGAGTGAATTCTTTACTGTTGGTTTTTCATATTCATATTTATGTATCTATCTCTCTACTACTCTGATTTCAACACCCAGAAATTCAATTTGGTTCTCACCCATTTTGCTTGGAAATATCATATTAACTTCATTGTGGTTTAAGTTAATAAATTCAGTAAATTCCTGTGGTGTACCATCCCATATTATAAAAATATTTTCTATAAATCGGAAGAATAATTTGATATGTGATTCAAATAGATTGGTGATATTAAATATATTTTCACTTTCAAAATAGTTGAAAAATATATTTACAAAAGTTGGGGCAACTGGCGTACCCATTACGGTACCAGCTGCTTAGAAATTGAAAGGAATTATGTCCCAAAAAAAGACATAAGGATTTCCATCTAAATTCTAATAGTTCACCCTCGGTATTATTATCCTCCAACCGACATGCGGGTGTACAGGCTCTCGATGTCTATCATCACCAGCTGGAATCCTAATTGACAATCGAACTGGCCCAGTATTTGTAAAAAATGTCCTGTGTCTTGTATATATGAGGTAGTTTTCTCAACATCCAGTCCAAATAGTAGGAAAGAAGCTCAATAATTGAACCCCGTCCCGCCATTATAGGATGACAAGGTGGATTGTCTACACATTTATTGATTTTGGGAATAAAATAACAGTCTTTTTTTAGGATATTCTACCACTAGCTTTTTTTTAAATTGTGTGACAATACCTCTCTCAACTCATCTTAATAATGATCGCAATCGTTCCCTATGTGAGTGTGTGGGATTTAAATTTAAAATCTATGTACCGTATATGCTAGAGTATAAGCCGACCCGAGTATAAGCCAACCCCCCTAATTTTGCCACAAAAAACAGGGAAAACTTAATGACTCGAGTATAAGCCTAGGGTGGAAAATGCAGCAGCTACCGGTAAATTTCAAAAGTAAAAATAGATACCAATAAAAGTAAAATGAATTGAGACATCAGTAGGTTAAGTGTTTTTGAATATCCATATTGAATCAGGAGCCCCATACAATGCTCCTTTCAGTTCATGATGGGCCCCATAAGATGCGCCATACAAAATACGCCCCATATAATGCTCCATAAAGTTTATGATGGGCTCCATAAGATGCTCCATATTAAAATATGCCCCATATAATCCTGCATAAAGGTTAATAACTGCCCCATAAGATGCTCCATAGACACATTTGCCCCATATAATACTGCACAAATGCTCATTATGGCCCCATAAGATGCTCCATAGAGATATTTACCCCATATAGTGCTGCACAAATGTTATGGCCCCATAAGATGCTCCATAAAGATAGTTGCCCCATATAATGCTGCACAAACGTTGATTATGGCCCCATAAGATGCTCCAGAAAGATAGTTGCCCCATATAGTTCTGCACAAATGTTGATTATAGCCCCATAAGATGCTCCATACAGACACTTGCCCCATATAGTTCTGCACAAACGTTAATTATGGCCCCATTAGATGCTCCATAAAGATATTTGCCCCATACAGTGCTGCACAAACGTTGGGTATGGCCCATTAAGATGCTTCATACAGACTCTTGCCCCATATGCTGTTGCTGTGATAAAAAAAAATCACACATCTGGTCACTCAGGTCCCCGACACTTTAAATATTTACCTTTCCTCTTTCCGACCGCCGCTCCGTCTTCAGCATCTTCTGCACTGACGCTCAGGCAGAGGGTGCGCACTAACCACGTCATCACGCCCTCTGACCTGAGTGTCACTGCAGAAGACGCTAAAGATGGAGCGGCGGCTGGAACGAGGAGAGGTGAATATCGCGCAGCGCTGCGCTCATCTCCCCTCCCCGTTATACTCACCTGCTCCTGGCGCAGTGCAATCCCTGGTTCCCCGGCGCCGAAGCTTCTTTCGGAATTGAGCGGTCACATGGTACCTCTCATTACAGTAATGAATATGCGGCTCCACCCCTGTGGGAGGTGGAGCCACATATTTATTACTGTAATGAGTGGTACCATGTGACCGCTCAGTACAGGAAGAAGCTGAGGCGCCGGGAGAACCAGGGACCTGCAGGGACCGCTCCAGAAGCAGGTGAGTTTTATTAGACAGCCCCCGCTCCCCCTCCCCTGCCAACCCCTGGGTATGACTCGAGTATAAGCCGAGAGGGGGACTTTCAGCCCCCAAAAATGGGCTGAAAATCTCGGCTTATACTCGAGTATATACGGTAAGTATTTTTATCACTTAATTGACAATTGGCTTCAGCCATGTAGTATGCACGGGACATGACCACAATATTACCCCCCTTGTCTGCTGGCTTTATAAGTATGTCACTGTTGGAGCCCTGCCAATTGAGAGCTTGTTGTTTCTCGGTCCTCAGATTGTATTACCATATTGCCATAGGTAAAAAAATGCCCTAACTAAAAACCTTATTTAACATAGTTTTTAATTCATATATTAAAGTGAAGAACAGAAAAGAGCCTAATATTAAAAACGCATATTGCCATTATAGAGGAAACCTCAATAAGAACTCTGAGAGGAAATGATTGACAATAATGAAAACGAATGATTGAGAGTGAAAGATGGAGATTTTGATGGAAAATGAATCTGTTGGTGAAACAGTGATGCTTCCACAAAGTGATGAAGTGCATACCAGTGTGTTAAGAATATAAGGATTGAGTGACCTTTCTATCATGTCACAAGCAAAACTATAAAAGGTTCTGTTTGTCTACAAATCAGTTCATTACAGCCTCATTCCCCTGATGATACCTTACTGGTGAAATATTTTGGGGAGGCTAGTAGCTGATCAATTTTAATAGCATATTGCAAACAGGGAGGATCATACGATAAGCAGGACAAAGTAGTGCAATACATTTGCGGTAGATATTGCACTGAATCAGCATTTAGCTCTCAACCTATCAAAAGTTAAAGTATATACAGTTGAAACCAGGAGTTTACATGCACTATATAAAAAGACACATACTCATGTTTTTCTCAATATCTGACATGAAATCTGTATAAACCTTTCCCATTTTAGGTCAATTAGGATTACCCTAATTATTAATATTTGCCAAATGCCAGAATAATAAGAGAGGATGTTTTAAGGCATTTTTATTATTTACTGCAAAGTCAAAAGTTTACACACATTTCATTACAACCCAATTCCACTAGGGAACAAACGATGTACTAGTCCAATTTAAAATTTTATATAATCTTTATTAGAAATAATAAAAGAACGAAATTACCAGGTGTGTGTTAATTACAACCATGAAAAACATTTATACCAAGGCACTACACCCCCCTGTATATCCCCAGCAATGTCAAATTACCATAGCAGAATAATCTATTACACTAACCAAGGGGTCTTCTTAACCCCATAACTATCGCTACCCTGCACCAAATGTCTGTCACATATGCGACTCCTCACTAGACCATGTCCCAAATAGAGACTCCATATCATAATCAATTAATATTTTTATGCTCACTATAAAGTGCAGAGTGTGCAGCTAGAGGTAGGGAACCAGGAGAGTGTGTGCCCACCCCAACGCGCGTTTCGGTCCGTCCTTCGTCAGGGGGCACACACTTCCTCATATCCCGTGCATTAAATACTCCTAATTCACCTGTAGCTACCAATGGTTCGTAGCGGCGTCCCCCCGGATGTGACGTCACTGCTGGATATGATGCGCACATCCCCACGGCAACCACGACGCCACAGAGCGTCGGCATCACACAGCACCACGTGCATGCGCAGCACCCCTATTGATGCTGAAAGCCCTGGGGAGTCACGGGCACTGAGTGGGACCGCATGTACAGGCAGAGACGCAATATCACATATTATATATATATATGGTGCTTATAGCCAGCGATCTATTACACTGGTCAACGCACTTTTTCTGGCAAAAGGTTTTAAAACATATTTTAAGTCAATTTTGTCTGCTGATTACAAATATGAACTCCGTTTTTGGCTATCACATCAGGATTTCGAGATATTTTCAATTTTTGATGAAAATTACTCCTAATGTTTTATGATAAAAACACATGATTTTTGGTACTACATTTTGTATAATTTTAATCAAGGAATAACAAAGATTACAAAGTCTATGTACAGCAAATCAAATATACTTACAGAATTAAACTACAAAATATAAAAACACATACAGTATATATGGCACACAGATGAATGACAAATGGCAGTTATTTGAACTTTCTTTTCTTGGCTGATCTGTGATGTACAGCTTCTGGGTTGTCTCTCATCAAGCTCCAGCAATAGTCAGCCATCATATGTGAGTCCCATCGGCCTTGATACCGTTCTTCCATTGTTTTAATGTCCTGATGAAAACGCTCCCCTTGTTCCTCGCTCACCTCCCCAAGGTTCTCTGGAAAAAAAGTCCAAATGGCTGTGTAAATAGTGAATCTTGATACTCATTCTACATCCAAGATTTTGCAGACTCATTAGGAGCTCTTCCACAATCTCTTCATAGTTGTCTGCTTTCTTATTCCCTAGAAAATTCTGCACCTCCTTACAAAATGCATTCCAAGCTCTTTCTTCTGTCTCATTCATTGATGTGATAAAATTTGGGTCTCTCATAAGTGTTCTTATTTGAGGTCCATCAAATATTCCAGCCTTTTTCTTCTCTTCACTAAGACAAGGAAAAATTGAACATATATAGTTAAAGCATTCTCCACTGTGATTGAGAGCTTTGACAAACTGCTTCATCAATCCAAGTTTTATGTGTAAGGGAGGAAAGACAATGTCCTTCCTATCCACTAGAGGATCATGGATGACATTCTTATCGCCAGATGCCAAACTCTGTCGCTGAGGCCTTTCAGTTTTCACCCAATGCTCTGCTGTAGCTCTACTGTCCCAGTAGCACAGAAAACAAGGGTGTTATCATAACAAATGGGAATTATGCATGTTCAAAGAAAACAAAAATATTCTCACATTTATTGGGAGACTAAATGAAAACTAAATTTACCTTAGTGAACCGTATAAACCGGCACTTTTCATACACTACTTATATTTATCATGGAATTCATCAAAAATGGGCTATATACCTGTAGCGCCAAAACGTGATGTGATAGAGAAATTATAAGATCAGATTTGAATTCAGCACACTTAAATTAGTCTAAAACTGTTCTTAAAGTCCATGCCAGAAATTTTTTTTTTTTGTAGACCAGTGTTATTTATTATACAGCAGCATAAACCCATCTATTCATATAGCCACAATTATAAAAAAAATAAAAAAATAAAATATATAAAAACAATATTTTTCATAGTTGAAACTTCAGTTTCTCAGTACTTAAGGTTTCAACTATGAAAAATGTTGTTTTTATATATTTTAATTTTTAATTTTATTGATTTTATGAATCTCTTTTGTACTTTGTCCAGTGATTCAAGGTTATGTAATAACATGTACTGATCCTTCAAGCTGTATTTGATGAATGGACTTATTCACTTCTGTGTCCTCCCAAGCAAGGAATATGGCAGCATCGGCATTAATGTTCTATTATATTTAATTATGTTAATTATTTTGTATAATATACTGTGTGGACATTGATGTTGATATGGCATCACATATATACATGTAATAATAATAAATAATAATAATAATTTTTATTTATATAGCGCCAACATATTCCGCAGCGCTTTACAAATTATAGAGGGGACTTGTACAGACAATAGACATTACAGCATAACAGAAATCACAGTTCAAAATAGATACCAAGAGGAATGAGGGCCCTGCTCGCAAGCTTACCAACTATGAGGAAAAGGGGAGACACGAGAGGTGGATGGTAACAATTGCTTTAGTTATTTGGACCAGCCATAGGGTAAGGCTCGGGTGTTCATGTAAAGCTGCATGAACCAGTTAACTGCCTAAGTATGTAGCAGTACAGACATGCGAGGAACCTGATTAAGTTTTTTTGTTTTTTTAATAGGCCACACCACACAGGGATAGTTAGGTTAATGCATTGAGGCGGTAGGAGGCCAATCTGAACAATTGAGTTTTTAGGGCACGCTTAAAACTGTGGGAATTGGGGATTAATCGTATTAACCTAGGTAGTGCATTCCAAAAAATCGGAGCAGCACGTGTAAAGTCTTGGAGATGGGAGTGGGAGGTTCTTATTATTGAGGATGCTAACCTATATATACCTATATAACCCTAACTATACTCAGTTGAGGGGTTCAAGAGAGGCCTGGATGTCTTCCTGGAGCAGAACAATATTGTATCGTACAATGATTAGGTTCTGTAGAAGGACGTAGATCTGGGGATTTATTATGATGGAATATAGGCTGAACTGGATGGACAAATGTCTTTTTTCGGCCTTACTAACTATGTAACTATGTAACTATGTAACCTGAGGTCATTAGCGGAGGGCACGGGTAGGGTGGTAGACTGAGACCAGAGAGGAGATGTAGGGTGGTGCTGAGCCATGGAGTGCTTTGTGGATGAGGGTAGTAGTTTTGTACTGGATTCTGGAGTGGATGGGTAGCCAGTGTAATGACTGGCACAAGGTAGAGGCATCGGTGTAACGGTTGGTGAGGAATATGATCCTGGCTGCAGCATTTAGGACAGATTGGAGCGGGGAGAGTTTGGTAAGAGGGAGGCCGATTAGTAGAGAGTTACAATAGTCCAGACAAGAATGAATAAGTGAAACAGTAAGAGTTTTTGCAGAGTCGAAAGTAAGAAAAGGGCGAATTCTAGAAATGTTTTTGAGATGCAGATAAGAAGAGTGAGCCAGTATATATATATATATATATATACTAGCTAAAGAGCCCGGCGTTGCCTGGGCATAGTAAATATCTCTGGTTAGTTATTGCACCTCACTTCTCTTATTTTCCCATTACGCCTCTCATTTTCCCCCTCACATCTCTCATTTTCTCCCTTACATCTCTCATTTTCTCCCTTACACCTCTCATTTTCTCCCTCTTTCCTCTCATTCCCCCCTCACTCCTCTCATTCCCCCCTAACACTTGTCATTTCGACCTCACATCTGTCATTTTCCGATCGCTCCACTATTTTCCCTCACTCCTCTCATTTTGCTCTCACACCTTTTCATTTTCACCTCACACCCCTCATTTTCACCTCACACCTCTCATTTTCCCCTCAGTATATACATGTATGTCATCTCCCTTATATATAGTATACACCTGTATGTCATCTCCTGTATATAGTATATACCTGTATGTCATCTCCCCTGTAAATAGTATATACCTGCTGTATGTCATCTCCTTCTGTATATTGTATATACCTATGTGTCATCTCCTCATGTATATAGTATATACCTGTATGTCATCTCTTCTGTATATACTATATACATGTATGTCATCTCCTCCTATATATAGTATATACCTGTATGTCATCTCCTGTATATAGTATATACCTGTATGTCATCTCCCCTGTATATAGTATATACCTGCTGTATGTCATCTCCTCCTCTATATATCTATGTGTCATCTCCTCTTTTATATAATATATACCTGTATGTCATCTCCTCCTGTATATAGTATATACGTGTGTCATCTCCTCCTGTATATAGTATATACCTGTAAGTCATCTCCTCCTGTATATAGTATATACCTGTGCATCATCTGCTCCTGTATATAGTATATATCTGTGTGTCATCTCCTCCTGTATATAGTATGTACGTGTGTCATCTCCCCTGTATATAGTATATAACTGTGTGTTATCTCCTCCTGTATATAGTATATACCTGTGTGTCATCTGCTCCTGTATATACTATATATCTGTGTGTCATCTCCTCCTGTATATAGTATATACGTGTGTCATCTCCCCTGTGTATAGTATATATGTGCTGTATGTCATCTCCTCTTTTATATAGTATATACCTGTATGCAGGTACGGACTGGGGCTGAAACTCAGCCCTGGCATTTGAAATCACACAGGCCCATGTTGTCCCCGTCCCCAAGCACCAGTATACTAATATTTCCCTGGATGGAGGAAAGTAAGATTTACTACAAGACCAATATTATACTAATGATACCCGTGGCCTGCTGGAGTAAGTGATGGAGTCAACGACTTTGTGCTCCATCACAATTCTTAGCTGTATGGATGTCTTGAGAACACTAATTCTGTTAACAACATTGCAGACAAGGCAGCCCACAACCAGACAGGCCCTTCTGGCATTTGCCAGAATTGCCAAATGGCCAGTCCGGCCCTGCCTGTATGTCATCTCCTCCTGTATATAGTATATACGTGTGTCATCTCCTCCTGTATATAGTATATACCTGTAAGTCATCTCCTCCTGTATATAGTATATACCTGTGCATCATCTGCTCCTGTATATAGTATATGTCTGTGTGTCATCTCCTCCTGTATATAGTATATACGTGTGTCATCTCCCCTGTATATAGTATATACCGGTGTGTCATCTCCTCCTGTATATAGTATATACCTGTGTGTCATTTGCTCCTGTATATAGTATATATGTGTCATCTCTTCCTGTATATAGTATATACGTGTGTCATCTCCCCTGTATATAGTATATACCTGTGTGTCATCTCCTCCTGTATATAGTATATACCTGTGTCATCTGCTCCTGTATATAGTATATATCTGTGTGTCATCTCCCCTGTATATAGTATGTACCTGTATGTCATCTTCTCCTGTATATAGTATATACCTGTGTGTCATCTCTCCTGTATATAGTATATACCTGTGTGTCATCTCCCCTGTATATAGTATGTACCTGTATGTCATCTCCCCTGTATGTAGTATATACCAGTGTGTCATCTCCTCCTGTATATAGTATATACCTGTGTGTCATCTCCCCTGTATATAGTATACAGTACAGACCAAAAGTTTGGACACACCTTCTCATTTAAAGATTTTTCCGTATTTTCATGACTATGAAAATTGTAAATTCACACTGAAGACATCAAAACTATGAATTAACACATGTGGAATTATATACTTAACAAAAAAGTGTGAAACTACTGAAAATATGTTTTGCATTCTAGGTTCTTCAAAGTAGCCACCTTTTGCTTTGATGACTGCTTTGCACACTCTTGGCATTCTCTTGATGAGCTTCAAGAGGTAGTCACCGGGAATGGTTTTCACTTCACAGGTGTGCCCTGTCAGGTTTAATAAGTGGGATTTCTTGCCTTATAAATGGGGTTGGGGCCATCAGTTGTGTTGTGCAGATGTCTGGTGGATACACAGCTGATAGTCCTTCTGAATAGACTGTTAGAATTTGTATTATGGCAAGAAAAAAGCAGCTAAGTAAAGAAAAATGAGTGGCCATCATTACTTTAAGAAATGAAGGTCAGTCAGTCCAAAAAATTGGGAAAACTTTGAAAGTGTCCCCAAGTGCAGTGGCAAAAACCATCAAGCGCTACAAAGAAACTGGCTCACATGAGGACCGCCCCAGGAAAGGAAGACCAAGAGTCACCTCTGCTTCTGAGGAAAAGTCACCAACCTCAGAAATCGCAGGTTAATGGCAGCTCAGATTAGAGACCAGGTCAATGCCACACAGAGTTCTAGCAGCAGACACATCTCTACAACAACTGTTAAGAGGAGACTTTGTGCAGCAGGTCTTCATGGTAAAATAGCTGCTAGGAAACCACTGCTAAGGACAGGCAACAAGCAGAAGAGACTTGTTTGGGCTAAAGAACACAAGGAATGGACATTAGACCAGTGGAAATCTGTGCTTTGGTCTGAAGAGTCCAAATTTGAGATCTTTGGTTCCAACTACCGTGTCTTTGTGTGACGCAGAAAAGGTGAACGGATGGACTCTACATGTCTGGTTCCCACCGTGAAGCATGGAGGAGGAGGTGTGATGGTGTGGGGGTGCTTTGCTGGTGATACTGTTGGGGATTTATTCAAAATTGAAGGCATACTGAACCAGCATGGCTACCACAGCATCTTGCAGAGGCATGCTATTCCATCCGGTCTGCGTTTAGTTGGACCATCATTTATTTTTCAACAGGACAATGACCCCAAACACATCTCCAGGCTGTGTAAGGGCTATATGACCAAGAAGGAGAGTGATGGGGTGCTACGCCAGATGACCTGATGGTTTGGGGTGAGCTGCACCACAGAGTGAAGGCAAAAGGGCCAAAAAGTGCTAAGCATCTCTGGGAACTC
Organism: Ranitomeya variabilis; assembly: GCF_051348905.1. Lineage (NCBI taxonomy): Eukaryota > Metazoa > Chordata > Amphibia > Anura > Dendrobatidae > Ranitomeya > Ranitomeya variabilis. The sequence goes on along the minus strand of NC_135233.1, from coordinate 251,834,045 downwards.
CTTCAAGATTGTTGGAAGACCATTCCCGGTGACTACCTCTTGAAGTTCATCAAGAGAATGCCAAGAGTGTGCAAAGCAGTCATCAAAGCAAAAGGTGGCTACTTTGAAGAACCTAGAATATAAGACATAATTTCAGTTGTTTCACACTTTTTTGTTAAGTATATAATTCCACATGTGTTAATTCATAGTTTTGATGCCTTCAGTGTGAATGTACAATTTTCATAGTCATGAAAATACAGAAAAATCTTTAAATGAGAAGGTGTGTCCAAACTTTTGGTCTGTACTGTATATGTGTGTCATCTCCTCCTGTATATAGTATATACCTGTATGTTATCTCTTCCTGTATATAGTATATACCTGTGTGTCATCTCCCCTGTATATAGTATATACCTGTGTCATCTCCCCTGTATATAGTATATACCTGTGTGTCATCTCCTCCTGTATATAGTATATACTGTATCTGTATGTCATCTCCTCCTGTATTAGACCTCGTTCACACGTTATTTGGTCAGTATTTTTACCTCAGTATTTGTAAGCTAAATTGGCAGCCTGATTAATCCCCAGCCAACAGGAAGCCCTCCCCCCTGGCAGTATATATTAGCTCACACATACACATAATAGACAGGTCATGTGAATGACAGCTGCCGTATTTCCTATATGGCACAGTTGTTGCTCTTGTAGTTTGATTGCTTATTAATCAGATTTTTATTTTTGAAGGATAATGCCAGACTTGTGTGTGTTTTAGGGCGAGTTTCATGTGTCAAGTTGTGTGTGTTGAGTTGCGTGTGGCGACATGCATGTAGCGACTTTTGTGAGATGAGTTTTGTGTGGCGACATGCGTGTAGCAACTTTTTGTGTGTCGAGTTGCATGTGACAGGTTAGTGTAGCAAGTTTTGTGCAGCAAGTTTTGCGCATGGCGAGTTTTGCGCGTGGCGAGCTTTATGTGTGGTGCGTTTTGAGTATGTGCAAGTTTTGTGTGAGGTAACTTTTGCATGTGTTGCAACTTTTGTGCATGTGGCAATTTTTCCGCGTGTGCAAGTTTTGCGTGTGGGAGTTTTCCATGAGGTGAGTTTTGCACATGTGGTGAGTTTTGCGTGAGCCTAGTTTTGCATGTGGCGAATTTTGCGCTTGGCGAGTTTTGAGCGGCGACTTTTGTTTTTCGACTTTTATGTGGCGAGGTTGGTGTATCTGTGGTGAAATCTATGCTGAGGGTGGTATATGTGTTCAAGCACGTGGTAGTGTGTGGCGCATTTTGTGTGTGTGTTCAAATCCCCGTGGTGGTGTGGTGATTATCCCATGTCGGGACCCCACCTTAGCAACTGTACGGTATATACTCTTTGGCGCCATCGCTCTCACTCTTTAAGTCCCCCTTGTTCACATCTGACAGCTGTCAATTTGCCTCCAACACTTTTCCTTTCACTTTTTCCCCATTATGTAGATAGGGGCAAAATTGTTTGGTGAATTGGAACGTGCGGGATTAAAATTTCACCTCACAGCATAGCCTATGACGCTCTCAGGGTCCAGACGTGTGACTGTGCAAAATTTTGTGGCTGTAGCTGCGACGGTGCAGATGCCAATCCCGGACATACACACACACACACGCTTTATATATTAGAGATTAATATATATATATATATATATATATATATATATATATATATATATATATATATATATATATATATATATATATATATATATGATTGTTCTAATTGTGGCTATATGAATAAATCGGTTTATGCTGCTGTATAATGAATAATAGATCGCTGGCTATAAGCACCTTATATATATAATATCTAATGTTGCGTCTCTGCCTGTATGCGCGATTCCACTAGGCTCCAGTGACTCCCAGGGGCTTTCGCCGTCAATAGCGGTGCTGCGCTAACGCTCTGTGGTGTTTTGGTTGCCGTGGGATGTGCGCGTCATATCCAGCAGTGACGTCACATCCGGGGAGATGCCACTACGAACCATTGGCGGCTACAGGTGAATTAGGAGTATTTAATGCACGGGATATGAGGAAGTGTGTGTCCCCTGATGAAGGACTGACCGAAACGCGCATTGAGGCGGGCGCACACTCTCGTGGTTCCCTACCTCTAGCTGCGCACTCTGCACTTTATAGTGAGTATAAAAATATTAATTGATTATGATATGGAGTCTCTATTTGGGACATGGTCTAGTGAGGAGTCGCATATGTGATGGACATTTGGTGCAGGGTAGCGATAGTCATGGGGTTAAGACCCCTTGGTTAGTATAATAGATTATTCTAGTATGGTAATTTGACACTGGTGGGGATATACAGGGGGGTGTAGTGCCTTGGTATAAATGTTTTTCATGGTTGTAATTTACACACATCTGGCAATTTCGTTCTTTTATTAATTCTAATAAAGAGTATATAAAATTTTAAATTGGACTAGTACATCGTTTGCTCCCTAGTGGAATTGGGTTGTTGAGTAATTGATGTGTTCGCTATGACAAAGTGTCCACATGGGGGTCTATGATTGATATTATATGTATAAAAGTTTGGAATCCCCTATAATATGTGGTTGTGTTGGTGGCTTGTTATTTACACATTTCATTAGTATTTGGCACCATTGGCCTTAAACTGAATGACTTGGGTCAAATGTTTGGGATATCTTTTCACAAGCTTCTCACAATAGTTGGTCGGAATTTGGGCCCTTTCCTCCTGACAAAACTGGTGTATCTGATCCAGGTCTGTAGGTCGCCTTGCTCGCACCAGCCTTTTCAGCTTTGCCCATAAATTTTCAATAGGATTGAGATAAGGGTTTTGTGATGGGCCACTCTAAAACATTGACGTTGTTAACCTTAAGCCACTTTGTTACCATTTTGGCAGCATGCTGCAGGTCATTGATCATTTGGAAGACCCATTTCCAACCAAGCTTTACCTTTCTGTCTGATGTCTACAATAAATTGGTTTGATAAGTAGAGGCTAAAAAATGTCTTGAGGTTGTGGTGCCACCTGCAAGTTATTATTTTTTTCTGCAGGTTTCTGAAAATGAATATTTAAACTGTATTTATTGATCAAATCATGAATGTGTGATTTGTTTGTGTCTTTTCTTGCTGAAGGGGACAAGTTTATCTTTTAAATGGTGTATTATTTGTGTGTGTGGGGCGAAGTAATAACTGAAAAAGCAGTGCATGTTTACAAATGTGTTTGCATATGTGACTCACCATATGTGTGTGTGGGGTGAAGTAATCACTGAAAAAGCAGCGCATGTTTACAAATGTGTTTGCATATGTGACTCACCTGCAGTGAAGTGTGCAATCCTCAAATTTGCCTGAAATAGGCTGGGCAAGCACTACGGCAAGCTGAAAAGACCCCAAGGCAAATGCCACCTGCAGGTAATTTGACCTCTGAAATGGTGTATCATTTGTGTGTGTCGGTGGAGTATAAGGCCATGTTCACACATAGCGGTTTTTACCGCGGATCCGCGGCGATTTTGATGCTGCGGGTCCGCAGCAGTTTCCATGGCGTTTCCATTTACATGTAAACCCTATGGAAACCGCAAACCGCTGTGCACATGCTGCGGAAAAAACCACGCAGAAACGCAGCGGTTTACAACCCGCAGCATGTCACTTCTTTGTGCAGAATCGCAGCGATTCTGCACACATAGAAATGCATTGAACCGCTTACTTCCCGCATGGGGCTGTGCCCACGTTGCGGGAAGTAAGCGGTTAATGTGCGGGTGGTACCCAGGGTGGAGGAGAGGAGACTCTCCTCCAGGCCCTGGGAACCATATTTGGGGTAAAAAAAAGAATAAAAATAAAAAATAATGATATACTCACCTCTCAGCGCTGCACGAGGCCGTCCGGTCAGAGTTGCTGTGCGAACAGGACCTGCGGTGACGTCGCGGTCACATGACCGTGACGTCACGAAGGGTCCTTCTCGGCACAGCATCTTTGGAACCAGAGCGCCGGGTGCAGCGCCCAGAAGATCGGGACATCAGAGGGTGAGTATAACCAAATTTTATTATTTTTAATATTACTATTGATGCTGCATATGCAGCATCAATAGTATAGGAGTAATCCCGCAGCGGAAACCGCGGAACAAACCGCGATAAATCTGCAGGGATAACCGCAGCGGTTTTGCCCTGCAGATTTATCAATTCCGCTGTGGGAGAACCCGCAGAGGGACGCCGCAAAGTGTGAACATGGCCTAAAAGGAGCAAGTGTGCAAAAGAACAGGCCATGCATGTTTACAAACGTGTTTGCATATGTGACTCACCTGCAGTGAAGTGTGCAATCCTCCAATGTGCCTGAAATCGGCTGGGCAAGGAGTTTGGCAAGCTGGAAAGCCCCCAAGGCAAATATTAGGATTTGTTTGTGATGTCTGTAAGCAGCTTTGTGGTAGTATGCGTTAGGGTAGTGTGGTGCCACCTGCAGGTCATTTTTCCTTACTGCAGGTTATTTTTCCTTACTGCAGGTTTATGAAAATTAATGTTTAAACTGTATTTTGTGATCACATGGTTTGTTTGGCTATTTTCTTGCTGAAGGAGGCAAGTTTACCTTTCAAATGGTGTATCATTTGTGTGTGTGGGTGCAATATGAATGGAGATACAAAGTAATTGTGGCGCCCCAGGGTCCTGGTCATCACAGTAGCATTGCTTTCCTCACGGGGAGAATGATGTTACGCCTGGAGGCAAGGAAGGATAACTCATCAGGTAATCACAATGCACACAACATGTTCACACTCCAGGCCACAAGGGGGAGCTTTTCATCCTATTCCTAGGTGACTCCACTATATATATATATATATATATATTGTGGTTTGGAGGGAAAGTGAGTCAGTTCCTGTCAGAGAGAGACAGAGGAGAGTGCAGACCGACATAGAGTGTCAGAAGGTCTGAAGGGGCCCTGTAGTCTGAAGTACTACAACCCCTGGAGAAAGAGAGATACAGAATGAAAGAACATCGTTCAGTGAGCGTGCAGGAGAGCGAAGCACAGGAGAGTGATATCAGGGGAGACCAGCTGCGAATGGGCTGCCTCCCTCTGAGGCGCAGATAACCGGTAGCCGGAACCCCCAAGTTGTAAGGGACTCTACGACTTACAGCAGAGACCGGCAGGACAGCTGAACTGCAAGTTAACTGTCCGCCCCAATACCCAGGAGGCACAGTGACTCATAGAGCCCGGGTCATCATAGACATCCTGTAAAAAGGCTCGAGCCGGCTGCCATACGGGTTTGTGTATTATCCTATTCGGGGGACAGAGAGAAGAACTGTGAGGACCTTATCAGAAGCCATAGGCAGTAAGGGACTATAACACCACCGCGCTAGAGGTAAGCTTTTAACTGCACCTGGATAAGGGAACTCCCAACTTGCTTCCAAGCCGGCCAGACTCTGCCTACCCTGTGATATGGTACCGTGGACTGTGGCTGCCTGAAGTCTTCAGTAAACCAGAGACTGCAACCCTGTGTCCTCGTTCTTTACTGCACCATTAACCATCCTCATCTATACACCAGGAGCCCTGGGGACATACTTCACCTGTGGGAAGTTATACCATCTAGCTGCCATAACATCACCCCAGTGGACCCCTCTAAGCAGCGTCGGTCCCCACTGACCAAATACCACAGATGGCGTCACGAACATAAACTTTATTCAATCTCCCTTTTACATGGGCGCCCAGGGCCACAGACCGGGTCGCCGCCACGTGACCTCCCCCTGTGAACACCGGACTTGGTACTGGCTGGCGACTCATCTTGGCGTCACAAACAGGATGGACCGACCCTGAGAATCGGGTCATGAGCACCTAAAAGACTATGTTGTGCTGAGAGACTGTAAACTGTAAATTGCCACCATTACTGCCACCATTATAGTGCCACTAGGAGCGCTGGAAAAGAAAAGTGCGCCATCGTGGGACGAGGACTAGCTGTGGGGCGCAAAAATAATGGCTGCCCACTCCAAATACTTCTGCACCATGCAGACATGCCCATCAGCAACTGAGATTCGCCTCCTAATACTGAATGGTGGGAGAAAGAGGAAAAAGAAGCTCCGCCCCCTCAGGAGAGAGCGGGAAAGAGACGAGGATGCAGCAAGAAACGTGGAGGATGACATGGCGAGCAGCCCGGACCCAGAGCATGAGGTGGAAGCTGAGGACTCCCCCAGCCACCAGAATGAAAGCCGTGGTGAGCCATCACCAGATGTCCCAGAGTTCCCACAAGCAGAGGTGGAAGAACTCACCAACCAACTCCTGCGGATGCAGCTGAACACTGAGACCAGATGGAAGGCGACACTAGGAATGAAACTGCAGGAGCAGCGTCCCATCCAGCGGCCCCTGATTCCAGCAGAGGAGAACGGCACCGGACACACCACAGCTGCAGGTAAGGAGACTGACCCTGCCCCATCAGCAGAGGAACTCCTATTGGGCTTGCTAGCTGCACCACCAAGCTATGTATCTGGACGGATTCAGATCCTGGGGGAATGGGACCAGGCCACGGGGATGGAGAGCCACATGAGAGCCCTGATCCAGCCCACCAGTATACCAGGCAAGATATACGCCAAAAAGACAGTGTATCGCTGGGTGAACCCTGGGACAGAACTGATGGGGTTCCCTGGGATGGAAAAAAAAGGAGAGGTCATGGAAGTCCTTAGCTGGGAGGAGTACCAATAGCAGCTCGCCTATAAGTGGATCGAAAAGGACAAGGAGTACCAGGCTGGTCGCAAAACTTTTGACGAAAGGGATCTATGTGCTAAGGCTCAGGCCTGCAAAGACAAACAAATATACCAGGCCCTGCTGAGGCAGGGCACTGTAGTGTCCTTCAAGCTAAAAAGAGGCTGGGATTTGTTAACCCCTTCCCGACCTTTGACGCATACGCTGCGTCATGAAAGTCGGTGCCTTCCCGACCTGTGACGCAGCGTATGCGTCATGGAGGGATCGCGCTCCTGCAGATCGGGTGAAAGGGTTAACTCCAATTTCACCCGATCTCCAGGAACAGGGGGAGTGGTGCTTCAGCCCAGGGGGGGTGGCTTCACCCCCCCGTGGCTACGATCGCTCTGATTGGCTGTTGAAAGTGAAACTGCCAATCAGAGCGATTTGTAATATTTCACCCAAAAAAACGGTGAAATATTACAATCCAGCCATGGCCGATGCTGCAATATCATCGGCCATGGCTGGAAAACCTAATCTGCCCCCACCCCACCCCTCCGATCGCCCCCCCAGTGCTCCGGTGCGCGGTCCGCCCCCCTAATTCGTTCTGTCCGCTCCTCCGTCCTCCTGTCTGCTGCCCCCGTGCTCCGGTGCCCCCTCCCTGTGCTACGGTCCCCCCCCCTGTGCTCCAGTCCCCCCCCCGTGATCCGATCACCCCCCCTTCATACTTACCGGGCCTCCCGATGTCCGTCCGGCTTCTCCATGGGCGCCGCCATCTTCCAATATGGCGGGCGCATGCGCACTGCGCCCGCAGAGTCTGCCGGCTGGCAGATTCATTTCAGAAGTATTTTGATCACTGCGATATAGCCTATCGCAGTGATCAAAATGAAAAAAAAGTAAATGACCCCCCTTTATCACCCCCATAGGGACAATAATAAAAATAAATAAAATATTTTTTTTTTTTTCTGCTAGGGTTAGGGTTAGAACTAGGGTTAGAATTAGGGTTAGAATTAGGGGTAGGGTTAGGGTTAGGGGTAGGGTTAGGGCATGTGCACACAGTGCGGATTTGGCTGCGAATCCGCAGCGGATCGGCCGCGGATCCGCAGCGGATCGGCCGCGGATCCGCAGCGGATCGGCCGCGGATCCGCAGCGGATTGGCCGCGGATCCGCAGCGGATTGGCCGCTGCGAATTCGTAGCAGTTTTCCATCAGGTTTACAGTACCATGTACACCTATGGAAAACCAAATCTGCTGTGCCCATGGTGCGGAAAATACCGTGCGGAAACGCTGTGTATTTTCCGCAGCATGTCAATTTTGTGCGGATTCCGCAGCGTTTTACACCTGTTCCTCAATAGGAATCCGCAGGTGAAATCCGCACAAAAAAACACTGGAAATCCGCTGTAAATCCGTAGGTAAAACGCAGTGCCTTTTACCTGCGGATTTTTCAAAAATGGTGCGGAAAAATCTCACACGAATCCGCAAAGTGGGCACATAGCCTTAGGGTTAGGGTTGGAATTAGAGTTAGGGTACCGTCTCACAGTGGCACTTTGATCGCTACGACGGTACGATCTGTGACGTTCCAGGGATATCCATACGATATCGCTGTGTCTGACACGCAGCAGCGATCAGGGACCCTGCTGAGAATCGTACGTCGTAGCAGATCGTTTGGAACTTTCTTTCGTCGCTGGATCTCCCGCTGTCATCGCTGGATCGTTGTGTGTGACAGCTATCCAGCGATGCGTTCACTTGTAACCAGGGTAAACATCGGGTTACTAAGCGCAGGGCCGCGCTTAGTAACTCGATGTTTACCGTGGTTACCAGCGTAAAAGTAAAAAAAAAAAAAAAACGTACATACTCACATTTCGGTGTCCTTCAGGTCCCTTGCCGTCTGCTTCCCGCTCTGACTGTCTGCCGGCCGGCAAGTGAGAGCAGAGCGCAGCGGTGACGTCACCGCTGTGCTGTGCTCTCACTGTACGGCGGCGCTCAGTCAGAGCGGGAAGCAGATGGCAAGGGACCTGAAGGACACCAAAATGTGAGTATGTACGTTTTTTTTTTTACTTTTACGCTGGTAACCACGGTAAACATCGGGTTACTAAGCGCGGCCCTGCGCTTAGTAACCCGATGTTTACCCTGGTTACCCGGGACCTTGGCATCGTTGGTCGCTGGAGAGCGGTCTGTGTGACAGCTCCCCAGCGACCACACAATGACTTTCCAACGATCACGGCCAGGTCGTATCGCTGGTCGTGATCGTTGGTAAATCGTTATGTGAGACGGTACCCTTAGGGTTGGAATTAGGGCTAGGGTTGGAAATAGGGTTAAGATTAGGCTTGTGGTTAGGGTTAAGGATAGGGTTAGGGTTGTGTTGGGGTTACAGTTGTGGGTAGGGTTGGGATTAGGGTTAGGATTAGGGTTGGATTTAGGGTTACGGGTGTGTTGGGGATAGGGTTGTGGTTAGGGGTGTGTTGGGGTTAGGGTTGTGATTAGGGTTATGGCTACAGTTGGGATTAGGGTTAGGGGTGTGTTGGGGTTAGTGTTGAAGTTAGAATTGAGGGGTTTCCACTGTTTAGGCACATCAGGGGTCTCCAAACGCAACATGGCGCCACCAATGATTCCAGCCAATCTTGCGTTCAAAAAGTCAAATGGTGCGCCCTCCCTTCCAAGCCCCGACGTGCGCCCAAACAGTGGTTTACCCCCACATATGGGATACCAGCGTACTCAGGACAAACTGGGCAACAACTATTGGGGTCCAATTTCTCCTGTTACCCTTGCAAAAATAAAAAATTACTTGCTAAAACATAATTTTGAGGAAAGAACAATTATTTTTTATTTTCACGGCTCTACGTTATAAACTTATGTGAAACACTTGGGGGTTGAAAGTGCTCACCACACATCTAGATAAGATCCTTTTGGGGTCTAGTTTCCAAAATGGGGTCACTTGTGGGGTGTTTCTACTGTTTAGGCACATCAGGGGCTCTGCAAATGCAACGTGACGCCCGCAGACCATTCCATCAAAGTCTGCATTTCAAATGTCACTACTTCCCTTCCGAGCCCTGACGTGCGCCCAAACAGTGGTTTACCCCCACATATGGGGTACCAGCGTACTCACAGCAAACTGGGCAACAAATATTGGGGTCCAATTTCTCCTGTTACCCTTGTGAAAATAAACAATTGCTTGCTAAAACATCTTTTTTGAGGAAAGAAAAATGATTTTTTATTTTCACGGCTCTACGTTATAAACTTATGTGAAACACTTGGGGGTTGAAAGTGCTCGCCACACATCTAGATAAGATCCTTTTGGGGTCTAGTTTCCAAAATGGGGTCACTTGTGGGGTGTTTCTACTGTTTAGGCACATCAGGGGCTCTGCAAATGCAACGTGACGCCCGCAGACCATTCCATCAAAGTCTGCATTTCAAATGTCACTACTTCCCTTCCGAGCCCTGACGTGCGCCAAAACAGTGGTTTACCCCCACATATGGGGTACCAGCGTACTCACAACAAACTGGGCAACAAATATTGGGGTCCAATTTCTCCTGTTACCCTTGTGAAAATAAACAATTGCTTGCTAAAACATCTTTTTTGAGGAAAGAAAAATGATTTTTTATTTTCACGGCTCTGCGTTGTAAACTTCTGTGAAGCACTTGGGGGTTGAACGTGCTCACCACACATCTAGATAAGTTCCTTGGGGGGTCTAGTTTCCAAAATGGGGTCACTTGTGGGGGGTTTCTACTGTTTAGGCACATCAGGGGCTCTGCAAACATAACATGATTCCCGCAGACCATTCCATCAAAGTCTGCATTCCAAATCGTCACTACTTCCCTTCCGAGCCCCGCCATGTGCCCAAACAGTGGTTTACCCCCACATATGGGGTATCAGCGTACTCAGGAGAAACTGGACAACAACGTTTGGGGTCAAATTTTTCCTGTTACCCTTGGGAAAATTAAAAAATTCTGGGCTAAAAAAATATTTTTGAGGAAAGAAAACACATTTTTTATTTTCACGTCTCTGCGTTATAAACTTCTGTGAAGCACTTGGGGGTTCAAAGTGCTCACCACACATCTAGATAAGTTCCCTTGGGGGTCTAGTTTCCAAAGTGGGGTCAATTGTGGGGAGTTCCTACTGTTTAGGCACATCAGGGGTTCTGCAAACGCAACGTGACGCCCGCAGAGAATTCCATTAAAGTCTGCATTTCAAAACGTCACTACTTCCCTTCCGCTCCCCGACGTGTGCCAAAACAGTGGTTTACCCCCACATATGGGGTATCAGCGTACTCAGGAGAAACTGCACAACGACTTTTGGGGTCCAATTTCTCCTGTTACCCTTGGGAAAATAAAAAATTGTGGGTTAAAAAATAATTTTTGAGGAAAGAAAAATAATTTTATATTTTCATGGCTCTGCGTTATAAACTTCTGTGAAGCACTTGAGGGTTCAAAGTGCTCACCACACATCTAGATTAGTTCCTTGGGAGGTCTAGTTTCCAAAATGGGGTCACTTGTGTGGGAGCTCCAATGTTTAGGCACACAGGGGCTCTCCAAACGCGACATGGTGTCCGCTAATGATTGGAGCTAATTTTCCATTCAAAAAGCCAAATGGTGTGCCTTCCCTTCCGAGCCCTGCCGTGCGCCCAAACAGTGGTTTACCCCCACATATGGGGTATCATCGTACTCAGGACAAACTGGACAACAACATTTGGGGTCCAATTTCTCCTATTATCCTTGGGAAAATAAAAAACTCCGGGCTAAAAATCATTTTTGAGGAAAGAAAAATATTTTTTTATTTTCATGGCTCTGCGTTATAAACTTCTGTGAAGCACCTGGGGGTTTTAAGTGCTCACTATACATCTAGATTAGTTCCTTGGGGGGGTCTAGTTTCCAAAATGGGGTCACTTGTAGGGGAGCTCTAATGTTTAGGCACACAGGGGCTCTCCGAACGCAACATGGTGTCCACTAACGATTGGAGCTAATTTTCCATTGAAAAAGTCAAATGGCGCGCCTTCCCTTCCAAGCCTTGCCGTGCACCCAAACAGTGGTTTACCCCCACATATGAGGTATCGGCGTACTCAAGAGAAATTGCCCAACAAATTTTAGGATCCATTTTATCCTGTTGCCCATGTGAAAATGAAAAAATTGAGGCTAAAAAAAATTTTTTGTGAAAAAAAAGTACTTTTTCATTTTTTACGGATCAATTTGTGAAGCACCTGAGAGTTTAAAGTGCTCACTATGCATCTAGATAAGTTCCTTGGGGGGTCTAGTTTCCAAAATGTGGTCACATGTGGGGGAGCTTCAATGTTTAGGCACACAGGGTCTCTCCAAACGCGACATGGTGTCCGCTAACGATGGAGATAATTTTTCATTCAAAAAGTCAAATGGCGCGCCTTCCCTTCCGAGCCTTGCCGTGCACCCAAACAGTGGTTTACCCCCACATATGAGGTATCGGCGTACTCAGGAGAAATTGCTCAACAAATTTTAGGATCCATTTTATCCTGTTGCCCATGTGAAAATGAAAAAATTGAGGCTAAAAAAATTTTTTGTGAAAAAAAAGTACTTTTTCATTTTTACGGATCAATTTGTGAAGCACCGGGGGGATTAAAGTGCTCACTATGCATCTAGATAAGTTCCTTGGGGTGTCTAGTTTCCAAAATGGGGTCACTTGTGGGGGAGCTCCAATGTTTAGGCACACGGGGGCTCTCCAAACGCGACATGGTGTCCGCTAAAGATTGGAGCCAATTTTTCATTGAAAAAGTCAAATGGCGCTCCTTCGCTTCCGAGCCCTGCCGTGCCCACAAACAGTGGTTTACCCCCACATATGAGGTATCAACGTACTCAGGACAAATTGGACAACAACTTTTGTGGTCCAGTTTCTCCTTTTACCCTTGGGAAAATAAAAAAATTGTTGCTAAAAGATCATTTTTGTGACTAAAAAGTTAAATGTTCACTTTTTCCTTCCATGTTGCTTCTGCTGTTGTGAAACACCTGAAGGGTTAATAAACTTCTTGAATGTGGTTTTGAGCACCTTGAGGGGTGCAGTTTTTAGAATGGTGTCACTTTTGGGTATTTTCAGCCATATAGAACCCTCAAACTGACTTCAAATGTGAGGTGGTCCCTAAAAAAAATGGTTTTGTAAATTTTGTTGTAAAAATGAGAAATCACTGGTCAAATTTTAACCCTTATAACTTCCTAGCAAAAAAAAAATTTCTTTCCAAAATTGTGCTGATGTAAAGTAGACATGTGGGAAATGTTATTTATTAACTATTTTGTGTCACATAACTCTCTGGTTTAACAGAATAAAAATTCAAAATGTGAAAATTGCGAAATTTTCAAAATTTTCGCCAAATTTCCATTTTTTTCACAAATAAACTCAGAAATTATCGACCTAAATTTACCACTAACATGAAGCCCAATATGTCACGAAAAAACAATCTCAGAACCGCAAGGATCCGTTGAAGCGTTCCTGAGTTATTACCTCATAAAGGGACACTGGTCAGAATTGCAAAAAATGGCAAGGTCATTAAGGCCAAAATAGGCTGGGTCATGAAGGGGTTAAGGAGCCAGGCCTATACCCTGAGGTATTTGTTAACAGAAGAGACGTAGAATCGAACCTCAGAGAAGGACACCCGGACAGGGATCTGTATCCAGGAGATACTGTGACTTACACCAGGCATTTTGGTGACGAAGGGTGGTATACCTTAAACGTCAGGAAACTCAGAGACACTGTTCCAAAAGTAAAGGAAACCAGACCAAAACATCAGCAGCACCACCTAGTGCTAAATCGGTCACCACTGCAGCTCCAAATGCAGCACCAGCCCCTAAAGCCATTACAAAGACGACAGTATGGACAATAACGACAACTGAAACTGCAGTAGCTACAGAACCTGTTATTACGCGTACCCAGGCTGCGCAAACCCTTATTGCAGGACATGACTTGACTGTACATGAGGATCAAACACATGATGTTTACGTGGCAGCAGGTGTAACCTTAACCCAGGATCTTCCCAGACCAGGAAGCAGCCAATGCCAGGTGCTATCTTTGGAAAAAGAACTAAATCTGAAAAATTTGAATATGACTGTTCAGAGTTAAATTAACCCTGTTGGATTATACCTCTGTTGTTCAAGTTGGAAAATTTCCCTTAACCTGACCAGGTTTCCGCTAACCATTTAATTTCTAAAAAGACAATGAGATCAAAGTGATCCAAAAACTTTCCATTGTATATAGTTGGCACCTATTTAGGTGCTTCCTGCTGGTTTTACAAAGAAGCTTTGAAGAAACTGTTTCTAATATTGCTGTGAAAGTTGTCTTGTTTTACAGAGACCTGAATAAAAACCCTTTTGGCTCGACAGGATTCCGGGTCTGGATACACGCCTTGTAGCCCACCCAAAGCCTACGTTGGGGGTTCATGACGGGTCCCTCACATCGTTGCTGCTGTTCAAGAATGTTATTGATAGACTTGAATATTAACTTGAATGATAACTGCACCTTTAAATATGCTACCTCAGTATAAAAAGTTAAATGTGTTGCACCTCAGGGTAGAGGTAATGTTTACTCTTGTTAGAGAAAGTGAGAAAAATACTGAAAGACTTGGAAAATATTTGCTCCCTTAAAGGGAATGTTCATTTGCTGCACTTTATTAAAGTGATGTTTGATAGTGTCAGAAAAGTTAGTTAGAACTGTATTTTATATGTAAGATAGTGTTATGTACAGAAAGTGTTGAAGATTATAGTATGCCTAAGGTTGCACTTTTGAATTAAGCGGACCTGATGCAGTACACCCGTAGGGGTAGTCGCCATATGTAAGAAAAGTTCTGCACTTTGAAGAAAATAAAGATAACGTTTGTTTTACACTTTGAAGCCTTAAAGATAGTATACCCTTAGAGGGTAATTGCATTTCATAGTGTGTTATAGTACTGTTTTCTATTTTTGAAAGTATATATATTTATGTAAATATGTTTTTGCAACGTTCAAGCATCAATTCCTCTGATAAATTGAAGCTCCAGTTTACATTAATTAACTTGTTCTACCTGTTTACAAGCATTCAAAATTTGTATGTCTTTCATCTAACCTGTAACTGTTGTTCTTCTTTTCCCAGTCCGGGAGTACTGGATTTAACAGGGGGTGGGGGAGTGTGGCGCCCCAGGGTCCTGGTCGTCACAGTAACATTGCTTTCCTCAAGGGGAGAATGATGTTACGCTTGGAGGCAAGGAAGGATAACTTTCATCAGGTAATCACAATGCACACAACATGTTCACACTCAAGGCTACAAGGGGGAGCTTTTTATCCTATTCCTAGGTTACTCCCCTATATATATTGTGGTTTGGAGGGAAAGTGAGTCAGTTCCTGTCAGAGAGAGACAGAGGAGAGTGCAGACCGACTTTATGTGTCAGAAGGTCTGAAGAGGCCCTGGAGTCTGAAGTACTACAACCCCTGGAGAAAGAGAGATACAGAAGGAAATAACATCGTTCACTGAGCGTGCAGGAGAGCGAAGCACAGGAGAGTGATATCAGGGGAGACCAGCTGCGAATGGGCTGCTTCCCTCTGAGGCACAGATAACCGGTAGCTGAAACACCGAGGTTGTAAGGGACTCTACGAGTTACATCAGAGACCGTCAGGACAGCTGAACTGCAAGTTACCTGTCCGCCCCAATACCCAGGAGGCACAGTGATGCATAGAGCCCGGGTCATGATAGAGATCCTGTAAAAAGGCTCGAGTCGTCTGCCATACGGGTTTGTGTCCTATCCTATATGGGGGACAGAGAGAAGAATTGTGAGGACCTTATCAGAAGCCATAGGCAGTAAGGGACTACAACACCACCACACTAGAGGTAGGCTTTTTACTCCACCTGGATAAGGGGACTCCCAACTTGCCTCCAAGCCGGCCAGACTCTGCCTACCCTGTGATCTGGTACCCTGGACTGTGGCTGCCTGAAGTCTTCTGAAAATCAGGTAAAGAGACTGCAACCCTGTGTCCTCATCTTTTCTGCGCCAATAACCATCCTCATCTATACACCGGGAGCCCTGGGGACATACTTCACCTGTGGGAAGTTATACCATCTAGCTGCCATAACATCACCCCAGTGGACCCCTCTAAGCAGCGTCGGTCCCCACTGACCGAATACCATAGGTGGCGTCACGAACATAAACTTTATTCAATCTCCCTTTTACATGGGCGCCCAGGGCTACGGACCGGGTCGCTGCCACTGTGACCTCCCCCTGTGAACAGTGGACCCGGTAAATATTTAGTATCTCTGAGAAGCAGAGGTAGGAGGCCAGTGGGGATTTCCTGAGGAGGGGACCCCACCTGTCAATGGAGTCATTTTGTTATCTAATGATGCTATATTTCAAGTCTCTAGTAAGGTATCTAAAGCTTTATATAATAAGTTTCCTAAAAATCTAGGCAAACACTGATAAGTTGTTCATGTGCCATTTGTATTTTTATTTCCGTATCTGCACCCGCTGAAAATAATGTAAAAGTTATGTTCTGTACTGTCTTATTAAGGTCCACTTCATATTTATCATATTCAACGTTATTAGTGACACAAAAATGTAAGCCTTTAGACAACACTGTCAGACAAGCTTCAGAGAGTTGTACATTAGAAGTACTAATGACATTAGTCTCTGTAACATTTTCTGATACATCACAGTTCATGGATCCACTTATCTTCTCCAAGAGACCTGTTTGCTCTTGAATTCTAGGGGGGCACGCATGCGGGTCAGGCACGAGTCTCCTGGCAGCAAAGTATCACGGCAGCTAAAGTATCGTGAAGTGCAGTTATTTCAATGGCTGGAAATTAACATCTATCTCCTCTCTTCACACAGGCACAATCTCTGCTTGCTGTCATCTGCTGCCTATCAATCTCTGCGTACTGTCATCTGCTGCCTATCATCCTGCAACAATTCCTTGAATGGTACAATCTCTGCTTGCTGTCATCTGCTGCCTATCATCCTGCAACAATTCCTTTAATGGTACAATCTCTGCTTGCTGTCGTCTGCTGCTTATCATCTTGCAACATTTCCTTTAATGGTATTTAACAGTGCCTGCTGAGTGTTTGCTAAATTCAATTGTTGCATTGTATTCAATACTTACTGCTACACATCCATGCTGGGGTCACAGGAGATACTATCTGGTGCAAGGTGTTGCAGCATATGGTTGTAGCCAGGCCCAGTGCCTTTGAGCATGTAACCTCCCCTGGTGTGTAGGCCAATTGCTAATGTATCCCAAATAAGGTCCCATAATCCCCTTCACCTGATCCTCTACTTAGTCCTATAAATTTAGTAGCATTCTAGGGGTGGCACGCGTGCGGATCAGGCACGCGTCTCCCGGCAGCAAAGTATCACTGCAGCTAAGTATTGTAAAGTGCAGTTATTTCAACGACAGTTAGTCACGGCAGTAGTCAGGACTCCACACTATGTATTTGTCTCTTTTGGATATTTCTGCTGAATAAACACTTCTTATTACTTGGATCTAGCTTTTGTATTAACCCATCTTACTCCTTCACCATGTTTACATATGCCCTTACAGTGTTTGCTCCACTAATCCTCACTCTCCTTCACTATCCACAAACCCCAGCACCCTCTAACCAAATAATCATCTCCCCTTCCTTCTTACCTACCCACCTGTCCTCCCCTGCTGACCTGTTCGTCAACCTCAAATCTGTCCTAATAAAACATAAAACAAGCCAGCCACTCTCCTTCTCCCACCTGCTCTCCCTTTCTCTGCTTCTCCTCACTGCTGGTGACATATCTCCTAAACCTGGACCCCCTCAGCTCATACCTCCCATTACTACCCCCTCCTACCGCTCCCTATCTAATATGAACTACCACAATCTTCCCAACTTAAAACCCGTGCCCCTGACACCCACCCCCCTACTCCCTCTCTCTGGAGCACTCTGGAATGCCTGCTCAATCTGCAATAAGCTTCATGTGATTCATGACCTTTTTCTCTCTCACAAGCATGCCTTCCTCGGCCTCACACCTGTGTTATGGCGGCCTCCACTTCACCCACACCCCTCGCCCTGGCAACAGACATGGTAGAGGAGTGGGTCTTCTCCTTTCTTCAAACTGCACCTTTAACCCAATCCCACCTCTACTCTCCCCTATCTTCCCCTCTTTTTAAGTCCACTCAATCCGCATCTACTCTCCCTCCAACCTCCAAGTGGCTGTCATATACCGACCTCCGGGCCTGGCCACTGCCTTTATTGACCAATTCTCCACCTGGATTCTTCACTTTCTCTCTGCTGACATTCCCACCATCATCATGGGTGACTTCAACATCCCCACTGATACCCTTCAGTCAACAGCCTCCAAACTTCTGTCCCTTACTTCATCTTTTGGACTTACTCAGTGGTCCTCCGCAGCCACCCACACAGATGGACATACACTAGACCTGGTCTTCACCTGTCTATGCTCTCTATCTAACTTCGCCACCTCCCCTCTCCCTCTATCCGACCACCATCTGCTCACTTTCTCATCCCTGTTCTCTTCACCATTCACCCATGTCCAGAAACATGCGCACCCCCGCAGAAACCTCGCACACCTTGACACCCACACGCTCACGGACTCTATCCTACCACTGGCATCCATATCCTCACTCCACGACACAGACAGTGCCATTGCTTTCTGCAATGCCACTCTCGCATCAACTATTGACACGGTTGCCCCTCTCGTTCATGGCAGAGTGCAACGTATCAATAGACAACCCTGGCACAATAACACCACTAAAAAGCTCCGGCAAGTGTCCAGGGTTACAGAGTGGCATTGGAAGACCCCATCCCATCTCCTCCCCAACCTCACCACCACACCACCACTCTTATCCCATCCCTAACCCACCTTTTCAAACTTTCACTAACTTCTGGCACCTTCCCTTTTGCTTTCAAACATGCCACAATCATATCAAGCCTATCCTTAAAAAGCACCTTTCCTCCGGTCTTTACCTGTCACACAGAGCGCTTGGTCCCGGGAACTATCTTATACTAATGATGATATCCTGATCATATACCTCTATCATACATTTGTCTGATGAAGGTCAGTGTAATGACCGAAACGTTCGTTACATTATTTTTCTGGAGTATATTTCTTCAATAAAAAATCTTTCTGAACAAGCATTTAATTCCTTGAGTGCCGGAACAATTTTTTGAATGTATGACAGGGGATTGGTAACCCCTCTTCGAGCACCACTATAAATAGAGGAGTGACGTGTCATTGTATTTGATATCCTTAAAAAGCCAACCCTCGATCCAACTGCTATGTCCAGCTATCGCCCAATATCGCTGCTCCCATTCGCTTCCAAACTCCTGGAGCAGCACGTCCACACTGAACTTTCCTCCCACCTCTCATCTAACCTGCTCTTTGAAAATCTACAATCTGTTTCCGCCCCATCACTCATCTGAGACAGCCCTGACCAAAATTACTAATGCCCTACTTACAGCTAAAGCTAATGGACAATACTCTGTACTCCTCCTTCTAGACCTGTCCTCTGCTTTCAACACAGTTGACCACTGCCTCCTACTACACATCCTCTCCTCCTTTGGCATCAAAGACCTTGCCCTATCCTGGATCTACTCATACCTTTGCAACCGCACATTCAGCGTCTCCCACTCCCACACTACCTCCTGATCCCACCCTCTCTCTGTTGGAGTCCACCAAGGCTCTGTTCTAGGACCCCTACTCTTCTCAATCTATACACTTGGTCTGGGACAACTCATAAAGTCCCATGGATTCCAGTACCACCTTTATACTGATGACACTCAGATCTACCTTTCTGGCTCAGACGTCACCTCTCTGCTGTCCAGAATCCAGGAGTGTCTATCAGCCATATCCTCCTTATTCTCCTCTCGCTTCCTCAAACTCAATGTGGACAAATCTGAACTCATCATCTTTCCTCCATCTCATAGATCTTCCATACCTGACCTATCTATCGCAATTAACGACATCATGCTTTCCCCCGTAGCGGAAGTCCGCTGCCTCGGAGTAACCCTTGACTCTGCTCTGTCCTTCAAACTGCACATCCAAGCTCTTTCCACCTCCTGTCACCTCCCGCTCAAAAATATCTCCAGAATCCATCCTTTCCTCAACCGTCAGTCTACTAAAATGCTTGTGCATGCCCTCATCATCTCCTGCCTTGACTACTGCAACATCCTTTTCTGTGGCCTCCCTGCTAACACCCTTGCACCTCTCCAGTCCATCCTTAACTCTGCTGCCCGACTATTTCATCTCTCTCCTTGCTACTCCTCCACTTCCCCCCTCTGCAAATGTCACGGGGGTACTGGGTAGACTACAGCTGATTACCTGGGCCCCTGCAATATCCCTCAAACTAGGGAAACCCTGTCTGTCCCTCTCCCAGAGTTTACACTGAAGGTGTGCATGTCTGGGCCGCCAGGCCTGACCCTGAGTCCTGTTTCAGTACTAAGCTGAAACCTCCCCCCGCCACCCAGTGATAAGACCTCACACCAACCCCTACAGAAAGCACAGACAGGGAAAACTAAGAAATGCACCACACCGCAGACACACAGGAAAACGCTATAATGTGCACAGGGCAAAACAATACAAATATAGGAAGGAGAAATATAACGAAGGATAATACACCACCAGATACGATATTTCCTCTCCTAGACCACCACTCCAGACCGAGATCACCGGCCACAAGACACAAGCTATAATCGGCGACGCCCAAAGCCCAGCAAAACTATTTAAAGGCAATGGGCGTGACTAAGCATCCAACCCGAGTACCAGCCAGATTAACCCCGGACAATCTGGACCAATCTAGCCGGCGCCACTGAGCATATAGTGGATGAATGAGGAATTACCGCTGTCTGTCGGATGCCCTAGTGTGAACAGCGTCCGACATGACAGTACCCCGCCTTCTACGAGGGACCCCAGGGCCCTCACGACTTATAGGACCTGGCTTGTCCGGATGGCGGTGGTGAAACATACTGACCAGCCGGTCCACATGTATATCCAAGGCTGGTACCCAAGATCTCTCCTCCGGCCCATAACCATGCCAGTGTATCAGGTACTGTAACATGCGGCGCACCACTCGAGAGTCAACCACCTTGGAGACTTCAAACTCTAAACTGACATCCACCAAGACTGGAGGCGGCATCGGTGCAGCGTCCACAGAACCCACCACCTTTTTTAATAACGATCTGTGGAACACGTTGTGAATCTTATATATCGTAGGGAGCTCCAATCGGTAGGCAACCAGGTTAATGATGGCGGCGACCCTAAATGGACCAATAAACCTAGGACCCAATTTAAGAGATGGTAATTTGAGTCTTACGTTTTTGTGGACAACCACACCCAGTCACCCACACTCAGGTCCGGACCTGGCACACGTCTACTGTCTGGAACACGTCTACTGTCAGCCACACGTTTGTACCTTGCACCCACGCTCAACAGACGCTGTTTCACTTTCCTCCAGACAGAAGACCAGGGCCGGACTGGCCATCGGGCACTTCTGGCAAATGCCAGAAGGGCCGGTGCCAGTAGTGGGCCGCTGCACTGTTCCTCCCCCTCCCCCTCCCCCCGCCAGTGCCACCGCCGCCGCATTTAACTATACCAGCGTCTATGACGCCGGTATAGTTCAATGCAATGATGGAGGAGAGAGCGTCTCCTGATGCTCCCTCTCCTATCATTCCCCGCTCTGCCTCTGACAGTACACTGCGGGTGCGTGATGATGTCATATCATCGCGCACCTGCTGTGTCCTGGGCAGACTGCAGCCGCCGAGACAGGAGCAGGGACGAGCAGCGCGGGCAAAAGGAAAGGTGAGGAGAGTGTTTTGTTTTTTTTTAACTGGACTGTGGGGCCATTATCGGGGGGGTTGGTGGGGGAGAGATGAGATGTGGGCTGTGCTGTATATATCCCTGTGTGGGCTGTGCTCTATATACCCCTGTGCGGGCTGTGCTCTATACTGTATACCCCTGTGCGAGCTGTGCTGTATATACCCCTGTGCGGGCTGTGCTGTATATACCTCTATGCGGGCTGTGCTGTATATACCCCTGTGCGGGCTGTGCTGTATATTCCCTTGTGCGGGCTGTGCTCTATATACCCCTGTGCGGGCTGTGCTCTATATACCCCTGTGCGGGCTGTGCTCTATATATCCCTGTGCGGGCTGTGCTCTATATACCCCTGTGCGGGCTGTGCTCTATATACCCCTGTGCGGGCTGTGCTCTATATACCCCTGTGCGGGCTGTGCTCTATATACCCCTGTGTGGGCTGTGCTGTATATACCCCTGTGCGGGCTGTGCTCTATATACCCCTGTGCGGCCTGTGCTCTATATACCCCTGTGCGGGCTGTGCTCTATATACCCCTGTGCGGGCTGTGCTGTATATACCCATGTGCGGGCTGTGCTGTATATACCCCTGTGCGGGCTGTGCTCTATATACCCCTGTGCGGCCTGTGCTGTATATACCCCTGTGCGGGCTGTGCTGTATATACCCCTGTGCGGGCTGTGCTGTATATACCCCTGTGCGGGCTGTGCTGTATATACCCCTGTGCAGGCTGTGCTCTATATACCCCTGTGCGGGCTGTGCTGTATATTCCCCTGTGCGGGCTGTGCTGTATATACCCCTGTGCGGGCTGTGCTGTATATAGCACTGTGCGGGCTGTGCTGTATACTACTACGCGGGCTGTGCTGTATACTACTACGCCGTCTGTGCTGTATACTACTACGCGGACTGTGCTATATTATGCAGGCTGTGCTATATTATGCAGGCTGTGCTATATTATGCAGGCTGTGCTATATACTATGCAAGTTGTGCTATATACTATGCGGGCTTTGCTATATACTATAGGGGGTATAATATATTTTATGGGGGAGGCCGTGTTATATACTATGTGGCTGTGTTATATACTATTGCAGGGGTATATTATATTCTGTAGGGGAGGCTGTGTTATATACTATGGGGGTTTATTCTATTCTATGGGGGAGACTGTCTTATATACTATGGGGGGCTGCATTATATTCTATGGGGGGGTTACATTATACTCTGGGGTGGCTGCATTATACTCTGTAGGGTGGTGGCTGCATTATACTGAATGTGGGCTGCATTATACTGTATCGAGGACTATGGGGAATACGTTATACTATATGAAGAACTATGGCGTGCATTATACTATGGGAAGTGAATTGTACTACATGGATGACTATAGCGGTGCATTATACTATATGGAGCACTATGAGGAGTGTATTATGCTCTGTGGAGGACTGAGCAGTGTATTTTAATATATGGAGGACTATAGGGAGTGTATTATACTATATGGAGGACTGTGGTGCACATTATAATATATTGAGGACAATGGGGTGTATTTTACTAAACAAGTAAAATGCTGCATATTCAGATGGTTTTTGCTGGAACAAAAATCATTATTCTCAGCAGCACATCGCCAGCGTAAACTGTAGATGTGCTGCTGATAACATGATACTGTATGGTGATCGTTCTGTCCCATCATTCTGTCTCAGACGGTGGAGAGAGTACAGGAAACAAGCGTTGAACAACTTCAGTATGGTCGATCAAACTCATTTAGCGGCCTGAACTCAGCGCATGTAAATACAACCGAAATGCATTTGGGGCCCCATTTTAAACTTTGCCTAGGCGTAGGGCCCCACTTTGCCTAAAACCGGCCCTGCCTACAAGTGTACAAAGATATTATACAGTCACCATGTGACAAGTGGGCCTGTGTAACTTCAAATGCCAGGGCTGAATTTTAGTCCCAGTCCGGCCCTGCAGAAGACAGTTGTACTCCTAACAAGTCCTCCTCCATGGAGATCTCCGTCCATGGCCTACTGGGTACCTCGAGAGGAAGTAGTGTGCCAGCAGGATGGGAGTGGAGCGTCTTAGCCCTAGCGCACGTGGTACATGCTGACACGTATGAAACCACGTCCTGTCAGATTTTGGGCCACCAAAACCGACGCGACACCAACTCCAAAGTACCCCTAACCCCTGGGTGACTAGCCAGGACAGCATCATGATGCTCTGCCAATATCTTTAGGCGAACATGGAGCGGTACAAACGATTTGTTAACGGGAAGTTCTGGTGGTACTTCCTCCTGAGTCTCAACCTCAACCTCTGTCATGAAAGCCGAGACCACTACACCTTTTTGGAGGATGGGTACCGGTTCTTCCCGAGGTTCTCCCCCCGGAAAACACCTGGACAAAGCATCCGCCTTAGAGTTTTTAGACCCAGGTCGGAGCACTTCTGAACAACCCTTCTCAGAAAACACATCTGCGAAATCCAGCAGAGACTCAGGAATACTAGGAGTCACAGTGGAAACACACGTGGCCAGGCAATTCTCCTGGCAGAATCCGCTCCACTGGATGATGTCCTGGGTTTTCCAGTCAATCACCGGGTTGTGCATAGCCAACCATGGAAAACCCAGAACCACTCGTGCAGGCAAATTACTGAGCACCCTACATGTAACTTGCTCCGAATGTAGGACCCCAATGTGGAGTTGAACCTCAGCCACAAACTCAGTAATCTCCCCCTGTGAGAGAGGAGCAGCATTGATGGTGACCACCCGGATAGGATGAGGCAGTTTTTCGATCCTGAAACCGGCTGTGCGCGCAAACTCCTCATCAATCAGATTAGAGGCAGAACCACTATCCACAAACACAGCGATTGGCAGCTCTCTGCCAGCGACCATAACCTTGGCAGGGAGCATGCATTGAGAAACCACAATGGAGGATAGGCACAAGTTCAGATTGGCCTCCTCCACACCCTCTGAGCTTAAAAGTTTTTCCGCCGTTGCGCTTTTCTTAGATAGCAGAGGACAAGTATTAACATAATGACCAGTTTTACCACAGCAAAAACAGGCTCTCTGCTTCCTGAGCAAAGGCGCACGATGCTTCACATGTGACACCCCTGCAATTTGCATAGGCTCCGTGGGCTCACCTGCAGCAACCTCACTTGTACCTACGCTCTCTCCCATAGGCGGCGTCTCTTGCACCCCCTGATGCAGACGGCGATCAATGCGGATAACAAGACTCATAGCGGATTCTAGAGAAGCAGGAGTCTCGCACCTCAGAAGGGCTTTTTTAACCTTTCCTGAAACCCCATGAACAAACTGACTCCACAGCCCGGGATCATTCCACTGTGTATCTACTGCCCAGCGGCGAAATTCAGAACAGTAATCTTCCACCATACGCTCCCCCTGGCGGATAGCGCGAATTTTAGATTCTGCTAGACCCATTCTGTCAGGATCCTCATAAATGAGTCCAAGAGCAGAAAAAAAAATCTCCACTGAGTTATATGCAGCAGAATCAGAAGGTAAAGAAAACGCCCATGCTTGAGGATCCCCGTTCAGTAATGACAACACCAGGCCCACACGCTGAGCTTCATTACCTGAGGAGATCGGGCGCATACGAAAATAAAGTTTACAAGATTCACGAAAAGTAACAAATTTACTGTGTTCCCCCGCAAACCTTTCAGGTAAAGGAAACTTTGGCTCAGCAACTCTGCCTGCAGATTCAGCTTGCAGTTTAGATACTACTAGACCCAGATGCTGAACTGTCCCCTTCAGCTCAGTGACCTGCAGGGACAGCGCCTCCAACTGGCGGGTTATGGAAGTCATGGGATCCATGACATAAAACCCCCCCCTTTTTTATTTTCTTTCTTTTGGGCCAATTATAATGTCACGGGGGTACTGGGTAGACAACAGCTGATTACCCGGGCCCCTGCAATATCCCTCAAACTAGGGAAACCCTGTCTGTCCCTCTCCCAGAGTTTACACTGAAGGTGTGCATGTCTGGGCCGCCAGGCCTGACCCTGAGTCCTGTTTCAGTACTAAGCTGAAACCTCCACCCGCCACCCAGTGATAAGACCTCACACCAACCCCTACAGAAAGCACAGACAGGGAAAACTAAGAAACACACCACGCCGCAGACACACAGGAAAACGCTATAATGTGCACAGGGCAAAACAATACAAATATAGGAAAAATAAATATAACGAAGGATAATACACCACCAGATACGATATTTCCTCTCCTAGACCACCACTCCAGACCGAGATCACCAGGCACAAGACACAAGCTATAATCGGCGACACCCAAAGCCCAGCAAAACTATTTAAAGGCAATGGGCGTGACTAAGCCTCCAACCCGAGTACCAGCCAGATTAACCCCGGACAATCTGGACCAATCTAGCCGGCACCACTGAGCATATCGTGGACGAATGAGGAATTACCGCTGTCTGTCAGACGCCCTAGTGTGAACAGCGTCCGACATGACAGCAAGTCTCTTCACTGGCTGCCATTCCCTCAGCGTATCCAGTTCAAATTACTAATACTAACCTACAAAGCCATCAATAACCTGTCTCCTCCATATATCTCTGAACTAATCTCCCGATATCTTCCCTCACATAATCTCCGGTCCTCCCAAGACCTCCTTCTCTCCTCCACACTTATTCGCTCCTCACCGAACCGCCTCCACGACTTCTCCCGAATATCCCGCATCCTCTGGAATTCTTTGCCCCAACACGTCCGACTATCAACCACATTCGGATCCTTCAGATGGAACCTGAAAACCCATCTCTTCAGGAAAGCCTACAGCCTGCACTGGCCTCGCTGCCTCCTCACCACAACAGAAGCTACCGCCTCACCAACCCCGGAGCTCCTGCAACCCTCAACTTATTGTCTCCTTCCCCACCATCCTGTAGAATGTAAGCCCGCAAGGGCAGGGTCCTGCTCCCTCTGTATCTGTCTGTAATTGTTAGTTTGCTTACTGTAAGTAAGTGATATCTGTAATTTGTATGTAACCCCTTCTCATGTACAGCACCATGGAATCAATGATGCTATATAAAAAATAATAATAATAATATACATATAACGGTTCTTTCAGAGGTCCGTGAATGTCAGTTCGATCTTGGATTGCAATGCATGAATGGGCCACGTGTCTTCCTTCTCCGAGCGTGACAGCTGCATAGAAATATATGAAGTTGTCTGACTGACTTTGGACCAACTAACTTCCCAATATAATTTCAAAAATGTGGTGCCCAATACTGGATAATCTAGATATAGTCTTACAAGAGATTTATAGAGGGATAATAATACATTTTTAGTGGGGTAATACTATGTTTGGATCATTAGATTTTCTCTCTCTATTTATAGACTCTAAATCTTGTTTGCTTTTGCAGCTGCTGCTTGACATTGAGTATTGCTGCTTAGCTTATGTGTGACCATAATCCCCCAGTCTCTCTCCTATTCTCTAGTCCCTAGTGTAATTCCATCTGAATTACTGCGGCTGCAGTGCATTACTCTACATTTAACTACATTTCGTCTTCATCTGGCACATTTTTGCCCATGTAAACATCTTATCCACACATTCTGCAATATTATTCAGTGAAGTTCAACTTTTAACTTACAAAGTTTTTGTGTCATCAGCAGAGACTGACGCTTTATGCTCATTCCCATCCAAAAGGTCATTGATAAATAGAATAAAAATAATTTACGACAGCTCATTTAGAGAATCTAACATTTACGACTCTTTGTTTGCAGTCCATTAACCAGTTTTTACTCATGTGCATATAGTCTCTGCTAATATCCACTTCTGAAGCCTATGTACAAGTCTTTTGTGTGGCACAGTATCAAATGCCTTTGCAAAGTCAAGATATTTCAGCTGAGGTTTTATTTTTCACTGGAAGAACAGGAGAGGTGACTTTTTGTTCCCATGTATATGAGATATACATAGATAACATGGATATGTCCCTTGGGCAGTGTAATAAATAGCATGGCTCAAGTGTGACCACGGCTCTAGTTATAGTGCTCTAGAAAAAGGGTGGAGCCCCAGGAGATAAGACATTTATGACTAATCCTGTACAGTACTTGTTTAGAAGATCCTAGACTTAGACCATTTGCTCCATTGATTGGTGGAGGTCCTAAATCATTGACATTCACATCACAATCTTCTTATAGGACTGGCAGTGAGAGCTTAGAGGAGCCGGACTCTGGAGCATGCGTATGGTTAGTGGAGGTAGTTTTAATCAGATCTTTATTTTTTTTTCAGGATTAGAAACTTTTGCCTTGAAATAAGCACCCTTCATAGATTTCATATAAATAAACCATAAAATATGAAAAATAACTCACTTCTATTGAATTTTTTTTAGACAAATACTCCTTAACAATGTGTGGAACCAATCAGACCGCCTTTCATGAGTTCATCCTGCTGGGATTCAACAATTTCCACCACATCAAAGTCTTACTGTTCTGTCTTTTCTTTGTGGTCTATGTCCTAATAGTGGCGGAAAATTGCTTCATCATCACATTAGTGTCAACCTGCCACCACCTTCATGTCCCCATGTACATCTTTCTCCGAAACTTGGCACTGGCCGACCTTCTCCTCACCTCAAATATCACACCAAAACTGTTACAGGTAACGTGGCTCGAGGGGACTACGATATCAAAGACCAGTTGCTTCATCCAGTACTACTTCCACTGTATTGCCACCTACACGCAGTCACTTATATTGACAGCCATGGCCTTTGACCGATATTTAGCAATATGTCACCCCCTCCGGTACACTGCCCTTATGAACCAAAAACTTTGCTTCCATCTCTCTTTCTGGCCATGGGCTATTGGGATCTTCCTGATTCCGAGTGAGATGGCATTTATAGGACAACTTGAATTTTGCAACACCAATAAAATTGACCATTTTTTCTGCGATTTTGCTCCCATCTTAGAAATGTCCTCCTCTGATACTTCCAAAGTGGTTTTTGAAGACTTCTTCCTCTCCATTCTCCTAGCCTTCTCACCCTTTATCCTTGTTATAATATCCTATATTTGCATATTTATTGCCATCATCAAAATAACATCCAATGATGGGCGGAGGAAAGCATTCTCTACATGCAGTTCTCATCTTGCTGCCGTGTGTACGTATTATGGACCATTAATAGCGATATACATGTTTCCGGTTGGGGGAAATACGCCATATGAAAATAAACTGAAATCCCTCCTATATACAGCATTTACACCATTAATTAACCCTGTGCTTTACAGCATGAGGAATCGGGAGATCAAAAAAGCATCAAGGTTATTATTCTGTCAGTCAAGAGCAAACATTAATCCATAAAATGTTGTAAGAAATATGTTATGCATTTTTCCCATTTTTATAATTTATGTTTTTCATTTACTTCTAAGGCTGTTTTGTTCTTTTAATTTACATGTAATTAAAGGGGTTCTTTATGTTGGACAACTCCTACTTGGATGAGTCCTTTGATAATGAGCAGGTCATAAAGTTTCCTCAGTGATCAGCTGCAATCTGTAAGGAAACATGGTAGCAAGTATTCAATTTCCCTGCAGCGCCACCATAGGAGAAACAATGCATTACATGATGCCCTTTCAAATCAATGTGTTGTCTGTGTCATGCAGGACAGGACCTTCAGAGAGAGAGAGAGAATTTCCTAGAAACTACTCTTCACTATGATTTAGCAATAAGGATCCTGATCAAAGGACCAGCCTTTCTATTAACTACTTAAGAAAGTGTATGGGTTCCTAAACAAGACAACCCCTTAGCGAGCAAATCAGTGTGAAAAGATAGTTCAACGTGCAAAAAATAAATGTAGAAGGTAAAGCTACTGGTTCTTGATGGTGGAATATTCAAAGTATTTGCAATTTTGTGGAACATTTTTCTGAATTGTTCCACAATTTTTAGACGCAGTTGCTCACAGATCAGTGAACCTCCGACCATCTTTGCTTCTGAGAAAGACTCTACCTCTCTAACATGCTTTTTTGACCAGCTGGTTGTTTTCATTAGTTCAACTTACTTTTTCTAACCCTGTCCTAACTTTTTTAAGATGTTTTGTTGCCATCTATTTTTTATTCAGTTCATTTTTGCAAAAGAAATTGAAAAATCTCAAATGTTCACTGTGTCCTATGTCCTGTTGTAACTAAAATATGGACAGAAGAGATGTTCAAATCTTTTTGTAATATTTGCCTACATATGGTATAATAGCCATGTGGAGAGCACCAAAAAATTAAATTTTGAGAATTGAAAAATATGCAACTTCTAACAGATATTTTGTTCTATTGAAAATATTCTAAAGAATAATTAACCGTAGTCTCGATCACATATATAATCACGTATGTATTTAACATAATTATAGTTATAATATAACAATTACATTTCACTTGTATAGGACTTTATGTATTTAATAAAGCAAAATATATAAAATCTCAAAAATGTATTTAAAAATTATTAATAAAAATATCTGAACTATTTGAAAAAAAGTCTACATTGGTAACATTTTGTTAAAGTCTCTCCATAGTTTTACACATTCGTTGTACACTCGGTTTATTTTTCCCTGAAAATGACAGAAATTATAAAAGAGATTTCAAGATCTTTAGTAAAGCTGTTGCAGAAAAGAATGCTATAATTCACAATAAAAATTCATAATTATAACTTCAATAGTTACACATGAAAGTAAAGTGGATCTGTCACCAGAATTCACAATACAAACTGTATGCAATTTTAAATAGCTTTGTTAGACCTGATGAATCTGGTGTACATACTTTGAAGATTCATGTCAAAATGACTGTGTAAATGACTTTGTGAAAATGTAACTCAATCTCCACCCACCTAGCCTGACTGACAGCTCTTCAGAGTCCCTCCTCTTCGCTGTAGTGTCACGCTTCTCAACTACAAGCTGCAGCTGTCAATCAGGCTAGGTAAACGGAGACTGAATACATGAGGACTCATGAGCTCCCACTATAGGTGGACTCCTCTTAGGGTATGTTTCCACTGTCAGGATGGCCGGCGGTATCGCCGCAGCGGCGAAGCCGCTCGGCGCTAAGCCCCGCCCCCTTTCTGGGACGCGATCATGCCAGATGTGTTAACTCTTCACATCCGGGATGATCGCTCGCTCCCATAGCGCCCTGTGATATGCCTTGCGGGGACGCTGCGTCCCCGCAAGGTGTACGGACATGCTGCGATCTGAAAAGACGCGCAGCATGTCCGTAGTCGCAGGGCAGCCGCGTGCTGGTTTCCACGCATAGTGGAGACGGGATTTCATAAAATCCCCTCCACTATGCTGGAACATCTGGACGCTGCTTGTTTGATGCTGCAGCTCTGCGCAGCGTCAAACAAGCAGCGTTTCCTGACCGTGGAAACATACCCTTAGAATCAGAGTTTTGCAACTATTCTGACTTAGATTTTATAAAGAACCATCAGTTCATCAGTCGTAAAAAAAAAGCCCCTCTATCCCCATTCTGTAGATAAAGACCAAATAACTCATAAAAGGTCTGCAGGGCATTTTTTTATTCAACTTAGGGGCAAATAATTTGGTTTTAAAAAAATCTGGATATGACACACAAGGGTCTGGTCGGACAACAGAAGGGTCTGGTCTGGGGTCTTTAAAAATAAAGAGATTTTAGCCTGGGGTCTACATAAATAAAGAGAAATCTTTATTTGCATGAAATCCATACACATGCAAGTCACAATGACAGGTGATCTAATGTTGATGTAACACTCGTATCTACAAGTTTATTTTAATGGTAAAATAAAATTTATATTTAATGATTTTATGTACTGTAATTTGTTTTTCATGGAGTATAACCAGAATGGCAAAATATTACAGCCAGATGGTTCAGAAGTGTATTTTATTTCTAATCAGGGATGGATTGAGCCACCGGGACACTGGACGTTTCTCTGGTGGTCCTCGGTGGGCCCGCTGGTTTCAACTGAATGTGCATCCGAGGACGCACATTCAGTTAAAATGTAGTTGGAGGTATGGATTAGTGCGGATATTAGTTGAAAGTCGATTGCGGAGTGTAATGAGTGGCTAAGCCGATAAACAGAAATGAGGGAGAAGATGAAGGGGGGTGCCGCACTGTGGAGAGCTTTGTGGGTGAGAACAAGTAGTTTAAATTGGATCATATAATGAATGGGCAGACAGTGCAATGACTGGCTAAGAGCGGACACGTCCTAGTACCGATTAGCCAGATGGATGACCCTGGCTGCTGCATTAAGTATGGACTGGAGAGGGGAAAGTCAAGTGAGGGGGAGGCCAATTAATAGAGCATTGCAGTAGTCCAGGCGGGAGTGGATCAGTGCAACAGTGAGGGTTTTTGGTGCTTGAGTGGTGAGAAAGGGGAGGATACTAGAGATGTTCTTTAGGTGCAGGTGACAAGAGCGGTCAAGAGATTGTATATAGGAGGTGAAGGAAAGATTGGTTTGAGACATAACACCCAGACAGCGTGCCTGCTGCCTAGGCGTTATTGTGGTGCCACCCACGGAGAGAGAGATGCCAGCTTTAGGGAGGTGAGTAGTTGCTATGTAAGTTGTTTTTGGTTATGCACCAGTTCAGACTAGTTGGTTGTTCAGTCAGTTTACCATTACTCACTATGCACTATTTTTTCTGACTTGAACACCCCGCCATTAACCATGCTGTGATTTTAATTACATCTAAACACATTTGGTTTCGACCTTCCTATAAATGCAGGCTTTACCATGATATTAGCCAGAGGTAAGTGTTCACACTAGGCTGTTAGGTCAGGGACCCATCCGATCCATGAGATTACCTTGACGTTGGTGGATGGGCTCACATTTTTTGGCCAAATTTTGTGCTAAGCATCTCATGTGTTTTTTCATAGTTTTCACAAGCCATTATGCTATTCACATTTCATGTATTACACATTCCCTTGCTTTAGTACAATTGAGTGCAGCCATTTATCTATTTGCTATGTAAGTTATCAGTGAGGGACAGTCACCATCTGGATATCAGCGGTGTAGGTGACATGCTCGACTATCTAACAGATTTGTCAGAAATTTGTGGGCAGAAAAAATAACATAATAAAAAATTACTTAATATTTGTTTTCTTTGGTGAGAGAGTTGGACACCCATTTCAGAGCTTAAACAGAGGCTGAGGTTACAAACTTAGAAAGTTGCTTCTGACAGTATATTAAACCCATGAGAAAAATACACTAATAATAATAATAATCTTTATTTTTATATAGCGCTAACATATTCCGCAGCGCTTTACAGTTTGCACACATTATCATCGCTGTCCCCGATAGGGCTCACAATCTAAATTCCCTATCAGTATGTCTTTGGAATGTGGGAGGAAACCGGAGTGCCCGGAGGAAACCCACGCAAACACGGAGAGAACATACAAACTCTTTGCAGATGTTGTCCTGGGTGGGATTAGAACCCAGGACTCCAGCGCTGCAAGGCTGCTGTGCTAACCACTGCGCCTGTTATGATCCCAATGGCAGAGGATCTCAGAGATTACAGCAAAGTCTGCAAACATAAATACCAGCTCATAGGGAAGTGGTAACTAGGCTGACCATATACCTGATCCTAGCACAAACAACTAACAGTAGCCGGGGAACGTGCCTACGTTGATTCTAGACGTCTCGCGCCAGCCGGAGAACTAACTAACCCTGTCAGGGAAAATAAGACCTCTCTTGCCTCCAGAGAAAAGACCCCAAAGTTATAATACAAGCCCCCAACAAATAATAACGGTGAGGTAAGAAGAAAAGACAAACGTAAGAATGAACTAGATTTTAGCAAAGAGAGGCCCACTGACTAATAGCAGAAGATAGTAAGATGACTTATATGGTCAGCAAAAAACCCTGCAAAATATCCACGCTGAATATCCAAGAACCCCCGAACCGACTAACGGTGAGGGGGGAGAATATCAGCCCCCTAGAGCTTCCAGCGATATCAGGAATCACATTTTGTACAAGCTGGACAAAAATATGAACAATGCAAATAAACAAAAATAAGAAAGCAGGACTTAGCTTATCTTGCAAAGAACCAGGACCTGAAGACAGGAGCAAACAGAAATGAACTGATTACAACGATGCCAGGCACTGGACTGAGAATCCAGGAAGTTTAAATAGCAACACCCCAGGCCTAACGAACCAGGTGAGTACCAACCTGGGAAAAGACAATCCAAGTGCCAAACCACTAGTGACCACAAGAGGGAGCAAAGAAGTATAGTTCACAACAGTACCCCCCCTTTAAGGAGGGGTCACCGAACCCTCACCAAGACCACCAGGGCGATCAGGATGAGCAGCGTGGAAGGCACGAACCAAATCGGCCGCATGAACATCAGAGGCGACCACCCAGGAATTATCCTCCCGACCATAGCCCTTCCATTTGACCAAATACTGAAGCCTCCGTCTAGAGAGACGAGAATCCAAGATCTTCTCCACCACGTACTCCAACTCGCCCTCAACCAACACCGGAGCAGGAGGCTCAACAGCAGGAACCACAGGCACAACGTACCGCCGCAACAAAGACCTATGGAACACGTTGTGAATAGCAAACGACACCGGAAGATCCAAACGAAAAGAAACCGGGTTAAGAACTTCCAAAATTTTATAAGGACCAATAAAGCGAGGCTTAAACTTAGGAGAGGAAACCTTCAGAGGGACATACCGAGAAGACAACCAAACCAATTCCCCAACACGAAATCGGGGACCCACACCGCGGCGGCGGTTGGCAAAACGCTGAGCCTTCTCCTGTGACAACTTCAAGTTGTCCACCACATAATTCCATATCCGCTGCAACCTATCCACCACGGAATCCACCCCAGGACAGTCAGAAGACTCAACATGACCCGAGGAGAAACGAGGATGAAAACCAGAGTTGCAGAAGAATGGCGAAACCAAAGTAGCAAAACTAGCCCGATTATTAAGGGCAAACTCAGCCAATGGCAAGAAGGTCACCCAATCATCCTGGTCCGCAGAAACAAAACATCTCAAATAAGCCTCCAGTGTCTGATTAGTTCGCTCCGTTTGGCCATTAGTCTGAGGATGAAAGGCAGATGAAAACGACAAATCAATGCCCATTTTAGCACAAAAAGATCGCCAGAATCTGGACACAAACTGGGATCCTCTGTCGGACACGATATTCTCAGGAATGCCGTGTAAACGAACCACATTCTGAAAAAACAAAGGAACCAGATCGGAAGAGGAAGGCAACTTAAGCAAGGGCACCAAATGGACCATCTTGGAAAAACGATCACACACCACCCAGATGACAGACATTCCTTGAGACACCGGAAGATCAGAAATGAAATCCATGGAAATGTGTGTCCAAGGCCTCTTCGGGACGGGCAAGGGCAAAAGCAACCCGCTAGCACGAGAACAAGAAGGCTTAGCCCGAGCACAAGTCCCACAGGACTGCACAAATGACCTCACATCCCGTGACAAGGAAGGCCACCAAAAGGACCTAGCCACCAAATCTCGGGTACCAAAAATTCCCGGATGCCCTGCCAACACCGAGGAATGAACCTCGGAAATAACTCTGCTGGTCCACTTATCAGGAACAAACAGTCTGTCGGGTGGACAAGAGTCAGGTCTACCAGCCTGAAATCTCTGCAACACACGTTGCAAATCAGGAGATATGGAAGACACGATTACTCCCTCTTTAAGAATACCAGCTGGCTCCGAGACTCCAGGAGAGTCAGGCACAAAGCTCCTAGAAAGAGCATCAGCCTTAACATTCTTCGAACCAGGCAGGTATGAGACCACAAAGTCAAAACGAGAGAAAAACAATGACCAACGAGCCTGTCTAGGATTCAGGCGCTTAGCAGACTCGAGATACATCAGATTTTTGTGATCAGTCAAGACCACCACACGATGCTTAGCACCCTCGAGCCAATGACGCCACTCCTCAAATGCCCACTTCATGGCCAACAACTCCCGATTACCAACATCATAGTTCCGCTCAACAGGCGAAAACTTCCTAGAGAAAAAAGCGCATGGTCTCATCACAGAGCAACCAGAGCCTCTCTGCGACAAAACAGCCCCAGCACTGATCTCAGAAGCATCCACTTCAACCTGAAAGGGAAGTGCGACATCAGGCTGGCACAAAACAGGCGCCGAAGTAAACCGGCGCTTCAGCTCCTGGAAGGCCTCCACGGCTGCAGGAGCCCAATTAGCCACATCAGAACCTTTCTTGGTCATATCCGTCAAAGGTTTAACAACGCTAGAAAAGTTAGCGATAAAACGACGGTAGAAATTAGCAAACCCCAAGAACTTCTGAAGACTCTTAACAGACGTGGGTTGAGTCCAATCATGAATAGCTCGGACCTTGACTGGGTCCATCTCCACAGCAGAAGGGGAGAAAATAAAACCCAAAAAGGAAACCTTCTGCACTCCAAAGAGACACTTTGAGCCCTTCACAAACAAAGCATTATCACGCAAAACCTGAAACACCATCCTGACCTGCTTTACATGAGAATCCCAATCATCAGAAAAAAACAGAATATCATCCAGATAAACAATCATAAATTTATCTAGATACTTCCGGAAGATATCATGCATAAAGGACTGAAACACTGAAGGAGCATTAGAGAGCCCAAAGGGCATCACCAACTACTCAAAATGACCTTCGGGCGTATTAAATGCAGTTTTCCATTCATCTCCCTGCCTAATGCGCACAAGGTTGTACGCACCACGAAGATCTATCTTGGTGAACCACTTGGCACCCTTAATCCGAGCAAACAAGTCTGACAATAGTGGCAAAGGATACTGAAACTTAACAGTGATTTTATTCAGAAGCCGATAGTCTATACAAGGTCTCAAAGACCCGTCTTTCTTGGCCACAAAAAAAAATCCTGCACCAAGAGGGGAAGAGGATGGACAAATATGCCCCTTCTCCATAGACTCCTTGACATAAGAACGCATCGCGGCATGCTCGGGTACAGACAAATTAAATAATCGTCCCTTAGGAAATTTACTGCCAGGAATCAAATCTATAGCGCAGTCACAGTCCCTATGAGGAGGAAGAGCACTGGACTTGGACTCACTGAATACATCCTGATAGTCACACAAATACTCAGGAACTTCTGAAGGAGTAGAAGAAGCAATAGACACCGGCGGAGAATCGCAATGAATTCCCTGACAACCCCAACTCGACACAGACATAGCCTTCCAATCCAAAACTGGATTATGGGTCTGTAACCATGGCAGACCTAAAACGACCAAATCATTCATTTTATGCAGAACAAGAAAACGAATCACCTCCCGATGTTCAGGAGTCATGCACATGGTCACTTGTGTCCAATACTGCGGTTTATTTTCCGCCAGTGGCGTAGCATCAATTCCTCTGAGAGGAATAGGAACTTTTAAAGGCTCCAGGACAAAACCACAGCGCTTGGCAAACGACAAGTCCATAAGACTCAGGGCAGCACCTGAATCCACAAACGCCATAACAGGGTAGGAAGACAATGAGCAAATTAAAGTCACAGACAAAATAAATTTAGGCTGCAAATTACCAATGGTGACAGGACTGACAACCTTGGTTAGGCGTTTAGAGCATGCTGATATAACATGTGTAGAATCACCACAGTAAAGACACAGCCCATTCTGACGTCTATGATTTTGTCGTTCGGTTCTAGTCAGGATTCTATCACATTGCATTGAGACAGGTGTCCGTTCAGACAACACCGCCAGAGGATTAGCGGATTTGCGCTCCCGCAAACGCCGATCAATCTGAATAGCCAGCGCCATAGAATCATTCAGACTTGTAGGAATTGTGAAACCCACCATCACATTCTTAATGGCTTCAGAAAGGCCATTTCTGAAATTTGCGGCCAGAGCACATTCATTCCATTGAGTAAGCACGGACCATTTCCGAAATTTTTGGCAATACACTTCAGCTTCATCCTGGCCCTGAGAGATAGCCAGTAGGGCTTTTTCTGCCTGAATTTCAGGATTAGGCTCCTCATAAAGCAATCCGAGCGCCAGAAAAAACGCATCAACATCCGCCAATGCCGGATCTCCTGGCGCCAACGAGAAAGCCCAATCCTGAGGGTCGCCACGCAAGAAGGAGATAACAATTTTAACTTGCTGAGCTGAATCTCCAGACGAACGAGGTTTCAAAGATAGAAACAATTTACAATTATTCCTAAAATTCCTAAATTTAAATCGATCTCCAGAGAACAGCTCAGGAATAGGTATCTTAGGCTCTGACATAGGACTGCTAACAACAAAATCCTGAATGCCCTGCACTCGTGCAGCAATCTGATCCACACTAGTAATCAAGGTCTGAACATTCATGTCTGCAGCAAAGCTTCAAGCCACTCAGAGAAAAAAGGGGAAGGAAGAAAGAAAAAAAAAAAAAACCTCAGAACTTCTTTTCTTTTAATCCCGCTTCTGCAATGCATTAACTATTCACTTGGCCTGGCATACTGTTATGATCCCAATGGCAGAGGATCTCAGAGATTACAGCAAAGTCTGCAAACATAAATACCAGCTCATAGGGAAGTGGTAACTAGGCTGACCATATACCTGATCCTAGCACAAACAACTAACAGTAGCCGGGGAACGTGCCTACGTTGATTCTAGACGTCTCGCGCCAGCCGGAGAACTAACTAACCCTGTCAGGGAAAATAAGACCTCTCTTGCCTCCAGAGAAAAGACCCCAAAGTTATAATACAAGCCCCCAACAAATAATAACGGTGAGGTAAGAAGAAAAGACAAACGTAAGAATGAACTAGATTTTAGCAAAGAGAGGCCCACTGACTAATAGCAGAAGATAGTAAGATGACTTATATGGTCAGCAAAAAACCCTGCAAAATATCCACGCTGAATATCCAAGAACCCCCGAACCGACTAACGGTGAGGGGGGAGAATATCAGCCCCCTAGAGCTTCCAGCGATATCAGGAATCACATTTTGTACAAGCTGGACAAAAATATGAACAATGCAAATAAACAAAAATAAGAAAGCAGGACTTAGCTTATCTTGCAAAGAACCAGGACCTGAAGACAGGAGCAAACAGAAATGAACTGATTACAACGATGCCAGGCACTGGACTGAGAATCCAGGAAGTTTAAATAGCAACACCCCAGGCCTAACGTACCAGGTGAGTACCAACCTGGGAAAAGACAATCCAAGTGCCAAACCACTAGTGACCACAAGAGGGAGCAAAGAAGTATAGTTCACAACATGCGCCACCGCTAATGGAACCAAATAATAAGAACAATACATTTATTGAAAACATTAATATAAATATCATAGATAATAACAACATATGGGATTCAAAGATGGAAAAAAACACTAAATGGGACCACAGGTAAAGGCAAATTGACATAACCAATTATACCAGCACCCTATCAAAGTAATTGCTAATGCTTCTAGCCATATTTATGTTGATCAAACAAAGTTCGCAAGTTTACTGGTAACTATTGCCCCAGCACACACCACTCCAACGCGCGTTTCGCTACCGCTTCGTCAAGGAGTGAAAAAATTATTTTCATAGCTATTTTTTGTTTCCGGTTTTACCTTTATTTTTCAAGGAGTGTTTTCTGGTTAAACATCATGGAGTCAGAGAAAGCTCACCTTACTAATTAATTAGAGTAATTTTGCACCGAAAATCTCTTTTGTAATATTTTTTATTGTATTTTGAAATCCTCATCTAGGCAACAGTTTTTTTTAATTGTTTTAACTGATTAAATGATATATTGCTCAACTATTTAGTGTCCACTTCTGTAGTGAATATAGCTATTTGTGTCCACTTTCTTAAAGAAGGTCTTTGTAATTATTGACCCATTTACTGCAGAGATTGTAATATCTGGAAAACGAATGGTGAGGAGATCCCAAAGGGGTGAAATGAGAGGCCCCAGTTATTGCTGTTTATATCGTGTATGAAAGATGTCGCGTTTTTATTTGAGTTATCCCATACGAAGAAAAGGTCATCTATAAATCTTTTACAGAGAATGTGTTTCTCCCATTTATTATCAGTGATGAAGATTTCTTTAAATATACCCTTAAAGAGATTTGCATATGTTGGTGCGACCTTTGAACCCATCGCAGTGCCTTTCTTTTAGTGATAGTGGGTACCCTCAAAAGTAAAATAACTGTTTTCAAGAATGAAGGATAATTCCATGTAGATAAAGTTTGTCTGTTCCAATGATAGTCTGTTATCTTTTAATAGATGCTCTGAAAAGCAATTTAAACTGATGTAATGTGATATATTTGAGTACAGAGCTGCCACATCTAATGTAAGGAAGATATAGTTGGGTTTCCTGTAGAAGTTGAATTAGATGGATGAAATCTCTCAGATGACTCCATACTTTGAAAACATGCCCCTGCATTGTTCTATCTATATACTCTGATAGATTACTAGTCAGAGAGCCGATTCCCGATATTATGGGTATTCCAGGCGGATTTTCCAGGTTTTTATGTATTTTTGGGAGATGGCAAAAAAATGGTTTGGTGGGCTTCTTTATTTGCAGGAATTTCTTCTCTTTTTGGTTTAAAAGATTTTGGTTAATTGCCTTGTTGATCAGTTCATTATATAGAGGGATTATTTTCTGTAGGGGATCTGAGGTAATTCTCTCGTAAAATTCACTATCAGAAAAAATTCTATGCTCTTTTTAAGGTAATCATTTCGATTCTGAATAACTATCCCCACTCCTTTGTCTGCCACTCATCACTATTTTATCATTTTTACATAGGGACTGGAGAGCTTTCTTTTCCTCAATTGACTTTTGTTATTATTTTTATCGGGTGCGTTTTTATTGGTACTCATTTTCTTGAGTATATCTAGGACCATGATGTCCTTTAATTTCTATTGGATAGTAGGTGGATTTGGTGTTGATATCTAGATGAATTTCGTCATTGGGATGTTGTAGTGGAGAAGCTGGTTTCTAATTATCTTTATTGATGAGAAAGTGCCTATTTAATGTATTTTTTCTAGTAAAAATGTGTAGGTCCATAAAAAGATCAATGTCTTTGGACATGCTGTGGGGCAAAAGGATAATCCTTTAGATGGTAATGATTCTTCCTCTTTTGTACGGGAATATGAGGATAGATTAAAAATATTGGTAGGTTTTAGTGCGTGAGACTGGGAGTGGAGGTGCTTTTCTCTTTTGCTATTTTTCTTTTGCCCCCATGCGTGTTCCTCTAAGTAATTTTTTTTCTTTTTCTTTTTTTTATTGAAAATAATTTTTCTGTTAGAGTCCCTTCCTGAGGGACAAAGCTCAGAGATAAAAGGAACCAGAGTCGATTTTCCAGACATAGTGTTTTTGACGGTCACCCTTTCGGATATTTGGGTGCTGGAGGTGGTGATGTCTGGAGGGGTGTCATGTAATGTACGGTCTAGAAGTCATGAGATCAGGGATGAAGTCAGAGAATCCAATTAATAGGGGTGATACCCTCCCAGGGTCGAGAATGGGTTTTATGTTAATTTTCATGATACTTGAACTCACAATTTTTCTGTATTGGGAGACTTTTACTCTTTCCTCGTTTATCCTGTTGATCTCTATTCTGATGTTTTCAAGATGCTTCTTTGCATCAAGTATTGAAATGAATGTGCTTTGTTTTAGATTAGAATGTGTAGTGGGCATGTCTGGTTTGTATGGGGGGATGCTACTAGCTTCGTTCTTTTTTTCGGAGGTTATTTTTTCACTAGTGACAGCTGGCATTTTTAATTCCATGGTTTCAATCTTCCCATTAATATTATTGTCAACAGTGATTGGGTTTGAAATACTGATAACCCTTTTATCATTATGAGATTCACCTGATGGTATTGCTGTTATTTGAGCAGGTCTCTGCTCAGGCTTTACTGGGAAATTATTTGTTTTTTTCTTTTCAGTAGTCAACTACGATAGTCATCTCTATCTCTTTGTAGTTTTTTGGTTCCTTTTATAATAAATTCATGTTCTACTTGTTATGTTATGACATTAGAATTATTTTTTGTATTTTGGGTGGGTCTCAAATCTAAGAAGATCTTTAGCTAACAGTAATATTTTTTCTGTTACTGCCTCGAATAATTGAGTCCTTTTTTTTGTACAGACACATTAGTATATTTTGCATACAATTATTCAAATTATTGTCCCATTCAAGTGAAAAGGTCTTATTATTAGGGAATGGTGAGTTGTGCACCAACCTGACACCTCTGGGGCATAAATGTTCTTCCATATAGACTCTAGGAAAATGGGCATCCAAGCCAAAGTGGAGCTCCTCCTTTAGTGCGTCTTTAAAGTTGTAGAAGGTTTTTCTTAAAATTTTGGTGTCTTCCTTGTCCTTGCTGAAAAGATGTATACGTTCATCTGTGTTCAGGGTGGGGATTCCTTTTTAGCAGATAGTTTGTGAGATGAGACATTCTCGTGATGACAGTCTGTTGTGGAAGTATTACATATTGGAGAGATAATGTAGATTCCCTCTGCAGCTGGTTTCTCCTAGACAAACATCGTACCGGGATACTTTTCCAAGGTTCTGTTGGTGTAGTAGGAAAAAATCGTATACAAAGCCTAAATAGATAGTCGAGCATGTCACCTATACTGCTGATACCCAGATGGTGATTGTCCCTCAATGATAACACCATCCAATATGGACAACAAGATCTCCTCTTCTCAATAGTAGAGCCGATATTGAAGGAATTGTGCACTCCAGACTAGAACAATATAATAGTGCTTAAAGCGATAAGTAAACAAAATATTTATCACTGTCTCTTCATCTAATGAAAATATATTTTCTTCATAACAAGGCTGATACTAGGCTATTACCTCTCCCCCGACCTTGTGTGTCTGAGAACCGGCTTCATCTTTTCTTGTGAAATCATTGACCTCGAGGAATTTAACTCCCAAGCAATCGAGAACATCTACAAGTGTGACTGACAGCCATGCTGGTCTGGTGAAGTCCTCTGTAGTGTAGATCACTGTGATCCTGAACACTGACATAACAGCACATTCTGAGACACTGCGGTCCTGAAAACCGACACAGCGGCACTCTTGTGACCATGATATGCTGCATGACTACTATAATCCCAATCCTCGCTTCTGGCCGTCTGTTCATCCTGAGCTAAACGGAGCATATTTAGATTTTTAGAGACAAGAACAGGACATGAAATTAGAATTGAATACATTTTAATATACTATATAATCTAATAAAATCTAATCTTCATTTTATCTACGATCTATATTATACAATTTTATACACCAGAAATCTATTAAAGTATGAATCACTATTTTGCAATGATCCAAAATGAATCCTCACCCGCACTAATCACCCAACATCAGACAGAATAGCTGACAACATAAAGTGCAGTATATTCAATGTGAAATAAGGGTTCTAGACCAAAGTAAAATTCTCATGTATTTATTAAATTGGTTTTATTTCATTATCAGACAGAAACTAATCAGTTCTTGGACCTTTATAACAATTGTATGTGCAGCGCCCCAGAGTCCTGGTCGTTGCAGTACTGTGGCTCCGCCGCTAAGGGGGGCTAAGGTACGTCTGATGGCACTGAAGGAGTTCATCTGATCAGGTATCACAGACACCAATACATTTCACAGTCGGGCCTCCAGGGGGAGCTAAGGGTGCTATTTATTAGGCCACTCCTCACCGTGTGGGTAAACTGGGGGTCAGGCAGGAAGTTAGTTCAGAAAGCTGACTGGGTTGGAACCAGGCAACACCTTGTGGCAGAGGGTGTTGTGGGGGAAGATTCGGTAGGGCCCCTGTCGGGGGTGGGATCCTGACAGAAGCCTGGCAACTTGAGAGAACGTCACGGGACCGCGCCTGCTCAGGATAGCGGCGGTGCCCAAGGAAGGATTAGAAGCGAGATAGATTGTGCTGAGTGAGAAACGAGATCAAAGCAACAAGGAGAATACCAGTAGGAGTCGTGCTGTGAGACCGAGGCAACATCCTACTGAGGCGCACAACCGGCGGCCGGAACGCCGAGGAAGTATTCATAAATCTAGCTTCAAGCAATACTTCAAACCAACGGCAGGACAGTCAGTCATAGGCGGGCTGTCTCACCTAAATCACCTACGAAGACATAGGGGGCAACTTGTGGAGAGGGGCGACTCTAGGGTCCCGGAAGAGCTCCGAGCCTACCCGTCATACGGGTGCCGTCCTAACCGTAACATCAGGGAGGGACGGAAGATTAGCAGAACATCATCTAATCGAGTTGTGAGGGAACTTAAGAAACAGACACAACAGTTGTGGGGACTTTCCGTAAGCACAGCAGGGAAGGACCACAACACATAGCGCTAGCAGGAAGGCACAGATTTCCACCTGCAAAGAGAACTCTGGAGGTGCCATCGGACCGGCCGGACTTGCGCAGCCTGGTTAACCGTATTCCGGGTTGTGGACCCAGAGATCTTCAGTAAAGAGGTAAAGAGACTGCAACCTGGTGTCCTCGTTATTTACTGCACCGCACCACCACCACTATCTACATCTACAACTTGGCGTCACGAACAGGATCTACTTAAGCCTGAGGAATCGGGTCATGTGTGCCTTGGAACTGTGATTTATTGTGCTTGGAATGTACTTAATTGCAAAGACTGTGCTGTGCCACTTGCCGCCAAAATCCGCCGCCATTGCAGCGCTGAGGAGAAGCACGGGAGAAGAAGAGGGGCGTGGAGTGAGCGTAGACGAGCTGGAGAGCGCGAAGGGCAATGGCCGCCCAGTCTAAATATTTCTGTGTCCTGAGGACGTGTCCGTCAACAGCCGAGGTCCGCCTCCTGATCCTGTTTGGAGGGTGGAGACCATGGAGACGGGGCCGCCCACGAAAGAGACCGCGGGAAGAAGACGCTGAGGAGGAAATAAAGATGGCGACGCCGGGAGCACAGCGTGGGGATGACCTGACTTGGCATGGAGCCGCATCACCGGACACAGCCTCGGAGACGCCATCGTTGCGGGGACTGGCCCTCACGGAACCACCGATGGGTCGACCTAACTGGCAGATGTCCGAGGAGTGTGTGGCCGCAGCCGAGGCCCGACAGATAGCACGCCGCCTGGAGGCTGATGCCCGAGTGCTTGCTTGGCTGGGCCAGCCCACGGAGGTCTGCCTGTCCCCGGTGTCCCC
Source organism: Ranitomeya variabilis (assembly GCF_051348905.1). Taxonomy (NCBI): domain Eukaryota; kingdom Metazoa; phylum Chordata; class Amphibia; order Anura; family Dendrobatidae; genus Ranitomeya; species Ranitomeya variabilis. The sequence goes on along the minus strand of NC_135233.1, from coordinate 251,789,702 downwards.
TGCTCCTCCCAACCCGGCCGCGGCTGAAGGTACGCTGCAGACACAGGGCATGAGGATCTTGCCAGAGGCCGAACACCTGCGGCGCTTGATGACGGCGTGGCGGAGCCGGCCCCAGCCTGCAGCCCAGATTGACCTGACCAGCGTGGAAGAAACCCCGCCGTCACACTGGGGTGTAGTGGTGTCCTTTAACTCCCGATACGGAAGGGGAGTTATACAGGAGATTGGGGAACCACTACAGGTCCGTGTAGACCGGGAGGAAGTAGAGCCCTGCGGGGGAAGGTTCGCTCGCGACCTGGAGCCAGGTGACGCTGTGACCTACACCAGGTGGAGGAGGGAAACAGGTGAAGCTGGCTGGATAGCTCGGGGCGTCCAGCGGTGCGTCGCACTCCAGGCCGCTGCTGGAACATCAGAAGACGAACCTCCTGCTGAAAAGGCAACGGAACCTGTCCCTGCAGAGCAGCGGGGAACCCGGACCCACCATGTACCTTGGGGGCGTGCCGGTCCATCCGTGAGAAGAGCATCACGGCGAGGGATCCTGTCATTGCTGGGGCAGGAACCGCCCCTTGGATCGGCAGCGCGACCCGTTGGTCTGGTGAGGCCCGGAAGGAAACCACCTTCTGCACCACAAAAGTAAGATCTTAAAACTCTGCATGACCTGTAAATAGTTCTTCAAACTGTTTGTTTTCTGCTACTTTGCTGCTAAAACCCGTCCAGGGTTAACTCTTAAAGGGATCCCTTTGTTGACCCGGGATCCCTATTGTTTTTGTTTGTTTTCTACATTTGCACAAGTTGTCAAAGAACTGCTGAATCATGAACAATGCATGATACAAACTCCTTGTACATAGTTGCACCTTCTTAAAGGTGCTCCCTACTAGTTTTACTTAAAGAAGGACTCTTTGCGAAGATATGGTTATTGGAACTTGTACCGGAGTCCTTACGGTGTACGGCCTGGTAGCTGAAGAAGCTGCGCTACCTCATAAAGACTTGGTCCCCTCTTAAAGGAGATGTCTACCTGTGCACTTAGGAGTAGAACTGTCTTAAACCAGTAAAGTGATAATGATGTCTTGAAAGAAAGTAATAATGCTGATATGAAAACGTTAAATGTAACCAACTAGTTAATTGTGAAAGGTGTTTGATAATGTTGATGGAAGAATGAGGACAGAAAGTGAACCCGGATGGGGTTAGTTGGTTAGTCCTCCTAGGAGCCATATAGAGATGGCTTGTTGATCCTAAACGGAAGGAAAAAGGATATGTTCTATACTGTGTATAGTAGTGGAAGGACAGAAGGCTCGGGCTGAAAGGAGCGGTCCTGTAATAGAAAGGAGAGGCAGTAGGTCTGGAGCCGTTAGGACAGGCGGTCCTGCAGACATAAAGTAGGAGAATGTAGCACAGTTGCTTAAGCCTTATAATGTGTTATAAGAAGGTCTTTAGTGGATTCAGAGTGTACGTCCTTAAAGGCAATGATGAATTATTGTTCAAAAATTTGCACTAAGTAGGATACCCGGTTGGGTGAGAAAAGTTATTTATACTAAGTTATTCAAAGTATTTAACCATGTTTGTAACGTTTAAGTGTCCTCACCTCCCATAAAGGGAAGCTCTGTTCAAATATGCTTATTGTTATTGCACTCACAAAATTGTATGTCTTTTTGCTAACCTGTATTGTTGTTTTCTTCCCAGTCCCGGAGTACTGGATTTAACCGGGGGGGAGTGCAGCGCCCCAGAGTCCTGGTCGTTGCAGTACTGTGGCTCCGCCACTAAGGGGGGCTATGGTACGTCTGATGGCACTGAAGGAGTTCATCTGATCAGGTATCACAGACACCAATACATTTCACAGTCGGGCCTCCAGGGGGAGCTAAGGGTGCTATTTATTAGGCCACTCCTCACCGTGTGGGTAAACTGGGGGTCAGGCAGGAAGTTAGTTCAGAAAGTTGACTGGGTTGGAACCAGGCAACACCTTGTGGCAGAGGGTGTTGTGGGGGTAGATTCGGTAGGGCCCCTGTTGGGGGTGGGATCCTGACAGAAGCCTGGCAACTTGAGAGAACGTCACGGGACTGCGCCTGCTCAGGATAGCGGCGGTGCCCAAGGAAGGATTAGAAGCGAGATAGATTGTGCTGAGTGAGAAACGAGATCAAAGCAACAAGGAGAATACCAGTAGGAGTCGTGCTGTGAGACCGAGGCAACATCCTACTGAGGCGCACAACCGGCGGCCGGAACGCCGAGGAAGTATTCATAAATCTAGCTTCAAGCAATACTTCAAACCAACGGCAGGTGTTGTGAATTAGACTTTTTTGGCTCCCTCTTGTGGTCACTAGTGATATGACTCTGGGATTGTCTTTCCCTAGTTTGGCACCCACCTGGGTCGTTAGTCCAGGGGTGTTGCTATATAAACTTTCTGAATTCTCAGTCTGGTGCCTGGCATCGTTGTAATCAGTTCCTTTCTGTTTGCTCCTGTCTGCTGGTCCTGGATCTTGCAAAATTAAGCTAAGTCCCGCTTCCTTGTTTTTTGGTTATTTGCATTGCTCTTATTTATTTGTCCAGCTTGTACTAAATGTGATTCCTGATTTTGCTGGAAGCTCTAGGGGGCTGGTATCCTCCCCCCGGGCCGTTAGACGGTTCGGGGGTTCTTGTATATCCAGCGTGGAAATTTTGATAGGGTTTTTGCTGACCATATAAGTCATCTTACTATATTCTGCTATTAGTCAGTGGGCCTCTCTTTGCTAAATATCTAGTTCATTCTTACGTTTGTCTTTTCTTCTTACCTCACCGTTATTATTTGTTGGGGGCTTGTATCCAACTTTTGGGGTCTTTTCTCTGGAGGCAAGAAAGGTCTATCTTTTCCCTTCTAGGGTTAGTTAGTTCTCCGGCTGGCGCGAGACGTCTAGAACCAACGTAGGCACGTTCCCCGGCTGCTGCTATTTGTGATGCTAGGATTAGTTATACAGTCAGCCCAGTTACCACTGTCCTATGAGCTGGTTTTTTGTGTTTGCAGACTTGGTAATTACTTCTGAGACCCTCTGCCATTGGGGTCATAACAGTATGCCAGGCCCAAGTTGAATGTTTAATGCATTGCAGAAGTGGGATAATAAGAAAGGAAATTCTGAGTTTTTTTTTTTTTTTTCTTTCTTCCTCCCCTTTACCTCTGAGTGGCTTGTGCTTGCTGCAGACATGAATGTCTAGACCTTGATTACAAGTGTAGATCAGCTTGCTGCTCGTGTGCAGGGCATACAAGATTTTGTTACTAGTAGTCCTATGTCTGAACCTAAAATACCTATTCCTGAACTGTTCTCTGGAGACCGATTTAAGTTTAGGAATTTCAGGAATAATTGTAAATTGTTTCTGTCTCTGAGACCCCGTTCATCTGGAGACTCAGCTCAGCAAGTTAAAATTGTTATCTCTTTTTTGCGGGGCGACCCTCAGGATTGGGCTTTCTCGCTGGCGCCAGGAGATCCGGCATTGGCAAATATTGATGCGTTTTTTCTGGCGCTCGGATTGCTTTACGAGGAACCCAATCTTGAAATTCAGGCAGAAAAAGCCTTGCTGGCTATTTCTCAGGGCCAGGATGAAGCTGAAGTGTATTGCCAAAAATTTCGGAAATGGTCCGTGCTTACTCAGTGGAATGAGTGTGCTCTGGCTGCAAATTTCAGAAATGGCCTTTCAGAAGCCATTAAGAATGTGATGGTGGGTTTCTCCATTCCTACAAGTCTGAATGATTCCATGGCGCTGGCTATTCAAATTGACCGGCGTTTGCGGGAGCGCAAAGCCGCTAATCCTCTGGTGGTGTTGTCTGAACAAACACCTGATTTAATGCAATGTGGTAGAATTCAGACTAGAAATGAACAGAAAAATCATAGACGTCAGAATGGGTTGTGTTTTTACTGTGGTGATTCTACACATGTTATATCAGCATGCTCTAAACGCCTAACAAGGGTTGTTAGTCCTGTCGCCATTGGTAATTTGCAACCTAAATTTATTTTGTCTGTGACTTTAATTTGTTCATTGTCCTCCTACCCTGTTATGGCGTTTGTGGATTCAGGTGCTGCCCTGAGTCTTATGGATCTGTCATTTGCCAAGCGCTGTGGTTTTGTTCTTGAACCGTTGGTAAATCCTATTCCTCTTAGAGGTATTGATGCTACGCCATTGGCGGAAAATAAACCGCAGTTTTGGACGCAGGTAACCATGTGCATGACTCCTGAACATCGGAAGGTGATTCGTTTTCTTGTGCTGCATAAAATGCATGATTTGGTCGTTTTGGGTCTGCCATGGTTACAGACCCATAATCCAGTCTTGGATTGGAAGGCAATGTCTGTGTCAAGTTGGGGCTGTCAGGGAATTCATGGTGATTCCCCCCCGGTGTCTATTGCTTCCTCTACTCCTTCGGAAGTTCCTGAGTATTTGTCTGATTATCAGGATGTATTCAGCGAGTCCAGGTCCAGTGCTCTTCCTCCTCATAGGGACTGTGACTGCGCTATAGATTTGATTCCAGGTAGTACATTTCCTAAGGGAAGATTATTTAATCTGTCTGTACCTGAGCATACCGCAATGCGTTCGTATATCAAGGAATCTCTGGAGAAGGGGCATATCCGTCCATCCTCTTCCCCTCTTGGTGCGGGATTCTTTTTTGTGGCCAAGAAGGACGGATCTTTGAGACCTTGTATTGACTATCGGCTTCTGAATAAAATCACTGTTAAATTTTAGTATCCTTTGCCTCTGTTGTCGGACTTGATTGCCCGGATTAAAGGTGCCAAGTGGTTCACCAAGATAGATCTTCGTGGTGCGTACAACTTGTGCGCATTAAGCAAGGAGATGAATGGAAAACTGCATTTAATACGCCCGAAGGTCATTTTGAGTACTTGGTGATGCCTTTTGGGCTCTCTAATGCTCCTTCAGTGTTTCAGTCCTTTATGCATGATATTTTCCGGAAGTATCTGGATAAATTTATGATTGTTTATCTGGATGATATTCTGTTTTTTTCTGATGATTGGGACTCGCATGTAGAGCAGGTCAGGATGGTGTTTCAGGTTTTGCGTGAGAATGCTTTGTTTGTTAAGGGCTCAAAGTGTCTCTTTGGAGTACAGAAGGTTCCCTTTTTGGGTTTTATTTTTTCCCCTTCTGCGGTGGAGATGGACCCAGTCAAGGTCCGAGCTATTCATGATTGGACTCAACCCACGTCAGTTAAGAGTCTTCAGAAGTTCTTGGGTTTTGCTAACTTCTACCGTCATTTTATCGCTAATTTTTCTAGCGTTGTTAAACCTTTGACGGATATGACCAAGAAAGGTTCTGATGTTGCTAACTGGGCTCCTGCAGCCGTGGAAGCTTTCCAAGAGTTGAAGCGCCGGTTTACTTCGGCGCCTGTTTTGTGCCAGCCTGATGTCTCACTTCCCTTTCAGGTTGAAGTGGATGCTTCTGAGATTGGGGCAGGGGCCGTTTTGTCGCAGAGAGGCCCTGGTTGCTCTGTAATGAGACCATGTGCTTTTTTTCTCTAGGAAGTTTTCGCCCGCTGAGCGGAATTATGATGTTGGCAATCGGGAGTTGTTGGCCATGAAGTGGGCATTTGAGGAGTGGCGTCATTGGCTCGAGGGTGCTAAGCATCGTGTGGTGGTCTTGACTGATCACAAAAATCTGATGTATCTCGAGTCTGCTAAATGCCTGAATCCTAGACAGGCCCGTTGGTCATTGTTTTTCTCCCGTTTTGACATTATGGTCTCGTATTTACCAGGTTCAAAGAATGTGAAGGCTGATGCTCTTTCAAGGAGCTTTGTGCCTGACTCTCCTGGAGTCGCAGAACCTGTTGGTATTCTTAAAGAGGGAGTAATCTTGTCAGCCATTTCTCCGGATTTGCGACGTGTGTTGCAGAGATTTCAGGCTGGTAGACCTGACTCTTGTCCACCTGACAGACTGTTTGTTCCTGATAAGTGGACCAGCAGAGTCATTTCCGAGGTTCATTCCTCGGTGTTGGCAGGGCATCCGGGAATTTTTGGCACCAGAGATTTGGTGGCTAGGTCCTTTTGGTGGCTTTCTTTGTCACGGGATGTGCGGTCATTTGTGCAGTCCTGTGGGACTTGTGCTTGAGCTAAGCCTTGCTGTTCTCGTGCCAGCGGGTTGCTCTTGCCCTTGCCTGTCCCGAAGAGGCCTTGGACACACATTTCCATGGATTTCATTTCAGATCTTCCGGTGTCTCAGGGCATGTCTATCATCTGGGTGGTATGTGATCGCTTTTCCAAGATGGTCCATTTGGTATCTTTGCCTAAGCTGCCTTCCTCTTCCGATCTGGTTCCTTTGTTCTTTCAGAATGTGGTTCGTTTACACGGCATTCCTGAGAATATCGTGTCTGACAGAGGATCCCAGTTTGTTTCCAGGTTCTGGCGATCCTTCTGTGCTAGGATGGGCATTGATTTGTCGTTTTCGTCTGCCTTTCATCCTCAGACTAATGGACAAACAGAGCGAACTAATCAGACTCTGGAGGCTTATTTGAGGTGTTTTGTTTCTGCAGATCAGGATGATTGGGTGACCTTCTTGCCGTTGGCTAAGTTTGCCCTTAATAATCGGGCTAGTTCCGCTACTTTGGTTTCGCCATTTTTCTGCAACTCTGGTTTCCATCCTCGTTTTTCCTCGGGACATGTGGAGCCTTCTGACTGTCCTGGGGTAGATTCTGTGGTGGATAGGTTGCAGCAGATTTGGAATCATGTGGTGGACAACTTAAAGTTGTCACAGGAGAAGGCTCAGCGTTTTGCCAACCGCTGCCGCGGTGTGGGTCCCCGACTTCGTGTTGGGGATTTGGTATGGCTGTCTTCTCGATTTGTTCCTATGAAGGTCTCCTCTCCTAAATTTAAGCCTCGCTTCATCGGTCCTTACAAGATATTGGAAATCCTTAATCCCGTGTCCTTTCGCTTGGATCTTCCTGTGTCGTTTGCCATTCACAACGTGTTCCATAGGTCTTTGTTGCGGCGGTACGTTGTACCTGTGGTTCCTTCTGTTGAGCCTCCTGCTCCGGTGTTGGTTGAGGGCGAGTTGGAGTACGTGGTGGAGAAGATCTTGGATTCTCGTCTCTCCAGGCGGAGGCTTCAGTATCTGGTCAAGTGGAAGGGCTATGGTCAGGAGGATAATTCCTGGGTGGTTGCCTCTGATGTGCATGCGGCCGATTTAGTTCGTGCCTTTCACGCTGCTCATCCTGATCGCCCTGGTGGTCTTGGTGAGGGTTCGGTGACCCCTCCTTAAAGGGGGGGTACTGTTGTGAAGTAGACTTTTTTGGCTCCCTCTTGTGGTCACTAGTGTTATGACTCTGGGATTGTCTTTCCCTAGTTTGGCACCCACCTGGGTCGTTAGTCCAGGGGTGTTGCTATATAAACTTTCTGATTTCTCAGTCTGGTGCCTGGCATCGTTGTAATCAGTTCCTTTCTGTTTGCTCCTGTCTGCTGGTCCTGGATCTTGCAAAATTAAGCTAAGTCCTGCTTCCTTGTTTTTTGGTTATTTGCATTGCTCTTATTTATTTGTCCAGCTTGTACTAAATGTGATTCCTGATTTTGCTGGAAGCTCTAGGGGGCTGGTATCCTCCCCCCGGGCCGTTAGACGGTTCGGGGGTTCTTGTATATCCAGCGTGGAAATTTTGATAGGGTTTTTGCTGACCGTATAAGTCATCTTACTATATTCTGCTATTAGTCAGTGGGCCTCTCTTTGCTAAATATCTAGTTCATTCTTACGTTTGTCTTTTCTTCTTACCTCACCGTTATTATTTGTTGGGGGCTTGTATCCAACTTTTGGGGTCTTTTCTCTGGAGGCAAGAAAGGTCTATCTTTTCCCTTCTAGGGTTAGTTAGTTCTCCGGCTGGCGCAAGACGTCTAGAACCAACGTAGGCACGTTCCCCGGCTGCTGCTACTTGTGGTGCTAGGATTAGTTATACGGTCAGCCCAGTTACCACTGTCCTATGAGCTGGTTTTTTGTGTTTGCAGACTTGGTAATTACTTCTGAGACCCTCTGCCATTGGGGTCATAACAGGCAGGACAGTCAGTCATAGGCGGGCTGTCTCACCTAAATCACCTACGAAGACATAGGGGGCAACTTGTGGAGAGGGGCGACTCTAGGGTCCCGGAAGAGCTCCGAGCCTACCCGTCATACGGGTGCCGTCCTAACCGTAACATCAGGGAGGGACGGAAGATTAGCAGAACATCATCTAATCGAGTTGTGAGGGAACTTAAGAAACAGGCACAACAGTTGTGGGGACTTTCCGTAAGCACAGCAGGGAAGGACCACAACACATAGCGCTAGCAGGAAGGCACAGATTTCCACCTGCAAAGAGAACTCTGGAGGTGCCATCAGACCGGCCGGACTTGCGCAGCCTGGTTAACCGTATTCCGGATTGTGGACCCAGAGATCTTCAGTAAAGAGGTAAAGAGACTGCAACCTGGTGTCCTCGTTATTTACTGCACCGCACCACCACCACTATCTACATCTATCACTGTACGCCCCTCAGCAGGGTCACGGGACCGGGTCTAGCCACCGTGACAACCCCAGAGCAGAGACTCAGAGACCCGGTACCGGGTACCCCTCGGCCCTGCGGCAGTGGGGGCGCTACATATGCATCAGATTTGAATGTGAATATTTGTTGTATTCATTATGCACATGTGATACCATAAGATTAGATTCGATCACATTGAACTTTGACATGACCTGAACTGTCAGGTGGCATCTTTTTGGTGCCCAGAAGTTCTTGTAACTTGAAAATGCATAGAATAAAGCTACAATTTATTATTAAACTGGACTGACATCTCTTCAATCATCCAGCAGTGCAGAGGATCTCCACTAAACTTTTCTTCTGGATATAGAGTCTTCTAGGTTACGTTGTAACCCCATGGATCTGCAGCAGCTGTTAAATACTACAAGCACAAAAGAAGTCTAATCAGGTTAGCACAATCTAACGCTTATAACTCCTACTCTATGTGGATAATACCCTATTTTGCTCCATCTTCTCTTCCCAGCATTTTTTAATAATGGACGTTCTCAGACAGCACATGTGCCGTTGTCATAGATCTGACATCTTGATTAAACTGCTTCATGATGTCCGGCTATGACGTATTCTTCTTTTCTTGGCTAAAAGTGATTGACTTCTGATATATATACTGTGGTAGATCGGCTCTCTTAGCTGTACACGAAGGTAGACAAGTGTGCTTCACAAAAAATTTGAATATCATCAATATCATCTCCGAGATCTTGATGCCGAGATCTCTCCATCTGTGCATGCGCCGCCCCCAGCAGCCATTTTCCCGGAGTCCACCACACAGGAAACCACGGAACTGCAGGGGCTCTGGCCTTTGACAAATTGTCAGCAGAGCCCCCGCAGCAGCGGACACCACCCGCAGCACCAGACACCAGCCGACACACGCAAAAGCATGCTGCACATCCGAATACTCCCTCATCCCAGTCTGCGGCCTGCAGCAACGCTCCACTCTTGCCTCTTCCAGCAGCAACCCTGGGACCCCGCTTCACTGCAGCCACCACCCCAGTAAGCAACAAGACGCATGGATTATAAGAAACACCACCATTTTCTTAAAAACTTTTTTTTCCTATTTTTCTCCTCAAAATTTGGGGTGCGTCTTATAATCCGGAGCATCTTATAATCTGAAAAATACGGTATATGCAGATGGCAAGGAATTGACTAAATGACAGGAAACAAAGATCTAAAGGGTAACGTTTATATTTGAGGAGAGAGACATACCGGATATGGCATGCCAAGGTAAGGAGGTTTATTCACAATGCAACGCTCCTCTGGGAAATTTAATATGCAAATTGCCTTTGCATAGAGGAAGAGGACTTGAACTAGCTCCACCTGTTGAAAGCAGCGATCCTACAAGTCACTGTTGATCCTTTAAAGGGAACCTGTCAGCAGGATTGTGCACAGTAACCTACACACAGTGTCAGGTCGGCGCCATTATACTGATTAAAATGATACCTGGTGATGAAATCCATCTTCTGGTTGTTGTTTAATCTTTATTTTCACTTTTGAGTTAATGATATGCCCGTGCTCCATCGCGGCCTGTGGGGGTGTTCAAGTGGTGCTCCGATTAGCTATTAAGCAGTATGGCTTCTGACAGGTCACTGATTCCTCACTGACCTGCCCCCTAGTTTACATAATGAATATTATATATAGCTTGGGGAAAAAAAAAACCTTCTGCAGGCAGGTGCCAGCTGTTGCTCCTGCGCTACAGCATGATCGCATATGTAATTAATTCTATACACATTTGTTTGATGTAATCCTGAAGTTCTCATTAAAAAAAAAAATCCGTTTGAAAATGGTGCCGATAGTGGTGCCATCTTGGAGGAGGATTTTTTTTCTCTAGCAAGATGGTGCCGCCGGCTCCTGCGCAGTAGCAGCTATCGGATCACCACTATCGGCACCATTTTCAAATGGATTTCTTTTTTTTAGGAACTTCAAGATTACATCAAACTAATGTGTATATAATTCATTACATATGCGATCATGCTGCAGCGCAGGAGCCATGGCTAGCACTTCCCTGCAGAAGGTTTTTTTTTCCCCCAAGCTATATAAAATATTCATTAAGTAAACTAGGGGGCAGGTCAGTGAGGGATCAGTGACCCGTCAGAAGCCATGCACATGAATACCTAATCAGAGCACCACATAAAGACTCCCCACAGCCCCGCCCCTAAGCACGAGTATATCAGTAACTCAAAACTGAAAAAAAAAGATTCAACAACAACCACATGACGGATTTCATCAACCAAGGCATCATTTTAATCAGTATAACGGCCGACCTGATATTGTGTGTAGGTTACTGTGCACAAACCTGCTGAAAGGTTCCCTTTAACGAGTCTTGCAGTATGACTAAAGGTACCGTCACACTAGGCGATATCGCCAGCAATCCGTGACGTTGCAGCGACCTGGATGGCGATATCGCTGTATTTGACACGCAGCAGCGATCTGGATCCCGCTGTGAAATTGCTGGTCGCTGCTAGAAGGTCTGCACATTATTTGGTCGCTAGGTCGCCGTGTATCGCCGTGTTTGACAGCAAAAGCGACGATACCAGCGATATTTTACACTGGTAACCAGGGTAAACATCGGGTTACTAAGCGCAGGGCCGCGCTTAGTAACCCGATGTTTACCCTGGTTACCAGCGTAAAAGTTAAAAAAACAAACAGTACATACTCACCTGCGCGTCCCCCAGCCTCTGCTTCCTGACACTAAAGCGCCGGCCCTAAACTGAAAGTGAAAGCAACAGCGGTGACGTCACCGCTCTGCTGTTAGGGCCGGAGCTCAGTCAGCGTCAGGATGCAGAGGCTGGGGGACGCGCAGGTGAGCATGTACTGTTTGTTTTTTTAACTTTTACGCTGGTAACCAGGGTAAACATCGGGTTACTAAGCGCGGCCCTGCGCTTAGCAACCCGATGTTTACCCTGGTTACCCGGGGACCTCGGCATCGCTGGTCGCTGGAGAGCGGTCTGTGTGACAGCTCTCCAGCGACCACACAGCGACGCTGCAGCGATCGGCATTGCTGTCGCTATCGCTGCAGCGTCGCTTAGTGTGACGGTACCCTTAGAATAAAAAACAATTCAGAATCTCAATTTGCAGACGTGATGTTTCAAGCTATTGACCCTCGTAAGTGCAAAGTACTATGTCTGCAAATTTAAGATTTAATAAAGATAAATGTAGAGTAATACACCTGGGACAGAGTAATCCTATTGCTGCATATACATTAATTGGGACCATACTTGGGACTACAGAACAGAAGAAGGACTTGGGTATTCTGGTTACAAGTAAGCTGAGCAGCAGCATTTAATGTCAAGCAGCAGCCGCAAAAGAAAACAAGAATTTAGGGTGTATAAAAAGATAAAATCCTGCGATCCCAATGAGTCGCACGCCAGGGCCGTGGGGCACTCGGTACTGGGTCCGGTCCTTAAAGGGATGCGTCATGGCGGCAGCGACCCGGTCCATGGCCCTGGGCGCCTATGTTAAAGGGAAGGTCTTTAAAGGGGTTTTTGAAATTAGGAAAGTTTGTGACGCCACCTGTAGTATTCGGTCAGTGGGGACCGTCGCTGCTTAAAGGGGTCCTCTGGGGTGATGTTATGGCAGCCGGATGGTATAACTTCCCACAGGTGAAGTAGGTCCCCAGGGCTCCCGATGAATAGATGGAGGAAGGTGAGTGGTCCAGTAAAGAATGAAGTACACAGTTGTGCAGTCTTTTTTACCTGGTTTACTGATGGTAGCAGGCAGCCACAGTCGAGGGCACCAGATCACAGGTACAGGCAGGGTCCGGCCGGCTTGGAAGCGAGTTCAGAGTCCAGCTTTATCAGGTGGAGTTAAAAGCATTCCTTCTAGCGGTGTTGTTATAGTCCCTTACTGCCTATGGCTTTGTAGCAAGGTCCTCTCAGTTATCTCTGTCCTTTGTTAAACTGGGACACAAACCCGTATGACAGGTGACTCGAGCCTTTTTACAGGGTCTCTATCATGACCCAGGCACTATGTGTCACTGTGACTCCTGGGTGTTAGGGCGAACAGGTGATATATAATCCAGCTGTCCTGCCGGTTTCTGCTATATGTCTTAGAGTAAAAGCCTCAGTCTTACGGCTACCGGTGTCTGCGCTCAATCTGGGAGGTAGCCCAGTCGCAGCTATTCTCCCTTGTTGTCACTCTCCTGTGCTTCGCTCTCCGGCCTTTCAGCTAAAGGCTGTTCTTCCTTCTGTATCTCGCTATCTAGGAGCTACAGGACCTCAGGCTGTACGGACCCTCACCCGTCCTTCTGTCTCAGACTGCTCCAGTCTGCTGTCCGGCACCAACTGTCTAAATCTTCCCAACTGCCTAGCAACTAACTCCTCCTCCCGACCAAATAGAGAGCAGCTCCCTTGATTTTGGCTGTAGAGCTCCCCCCTTCTGGCCTGAAGTCAGAATGGTGTTGTATGTGCTAATTACCTGTTAAAAGGAATCCTCAATCGCTTCCAAGCGTCACATCACTCTCTCCCCATGAGGAAAGCAATGCCACAGTGACAACCAGGACCCTGGGGCGTCACTCCCCCCCCGTTAAATCCAGCACTCCCGGACTGGGAAAGCAAAAAGACAATAAATGGTTTCAGACATATGCAAAAATTCTAAAATATGCATTACAATAAGTTATGTAAACTTTTCTTCCCTTTATGGGGGGCTGTTTTCTTAAACGTTGCAGGAACATATATACAAGTTCATAAAATAGTTCCCTTTATGGGAGGTTTCTTTCTTGAACGATACATAACACAAGTTCAAATATTTTTTTCAAATGCACAACATTACATTTATAACACTGTTACTTCTTGTTTTAGGGCAGGTCCTCAGGCCTCCATCCTCCTGGACTGGAGGTCAGCTGGATCTTCTCCTTTGAGGGCACTTGCATGGACTGCACATGCAGCGCCCCAGAGTCCTGGTCATTGCAGTACTGTGGCTCCGCCACTATGGGGAGCCATGGTGCGTCCGATGGCACTGAAGGAGTTCATCTGATCAGGTATCACAGACACCAATAGATTTCACAGCTGGGCCTCCGGGGGGAGCTAAGGGTTCTATTCATTAGGCCACTCCCCACCATAGTCAGGCAGGAAGTTAGAAGAGAAAGCTGACTGGATTGGACGAAGCAACACCTAGTGGCAGAGGGTGTTGTGGAGGAAGAGACAGTGGGGTCTCTGTCAGGGGTGGGATCCTGACAGAGGCTTGGCATTGAAAAGAACGTAACGGGTCCGCGCCAGCTCCGGGAAGCGGCGGGACCCAAGAAAGGACTAGAAGCGAGATAGATTGTGCTGAGTGAGAAACGAGATCAAGCAATAGGAGAATACCAGTAGGGGTCGTGCTGTAAGACCGGAGCAACATCCTACTGAGGCGCACTACCGGCGGCCGGAACGCCGAGGGAGTATTTCATTAGACAGCTTCAAGCAATACTCTAAACAGCGGCAGGACAGTCAGTCTCAGGCGGGCTGTCTCACCTAAATCACCTATGAAGTCTTGGGAGGCAATTGCGGGAGAGGGGCGTCTCTAGGGTCCCGGAAGAACTCCAGGCCTACCCGACAAACGGGTGCCGTTCTAACTGTAACATCAGGAAGGGACGGAAGATTAGCAGAAGATCAGTTAATCAAGTTGTGAGGGAACACGAGAAACAGACACAACGGTTGTGGGGTACTTTCCGTAAGCATAGCAGGGAAGGACTACAACACATAGCGCTAAGAAGGAAGGCACCGATTTCTGTCATGGTTCCCAATGGCAAGGGAACGTCAGAGAACTTAAATAACAGACTAGCTCTTGGGTGATGGAATCTCGAGCTGACCGTGAGCTAAACCTACCACACAACTAACAGTGGCCGGGTGACGTACCTACGTTTTATCCCTAGACGCCCAGCGCCAGCCGGAGAACTAACTAACCCTAATAGAGGAAAAAACAGACCTGGCTTACCTCTAGGGAAATTCCCCCAAAAAGGAGACAGAAACCCCCCACATATATTGACGGTGAGTTCAGAGGAAAAGACATACGCAGTATGAAGGTAGGTTCAGCAAAGCGAGGTCCGCTTACTAGATAGCAAGAAGATACAATAGGGAACTTCACGGTCAGCTGAAAACCCTATTAAAATACCATCCAGAAATTTCTTTAAGACTCATGTGTCAACTCATGACACCGGAGTGGTAATTTCGGCCCACAAGAGCTTCCAGCTACAGAAACATAACATAACTGTGAACTGGAACAAAAATGCAAACAAACTTAGGACTAAGAGTCCAACTTAGCTGATAGTAGTCTAGAAGCAGGAACATGCAACAGAAAGGCTCTGGTTACATTGATGGCCGGCACTAGAATAACTGAGAAGCAAGGCTAAATAGGATACTCCCATATCCTGATGGAAACAGGTGAACAGAGAAAGTGAAGCACACAAGTCCAGTACCACCAGTGACCACCGGGGGAGCCCAAAAACCAAATTCACAACAGTACCCCCCCCTCAAGGAGGGGGCACCGAACCCTCACAAGAACCACCAGGGCGATCAGGATGAGCCCTATGAAAGGCACGGACCAAATCAGAGGCATGAACATCAGAGGCTGTCACCCAAGAATTATCCTCCTGACCGTAGCCCTTCCACTTGACCAGATACTGAAGTTTCCGTCTGGAAACACGGGAGTCCAAGATCTTCTCCACAACGTACTCCAATTCACCCTCAACCAACACCGGAGCGGGAGGCTCAACGGAAGGCACAACCGGTACCTCATACCTGCGCAATAATGACCGATGGAAGACATTATGGATAGAAAAAGATGCCGGGAGGTCCAATCGAAAGGACACAGGGTTAAGAATCTCCAAAATCTTATACGGGCCGATGAACCGAGGCTTAAACTTAGGAGAAGAAACCCTCATAGGGACAAAACGAGAAGACAACCACACCAAGTCCCCAACACGAAGACGAGGACCAACACGACGACGGCGGTTAGCAAAATGCCGAGTCTTCTCCTGGGACAACTCCAAATTGTCCACCACCTGTCCCCAAATCCGATGCAACCTATCCACCACAGTATCCACTCCAGGACAATCCGAAGACTCCACCTGACCAGAAGAAAAGCGAGGATGAAACCCCGAATTGCAAAAGAAAGGAGAAACCAAAGTGGCAGAACTAGCCCGATTATTGAGGGCAAACTCCGCCAACGGCAAAAAGGCAACCCAGTCATCCTGATCCGCAGACACAAAACACCTCAAATAAGTCTCCAAGGTCTGATTAGTTCGCTCAGTCTGGCCATTAGTCTGAGGATGGAACGCAGACGAAAAAGACAAATCAATGCCCATCCTAGCACAGAACGCCCGCCAAAATCTAGACACGAACTGGGTCCCCCTGTCAGAAACGATATTCTCCGGAATACCATGCAAGCGAACCACATTTTGAAAAAACAGAGGAACCAACTCGGAAGAGGATGGCAACTTAGGCAAGGGCACCAAATGAACCATCTTTGAAAAACGGTCACACACCACCCAGATGACAGACATTTTCTGAGAAACAGGGAGATCAGAAATAAAATCCATAGAGATGTGAGTCCAAGGCCTCTTTGGAATGGGCAAAGATAACAACAATCCGCTAGCCCGAGAACAACAAGGTTTGGCCCGAGCACAAACATCACAAGACTGCACAAAAACTCGTACATCTCGAGACAGAGAAGGCCACCAGAAGGACCTAGCCACCAAATCCCTGGTACCAAAGATCCCGGGATGACCTGCCAACGCAGAAGAATGAACCTCCGAGATGACTCTACTGGTCCAATCATCAGGAACAAACAGTCTACCAGGCGGGCAACGATCAGGTCTATCCGCCTGAAACTCCTGCAAAGCCCGTCGCAGGTCTGGGGAAACAGCAGATAATATCACCCCATCCTTAAGGATACCTGTAGGTTCAGAATCACCAGGGAAATCAGGCTCAAAACTCCTAGAAAGGGCATCCGCCTTCACATTTTTAGAACCTGGTAAGTATGAGACCACAAAATTAAACCGAGAGAAAAACAACGACCAGCGCGCCTGTCTAGGATTCAGGCGCCTGGCAGACTCAAGATAAATCAAATTCTTGTGATCGGTCAATACCACCACCTGATGTCTAGCCCCCTCAAGCCAATGACGCCACTCCTCAAAAGCCCACTTCATAGCCAAAAGCTCCCGATTACCAATATCATAATTTCGCTCGGCGGGCGAAAATTTTCGAGAAAAGAACGCACAAGGTCTCATCACGGAGCAATCGGAACTTTTCTGCGACAAGACCGCCCCAGCTCCGATCTCGGAAGCATCGACCTCAACCTGAAAAGGAAGAGTAACATCAGGCTGACGCAACACAGGGGCGGAAGAAAAGCGGCGCTTAAGCTCCCGAAAGGCCTCCACAGCAGCAGGGGACCAATCAGCAACATCAGCACCCTTTTTGGTCAAATCAGTCAAAGGTTTAGCAACATCAGAAAAACCAGTTATAAATCGACGATAAAAATTAGCAAAGCCCAAAAATTTCTGAAGGCTCTTAAGCGAAGAAGGTTGCGTCCAATCACAAATAGCCCGAACCTTGACAGGATCCATCTCAATGGAAGAGGGGGAAAAAATGTACCCCAAAAAAGAAATCTTTTGAACCCCAAAAATACACTTAGAACCCTTCACACACAAGGAATTAGCCCGCAAAACCTGAAAAACCCTCCTGACCTGTTGGACATGAGAATCCCAGTCATCCGAAAAAATCAAAATATCATCCAGATACACGATCATGAATTTATCCAAATATTCCCGGAAAATGTCATGCATAAAGGACTGAAAGACTGAAGGGGCATTTGAAAGACCAAAAGGCATTACTAAATACTCAAAATGGCCCTCGGGCGTATTAAATGCGGTTTTCCACTCATCCCCCTGCTTAATTCGCACCAAATTATACGCCCACGGAGATCAATCTTAGAGAACCACTTAGCCCCTTTTATTCGAGCAAACAAATCAGTCAGCAGTGGCAGAGGATACTGATATCTGACTGTAATTTTATTCAAGAGTCGATAATCAATACACGGCCTCAAAGAGCCATCTTTTTTAGATACAAAGAAAAAACCGGCTCCTAAGGGAGATGAAGAAGGACGAATATGTCCCTTTTCCAGGGACTCCTTAATATATTCTCGCATAGCAGCATGTTCAGGTACAGATAGATTAAATAAACGACCCTTTGGAAATTTACTGCCCGGAATCAGATCTATGGTACAATCGCAATCTCTGTGAGGAGGTAGTGAACCAAGCTTAGGCTCCTCAAAAACATCACGATAATCAGATAAAAATTCCGGAATCTCAGAGGGAATAGATGACGAAATGGAAACCAAAGGTACGTCCCCATGAGCCCCCTGACATCCCCAGCTTAACACAGACATTGCTTTCCAGTCAAGAACTGGGTTATGAGATTGTAACCATGGCAATCCGAGCACCAAAACATCATGTAGATTGTACAACACAAGGAAGCGAATCGTCTCCTGATGGTCTGGATTCATACGCATAGTCACTTGTGTCCAGTATTGTGGTTTATTACTAGCCAATGGTGTAGAGTCAATACCCTTCAGAGGTATAGGAACTTCCAGAGGCTCTAGATCAAACCCACAGCGCCTGGCAAAGGACCAATCCATGAGACTCAAAGCGGCGCCAGAGTCGACATAGGCATCCGCGGTAATTGACGATAATGAACAAGTCACAGACAGAATAAACTTAGACTGTAAAGTGCCAATTGAAATAGACTTATCAACCTTTTTTGTACGTTTAGAGCATGCTGATATAACATGAGTTGAATCACCACAATAGAAGCACAACCCATTTTTTCGCCTAAAATTCTGCCGTTCGCTTCTGGACAGAATTCTATCACATTGCATATTTTCTGGAGCCTTCTCAGAAGACACAGCCAAATGGTGCACAGGTTTGCGCTCCCGCAAACGCCGATCAATCTGAATAGCCATTGTCATGGACTCATTCAGACCTGTAGGTGCAGGGAACCCCACCATAACATCTTTAATGGCATCAGAGAGACCCTCTCTGAAATTCGCCGCCAGGGCGCACTCATTCCACTGAGTAAGCACAGACCATTTACGAAATTTTTGGCAGTATATTTCAGCTTCATCTTGCCCTTGAGATAGGGCCATCAAGGCTTTTTCAGCCTGAATCTCTAAGTTAGGTTCCTCATAAAGCAACCCCAAAGCCAGAAAAAACGCATCCACATTGAGCAACGCAGGATCCCCAGGTGCCAATGCAAATGCCCAGTCTTGAGGGTCACCCCGCAGCAAGGAAATTACTATCCTAACCTGCTGTGCGGGATCTCCAGCGGAGCGAGATCTCAGGGAAAGAAATAATTTACAATTATTTTTGAAATTCAGGAAACGAGATCTATCCCCGGAGAAAAATTCTGGTATAGGAATTCTAGGTTCAGATATAGGAGCATGAATAACAAAATCCTGTAAATTATGAACCTTCGTAGCAAGATTATTCAAACCTGTAGCCAAACTCTGAGGATCCATTTTAATCAGGTGAGATCAGAGCCATTCAAGGATTAGAAGGAGAGAGAGAGACAAAGGCTGCAATTAGAGCAGAAATGCAACTAAGTCAACTATAGAGCAAGCTCAGAGGAAAAAAAATAAATAAATAAATAAATCTGCAGACTTCTTTTTCTCTCCTTTCTTCTGCCAACGGTTTTAACCCTTGGCCGGCCATACTGTCATGGTTCCCAATGGCAAGGGAACGTCAGAGAACTTAAATAACAGACTAGCTCTTGGGTGATGGAATCTCGAGCTGACCGTGAGCTAAACCTACCACACAACTAACAGTGGCCGGGTGACGTACCTACGTTTTATCCCTAGACGCCCAGCGCCAGCCGGAGAACTAACTAACCCTAATAGAGGAAAAAACAGACCTGGCTTACCTCTAGGGAAATTCCCCCAAAAAGGAGACAGAAACCCCCCACATATATTGACGGTGAGTTCAGAGGAAAAGACATACGCAGTATGAAGGTAGGTTCAGCAAAGCGAGGTCCGCTTACTAGATAGCAAGAAGATACAATAGGGAACTTCACGGTCAGCTGAAAACCATATTAAAATACCATCCAGAAATTACTTTAAGACTCATGTGTCAACTCATGACACCGGAGTGGTAATTTCGGCCCACAAGAGCTTCCAGCTACAGAAACATAACATAACTGTGAACTGGAACAAAAATGCAAACAAACTTAGGACTAAGAGTCCAACTTAGCTGATAGTAGTCTAGAAGCAGGAACATGCAACAGAAAGGCTCTGGTTACATTGATGGCCGGCACTAGAATAACTAGTGTTATTATAGTGTTAGAATAACAAGGCTAAATAGGATACTCCCATATCCTGATGGAAACAGGTGAACAGAGAAAGTGAAGCACACAAGTCCAGTACCACCAGTGACCACCGGGGGAGCCCAAAAACCAAATTCACAACAGATTTCCACCTGTGAAGTGAACTCTGGAGGTGCCATTGGACCGGCCGGACTTGCGCAGCCTGGTGAACCGTATTCTGGACTGAGGACTCAGAGATCTCCAGTAAAGAGGTAAAGAGACTGCAACCTGGTGTCCTCGTTATTTACCGCGACCTGCACCCCACAACTGCACCACCAACATCCACACCTAACATTCACTGTGCGCCCCACGGCAGGGTCACGGGCCGGGGCCTAGCCGCCGTGACAACCCCAGAAGCAGAGACTCAGAGGCCCGGTACCGGTTACCCCTCGGCCCTGCGGCAGTGGGGGCGCTCCAACTTGGCGTCACAAACAGGATCTACTTAAGCCTGAAGAATCAGGTCATGTGTGCCTTGGAACTGTGATTTACTGTGCTTGGACTGTACTTTATTGCAAAGACTGTGGATTGTCACTTGCCACCAAAAGTTCGCGCCAAAACCGCCGCCATTACGCCGCTAAGGAGAGCGCAGGAGAAGAAGAAGGGCGTGGAAGTGGGCGTGAACAAGCTGAAGAGCGCGAAAGACAATGGCCGCCCAGTCTAAATATCTCGGCCCCTTGAGGACGTGTCCGTCAGCAGCCGAGATCCGCCTCCTGATCCTCAATGGTGGGCAGAGACAGAGAAAACGAAACCGCCCACGAAGGAGAGCGCGGGAAAAGGACCAGGAAGAAGAAGTCAGCGACATGGAGGACGCCATGGCGAGCCGCCCGGAGCCAGAGCGTGGGGTCGGAGCAGAGGACTCCCCCAGCCACCCGGAGGGGCACCGCAACCAGGCCTCCACCGCTGATGCTGAATTCCTGCAGGCCGGAGTGGACGAGCTCAGCGACCGACCCCGGCGGACGCAGCTGAGCACTGAGGCCGGGTGGAAGAAGACCTTCATCGGGAGCCTCACCAGGCGTCTGTCGGCAGCCTCGTCTGGTCCGGAGCAGGAAAGAACTTCCCACGCTCTAAAGCCAGAAAGCAAGGCCCTGCCGGAAAGCGAGATGCTGCAAACGGAGATGACGACGCCGCAGCGCAAGGCCCTGCAACCAGCGTTCCAGACACCAGCGGAGACGGAGCAGATCGGCACCGGAGGGACCGCATCTGAAGCAGGTATAAAGGACGACCCTGCCCTGATGACTGACACCACTCCCGCGACTGCTAGTGCCACAGCTGCTGACTCCGTTCCAGTGACTGATCTTGCAGCAGCCGCTACCTCTGCTGCAGCAAATGCCCCTACTCAAGCTGCGCAGACCTCCATTGCTGTGCATGACCTAACTGTACATGAAAGACTGATTAACGGCGTTTGTCCAGCACTGGGTGCAACCCTGGACTTCACCCTTCCCGGGCCAAGAGGGGTTAAGTGCCAGGTGCAGCCCTGGAAGCCGTCCAACTAAACCTCGGAAACCTGAAACTGTAAATAGTTAACTGTTTGTTTCCTGCTGTTTTGCTGCTAAAACCCGTCTAGGGTTATTCTTAAAGGGATCCCTTTGTTGACCTGGGATCCCTATTGTTTTTGGTTATTTTTCTATTTTCTTCTTTGTTATCAAGAACTGCCGCAATCATGAACAGTGCATGATACAAACTGCTTGTAAATAGTTTGCACCTTATTAAAGGTGCTCCCTACTGGTTTTACTTCAAAAAGGACTCTTTGCGAAGATACCGCACTGGAACCTTTGCTGAGTATGGACTGGTAGCTTGAGAAGACGCGCTACCTCACAGAGACTTGGTCCCCTCTTAAAGGGGATGTTCATTTGTCGCGTTTCGGTAGTAATATTGCTTAAGACAAGTAGCAATAATGTTGATGAGAGAAAAGTGATGATAATGTTTGTACGAGAAAGTTATATGTGTTTAATTAGTTAAATGTGAAGAAATACTGATGATGTGCTCTGAGAATTAAAAGGTGAAAGATAGAAGAAGGATACAGTGGGCCCGTAGAGATAGATGTGGTGTCCAGCATGCAAGAAAGGAAGAAAGATAATGAGAAGGCTTAATGTTCGATAGAAAATGTTTAGATAATGTTGATGGATAGTTAGGATAGAAGGTAAACCCTGAGTCCTCATAGGAGTCATGTAGAGATGACTTAGTGCTCTTAAACTGAAAGTAATGTTATGTTCTATACTGTGTATAGTAGTTGAAAAGGCAGTAGGCCCTGGCTGAACGGGGCGGCCCTGTAACAGAAAGGAGAGGCAGTAGGTCTGGTGCCGATAGGACAGGCGGTCCTGCAGATTTAAAGAAGGCGAATGGGAAAGTTAAAATACCTTATAATGTGATTATAGGAAGGTCTTTAGTGGATTTAGAGTGTGAATCCTTAAAGGCAATGTTAAATTATTGTTCAACAATTTTGTACTTAGTAGAATACCCGGTTGGGTAACAGGAGTTATTTATAGCCTATAATTTATAATGTTAACCATGTTTGTAACGTTCAAGTGTCCTCACCTCCCATAAAGGGAAGCTCTGTTCAAGTATACTTATTATTATTTGCACTCAACAAAAATTGTATGTCTTTTTGCTAACCTGTATTGTTGTTTTCTTCCCAGTCCCGGAGTACTGTGTTTAACCAGGGGGGAGTGCAGCGCCCCAGAGTCCTGGTCGTTGCAGTACTGTGGCTCCGCCACTATGGGGAGCCATGGTGCGTCCGATGGCACTGAAGGAGTTCATCTGATCAGGTATCACAGACACCAATAGATTTCACAGCTGGGCCTCCGGGGGGAGCTAAGGGTTCTATTCATTAGGCCACTCCCCACCATAGTGGGTAAACTGGGGGTCAGGCAGGAAGTTAGAAGAGAAAGCTGACTGGATTGGACGAAGCAACACCTAGTGGCAGAGGGTGTTGTGGAGGAAGAGACAGTGGGGTCTCTGTCAGGGGTGGGATCCTGACAGAGGCTTGGCATTGAAAAGAACGTAACGGGTCCGCGCCAGCTCCGGGAAGCGGCGGGACCCAAGAAAGGACTAGAAGCGAGATAGATTGTGCTGAGTGAGAAACGAGATCAAGCAATAGGAGAATACCAGTAGAGGTCGTGCTGTAAGACCGGAGCAACATCCTACTGAGGCGCACTACCGGCGGCCGGAACGCCGAGGGAGTATTTCATTAGACAGCTTCAAGCAATACTCTAAACAGCGGCAGGACAGTCAGTCTCAGGCGGGCTGTCTCACCTAAATCACCTATGAAGTCTTGGGAGGCAATTGCGGGAGAGGGGCGTCTCTAGGGTCCCGGAAGAACTCCAGGCCTACCCGACAAACGGGTGCCGTTCTAACTGTAACATCAGGAAGGGACGGAAGATTAGCAGAAGATCAGTTAATCGAGTTGTGAGGGAACACGAGAAACAGACACAACGGTTGTGGGGTACTTTCCGTAAGCATAGCAGGGAAGGACTACAACACATAGCGCTAAGAAGGAAGGCACCGATTTCCACCTGTGAAGTGAACTCTGGAGGTGCCATTGGACCGGCCGGACTTGCGCAGCCTGGTGAACCGTATTCTGGACTGAGGACTCAGAGATCTCGAGTAAAGAGGTAAAGAGACTGCAACCTGGTGTCCTCGTTATTTACCGCGACCTGCACCCCACAACTGCACCACCAACATCCACACCTAACATTCACTGTGCGCCCCACGGCAGGGTCACGGGCCGGGGCCTAGCCGCCAAGACAACCCCAGAAGCAGAGACTCAGAGGCCCGGTACCGGTTACCCCTCGGCCCTGCGGCAGTGGGGGCGCTCCACACAATTTTGGTTAAGGGCATAGTCCTGTATACTGTCCTGCACCCTCTGTTCACATCCAAAGAATATCATCCTTACCATTGCTGCAGTGCGAATGTCAAAAGTGTCCTCCAGTTTGGCCAATATTTGCTCAACAGTTCCTTTTCCAATATCTGGCCAGGATTTTACTTCTCTCTGTGCTGCACCAATTAATTGGCCAGTTAGGATATTGACTTTTTGTTGTTCCAACAGGGGGTATGTCTGAAATAAGCTGAAGAGTCTATCTTTAAAGTCACTGAATGTATGGGACTCTCCGGAATATTGGGGTAGCCAGGCCGCTCCAGGAATATATGGCATGGACAGCGGCATTATGGACAGGGCCGCCATCAGGGCATTACGGTTGTGACTGGAGTATGGGGCCCGGTGGGCAGAGGGGGCCCGCATCGGGCCCCATCTCATCTGCCCATCGGGCCCGGACCCCAGCAGCAGGCTTCAGACAGTACTCTGAGGCGCAGGTTCAGTGTCCTCTGTTGCTTGCGGGCCCGTCCGGGCCCGCAAGGCAACAGTTAAAGCCGCCAGCCAATCGGAGGCTGGCAGCGATATCCGCGCGCATGGACTTCATTCGCCGGCGACTCCGCGCTGAATTGCCTGCGATGGACGTGGTAAGGAGAAAGGTTTTTTGTTTTTTTTACTGAATGCGGCAAGCCCGGGGCATGATAAAGACAACAGGGCAGGATGGGAGACACAGGGGCTTGATGGAGACACAGGGGCAGGAATGTGAGAAGGGGCAGGAATGAAAACCCAGGAAGCAGGAATGTGAGACACGGGGCAGGAATGTGAGACACGGGGCAGGTATATGAGACATGGGGCAGGAATGTGATACACAGGGCAGGAATGAAAACACAGGGTGCAAGAATGTGAGACACGGGGCAGGAATGCAAACACGGGGCAGAATGTGTGACACAGGGGGTAGAATGTGTGACACAGGGGGTAGAATGTGTGACACGGGGGCAGGATGGAGACAAATGGGGCAGGAATATAGGGCAGGATGGAGACAGATGGGGCAGGGATATGGGGCAGGATGGAGACATGGGGCAGGATGGAGACACAGGGCAGGATGGAGACAAATGGGGCAGGAATATGGGGCAGGATGGAGACAGATGGGGCAGGATGGAGACAGATGGGGCAGGAATATGGGGCAGGATGGAGACAGATGGGGCAGGGATATGGGGCAGGATGGAGACAGATGGGGCAGGAATATGGGGCAGGATGGAGACAGATGGGGCAGGAATATGGGGCAGGATGGAGACAGATGGGGCAGGAAAATGGGGCAGGATGGAGACAGATGGGGCAGGATGGAGACAGATGGGGCAGGACGGAGACAGATGGGGCAGGGATATGGGGCAGGATGGAGACACAGGGCAGGATGGAGACAAATGGGGCAGGAATATAGGGCAGGATGGAGACAGATGGGGCAGGAATATGGGGCAGGATGGAGACATGGGGCAGGATGGAGACAGATGGGGCAGGAATATGGAGCAGGATGGAGACAGATGGGGCAGGATAGAGACAGATGGGGCAGGATGGATACGATGGAGACAGATGGGGCGGCAGGATCATGGGACAGATGGATCAGGATCATGGGACAGATGGGGAGATCATATGGGGGCAGAATGTGAGAACATATGGCTGGAGCCAGGAATGAGATACACGGGCCAGGATGGGGGATATTATTACCATAGGGGCTAATTAAGGGATATTATTACTGCAGTGATGTATTTATTTTAATTTTTGAGGATACTGTTTTAAATGGGGGGGCGGTCCTGTTACTGTGTAGAGTGATACTATATCGCCTTTTTTTCTTCATCTGTTGTAGTGTAGAAGTTGTGGAAAAAATTAAGCAATGTGTTCTGCAAGAGGAGCTCTAGATAACTGTGTTATTTCCTGCAGAGACAAGTCCTGGCTGGAAGACGTGATGGCGGTCTGTGCTGGATGAAGATGGAAAGCGAGGCTGAAGGACTTCATCTAGAGATTTCACTGGTGAGTCAGTGTGTTACCTGTACACGGACACTGCATACTAAGTACAGATCTCCTGTGTATAATGGCACATATGGTGATATTAGTATTGCGTTTTTTTTTTTATTAATGATCAGTATGCAATATTCAGTCACTATGTGGGGGTAATATGTGGTCTGGTCATGGTGCGGTGGTATTTGTCCCTTGTATGTGCTATTTTTCGGTCACTGTGGTGGTAATATGTGGTCTGGTGTCAGGAATCTGAACATTTTTTATTACCTTTTGTGTATTACTGCGCTTTTCCAAGATGGCGTCTTTGGTCTCATGTGCACTGTGTCTTCCTGCTATAAAACTCTACCCCAGCCTTCAGTCTGTGCTTGTTGTGAATTAGACTTTTTGGCTCCCTCTTGTGGTCACTAGTGGTATGACTCTGGGATTGTCTTTTTTCTGTTTGGCACTCACCTGGGTCGTTAGTCCAGGGGTGTCGCTATATTAACTTCCTGGATCCTTAGTCCAGTGCCTGGCATCGTTGTAATCAGATCCTTCTGTTGCTCCTGTCTGCTGGTCCTGGCTCTTGCTAAATTAAGCTAAGTCTTGCTTCTTTGTTTTTTGAGTTACTTGCTTGCTACTATTTTTGTCCAGCTTGTACTAAATGTGATTTCTGACCTTGCTGGAAGCTCTAGGGGGCTGGTGTTCTCCCCCCGGCCGTTAGACGGTTCAGGGGTTCTTGAATATCCAGTGTGGATATTTTAATAGGGTTTTTGCTGACCATATAAGTCATCTTACTATATTCTGCTATTAGCTAGTGGGCCTCTCTTTGCTAAATACCTAGCTCATTCTTTTGTTTGTCTTTTCCTCTTACCTCACCGTTATTATTTGTTGGGGGCTTGTATCCAACTTTTGGGGTCTTTTCTCTGGAAGCAAGAAAGGTCTTTCTTTTCCCTTATAGGGTTAGTTAGTTCTCCGGCTGGCGCGAGACGTCTAGAACCAACGTAGGCACGTTCCCCGGCTGCTTCTATTTGTGGTGCTAGGATTAGATATATGGTCAGCCCAGTTACCACTGCCCTATGAGCTGGTTTTTTGTGTTTGCAGACTTGGTATTGATTCCTGAGACCCTCTGCCATTGGGGTCATAACAGTATGCCAGGCCTACATTGAATGTTTAATGCATTGCAGAAGTGGGATAATAAGAAAGGAAATTCTGAGTTTTTTTTTTTTTTTTTTTCCTCTCTTCCTCCCCTTTACCTCTGAGTGGCTTGAGCTTGCTGCAGACATGAATGTCCAGACCTTGATTACAAGTGTGGACCAGCTTGCTGCTCGTGTGCAAAGCATACAAGATTTTGTTTCTGTAGTTCTATGTCTGAACCTAAAATACCTATTCCTGAACTGTTTTCTGGAGACCGATTTAAGTTTAGGAATTTCAGGGATAATTGTAAATTGTTTCTATCTCTGAGACCCCGTTCATCTGGAGACTCAGCTCAGCAAGTTAAAATTGTTATCTCTTTTTTACGGGGCGACCCCCAGGATTGGGCTTTCTCACTAGCGCCAGGAGATCCGGCATTGGCAAATATTGATGCGTTTTTTCTGGCGCTCGGATTGCTTTACGAGGAACCCAATCTTGAGGTTCAGGCAGAAAAAGCCTTGCTGGCTATTTCTCAGGGCCAGGATGAAGCTGAAGTGTATTGCCAAAAATTTCGGAAATGGTCCGTGCTTACTCAGTGGAATGAGTGTGCTCTGGCCGCAAATTTCAGAAATGGCCTTTCTGAAGCCATTAAGAATGTGATGGTGGGTTTCTCCATTCCTACAAGTCTGAATGATTCCATGGCGCTGGCTATTCAAATTGACCGATGTTTGCGGGAGCGCAAAACCGCTAATCCTCTGGTGGTGTTGTCTGAACAAGCACCTGATTTGATGCAATGTGATAGAATTCAGATCAGAAATGAGCGGAAAAATCATAGAAGTCAGAATGGGTTGTGTTTTTACTGTGGTGATTCTACACATGTTATATCAGCATGCTCTAAACGCCTAACAAGGGTTGTTAGTCCTGTCGCCATTGGTAATTTGCAACCTAAATTTATTTTGTCTGTGACTTTAATTTGCTCATTGTCCTCTTACCCTGTTATGGCATTTGTGGATTCAGGTGCTGCCCTGAGTCTTATGGATCTGTCATTTGCCAAGCGCTGTGGTTTTGTTCTTGAGCCGTTGGTTAATCCTATCCCTCTGAGGGGTATTGATGCTACGCCATTGGCGGAAAATAAACCGCAGTTTTGGACACAGGTAACCATGTGCATGACTCCTGAACATCGGGAGGTGATTCGTTTTCTTGTTCTGCATAAAATGCATGATTTGGTCGTTTTGGGTTTGCCATGGTTACAGACTCATAATCCAGTCTTGGATTGGAAGGCAATGTCTGTGTCAAGTTGGGGCTGTCAGGGTATTCATGGTGATTCCCCGCCGGTGTCTATTGCTTCCTCTACTCCTTCGGAAGTTCCTGAGTATTTGTCTGATTATCAGGATGTGTTCAGCGAGTCCAGGTCCAGTGTTCTGCCTCCTCATAGGGACTGTGACTGTGCCATAGATTTGATTCCAGGTAGCAAATTTCCTAAGGGAAGACTATTTAATCTGTCTGTACCTGAGCATACCGCAATGCGTTCGTATATCAAGGAATCTCTGGAGAAGGGGCATATCCGTCCTTCCTCTTCCCCTCTTGGTGCGGGATTCTTTTTTGTGGCCAAGAAGGACGGATCTTTGAGACCTTGTATTGACTATTGGCTTTTGAATAGAATCACTGTTAAATTTCAGTATCCTTTGCCTCTGTTGTCAGACTTGTTTGCCCGAATTAAAGGTGCCAAGTGGTTCACCAAGATAGATCTTCGTGGTGCGTACAACCTTGTGCGCATTAAGCGAGGAGATGAATGGAAAACCGTGTTTAATACGCCCGAAGGTCATTTTGAGTACTTGGTGATGCCTTTTGGGCTCTCTAATGCTCCTTCAGTGTTTCAGTCCTTTATGCATGATATTTTCCGGAAGTATCTGGATAAATTTATGATCATTTATCTGGATGACTGGGACTCGCATGTAGAGCAGGTCAGGATGGTGTTTCAGGTTTTGCGTGAGAATGCTTTATTTGTTAAGGGCTCAAAGTGTCTCTTTGGAGTACAGAAGGTTCCCTTTTTGGGGTTTATTTTTTCCCCTTCTGCGGTGGAGATGGACCCAGTCAAGGTCCGTGCTATTCATGATTGGACTCAACCCACGTCAGTTAAGAGTCTTCAGAAGTTCTTGGGTTTTGCTAACTTCTACCGTCGTTTTATTGCTAATTTTTCTAGCATTGCTAAACCTTTGACGGATATGACCAAGAAAGGTTCTGATGTTGCTAACTGGGCTCCTGCAGCCGTGGAGGCTTTCCAGGAGTTGAAGCGCCGGTTTACTTCGGCGCCTGTTTTGTGCCAGCCTGATGTCTCACTTCCCTTTCAGGTTGAAGTGGATGCTTCTGAGATTGGGGCAGGGGCCGTTTTGTCGCAGAGAGGCCCTGGTTGCTCTGTGATGAGACCTTGTGCCTTTTTCTCGAAGAAGTTTTCGCCTGCTGAGCTGAATTATGATGTTGGCAATCGGGAGTTGTTGGCCATGAAGTGGGCATTTGAGGAGTGGCGTCATTGGCTCGAGGGTGCTAAGCATCGTGTGGTGGTCTTGACTGATCACAAAAATTTGATGTATCTCGAGTCTGCTAAACGCCTGAATCCTAGACAGGCCCGCTGGTCATTGTTTTTCTCCCGTTTTGACTTTGTGGTCTCGTATTTACCAGGTTCAAAGAATGTGAAGGCTGATGCTCTTTCAAGGAGCTTTGTGCCTGACTCTCCGGGAGTCGCAGAACCAGTTGGTATTCTTAAAGAGGGAGTTATCTTGTCAGCCATTTCTCCGGATTTGCGACGTGTGTTGCAGAGATTTCAGGCTGGTAGACCTGACTCTTGTCCACCTGACAGACTGTTTGTTCCTGATAAGTGGACCAGCAGAGTCATTTCCGAGGTTAATTCCTCGGTGTTGGCAGGGCATCCGGGAATTTTTGGCACCAGAGATCTGGTGGCTAGGTCCTTTTGGTGGCCTTCCTTGTCACGGGATGTGCGGTCGTTTGTGCAGTCCTGTGGGACTTGTGCTCGAGCTAAGCCTTGCTGTTCGCGTGCCAGCGGGAGGCTTTTGCCCTTGCCTGTCCCGAAGAGGCCTTGGACACACATTTCCATGGATTTCATTTCAGATCTCCCGGTGTCTCAGGGCATGTCTGTCATCTGGGTGGTATGTGATCGCTTTTCTAAGATGGTCCATTTGGTACCTTTGCCTAAGCTGCCTTCCTCTTCCGATCTGGTTCCTGTGTTCTTTCAGAATGTGGTTCGTTTACACGGCATTCCTGAGAATATTGTGTCTGACAGAGGATCCCAGTTTGTTTCCAGGTTCTGGCGATCCTTTTGTGCTAGGATGGGCATTGAGTTGTCGTTTTCGTCTGCCTTTCATCCTCAGACTAATGGACAAACGGAGCGAACTAATCAGACTCTGGAGGCTTATTTGAGGTGTTTTGTTTCTGCGGATCAGGATGATTGGGTGACCTTCTTGCCGTTGGCTGAGTTTGCCCTTAATAATCGGGCTAGTTCCGCTACATTGGTTTCGCCATTTTTCTGCAACTCTGGTTTCCATCCTCGTTTTTCCTCGGGACATGTGGAGCCTTCTGACTGTCCTGGGGTAGATTCTGTGGTGGATAGGTTGCAGCAGATCTGGAATCATGTGGTGGACAACTTAAAGTTGTCACAAGAGAAGGCTCAGCGTTTTGCCAACCGCCGCCGCGGTGTGGGTCCCCGACTTCGTGTTGGGGATTTGGTATGGCTGTCTTCTCGATTTGTTCCTATGAAGGTCTCCTCTCCTAAATTTAAGCCTCGCTTCATCGGTCCTTGGAAATCCTTAATCCTGTGTCCTTTCGCTTGGATCTTCCTGTGTCGTTTGCCATTCACAACGTGTTCCATAGGTCTTTGTTGCGGCGGTACGTTGTACCTGTGGTTCCTTCTGTTGAGCCTCCTGCTCCGGTGTTGGTTGAGGGCGAGTTGGAGTACGTGGTGGAGAAGATCTTGGATTCTCGTCTCTCCAGGTGGAGGCTTCAGTATCTGGTCAAGTGGAAGGGCTATGGTCAGGAGGATAATTCCTGGGTGGTTGCCTCTGATGTGCATGCGGCCGATTTAGTTAGTGCCTTTCACGCTGCTCATCCTGATCGCCCTGGTGGTCTTGGTGAGGGTTCGGTGACCCCTCCTTAAGGGGGGGGTACTGTTGTGAATTAGACTTTTTGGCTCCCTCTTGTGGTCACTAGTGGTATGACTCTGGGATTGTCTTTTTTCTGTTTGGCACTCACCTGGGTCGTTAGTCCAGGGGTGTCGCTATATTAACTTCCTGGATCCTTAGTCCAGTGCCTGGCATCGTTGTAATCAGATCCTTCTGTTGCTCCTGTCTCTAGGTCCTGGCTCTTGCTAAATTAAGCTAAGTCTTGCTTCTTTGTTTTTTGAGTTACTTGCTTGCTACTATTTTTGTCCAGCTTGTACTAAATGTGATTTCTGACCTTGCTGGAAGCTCTAGGGGGCTGGTGTTCTCCCCCCGGCCGTTAGACGGTTCGGGGGTTCTTGAATATCCAGTGTGGATATTTTAATAGGGTTTTTGCTGACCATATAAGTCATCTTACTATATTCTGCTATTAGCTAGTGGGCCTCTCTTTGCTAAATACCTAGCTCATTCTTTTGTTTGTCTTTTCCTCTTACCTCAACGTTATTATTTGTTGGGGGCTTGTATCCAACTTTTGGGGTCTTTTCTCTGGAGGCAAGAAAGGTCTTTCTTTTCCCTTATAGGGTTAGTTAGTTCTCCGGCTGGCGCAAGACGTCTAGAACCAACGTAGGCACGTTCCCCGGCTGCTTCTATTTGTGGTGCTAGGATTAGATATATGGTCAGCCCAGTTACCACTGCCCTATGAGCTGTTTTTTTGTGTTTGCAGACTTGGTATTGATTCCTGAGACCCTCTGCCATTGGGGTCATAACAGTGCTAGAGAATTCTGCCTTGCATCCAGCTCCTGACTCTGATGACACCCTGGCTATATACCTGCTCCTGTGAACCTGTGTGGTGATCCTGCTACTCTGCTCTGAGTTCCTGCTGCATATACCAGTTTCCAGTAATCCTCCTTCTTCTGCTGCTCGTGTTTACTTCCATCTGCATTTGCTGGACATGTAAGCTGTTGCTGCTCTGCAAAAACCTGAGACTATTACCCAGGCCTCCCTGGTTGAGCTAAGATATTATTTAAACTGCCTTATAAGCATATCTATCTGTGTTTGGACTAAAACAAGGACTTATTCGTGTCAAGTATCCTCAAGAATAATTGTGCTTCATAGACTTTCTGCGTCATTGCATTTTCCTCTGAAGTTTCCTATAGACTGCTAAGCTGCGTTTAATATTTACTCCAAGTGTTGTGGACTTGAGTTTCTCTCTGCACCTGTTTGAATCACCGTGTGATAATATAGACTTTACCACTTATAAAACTGAGTCCTGTAGTTGTCTTGTTCCACGCAAAGAGTCTCCTGAGTTATCCCCTATAATTATTACATCTGGTAGTAGGGGACTCAATTATTAGGGGAACAGATAGGGCAATCTGTCACAAAGACAGGGATCGTCGAACGGTGTGCTGCCTACCTGGCGCTCGAGTCCGACACATCGCTGATCG
Organism: Ranitomeya variabilis; assembly: GCF_051348905.1. Lineage (NCBI taxonomy): Eukaryota > Metazoa > Chordata > Amphibia > Anura > Dendrobatidae > Ranitomeya > Ranitomeya variabilis. The sequence continues at coordinate 251,757,327 of NC_135233.1, read as the reverse complement.
GGTGGACAGATTACTGGGAGGGGCTGGTGAGGACCCAGCGGTCATGGTGTTCATTGGCACAAATGACAAAGTTAGAGGTAGGTGGAAGGTCCTTAAAGATGATTTCAGGGAATTAGGCTGCAAGCTGAAAGCAAGGACCTCCAACGTGGTATTTTCCGAAATACTGCCTGTACCACGTGCCACGCCAGAGAGGCAACGGGAGATTAGGGAGGTTAATAAGTGGCTCAAGAATTGGTGTAGGAAGGAGGGGTTTGGGTTCCTGCAGAACTGGGCCGACTTCTCAGTTGGCTACAGGCTCTACGCTAGGGATGGGCTGCACCTCAATGGGGAAGGTGCAGCTGTGCTGGGGGAGAAAATGGCTAGAGGGTTGGAGGAGTGTTTAAACTAGGGATTGGGGGGGAGGGTATTCAATTTATAGGAGGGGAAGATAGTGCAGATAGAGACCTGGGCACAAATAAGGAAGTTGAGGGTGGCGGTGGCATGGGGGGTGGGGTTAGAACAGTTAATAATTTAGGAAAGAATAGAGGTACAGAGAGATACATAAAGTGCATGTATACTAATGCCAGAAGCCTCGCCAACAAAATGGACGAATTAGAATTAATGTTGTTGGAGCATAATTATGACATGGTGGGGATATCTGAAACATGGCTGGATGAGAGCCATGACTGGGCTGTTAACTTGCAGGGCTATAGCCTTTTCAGAAATGACCGTACAGATAAGCGAGGGGGTGGGGTGTGTCTATATGTAAAATCATCCTTAAAACCCATCCGGCGTGATAATATAGGTGAATTTAATGAAAATGTAGAGTCCCTGTGGGTGGAGATAAGGGGAGGGGGAAAAAATAATAAATTACTGATAGGGGTTTGTTATAAATCTCCAAAAATAATGGAAGCAATGGAGAATATCCTCGTAAAGCAAATACATGAAGCTGCGACTCAAGGAGAAGTCATTATTATGGGGGACTTCAAGTACCCTGAAATAGATTGGGGAACAGAAACCTGCAGTTCCAGCAAAGGTAATCGGTTTTTGACAACTATGAGAGACAATTACCTTTCACAATTGGTTCAGGACCCAACAAGAAGGGGGGCACTGCTAGACCTAATATTAGCCAACAGGCCAGACCGCATATCAAATATAAGGGTTGGGGGTCACTTGGGGAATAGTGATCACAAAATAATAAGTTTTCATGTATCCTTTAATAAGATGTGTAATAGAGGGGTTACAAGGACACTAAACTTCAGGAGGGCAAATTTCCAACGGATGACAGAGGATCTTGGTGCAATTAACTTGGACGATATCCTGAGACACAAAAATACACAGAGAAAATGGGAGACGTTTATTAGCATCCTGGATAGGACCTGTGCACAGTATATACCGTATGGGAATAAACATACTAGAAATAGGAGGAAACCAATATGGCTAAATAGCGCTGTAAGGGGCGCAATAAGGGACAAAAAGAAAGCATTTAGAGAATTAAAGGAAGTAGGTAGTGAGGAGGCATTAAATAAATACAAAAAATTAAATAAATTCTGTAAAAAGCAAATCAAGGCAGCAAAGATTGAGACAGAGAGACTCATTGCCAGAGAGAGTAAAAATAATCCCAAAATATTCTTTAACTACATAAATAGTAAGAAACTAAAAAATGATAGTGTTGGCCCCCTTAAAAATAGTCTGGGTGAAATGGTGGAGGAGGATGAGGAAAAAGCCAATATGCTAAATGACTTTTTTTCATCAGTATTTACAAAAGAAAATCCCATGGCAGACAATATGATCAGTGATAACAAAAATTCCCAATTAAATGTCACCTGCTTAACCCAGCAGGAAGTACGGCGGCATCTAAAAATCACTAAAATTGACAAATCTCGGATGGGATACACCCCCGAGTACTGCAGGAATTAAGTACAGTCATTGATAGACCATTATTTTTAATCTTTAAAGACTCCATAATAACTGGGTCTGTACCACAGGACTGGCGTATAGCAAATGTGGTGCCAATATTCAAAAAGGGGACAAAAACTGAACTTGGTAATTATAGGCCAGTAAGCTTAACCTCTACTGTGGGTAAAATCCTGGAGGGCATTCTAAGGGATGCTATACTGGAGTATCTGAAGAGGAATAACCTCATGACCCAGTATCAGCACGGGTTTACTAGGGACCGTTCATGTCAGACTAATTTGATCAGCTTCTATGAAGAGGTAAGTTCTGGACTGGACCAAGGGAACCCAGTAGATGTAGTGTATATGGACTTTTCAAAAGCTTTTGATACGGTGCCACACAAAAGGTTGTTACATAAAATGAGAATAATGGGGATAGGGGAAAATATGTGTTAGGCTACTTTCAGACATAGCGCATTTTTGAGCGCTATTTTGCGGGCGCTTTTCAAAAATGCGCAATGTCATTTTCGTCTGCCGGCAAAGTGAATGAGAAATTCACTTTGCCGTTCAGACACACCGCAAAAAAACGCGGCGCTTTTGTCTGCAAACACGCCGGCGTAAAAAGAATTGACATGTCAATTCTTTACGCAGCGGCGTGTCTGCGTATCCCCCTAGGGCCCCATATTAACGTGCACACACAGCGCCTTTGTCCTGGGTGTCGGCGTCTTTGTACGGAGGGGTTGACACCCAGGACCGGACGTGACGTCGGACAGGAAGAGGGAAGCCCCGCCCCCCAGTGAAGCAGCATGGAGTGTGTGTGTGTGTGTGTGTGTGTGTGTGTGTGTGTGTGTGTGTGTAGCGTGTGTAGCGACGCTGCAGCGATAGAGACAACGATGCCGATCGCTGCAGCGTCGCTGTTTGATCGCTGGAGAGCTGTCACACAGACCGCTCTCCAGCGACCAACGATGCCGAGGCCCCCGGGTAACCAGGGTAAACATCGGGTTGCTAAGCGCAGGGCCGCGCTTAGTAACCCGATGTTTACCCTGGTTACCAGCGTAAAAGTAAAAAAAAACAAACAGTACATACTCACCTGCGCGTCCCCCAGCCTCTGCTTCCTGACACTGACTGAGCGCCGGCCTTAACAGCACAGCGGTGACGTCACCGCTCTGCTTTCACTTTCAGTTTAGGGCCGGCGCTCAGTCACTTTGATACGTGGCACTTTGATACGTGGCACGTGGCACTGAAATATGTGGCACTGAAATATGTGGCACGTGGCACTTTGATACGTGGCACTTTGATACGTGGCACGTGGCACTTTGATACGTGGCACTGAAATATGTGGCACGTGGCACTTTGATACGTGGCACGTGGCACTTTGATACGTGGCACTGAAATACGTGGCACTGAAATACGTGATACGTGGCACTTAAATACGTGGCACTTAAATACGTGGCACGTGGCACTGAAATACGTGGCATGTGGCACTGAAATACGTGGCACTGAAATACGTGGCACTGAAATACGTGGCACTGAAATACGTGGCACTGAAATAGTGAAACGTGGCACTTAAATACGTGGCACGTGGCACTTAAATACGTGGCACTGAAATATGTGGCACGTGGCACTGAAATACGTGGCACGTGGCACTGAAATACGTGGCACTGAAATACGTGGCACTGAAATACGTGGCACTGAAATATGTGGCACTGAAATACGTGGCACTGAAATACGTGGCACTTAAATACGTGGCACGTGACACTTAAATACGTGGCACGTGGCACTGAAATACGTGGCACGTGGCACTGAAATACGTGGCACTGAAATACGTGGCACTTAAATACGTGGCACTTAAATACGTGGCACTTAAATACGTGGCACTTAAATACGTGGCACTTAAATACGTGGCACTTAAATACGTGGCACTTAAATACGTGGCACTTAGGCTATGTTCACATTTGCGTTGTGCGCCGCATGCGTCCTTTTTTTGATTGATTTTGGACGCAGCAAAAATGCAACTTGCTGCGTCCTCTGCGGCCGGATGCGTGCGCTGCAGTGACGCATGCGGCGCAAAACGCAAGTGCGACGCATGTCCATGCGCCCCCATGTTAAATATAGGGGCGCATGACGCATGCGGCGCCCGACGCTGCGGCGCAGACCGCAAATGTGAACGTAGACTTAAATAGCTGGATAGAGCTGGATCCGCGGGCTGTGATCTGGCCTACGCTCAGCACTCTGCGGAGCGCTGTCATTCAAAACACGTCCACTCATTTTGGTGTTTAGTCCCAAAATGAAGGATGGAAGAAGAAAAGGGTTGGACAAGGAAATGACATCATTTCTTTTTTTTTTCCCCCACTGCAGTTAAAGCTTTATTTGTGTCAAACACAGACAATCTGCAGAGAAAACTGCATAAAAAACCGCACTAAAAACCGCATCAAAAACGCACCAAAAACGCACCTGCGTTTTCTGCCAAGAGCTGCGGTTTTTGTCCTGAAAAAAAAGGATTGAAATCAGGATCGTGTGAACATACCCTTACCGTACAGGGTTACGAGGGGGGGCGTCTGACTGACGCCTGCCCTAGTAACCTGGGGTTAGTGACAGTGGGGTTAGTAAACCCCAGCTGATGTCTGTTCCGCTTGCTGAGGCGTCTTTGGCTCAAGGCCATTGCAGCTGGCAGAATCGACATGATGTTAACTCCAGTGTGTATTGTATTCCGAGTCATAAAGACAGGAAATGACCTCAATGACTCTTTTTTTTTTTTCCCCTTTTTTTTTTTTCAAACAAACTTTATTTTCAGTACACAATGCTGAAAAAAACGCAGCTGCAAAAAACGCAGCAAAAAACGCTGTGTGTGAAAGCAGCTGCGTTTTTTGCCTGCGTAAAAAAACGCAGGTAAAGCAGCAGCAAAATACGCGCGCGTAAAAATACGCAGCAAATATGCTGTGTGTGAAAGTAGCCTAAGTGGATTGAGAGCTGGCTCAGGGATAGGAAACAAAGGGTGGTTATTAATGGAGCATACTCGGACTGGGTTGCGGTTAGCAGTGGGGTACCACAGGGGTCAGTATTGGGCCCTCTTCTTTTTAACATATTTATTAATGACCTTGTAGGGGGCATTCAGAGTAGAATTTCAATATTTGCAGATGACACTAAACTCTGCAGGGTAATCAATACAGGGGAGGACAATTTTATATTACAGGATGATTTATGTAAACTAGAAGCTTGGGCTGATAAATGGCAAATGAGCTTTAATGGGGATAAATGTAAGGTCATGCACTTGGGTAGAAGTAATAAGATGTATAACTATGTGCTTAATTCTAAAACTCTGGGCAAAACCGTCAATGAAAAAGACCTGGGTGTATGGGTGGATGACAAACTCATATTCAGTGGCCAGTGTCAGGCAGCTGCTACAAAGGCAAATAAAATAATGGGATGCATTAAAAGAAGCATAGATGCTCATGAGGAGAACATAATTTTACCTCTATACAAGTCACTAGTTCGACCACACTTAGAATACTGTGCACAGTTCTGGTCTCCGGTGTATAAGAAAGACATAGCTGAACTAGAGCGGGTGCAGAGAAGAGGGACCAAGGTTATTAGAGGACTGGGGGGTCTGCAATACCAAGACAGGTTATTACACTTGGGGCTATTTAGTTTGGAAAAACGAAGACTAAGGGGTGATCTTATTTTAATGTATAAATATATGAGGGGACAGTACAAAGACCTTTCTGATGATCTTTTTAATCATAGACCTGAGACAGGGACAAGGGGGCATCCTCTACGTCTGGAGGAAAAAAGGTTTAAGCATAACAACAGACGCGGATTCTTTACTGTAAAGGTACCTTCACACTGAACAACTTAACAAGGATAACGATAGCGATCCGTGATGTTGCAGCGTCCTGGATAGCGATATCGTTGTGTTTGACACGCAGCAGCGATCAGGATCCTGCTGTGACATCGTTGGTCGGAGCTAGAAGGCCAGCAGCTTATTTCATCGCTGGATCACCCGCTGACATCGCTGGATCGGTGTGTGTGACGCGGATTCAGCGATGTCTTCACTGGTAAGCAGGGTAAACATCGGGTTACTAAGTGCAGGGCCGCGCTTAGTAACCCGATATTTATCCTGGTTACCATTGTAAATGTAAAAAAACCCCAAACACTACATACTTACATTCCGGTGTCTGTCGCGTCCCCGGCGTCCGCTTCCCTGCACTGTGTCAGCGCCGGCCGGCCGTAAAGCAGAGCACAGCGGTGACATCACCGCTCTGCTTTAGGGCCGGCGCTGACACAGTGCAGGGAAGCGGACGCCGGGGGACGCGACAGACACCGGAATGTAAGTATGTAGTGTTTGGTTTTTTTTACATTTACACTGGTAACCAGGGTAAACATCGGGTTACTAAGCGCGGCCCTGCGCTTAGTAACCCGATGTTTACCCTGGTTACCCGGGGACTTCGGCATCGTTGGTCGCTGGAGAGCTGTCTGTGTGACAGCTCTCCAGCGACCACACAACGACGAAACAGCGACGCTGCAGCGATCGGCATCGTTGTCTATATCGCTGCAGCGTCGCTTAATGTGACGGTACCTTAAGAGCAGTGAGACTATGGAACTCTCTGCCGTATGATGTTGTAATGAGTGATTCATTACTTAAATTTAAGAGGGGACTGGATACCATTCAGGAAAAGTATAATGTTACAGGGTATATACACTAGATTCCTTGATAAGGCGTTGATCCAGGGAACTAGTCTAATTGCCGTATGTGGAGTCGGGAAGGAATTTTTTTCCCCAATGTGGAGCTTACTCTTTGCCACATGGGTTTTTTTTGCCTTCCTCTGGATCAACATGTTAGGGTGTGTTAGGTTAGGCTATGGGTTGAACTAGATGGACTTAGGGCCCCGTCTCACTTAGCGACGCTAAAGCGATCCCGACAACGATACGACCTTCAGGGATCGTTGCTGCGTCTCTATGTGGTCGCTGGTGAGATGTCAAACAGTGAGAACTTCCAACGATCGCTGCTGCGATCTCACTGTTTGACATCTCACCAGCGACCTGTAGCGACCTGTACAACGATGTCACATGGGAGCTATTATGACGATTCAGTGTCTGAGTCGTCAACGAGGTCGTTGGTAAGGTGTCAAACACAGCGATGTGTGCTACCCAGCGGGACCTCAACGATCAAAAAAAGGTCCAGGCCATTCCGACACGACCAGCGATCTCACAGCAGGGGCCTGGTCGCTGCTATGTGTCACACATAGCGAGATCGCTACTGAGGTCGCTGTTGCGTCACAAAACTTGTGACTCAGCAGCGATCTCGCTAGCGATCTCGCTTAGTGAGACGGGGGCTTTAGTCTTCCTTCAACCTTAATAACTATGTAACTATGTAACTATGGTCATGGTGTGGTGGCATTTGTTCCCTGTATGTGGTATGATTGACCACCATGTGGTGCTAATATGTGATTTGGACATGATGCGGTGATATTTGTTCCTTGTATGTGGTATTATTCGGTCACTGTGGTGGTAATATGGTGTCTGGTTATGGTGTGGTGGTATTTGTCCCTTGTATGTGATATTATTGGTCATTTTGAAAATTGAAAAATAAATAAAAATATACCTAAATTGTATTGCACATTTTAACAAATTTTTAATAGGTTACAGTAGCGTAGGGCCCGGCCAAAAGAGTCTGCCGTGTCGTGGTGGCAGATTAGAAAAATCTTTTGGCCAAAACAAAAGCTGCTGTTATATGTGTGAACTGGTGATGGGAACTGTTAATGTGTGATAGGTGAGAAGTGGAGTTTTTCCAAGAGAGAGCGGTGGGGCTGTGGACAGTTCGAGGGGTGGAGGCGGAGCTGGGGTGGAGCCTGGGCGGAGTCTCAAGGGGCCCCGAACATTTTGCCAGTATGGGGTCCCGAAATTCCTAGTGGCAGCCCTGATTATGGGCGCTGTAGCCATGGCGGGGTCCGGCCGACTTATTGGAGCTGTGGGCATTGCAGGACCTGGTGGCGGTATGGGCCCTGCGGCTGCGTCCACCGCTGGGCCTGGGGACACTATGGGGCCTGCGGCTGTGACTGCCAATCCTCCTCCCGGAGCAGACATGGCTTTTCCCCCCTGCTAAACTTATAGGGGCCAGCGTCTCTCTTCCGGAGGCTGTAGCGGTTCCTCCGATGCACGGTCTGCAGCGGTTCCTCTTGTCAGCAGTCGGGCGCTTCTCCCGACCCTCCGTCCAGGGCCTCCGCATGATGTCTTCACTTGCGGCCCTGCTGTACGGCATCTTCACTTGCAGTTCCTCTCGCAGCACGGCACCCAACTTCCTCTTCTCGCTCTCTCTTCAGGCTCCACCCACAATGGCACACCCCTCTTTTTCCTGCGCTCCTCATGGCGCTTCTTCTGGCAGCTGTTAGCGGTTATTTTTAAAACAAATTGTGCACACCGTGTGGCGCAGTTATGGCGGCAGTTATGATGTGACGCAGTTAATGCGATTTTTTGATGGCGATGTTTTAGAAGCTCATTTAAGTCTCTGGTATTCAATCCAACAAAGTCTCTCTAGTTTCTCAATAAAGCACAGTCTCTTAGGCGCACAAGATCCGCTTTCTGGGTCGGTCCATCCTGTTCGTGACGCCAAAATGAGTCGCCCGCCAGGGCCGTGGGGTACTCGGTCCCGGGTCCGGTCCTTAAAGGGATGTGTCACGGCAGCAGAGACCCGGTCTGTGGCCCTGGGTGCCCATGTTAAAGGGAAGGTCTTTAAAGGGGTTTTTAAAATTAGGAAAGTCCGTGACGCTGTAGTGAGCTGGCCGGCTGTGGCTGTTCCGTTATCATTGACATAGAATCTGTGACAGACACTGCCCCCGTGTGGCCAGAAGTTATACCTATGCCGAATGTGATTACAGAGAAACAAACTGTATTGGCTAAACTCCCCCCTGTTATGTCATGTGAACAGGAAGGGGAGGGAGAAGAAAAAGAGCCCGGGAAACCAGTCGGTGCAGAGAGAGGTCTGTGTGTGCTGGCGTCCTCCTGTAGATGCGATATAGAAGGTTGCCTGGATTACCCCTCTCTCTTGGAAGCTGACATCCAGATTGTTCCCAGCTCCCACACTGCGGAGCACTCAGCGGTGACATCTTCACAGATCCTGGAGCTCATGAACTGTAAGCGGGTCCTCTATTGAGAGGCCGAACATTCCACCCCTACCTGCTGAACCCCAAGGACTACAGTCTGGACCTGAGAGACAAAGTTTTGTTTAATTCCTTTTTTCTCTTTGGCTGCAGCGTCTCCCTGCTGTGACCGACAGGCCTGCGACGTGGGAAGATAACCTCTTGGAGCAAAGGAACTGGTAACGTGTGGATAGGGACAGTGAGGGATAGTTTGTTATTACACGTTATTTCTGTGAATAAGCATACTTTGTACTGTCTATTATTGTGTTCTGCTGTGTTAAGAAAAATGTATAACAGTAAAGATACGTTTGCTAAGATGGAATCTGGGTGTGGAGGTTTTGCTGGGCCAGATCATGGATATGCATGGGCGGCTTTACCCTCGGACACTTCATCTGGCGTAGTCGGCAGGATGGGGCGCAGTGCGGGAGGACGGGGCACAGTGCGGCAGGATGGGGCGCAGTGCGGGAGGACGGGGCGCCCGGCCTCAGATTTCTTCCTCCAGAACGGTCACCGTCCTCTTCCGGCAGCAGCACTGCTCGCAGAACTTCATCAGCTCCGACACCACGAAGACCGAGGACGCCAAACCAGTGAGGAAGAGCAGATCCAGTGCGTGCAGGTTCTGTGTCAGGAACACTTTCTGCAAGGGAGGAATGTAGATGACGGCCATCTGCCCGAGGATGGACCCCACCACCGATAACCAGAACATCTGATTCCTGAAGAGGCCAATCTCAAAGATGGTTTTATTCAGGGAACGGCAGGACAAGGCATTGACCATGTCAAAAAACACGAAGCAGGTGAAGGTCATGGTGGTCATTCTCGGAGTCACTTTCCCATCTGGAATCTCCTTCCAGAAGACGAACAGAGTCCCGCTGATGATGATGGCGGCCGAGAGCAGGATCTTCAGGAGCAACACTTTACTGAGGATCGCTTCCTTGGCGTTTCTGGGGGGCTGCTTAATAGCGTCTTTATCCACAGGCTCCACCCCCAAACTCTGGGCTGGGGGTCCGTCCATGATGATGTTGATCCATAGTATCTGCATGGCGTTCAGGGGGTTGGGGAGATTCATGATGGTGGACAGTGTGATGAGACTCAGGGCTGAGATGCTCGTGCTGAGCTGGAAGCGGACGAAGTTCTTGATGTTGTAGAAGATTCCTTTCCCCTCCTCGATGGCGTTCATGATAGTAGAGAAGTCGTCGTCCACCAGGATCATGTCCGCCGCCTCCTTACTGACGTCTGTGCCGGTTTTTCCCATTGCGACGCCAATGTCGGCCGACTTGAGAGCGACTGCATCACTTACACCATCCCCCGTCATACCCACAATGGCTCCGGTGTGCTGCAGAGCCTTGATGATTTTCAGCTTGTGCTTGGGGCTGGTTCTGTAGAAGACGGACACCTTAGTGACCACCGACGGCAGCGCCGACTCATCCAGAGCGTCCAGCTCCTCCCCCGAGATCGCCGTCAGGTGTCCGTTAGTCAGACCGATGCTCCTGCCAATGGCCTGTGCCGTTTCCAGCGCGTCCCCTGTGATCATCTTCACTGCGACCCCGGAGTCCAGCTGTTATGACCCCAATGGCAGAGGGTCTCAGAAATAATTACTAAGTCTGCAAACACAAAAAACCAGCTCATACGGCAGTGGTAACTGAGCTGACCATATATCTAATCCTAGCACCACAAATAGCAGCAGCCGGGGAACGTGCCTACGTTGGTTCTAGACGTCTCGCGCCAGCCGGAGAACTAACTAACCCTAGAAGGGAAAAGAAAGACCTTTCTTGCCTCCAGAGAAAAGACCCCAAAAGTTGGATACAAGCCCCCAACAAATAATAACGGTGAGGTAAGAGGAAAAGACAAACGTAAGAATGAGCTAGGTATTTAGCAAAGAGAGGCCCACTAGCTAATAGCAGAATATAGTAAGAGACTTATATGGTCAGCAAAAACCCTATCAAAATATCCACGCTGGATATTCAAGAACCCCCGAACCGTCTAACGGCCCGGGGGGAGAACACCAGCCCCCCTAGAGCTTCCAGCAAAGTCAGGAATCACATTTAGTACAAGCTGGACAAAAATAAGAGCAAAGCAATAACCAAAAAACAAAGAAGCAGGACTTAGCTTAATTTTGCACGAACCAGGACAGCAGACAGGAGCAAACAGAAAGGATCTGATTACAACGATGCCAGGCACTGGACTAAGGATCCAGGAAGTTTATATAGCAACACCCCTGGGCTAACGACCCAGGTGGGTGCCAAACTGAGGAAAGACAATCCCAGAGTCATATCACTAGTAACCACAAGAGGGAGCCAAAAGGTCTAATTCACAACAGTACCCCCCCCTTAAGGAGGGGTCACCGAACCCTCACCAAGACCACCAGGGCGATCAGGATGAGCAGCGTGAAAGGCACGAACTAAATCGGCCGCATGCACATCAGAAGCAACCACCCAGGAATTATCCTCCTGACCATAGCCCTTCCACTTGACCAGATACTGAAGCCTCCATCTGGAGAGACGAGAATCCAAGATCTTCTCCACCACGTACTCCAACTCGCCCTCAACCAACACCAGAGCAGGAGGCTCAACAGAAGGAACCACAGGTACAACGTACCGCCGCAACAAAGACCTATGGAACACGTTGTGAATGGCAAACGACACCGGAAGATCCAAGCGAAAGGACACAGGATTAAGGATTTCCAATATCTTGTAAGGACCGATGAAGCGAGGCTTAAATTTAGGAGAGGAGACCTTCATAGGAACAAATCGAGAAGACAGCCATACTAAATCCCCAACACGAAGTCGGGGACCCACACCGCGGCGGCGGTTGGCAAAACGCTGAGCCTTCTCCTGTGACAACTTTAAGTTGTCCACCACATGATTCCAGATCTGCTGCAACCTATCCACCACAGAATCTACCCCAGGACAGTCAGAAGGCTCCACATGTCCCGAGGAAAAACGAGGATGGAAACCAGAGTTGCAGAAAAATGGCGAAACCAAAGTAGCGGAACTAGCCCGATTATTAAGGGCAAACTCAGCCAACGGCAAGAAGGTCACCCAATCATCCTGATCTGCCGAAACAAAACACCTCAAATAAGCCTCCAGAGTCTGATTAGTTCGCTCCGTTTGTCCATTAGTCTGAGGATGAAAGGCAGACGAAAATGACAAATCAATGCCCATCCTAGCCCAAAAGGATCGCCAGAACCTGGAAACAAACTGGGATCCTCTGTCAGACACAATATTCTCAGGAATGCCGTGTAAACGAACCACATTCTGAAAGAACACAGGAACCAAATCGGAAGAGGAAGGCAGCTTAGGCAAAGGCACCAAATGGACCATTTTAGAAAAGCGATCACATACCACCCAGATGACAGACATGCCCTGAGACACCGGGAGATCTGAAATGAAATCCATGGAAATGTGTGTCCAAGGCCTCTTCGGGACAGGCAAGGGCAAGAGCAACCCGCTGGCACGAGAACAGCAAGGCTTAGCTCGAGCACAAGTCCCACAGGACTGCACAAATGACCGCACATCCCGTGACAAGGAAGGCCACCAAAAGGACCTAGCCACCAGATCTCTGGTGCCAAAAATTCCCGGATGCCCTGCCAACACCGAGGAATGAACCTCGGAAATGACTCTGCTGGTCCACTTATCAGGAACAAACAGTCTGTCAGGTGGACAAGAGTCAGGTCTACCAGCCTGAAATCTCTGCAACACACGTCGCAAATCAGGAGAAATGGCCGACAAGATAACTCCCTCTTTAAGAATACCAACTGGTTCTGCGACTCCAGGAGAGTCAGGCACAAAGCTCCTTGAAAGAGCATCAGCCTTCACATTCTTTGAACCTGGTAAATATGAGACCACAAAGTCAAAACGGGAGAAAAACAATGACCAGCGGCCTGTCTAGGATTCAGGCGTTTAGCAGACTCGAGATACATCAGATTTTTGTGATCAGTCAAGACCACCACACGATGCTTAGCACCCTCGAGCCAATGACGCCACTCCTCAAATGCCCACTTCATGGCCAGCAACTCCCGATTGCCAACATCATAATTCCGCTCAGCAGGCGAAAACTTCCTAGAGAAGAAAGCACATGGTCTCATTACCGAGCAACCAGGGCCTCTCTGCGACAAAACGGCCCCTGCCCCAATCTCAGAAGCATCCACTTCGACCTGAAAGGGAAGTGAGACATCAGGCTGGCACAAAACAGGCGCCGAAGTAAACCGGCGCTTCAACTCTTGGAACGCCTCCACGGCTGCAGGAGCCCAGTTAGCAACATCAGAACCTTTCTTGGTCATATCCGTCAAAGGTTTAACAACGCTAGAAAAATTAGCGATAAAACGACGGTAGAAGTTAGCAAAACCCAAGAACTTCTGAAGACTCTTAACTGACGTGGGTTGAGTCCAATCATGAATAGCTCGGACCTTGACTGGGTCCATCTCCACAGCAGAAGGGGAAAAAATAAACCCCAAAAAGGGAACCTTCTGTACTCCAAAGAGACACTTCGAGCCCTTAACAAACAAAGCATTCTCACGCAAAACCTGAAACACCATCCTGACCTGCTCCACATGTGAGTCCCAATCTTCAGAGAAAACCAGAATATCATCCAGATAAACAATCATAAATTTATCCAGATACTTCCGGAAAATATCATGCATAAAGGACTGAAACACTGAGGGAGCATTAGAGAGCCCAAAAGGCATCACCAAGTACTCAAAATGACCTTCGGGCGTATTAAATGCTGTCTTCCATTCATCTCCTTGCTTAATGCGCACAAGGTTGTACGCACCACGAAGATCTATCTTGGTGAACCACTTGGCACCTTTAATCCGGGCAAACAAGTCCGACAATAGAGGCAAAGGATACTGAAATTTAACAGTGATTTTATTCAGAAGCCGATAGTCAATACAAGGTCTCAAAGATCCGTCCTTCTTGGCCACAAAAAAGAATCCCGCACCAAGAGGGGAAGAGGATGGACGGATATGCCCCTTCTCCAGAGACTCCTTGATATACGAACGCATTGCGGCATGCTCAGGTACAGACAGATTAAATAGTCTTCCCTTAGGAAATTTACTACCTGGAATCAAATCTATGGCGCAGTCACAGTCCCTATGAGGAGGCAGAGCACTGGACCTGGACTCGCTGAATACATCCTGATAATCAGACAAATACTCAGGAACTTCCGAAGGAGTAGAGGAAGCAATAGACACCGGGGGGGAATCACCATGAATTCCCTGACAGCCCCAACTTGACACAGACATTGCCTTCCAATCCAAGACTGGATTGTGGGTCTGTAACCATGGCAGACCCAAAACGACCAAATCATGCATTTTATGCAGAACAAGAAAACGAATCACCTTCCGATGTTCAGGAGTCATGCACATGGTTACCTGCGTCCAAAACTGCGGTTTATTTTCCGCCAATGGCGTAGCATCAATACCTCTAAGAGGAATAGGATTTACCAACGGTTCAAGAACAAAACCACAGCGCTTGGCAAATGACAGATCCATAAGACTCAGGGCAGCACCTGAATCCACAAACGCCATAACAGGATAAGAAGACAATGAGCAAATTAAAGTCACAGACAAAATAAATTTAGGTTGCAAATTACCAATGGCGACAGGACTAACAACCCTTGTTAGGCGTTTAGAGCATGCTGATATAACATGTGTAGAATCACCACAGTAAAAACACAACCCATTCTGACGTCTATGATTTTTCCGCTCATTTCTAGTCTGAATTCTATCACATTGCATTAAATCAGGTGTTTGTTCAGACAACACCACCAGAGGATTAGCGGTTTTGCGCTCCCGCAAACGCCGGTCAAGTTGAATAGCCAGCGCCATGGAATCATTCAGACTTGTAGGAATGGGGAAACCCACCATCACATTCTTAATGGCTTCAGAAAGGCCATTTCTGAAATTTGCGGCCAGAGCACACTCATTCCACTGAGTAAGCACGGACCATTTCCGAAATTTTTGGCAATACACTTCAGCTTCATCCTGGCCCTGAGAAATAGCCAGCAAGGCTTTTTCTGCCTGAACTTCAAGATTGGGTTCCTCGTAAAGCAATCCGAGCGCCAGAAAAAACGCATCAATATTTGCCAATGCCGGATCTCCTGGCGCTAGCGAGAAAGCCCAATCCTGAGGGTCGCCCCGTAAAAAAGAGATAACAATTTTAACTTGCTGAGCTGAATCTCCAGATGAACGGGGTCTCAGAGATAGAAACAATTTACAATTATTCCTGAAATTCCTAAACTTAAATCGGTCTCCAGAAAACAGTTCAGGAATAGGTATTTTAGGTTCAGACATTGGACTACTGGTAACAAAATCTTGTATGCCCTGCACACGAGCAGCAAGCTGGTCTACACTTGTAATCAAGGTCTGGACATTCATGTCTGCAGCAAGCACAAGCCACTCAGAGGTAAAGGGGAGGAAGAGAGGAAAAAAAAAAAAAACAAAACTCAGAATTTCCTTTCTTATTATCCCACTTCTGCAATGCATTAAACATTCAATGTGGGCCTGGCATACTGTTATGACCCCAATGGCAGAGGGTCTCAGAAATAATTACTAAGTCTGCAAACACAAAAAACCAGCTCATAGGGCAGTGGTAACTGAGCTGACCATATATCTAATCCTAGCACCACAAATAGCAGCAGCCGGGGAACGTGCCTACGTTGGTTCTAGACGTCTCGCGCCAGCCGGAGAACTAACTAACCCTAGAAGGGAAAAGAAAGACCTTTCTTGCCTCCAGAGAAAAGACCCCAAAAGTTGGATACAAGCCCCCAACAAATAATAACGGTGAGGTAAGAGGAAAAGACAAACGTAAGAATGAGCTAGGTATTTAGCAAAGAGAGGCCCACTAGCTAATAGCAGAATATAGTAAGAGACTTATATGGTCAGCAAAAACCCTATCAAAATATCCACGCTGGATATTCAAGAACCCCCGAACCGTCTAACGGCCCGGGGGGAGAACACCAGCCCCCCTAGAGCTTCCAGCAAAGTCAGGAATCACATTTAGTACAAGCTGGACAAAAATAAGAGCAAAGCAATAACCAAAAAACAAAGAAGCAGGACTTAGCTTAATTTTGCACGAACCAGGACAGCAGACAGGAGCAAACAGAAAGGATCTGATTACAACGATGCCAGGCACTGGACTAAGGATCCAGGAAGTTTATATAGCAACACCCCTGGGCTAACGACCCAGGTGGGTGCCAAACTGAGGAAAGACAATCCCAGAGTCATATCACTAGTAACCACAAGAGGGAGCCAAAAGGTCTAATTCACAACATACGACATCTTAGGCAGACGTTTTCAACCAGCTTACGGAGTCCTGGGCAAAAAATGAATTGCTGGGTCCACTGGAGGGTCTTGTCTATGCCGAAGTGGCCGTTCCTTCTTTGGGCTTCAGCCACCATCTCATGGGCTAGCTGCACCGGGACGACAATCTGCAAACATTCTTCCAGCATATGGGATAAAAGGGCCCTGCGATACAAGACTCCATCCTTCACGATCAGCCGATCCCATTGGGCAAGTAGGGCAGAGGCCCTGGTTGATAGTCGGGCTCTTACTTCGGAGGGTGGTTTCTCTTGTGTCTTCACGTACTGTTTCAGTAAGACGTGTTCAGGGTCTCGATCTTGAAGCTTGGCCCATTCTTGTTGGGACAGGGGGGACCCCACTACGGCTTCGAGAGAACGTAGGCACGTTCCCCGGCTGCTGCTATTTGTGGTGCTAGGATTAGATATATGGTCAGCTCAGTTACCACTGCCCTATGAGCTGGTTTTTTGTGTTTGCAGACTTAGTAATTATTTCTGAGACCCTCTGCCATTGGGGTCATAACAGTCGTACATGTGAACTCCACAAGTCTACTGAGCAGCGTGCACCCGTCCAGACTATTAGCACATCCAGGCCCCTCGAGTTGTTGATGGTGGACTATCTGTTGATCGGAACGGCGAATAGTGGCTACCAGTACTGTCTGGTGATGGTGGACCACTTCACGAAATTCGCCGTCGCTGTTGCTACCAAAGATCAGACTGCCGAATCAGCTGCACAGGCCATCTGTCAACACTTCGTTCGGGTCTACGGGTGTCCGGAGCGGCTGCACTCTGATCAGGGGGCGTGTTTCGAAGGGCGAGTCATTGAAGAACTTCAGCAGATGTATGTGCAGCGCCCCAGAGTCCTGGTCGTTGCAGTACTGTGGCTCCGCCACTATGGGGAGCCATGGTGCGTCCGATGGCACTGAAGGAGTTCAACTGATCAGGTATCACAGACACCAATACATTTCACAGCCGGGCCTCCGGGGGGAGCTAAGGGTTCTATTCATTAGGCCACTCCCCACCATAGTGGGTAAACTGGGGGTCAGGCAGGAAGTTAGATGAGAAAGCTGACTGGATTGGACGAAGCAACACCTAGTGGCAGAGGGTGTTGTGGAGGAAGAGACAGTAGGGTCTCTGTCAGGGGTGGGATCCTGACAGAGGCTTGGAATTGAAAAGAACGTAACGGGTCCGCGCCAGCTCCGGGAAGCGGCGGGACCCAAGAAAGGACTAGAAGCGAGATAGATTGTGCTGAGTGAGAAACGAGATCAAGCAATAGGAGAATTCCAGTAGGGGTCGTGCTGTAAGACCGGAGCAACACCCTACTGAGGCGCACTACCGGTGGCCGGAACGCCGAGGGAGTATTATAACATTCAGCTTCAAGCAATACTCTAAACAGCGGCAGGACAGTCAGTTTAAGGCGGGCTGTCTAACACATATCACCTATGAAGTCTTGGGAGGCAATTGTGGGAGAGGGGCGTCTCTAGGGTCCCGGAAGAACTCCAGGCCTATCCGACAAACGGGTGCCGTTCTAACTGTAACATCAGGAAGGGACGGAAGATTAGAAGAACATCATTTAATCGAGTTGTGAGGGAACTTAAGAAACAGACACAACGGTTGTGGGGTACTTTCCGTAAGCACAGCAGGGAAGGACTACAACACATAGCGCTAAGAAGGAAGGCACCGATTTCCACCTGTGAAGTGAACTCTGGAGGTGCCATTGGACCGGCCGGACTTGCGCAGCCTGGTGAACCGTATTCTGGACTGAGGACTCAGAGATCTCCAGTAAAGAGGTAAAGAGACTGCAACCTGGTGTCCTTGTTATTTACCGCGACCTGCACCCCACAACTGCACCGTTACAACACCACTTATTGCACTGGACGTCCCCCACTGACAGACAGGGCCACGGACCGGGTCTAGCCACCGTGACAACCCCAGAGCAGAGACCCAGAGGCCCGGCTCCGGGTACCCCTCGGCCCTGCGGCGGTGTGGGGGCGCTCCATATGGAATCAAGAAGTCCAGGACCACCCCGTATCATCCACAAGGGAATGGCGCGTGTGAACGTTTCAACCGGACCCTCTTACAACTGATCGGAACCTTAGCAGAAGACAAAAAGCCCGACTGGCCTCGATTCCTCCCAGAACTGCTGTGGGCCTATAACAATCAAGTCCATTCTGTCACCGGATACACGCCTTACACGCTCCTTTTTGGCCGCCCAGGCAAAGGCATCCATGAGCTACACCTGTCTAACTCTGATGAAGACACCTGTGGTACCTATCCTTCCTGGCTACAAGCACACCGTCAAAGGATGGAAACTGTCTACCGGAAACTGTCTACCGGCTGGTGGAACAGCAGATCCAGGACCAGGTCCACGCTGATCCACTTCCAGTACAAGAAGACCTACTGAGTGTGGGTCAACTAGTCCTAGTTC
This sequence comes from Ranitomeya variabilis, assembly GCF_051348905.1. NCBI lineage: Eukaryota > Metazoa > Chordata > Amphibia > Anura > Dendrobatidae > Ranitomeya > Ranitomeya variabilis. The sequence goes on along the minus strand of NC_135233.1, from coordinate 251,738,593 downwards.
GTATAAAGAAACCGCAAGGAAAACTCCGGCCCAAGTGGGAGACCGAAGTCTATCGAATAATTGGACACCCGTACCCTGGTGGCCCCGTCTACCAAGTACAAGGCGAAGACAGCGGCAGCCTCCGCACCCTGCACCGTAACGTGTTGCGCCCCTGTCGTTCTCAGCCTGACTCCCCTCCTATAATGCCTAGAGAGACGGATATCACTAATACTGTGGGAGACACCGATACCGG